>NC_137075.1:106645072-107225072 GCF_951640355.1 Cnephaeus nilssonii | reverse complement strand
ATTAGACCACATGCTTTCCTCATAACTGGAGGAGGCTGTTTCTGCAGGGGGTTTGTAAAGAGAATAGGCTCTTGCCCGGCCAGCGTGGCTCAGTGGTTGAGCATCGACCTGTGGGCCAGGAGGTCATGGTTCCATTCCCGATCAGGGCACATGCCCGGGTTGCAGGTTCGATCCCCAGTAGGGGTTGTGTAGGAGGCAGCCATCAATGATTCCCTCTCATCATTGATGTTTCAATCTCTCTTTACTTCTCCCTGCCTCTCTGAAATCAATATAAATATCTATAATAATTAAAGCGTAATATGCAAATAGACGGAACAGCCAAACAGCAGAACGACGGTCCGGATGACCGTCAAGTTGAAGCCGGGGCTGCGAGGGCCTACTCTTGCACGACTTCCGTGCATCGGGCCTCTAGTATTTTTATAAAAAGAGAGACTAGGCTCTCCCCCACGAAGCCAAAGCATCCTGGTGTTGATGGAGGTAGAAAAAAATGGCAGCTCTAGGGAATGGGGGTGGGATAGAGAGATGCTTCGTAAGAGTCTCAGGCATGAAGATGGGAACCTAGAGGAGACAGAATACTTTCTGGATTTCCACCATCCATCAGTCTATCCACCCACCTACCCACCCTTCCATCCATTAATCCATCATGCATCCATCCCCCATCCATCCATCCACCCATTCATCCATCCATCCACCCATCCATCCATCTATTATCCATCCACCCATCCATCCATCTATTATCCATCCACCCATCCATCCATCTATTATCCATCCACCCATCCATCCATCCACCCATCCATCCACCCATCCACCCATCCATCCATCCACCCATTCATCCACCCATCCACCCATCCATCCATCCATCCATCCACCCACCCATCCATCCATCCACCCATCCATCCACCCATCCATCTATCCACCCATCCATCCATCCATCCATCCACCCATCCATCCACCCACCCATTCATCCACCCACCCATCCATCCATCCACCCATCCATCCACCCACCCATCCATCCATCTATCCACCCATCCATCTATTGTCCATCCATCCACCCATCCACCCATCCACCCATCCACCCATCCACCCATCTACCCATCCATCCATCCATCCATCCATCCATCCATCCATCCATCCACGCATCCATCCATCCATCCATCCATCCATCCATCCATCCATCCACCCACCCATCCATCTACCCATCCATCCATCCATCCATCCATCCATCCATCCACCCATCCATTCACCCACCCATCCACCCACCCATCCATCCACCCATCCATCCATCCACCCATCCATCCACCCATCCACCCACCCATCCACCCATCCATCCACCCACCCACCCATCTATCATCCATCCTTCCATCCATCCCTTTATCCCCATTGCTGGGAGGGGGCACAGGCCAACAGATGCCCATGGCCTCTGGAAGCTAGAAAAGGCCAGGAATGGCTCCCCCTAGCATCTCCTGAAGGAGCACAGCTCTACTGATATCTTGATTTTAGCCCCACTTTGGACTTCCAACCTCTCAAACTTAAAATAACAGATCCATGTTATTTCGAGCCACCAAACAGGTGGTAGTTTCTTACCACAGCAACAGAAGCCTAACCCCAGTCTCATGTGAGCATGAAACGAGCTGTGGTCAAGGGCTGGCTCCCCTCTGCCCACCATGCTGGGGCCGCCCCGGGTGATCAGCTCCATGCTGGGGCCGCCCCGGGTGACCAGCTCCATGCTGGGGCCGCCCCGGGTGACCAGCACCATGCTGGGGCCGCCCCAGGTGACCAGGGCCATACTGGGGCCGCCCCGGGTGACCAGCAGGGAGTGTTGTCCCAGGCCCACCTGCGGTCGGGCTGCTGCCCGCAGAGGTGAGAAGGGTCGGAGGCTGATGGAGCCAGCTCCTCGCTGGAATGGAAGCTGCTGCTGAAGAAGGGCATACACATGTACTCGCCCGCAGGGACTCCAATCTGGGGTCCAGCTTCACTAGGAAGCAAACTCAGCAGCCTGGTGCAGGCCCCTGCCTCCCCTGGACAGAGGCGCCTGTCACTCACGGCTGCCTTCCCGTCCCATCCGTCCGTCTGTCCTGAGGAGCCTTTTACTACGTTCTCACCCAGTTTCCAGGGGGTGAGGAAGAAGTGCCAGGGAGCTGTCCGCACGCAGCGTCCCGGCCCCACGACTGGCCCGACATTCACGCTCTCGCCTCTGCCGTGCAGGCCCCCGGCGCACGGCCCCACGTCTGAGTGAGACGCGGCCGGGGCTCGGCTTCCTCACGCCGTGGGCTCCACGTCGCTCCCTGCACAGCAGCTCCTGGGGTGCTCTGAGCTGCTCTCTCCATGACATACCCATTGGCCTGGATTCTCCTCTCTTCCAAGTTCAAGGCAGCCGAGAGGCAGCCGGCTTGCGTGTCACCGTCCCCGAGTGGCGAGTGGCGGGTGAGGGCTGCTTTCCCAGCCCCGGGCCCCGGCTGCCCCCTTCTCCCCAAGGCCGTCCCTTGCCCATCACATCGCCCGTGGCAGCGGCCCCCTTCTTCTCGGGAAAGCTGACCTTTAACCCTGCATCAGCTCCTCCGAGAAGGATTCAATGGGACCGCGACTTCCGTGTGGGGCTCCCTCGCATCTGAGCTGGGAAGGAACATCATCAGAACTTGAAACAAACTCCCTGGCAGTTTCTTCAGCTCGCACACCTGCGAACCGCTCGGCGTCGGAGAGGCCCGGCGTTGCCCGGGGATGGCTGGCGTGCGGGGCCGGGTGGCAGATGTGGAGGTCACGGACAGGGACGTCACGAAGGTCAAACACCAGGCGCAGCTGTCGTCGCTGGTCTCGCCCTGCGCGTGCCAGGTGGCAGGCATGGCCCCCAACTCCCTGAGTCCCTGCAGCCCCTCTAGGAAGCCGCACTGTCACCGGCCCATTGTACAGGCCAGGAAACTGAGGCTGCCGCGGTCCTGCCCACTCCCAAGCCAAGTCTCCCAGCCTCTGGCTGGTTTTGAGGACTGTCCCCTTCCTCCCCTGTCCCCTTCCCTGCCTCCCTTGGGCCACGTTAGCCGGAACGGACGTCTGTTGCCGGCCACCACAGGCCCCGCCCCGCGTGCGGCGAGCCGAGGAGCTGCCGTCTGTCCCGATGACTGGGTCTTTGTTTATCTGTCGTGCTGAGTCTGTCCCCAACCCCACGCCTACTCAGCCTCCGGTCCCTCTAAGCCTCCACCCGGGACACTATGCCCTCTTGCCCCGGACCTTTGGCAACGTCTGGGGATGTTTTCAGTTGTTGCACCTGTGGAGGGAGCATCGTGGGCACCTCATGGGCACCTCGTGGGCAGAGGCGGGAGGCTGGCACCCAGCAGCACAGAGCACCCCCACAAGTGCCACCCGGCTCCAAATACGAACAGTGCCAGGAGGCAGGGCTCGGCTCCGAGTGGGGGGTGCAGCTGTGCTGCTGTCTGCCTTGTAGCTCGCCCTGAGTATGAGGGCCTCCTGTCTGAACCCCCTCTTTGGTCAGCCCGTGAGAGCGCCTTGCTGCCTCCACTCCGTGCCTGCTGCCCACCTTACAACAACCTTTATCGTTGGAAGTATTACCTAGGTCCTCCTTTCCCCACTAACCTCTTCTAGCCGCTCCCGCACGCCCCCCCGGCCCTCAGCACCCCATTGTCCACGGGTTATGCATACACTGTATACATACAAGTTCATTGGTGGTCTCTTCCTGCCCACCCTCGCTGCCCACCTCGGGCCTCCCGTGTTCTCGCCGATCCTCACTCCTTGCCCGAGTGGCCACCTGCTCCCTGTCCCCCTCGCCACATGCCACTGACCACGCGGACATCCTCCACCACCTGCAGCGGGTCCACCCCGCCCACCCGCCCTCCCGTGGTGCCAGCCTTGCCACATGGGCATGGCTGCGCCCAGGTCTGGGCCAAGCCCAGCTGCCATCCCCGTGCTCTGCCAAGACGTGGACGGAGCCCCGCAGACACGAGGCTTCTCGCTCGGGGACACAGTGTCCCGCTCCGAGCACCCCCACCCGCTTCCTGCCCAAGCCATTCGTTTCCCGGGCATGCAGAGCCCAGCTCCCCGGAGTCCGGAGCGGGGGCGAGCCCAGCGGCGGAATGAAAAGAGTCGGTGACCCGGGCCTAAAAATAAACACGCCCGCCCATTGTCAAGGCTGACAGCGCCTGACGCAAACAGCAAAGCCATGGCAACCGAGCAAACAGGCCGGGAGCCTTCTACCCCGTGGACTAGGACAGCTCCCAGCGGGGCCTCTGGAGACGCTGCGCACGGCCGGCCGCAGCTCTGGGTTCCGGGCCTGGGCGAGTGCGGGGGAGGGTGTGGGTGTGAGACAGCAGGGGCTCCCCTCACCCGCCCACCGGTGAGGGCTCCCGCTGCCCTGGGGCGGAAAGCAGCTTTGGACACGGATCTCCGCTAGAACTGGGGGACCTGGAGGGTAACATGGACGCTCCAGGTGGGTCCCCAGTTAAAGCCAGCCTCTTCCCTTCCGGACCCATGGGAAGTCGGGGCTCCGGGCCAGCCACCAGGCAGAGCCACTCCTTCGTTCCCCCAAATACTTTTCCGACTCTCGGTCTTGCCTCTGGTCAAGGCCTTGCCCCAAACATCCTTCCCTGCCGTCTCTGCACAACCAAATCGGACCTCCTTCTGGACCCAGCGAAAATGCCACCTCCTCCAGGAAGGATTTCCGGATTGTTTCCCTTTCCGTCAGCTCTTCCACGACCATCTGCAGGCAGCAGCGGTCTCGCCCGCCCAGGCTTCCCGTGGCACTTTCTCAGCAACGTGGAGCTGAGAGCCAGCTGGACGTGAGGTCAGGCAGCCAGCCAGTTCCCAGCCTGCTCCTACGTGGCTGTGTGACCTTGAACGTGGAACCCCCCGCCTTCATTTCCTCGCCTGTAAAATGGACCTGACGTCTACCCTGCTGTGGTTTTAAACGGCACAGAGTGAGAAACGGCCTGCACAGGGGCTTCCGACGGGGGAGCGCGCCCTGCGGTCAGCACCTCAGACAGACAGAGCTGAGCCCCGCAGGTGGATCCGGGTTTGAGGCGGGGCCCCGCCCACGAGGCGTTAGGGGCAGAACTGTGCCCCCACAAGAAGGCGTGGTGAGGTCCTGACCCCAGGGCCTCGGAATGGGACCTCACATGGAAGCAGGGTCGTGGCAGGTGAAATGGGTTAAGATGAGGTCACATTGGAGCAGGCTGGACGCCGCACCCAACATGCGAGGGGTCCCTGTAAGAAGAGGACGGAGACACCCAAGAAGGTGCCGTGGGCCGTGGCGGCGCAGGTTGGTCATCCCGCTGTGAGCTCAGGGGTGCTGTGGCTTCTGGCCGCTGCCAGGAGCGTGGAGAGGGCAGAGCGGGTTCTCGCTCTCAGCCCTCAGCCCTCAGCCCTCAGCCCTCAGCCCTCAGCCCTCAGGAGAAACCCGGCCTGCCAACGCCTTGAGTTTGGACGTCCGGCCTTCTCAGCACCCCAGGATACACTTCTGGTTTCTCTCTGCACCCAGCGTGTGGTCGCTCGTGGCGGCGCCCTCGGTACGTAGGACCACGGGCATTCGCCTATCTGCGCCTTGGGTCCTCAGCCGTGGCCAGGGGTGAGGGAGGCGACAGGCATGAGCGCACAGGCGCCTGCAGGTGCTGACACAATATCGATGGGCTCTGAAACGCACCAGCCTGCGGAAGTAAAACGAGGCGGGAACGTGCGTTCCCAGCCCGGCCAGGCGGCCACGTGGCCCCGGGTGAGAGGCTCATCCCAGGGCCTCCTGGTGTACTCCTGCGTGCACGCATGCCGGGCGCCTTTCTGGAGGCGGGCGCGGTGCTGGGCCGCGCCCCGGGCAGTGAGACGGGGAAAGAACCCGCTGGACGAACTCAGCAGGAGCAGCCGCAGCAGCAGCTCTGGGAGCCGGCAGATCCCGTGGGGTCCCCCCTGACCTCAGGCCGCGCGGCGAGGGGTCGGCAGCGGTCTGCATCTGCCCGCACCCCTTCCCACGTCTTCTGGAAACAGGTGCTTCCTTCCTTGAACCGCTCTGCCCTCCATCCACCTGCTGACCTGGCACCTTGGCCCGATGGGCGGACACGGCGCCCGGGCCGGGCAGTGGGAGCCTCGCCCCTCTGGCCACGCTAAGGTAGTCACGCGGACCTGCGGGGACCCAGTCTGACCACGCCCACGCGGGGGTGCTCCGCGTGGAGGCTGGAGGGGAGGGCCCTGTCCCCAGCTCCCCAGCTGCAGCGGGGACTCACCGTGGCAGCCGCAGAGCTGTCCGCCCTCGGAGGGAAGCGGAGGCGTGCTGTGCGCGGGAGCGAGACCGGCAGGCGGAGGGGAACGGGCGGACGCCACCATCGCGGGCCTCAGGCAGCCAGTCACGGAGCCCCAGGCACACCGGCCTTCGAGTGCTCATGTTTGCTGTAACCGGTTTGCGTGGAGGCCCTGCCATCCGCAGTGCAGACGTCCTGCTCAACCCAGGAGGGTGGTGGACGCCAAGGGGGTCACGGTGCGGCTTCCGTGGAGAGAGCGGCTCCAGGCGCAGGAGCGGGGTGTGTGTGTGTTGGGGGGTGGGGGGGGGGACCCAGGGGGGTGTTATTCCACACTCTAGGCCTGAGCCCGGAGGCGTCTGACCAGGGCCTGTATGACCAGCTTCCCGCTTGCACAAGGACCCTTGGGTGGTTGGGGCAGGGGGGTGCGGGGTGCGGTTTGTAGGGGCCGGGGGAGAAATGGGGGGCCTGTGAGGAGGTTAGCCTGCAGCCCAGGTGAGACAGGAACGGGGTGAGCCCAGACTCTAAAGCACCAGGGACCCACTGGGTGGAGGGAGACAGGGTCTGAGACAGGCCAGCTGTGAGAGGCAGCGGGGGACAGAGCCCTGCCCCGAAAGCCAGGTGTGGGCACGGAGGCAGCTGAAGGGAGAAGCGGGTTTTCAGGAGGGGCCCTGGGCCCTTTAAAGGCAGCGGGTCCCTCTCTGCCCGTGGCTGCAGAGCAATCCATGCTCCATGCCCCCCCCCCCCTTCAGTTTATGTGAGTCGCGTGGAAACCATCAGCTGGTTCGGACTCCTCCCCCCAGAGACACTGGTCTGCTGGGGGGCGCCACTGCCCAGCACTCTCGGGGACAGCTGGACTGAGGGACGGCCGGCTCCCCTGCCCAGGCCTCTTCCGGGCGGGAGCTCGGAGCCGGGCAGACGGCCGAGTCCTGCTGCCCCTTAGGCAGCCCGGGAGCCTCCCCCGTTCCCTCCCGGGGCCGTCCCTGGGGTCACTTCGAGGCCTTGAGGCCCACGGTCAGGGACTGTCCACCCCCCTCCGCCTGCTGTAAAGCGGGGGCTGCCTGGGCGCGGGGAGTGCAGCCTGGCGCTCGGCACCGGGGAGTTCCTGGACTCGGGGCACAAACCGCCAGAGGCGCCATTGGGTCAAGGAACCCTAATGTGGAGTCTCCTGCTCCCCTAATTGTGGGGCACCCCGAGACTGAGCGCGACGGCCCTGTGCCCTCCCCCGGGGCTGTCGTTCCGGCCAGCCAGCTCTCAGGGGACCGGTGCTTTTCCTGTGAAGCTCCCGCGCTCCCTCGAGCAACAGGGGGCCCCGGGGCCCCGCTTATCGCATCTCAGGAGGGTCAGGCCCAAGGTGGCCAGCCCGGGGATCACAGCAGGTCTGCTCGGAAGCCAGAGATAACGGCCACTGGAGACAGGGCTTCAGAGGGAGCGCTCAGTTCCCTGCAAAGCAACCCCCCGGCCCCGCCCCCGCCCCCGCCTCTCCCCCCGGCCCCCCCCCCCCCCACCGCCCGCCGCTGCTAAACCTCAGAAACTCAATCCGACAGGGCCCCAGCAGAGAAAATGAGAGCCAGAGCTGAGACGCGAGTGCGTGTTGTTTTGTTTTGTTTGTTTCTGTGTGTGCATTCTTTATATATATATATATTTTATTGATTTTTTTACAGAGAGGAAGGGAGAGAAATAGAGAGTTAGAAACATCGATGAGAGAGAAACATCGATCAGCTGCCTCCTGCACACCTCCTACTGGGGATGTGCCCACAGCCAAGGTACGTGCCCTTGACCAGAATCGAACCTGGGACCCCTCAGTCTGCAGGCCGACGCTCTATCCACTGAGCCACCCCGGATAGGGCTGTGTGTGCATTCTTAAAGAGAGGCTGCAGATACCTGTTTGTTAGGCTCCTGCGTTCAACAAGGTTAAACACTGAGCCGGCGTCCCAGCAGCACGTGTTCACTTTAGAGGCTCGGAGAGACCCCGGGTGCGCAGGAAGGTTCACGTTTAGGGACAGAGGAGGCCTGGGTTCCCCTGAGCGGACACTCTCAGTCCTGTCCGTCCCCATGTTCCCGCCCTTAGCCCGGGCCTGCCCAGAGCAGATACGCGCCCCCACCCTCCATGATGTTTGCCTGACGGAAAGGTAAGCCATGACCACAACCAGCTCGTCAAGCGCTAGAGTGCCCCCCGCGCTGTCCGCCCCACGTCGACGGAAAGCCCCCCACAACGCGAGTCCAGCACGCCTGGCCCAGGACAGATGGCCACTCTGGGCCTGCTCGTGGCCACCTCCACCCCCGGCCCCGCAGGCTGGCCCAGGACAGACGGCCACCCCGGGCCTGCTCGTGGCCACCTCCACCCCGCCCCGCAGGCTGGCCCAGGACAGACGGCCACCCCGGGCCTGCTCGTGGCCACCTCCACCCCCGCCCCGCTGGCTGGCCCCCGTCGGGGCTGACCTGCCTGTCTCTTCTGGGTCAGCGTCTTCTCATTTCTCGTGCAGGAACGTCACACAGGCAGAGCGCGGCCGGCACGGCATTGTCTGTCAGTGACGGGCAGGCCCCGCCCCTGCAGAAACACTGAGATTCTAGGCCGCGTTCAGAGTCGGGGCCGCCACGTGTCCAGCTGGGGATCAGCAGGAACACAGGACTGCGCCCCCGGCTGAGAAGAAACTGCCAGAGGGGGGTCACAATGGAGTGATATTGGAACCAAGTGACGGAAAAAGAAAGGCAGACAGGAGGGAGGAATAGAGTCAGAAAATTAAAATATTACATGAGCCCGGCCGGCGTGACTCAGTGGCTGAGCGTCGACCTATGAACCAGGAGGTCCCGGTTCGATTCCCTGTCAGGGCACACGCCTGGGTTGCAGGCTCCATCCCCAGTGGGGGGCGTGCAGGAGGCAGCCGATCAATGATTCGCTCTCATCATTGATGTTTCTATCTCCCTCTCCCTCTCCCTTCCTCTCTGAAATCAATAAAAACATATTTTTAAAAATCAGGTTTATTACTGAAATAGGCAGATTAAAGAGCACAGCTTAGCCAGGTGCCTGCAGCCGGGGTCCCTGGTACTTCCGCACCCCCACGAAGCAAGCACAGCAGGTGCATCAGCCAGCCACACCCTGCCACGCCCAGCACGGGGCATGGAGTTGGGGTTTTAATTGGATTCTCTGAGAGCAGAGCCTACGACGCAGGCTGGAGTGCGGGCGGTTTATCCGGAGTGAGGGGCGGGGAGACGGCTCAAGGGCGCCCGTGGAGGTGGCTGCCACAGGCTGGGGCCCAGTTCCACTGGACCTTCTGCGAGGAACCGGCACATAACACCCCACGGGACCCTGCCCAACGGCGGACGGCAGCTCTCGACTTTCCGAAGGCTGCGTGGTCTGGCTGGGCGGGCCCACGTCTGCAGAAGGATTTGGGGCAAAGCTGGCCCTCGCCACCAGACTGGGAAGCCCTCAAGGGCAGAGGCATTTTAATGTAACCACTTGGCATGTCGCTGGGCACCAAGCAGGTACTGGTGTCTGCTGCCAGGTAAGTGCTCCCCAAATCCAGAGGGAACAGGGCTACCTCTCTGCGGGCAGGTCCGGGACAACCTCACAGCCTCGAGGCAGACTCCAGGCGTCACAGGGCATCCGGGAGTGGAAGGTCCTCCCAGGAGAGAGGGCTCCCGTCCGTCCCAGGAGGAGCCGGGGGAAGCTGGGGACACAACCTGCCCCAGGCCCAGGCCCAGGTGCTGGTGTGGGGCCAAGGTCGGAGGTGAAGGTCGGCGTGTGAAAGAGCCGCAGCAGGTCCATCGCGAGGAGCAAGGAGGCAGGAGGGGCCGGGCCTCAGATCTGACCAGCACAGAGGCCCTGGGGTCGGGGAGACGGGGGAGCCTGAGCGAGTCAGTAGGTGAGACGAGGCCTGGGTGCCCGGGGCCCCACCCCGACCCTCGGCCACGCCAGGAGGACCTGTGCTGCCCCCGGAGGCCACCTCCCCTGTCTCTGGGCTGGCCCCCTCTCCGCAGCCGGGGTCACCCTGGGGTACACACCCAGGGGTAGCCCTCAATAGTGAGGATGGGGCGGCTGGAAACATAGCCGAGCTTCCTGCCGCTTGGTGGGCATTGCTGAGGGGTGCTCCTAACCGTCTCTCCGAGGGTCCCCAGCAGGACTGAGCTCCCACAGCCCACAACGGTCACTCGCCCCTTTGGTATTTCTCCTTTCCCCGTCCCCTTTCCTGCTTCACAAACCACCTCCCAACAAGCCAATTACACCCATGTCTCGGGGCCCACTTCTCGGGTCACCCAACCACGAGTGAGTGAGTGACGAAAGCAAGGACAGCTCAGAGGAGCTGCGGGACCGTGGGGGATGCACAGCGCGGGCGCCGCATGGTCCGGAGTCCACTGTCACGCTCCAGCCCAAGGCCCCCCCCAAATCTGTCACGCATGAAAAATAAAAGTAGACTTCTCTCTGGAGCTTCTTTTTAAAAAAAAATTATTATTATTATTATTTATTTATTTAATTTCTTTATTGATTAAGGTGTCACATATTTGTCCTCATCCCCCCATTCCCATCCCCCACCCCTCCCCACGGATGCCCCCACCCCCCTGTTGTCCTTAACCATTGGTTAGGCTCGTATGCATGCACACAAGTCCCTTGGTTGATCTCTCCCCGCTACCCCCACCCTCTCCTACCCTCCCTCTGAGGCCCGACAGTCCGATCGATGCCTCCTTGTTTCTGGTTCTGTTCTTGTTCATCAGTCTATGTTGTTCATCATTTCCCCTAGATGAGTGAGATCATGTGTTACTAGAAATATACTTACAAGAACCGAATGTGAGACGAGCAATAATAGTTATGCTAACAGGCAAATGAATCAGTCTGTAGTAAGTTTCTTTCTGGACCAACAGTTCTTTTGAGACCCAATTTCAATGTCCACCAGTTCCTTATGTGTACATGTCGGCACTGACTTTTCAGCTCTGGATGGTGGACAAATGGTGGTAATGCAGGTCCAACTCCCTCTGATTTGGTCTCGCCCGGACGCAGGGGCGCGGCTTCACCCGGACCTGGTACCCAGCATCACCCAGGCCCCGGGGCGCGTGGCCTCACCCAGACCGAGGTGTGTGCAGCCTCACCCGGTCCCGGGATCCAGCTTCACCCGGACCCGGGACCCAGCTTCACCCGGATCCAGGGGCGCACGGCCTCACCCGGACCCGGGATCCAGCTTCACCCGGACCCAGGGGCGCGTGGCCTCTCCTGGACCCAGGGGCGCGGCCTCACCCGGACCCGGGACCCAGCCTCACCCGGATCCAGGGGCGCACGGCCTATTATTATTTTTAAAATATATATTTTTATTGATTTCAGAGAGAGGAAGGGAGAGGGAGAGAGAGACACATCAATGATGAGAGAGAACCATTGATTGGCTGCCTCCTGCACGCCCCCTACTGGGAATCGAGCCTAAAACCTGGGCATGTGCCCTGAATGGGAATCAAACCTCCTGGTTCATAGGTCGACGCTCAACCACTGAGCCACGCCGGCTGGTCTGCGAACTGCTTCTTATCGTTAACTGTGTTAGTCTGCTGGGCCAAGCACAAAGCTCCGTGGGCCAGGGGCTCACACAGCAGACAGTTATTTCCCTCACAGCGCGGGAGGCTGCAAGTCCAAAATCAGGGGGTCGGCGGGGCTGGTTTCCTCTGAGGCCTCTCTCCCCGGCTTGCAGCAGGCCGCCTCCTTCCTGCTGCTCTCCGGGTCTTCCTTCTTGCTGTGTGTCCTAACTGCCTCTGCTTATAAGGGCACCCGTCATACTGACTCGGAGTCGCCCTAGTGGCCTCATTGTAACCTAATCACCCCTTTACAAACCCCATCTCCAAATGCAGTCACATTCGGTGGGAAGTCAGGGCGTCAGCATATGGATTTGAGCGACACATGCAGTCCATAATACTAACATTGAGTCTTTGATTAAGAATAGGTTGGATGGTCCTGCCGCGTGCCTCAGTGGTTGAGTGTTGACCTATGAACCAAAGGTGGCCATGTTCCCGGTCAGGGCATATGCTGGGCTGTGGCTCAATCCCCAGTGCGGGGCGTGCAGGAGGCAGCTGATCAATGGTTCTCTCTCATCATTGATGTTTCTCCCCCTCTCCCCCTCTCTCTTCCTCTCTCTCTAAAAATCAATAAGAACCATATATCTTTAATAAGGGTGGATGTTCGTGTGGTTTAGGGGCCAACCCAATGGAGGAGGGGCCGCACATGCCACAGGGACCCCGGGGGCAGCCACTTCCTTCCCTGCCTCAGGCGCCTGGGCCACTCCTGCCTCGTGTTGTTCTGAGCTGAGAGTGAACTTAACCCCCACTGGTTTTTTAACTTTAAATCCCGGTGCAGAATATTAATCCCACCTGCCTCTTTCCTCTCCGGGGCCCCGGGGAGTTGGCGGTAATTGAGAGCCAGCCATTCAACCTTCTCACCAGCGAGCGAGCGCGGTTCCCAAGGTGCAGCCGGCGTGGCGTGGTTTTTATTTGCGTTTTAACGTCCTCCAACTCCAGAGCGGTCCCCTGAGCACCGAGGGCCCGAGCTCTCTCCTCTCCACCTGCTCCACAGACACAAAGCGCGTTTGTCCCCGCGGCCACGGGGGACGGCTACCCGCCACCTCTCCACCCACAGGCCACGCACGCCCGCGAGGTGAGCAGCGAGACGGGCCGGAGGCGCTGCCAAGCCAAACACAGGCCGCGGCCGGAGAAACCAGATTCCCCTGGAAATCGCGCCCGGCCCGTCTGGGGGCCGTCGGGGGCCGTCTGGGGGGGGCGTCTGGGGGGCCGTCTAGAGGGCCGGCCCCAATAAAGCGTCTCCGGAAGGCCCAAAGGACCCCCGCCCCACCTTGACGGAGATGCCAATAAAAACCTCAGAACATCCCGCCTGCAGGCCCCTCGCCCTGTCGGGGGCCGTAAACCAGGATATGAGCAGCCGGGGAGCCGGAGGGAAGAGGCCTGCTCGGAGGAAGGCCACCAGCCGGCCAGCCAGCAACGGAGACGCCGTGGGGGACAGGGAGGCCCCGGGGACAGGGGGGCTGCGGCCGGCTGGGCCGAGGGGAAGCCACGGCCCAGGCCTCTGCTCCCGACCAGGCCGCCAGCAACGGCGGGTTCCCAGAGGAACTGGGGGGGAACGGCCCCAGGAAGCAACCCCAGACCCCGGGGTGTAGACGCAACTCTGAGGCACTCGGGGACCCAACTGTGCTCGGCGACAGCGGGGGGTGAGATGTCTCCTGTGCACGTGCGGCGCCTGGCTCCACGGCTGGACACGCAGCCCTTCCTGTGCTGAGCGTGTCTGTGTGCACGGCGTGTGCCTGTGAAGGCCCGTGCAGGAATGTGTGAGGCGTGTGTACACAGGGCCGCCAGATGTGACAAGTAAACATATAGCGTGCCCAGTTGCATTTGAAATTTAGACCCAAACAATACTGTTTTGGTATAAACATTCCCAGATATGGCGTGGGACAGAGACAGAAAAATTATTCATTGTTGATCTGAAATTCAAATGTTAAGAGCAGGGGTCCTCAAACTTTCTAAACAGGGGGCCAGTTCACTGTCCCTCAGACCGTTGGAGGGCCGGACTATAGTTTAAAAAAAACTATGAACAAATTCCTATGCACACTGCACATATCTTATTTTGAAGTAAAAAAACAAAACGGCAGAAACACCCGCAGGTGGCCCGCGGGACGTAGTTTGAGGACGCCTGGTTAAGAGTGTCCTATGTCTTATCTGGTCACCCTGTGTGTGCATGAGCGTCCACATTTAGAGTGGAACAAGATATCAGACTATAGGAGGGGTGTTTGGTAATGAGATAAAAATACTTCTATTAATTACATTGTTCATCACTATTATGTCATATCATGTCTATCCTAATAAAAGCGGAATATGGTAGTTAGACCGGACGTCCTTCTGGTCGAAGCCGGGGCTGTGAGGGAAGCCTGGGTCCCGGGTGCCAGAGGGAAGCCGGTGCCGGCAGCGGGGGAAGGATGGGCTACTCTTGCAGGAATTTTGAGCATCGGGTGGTTGCCTACCTGGGGTGCAGCTGTAACCTTCGTGCATTTAACTTGCAAATCCACCGAGGCCTCCCTCCGAGAGATGCAAATGGCGCGTTTGAGTTTGCTGCCCCCTCTCGCCTGGTGAGTGAAGTGAGTGCAGGTGGGAGGCGGACTCTGTCTCCTCCTCCGGAGCCCAGACCCCTCCGGAGGCAGCACCAGCCAACGGGTTCCTGAGGCTTAACGCCATTCATTCTGCCTGGGACACGGGACCCTAGGCCAGCTCCTTCATTCGGGGCTCACCCATGCAGACAGGGCGTGGAGGGGTGGGGCAGTGTCTGCACCTTCTGGGCCCCCGAGGACTGAGCATCGACGTGGAGACGTGTTTCCTGGGCGAACGGCCGGCGTGCAGAGGCGTCTCTGGCCCAGCACGTGTTTCCCGGACGAACCTTCCCCCCGATGGTCCCCGAAGTGGGGCGCTGCAGAGCACGCGAGGCTTCGGTGTTCGACCAGGGTGTCCCGCCGGCGCTGTGGACACGTGGGGCGCTCATCCTCATTGGAAGGCCGGCCGGTCCCCGGCAGGACGTTGAGCGCCCCCCTGCCTCTGTCCACCAGACGGCAGCCCCCCTCCAGCTGTGACGACAATGCCTGTCTCCTGGGGGGCAAACACCCGCTTCCATTTGAGGACATGGTCTTGGATTGAATGACTGTGGTGTTTAGTCCCTCAGGAAAATACTAATTTTAGTGGTTTTTTTTAAAAAAATCTTTTTAGGGAAAGGATGACAAATTTGCAAGTAATGTTTGCTATTCTAACCACCTAGATGAGCACGGGGGGGGGGGGGGGGGGGAAGGCCATTTATTACGTATGACACTGGAGGCAAACGAAAAGCTAAGGTCAGGGCCCGAGGGCAGAAGAGAGAGGGAGGGAAGTGAGGAGGGAGGGAGGGAGGGAGAGCATCCACTGGGGGCATGAAGCCCACAAGGGGCGAACAGGAGGCCAGATCGGAAAGGCCCCGCGGCAGGCGAGGGGCAGGGCTGGGGTTCCCTCTGCTGGTTCCCTACCAGCCCACGCTCCCTTCTGGGGAGAAGGGGGGATAGGGAGGAGGGTGTGGGTTCCAGGAGCCAGGCTGGTCCGCCCTCCCCACGTGGATCCTTGTCTGCTCTGTCTCCTTCCAAATGAGCACCTCACGACTTGACTGCAGACAGAGGCTCATGTCTGCTGGACCAGCCCCTCGCCCGGAAAACCGAAGATCACACGCCAGCCACCTCGGGCCACGGCTGCCAAGCCAAGCACTTCCGGCCCCGTTCAGACGGAGCGTGGCTCTCAGAGTGAGGCTCGCCTCGTTTCATTGGCCTTCGTGAGAGGAGTGAGGCTCCCTCCCCACGGGCCATCCTGGCCTCAGCGGGAGCGCACAGGGAGCCGGTACTGCCTGCGGTTCTGCGGGAACCTCCAGGCGCCAGAGAGGGTCCTGGTTTCTGGTGGACACCGACCCGGGTGGAGGTCGGCCCTTCCCGAAGCTTCTCTGTGTGCCGGACGCCCAGACTCCTGTCCGGTCCGCGGCAAGTGCAGTGAACGCCGGCTGAAAGGGCCTTGGAGAGAGCCGGGGGGACCCTCTCTGTGCGGGAGAGCTTCCCGCTGGAAGGAAACCTGTCCCCGCGCAGACGCCCCTCTGAGCGCCCCTCTGAGCGCCCCTCTGAGCGCCCCTCTGAGCGCCCCCTCTGAGCGCCCCTCTGAGCGCCCCTCTGAGCGCCCCTCTGAGCGCCCCCTCTGAGCGCCGGCTCTGCACGAGGGTGGAGCTGCGGGGCCCTCGAAGCTGCGTGGGCCCTTTACTCCCGCAGCCACGAAGGCAGTGGGCGTGTTTCCCACAATGACCCGGCTCCTTTGTGCCCAGTGCTCTCTGCTTTCTTTCCCCAGAGGAGAGACCGGGGTGAAGTCACAGAAACAGAGAATGAACCAGAGGCTGCGGCTCCTCCCGACACAAAGGATCCCCCGGGAAGGGGCCAGCAGGACGCCCTGTGAGCAGCCCCCTCTCCGGGAGGATCTGTCACCCAGGCGATTGAGGTGCCGACAGACCTGGGCCGCTCCTGCCGGGGCACCAGCGGCACCAAGGTGGCTGCCTCCACCCCGCCTCTTCAGACTGTCCAGGGAGGGCAGGATCTCCTGCCGCTCTCAGGGTGGCCCTGCCCCCCCTCCCCAGGGCTGGGGCCCGTTCCTAGCCCCGCGGCAGGCTCAGGGGGCTGGTGTTCGCAGGCCGCCGGGGCCAGGCTACGTGTAGCGCTGTATGTCGCCTTCCTGCATGGTCAGGGACGGTCGCAGCCATCATCATCATCGCTGCTGTGACTGAGCACCTACCATGTGCCGGGCGCTTTAGCTTCATAGGAGCCCTCTGTGTTTTCTGCGATCACCCCCATTTTGCAGATATGAAAGTCAAGGCTCGGAGGTCCCAGAGTCAATGAGCATCAGAGCTGGGTTCTGCATAGCCCAGGTCCCGGCTCCTTCTGCTGCACCGCACGGCCTGGATCCTGCCATTCCAGCAGGCGGCCTCGCTCCTGGGATTCAAGGTCTCCTTCCAGCTAACATGCAGCAACAGCACCCCCAAATGGAGTCGTCCAGGCTCTGGGCCCCCGTGGGAAGAGACCTGGCTCCAAGTCGTAGCACGACCGTCGGCAAGTCATTCCTTTAACCTAGCCGGGAGGATCCGGAGGGCTTCCCGGAGGAGGTGATACCTCAATTTGGACCTCAGGACACCCCAGGGTCCTGCAGGCGGAAAGCACTCGTGGGTGCTTGCAGGGCGTGTTTCTTGTGCGAACACGTCTGGAATGTTTCCCACCTGCAGGCGAGGCCCAGGTGAGCAGGGTCAGGGCCCTGCAGGCCCCGCAGAGTGCTCACCGGCTTGGGCGGGCAAGGGCTGGCGCATCCCCTGCCCCAGGGAACACATGACCATGTCCAGGCACAGTTCGGTGGTCACAGCCGGCAGGGCGGCCTGCTCCAGGCACCGAGGGAGTCCAGCCGGGAATGCACAGGACGGTCCCGCCACAGCACCGGGACCCGAATGGCAGCCGTGCTGAGGGCGAGAAGCCGGTTGGAGTTTGCTCTTCTGTCTCCTGTCATTTCACAGGTGAGGAAGCTGGAGCCAGAGGGGAGACGCTGGCCGGCAGTGCCGAGACCCACGTCCGCCACGTTCTGAGTGAGTTCCCTGCGACCGGGCAGCAGCAGTGATAAAGGAGGGCCGGCTCTGTGTGTGTGTGGGGCCGGCTCTGTGTGTGTGGCCGGCTCTGTGTGTGTGGCCGGCTCTGTGTGTGTGGCCGGCTCTGTGTGTGTGTGTGTGGCCGGGTCTGTGTGGGGGGGGCCGGCTCTGTGTGTGGGGCCGGCTCTGTGTATGTGTGTGGCTGGCTCTGTGTGTGTGGCCAGCTCTGTGTATGTGTGTGGCCGGCTCTGTGTGTGGGGCCGGCTCTGTGTGGGGCCGGCTCCGTGTGTGGCCCGCTCCGTGTGGGGCCGGCTCTGTGTGTGTGTGTGTGGCCGGCTCCGTGTGTGGCCGGCTCCGTGTGTGTGTGGCCCGCTCCAGGTGTGGCCGGCCCTGTGTGTGGCCGGCTCTGTGTGTGGTCGGCATGTGGGATCTGATTAATGCTCACAGCATGTGGCCTTGCCCAGCGCTGGCCATTCTGAGCCTCACTGTCCCCACGGAAAGCAGAGGCTCAGGGCTAAGCTGGCTGCAGCGGATGGGCTGAGTCCCAGGGCACGGTTCCTCCCAGCAATAGGGATCTGCCCTCTCCCCAGACCTCCCCTTGGCAGCGCCCACTGGGGTGTGGTTCTGGGGTGACCGGTGGTCTTTCTCCAAGGCCAGGGTTAGGGAGGCTTTGCATATTTGTGTGGGCAGCTCCTTAGCTCCCTTCCACCAGCTCCGTGAGCCCCTGAACAAAGAGTCCTCACAGCACCCCACCCCACCCCCTCCAGGGTCCCCCCTGGCTCAGTGGAGGCTTGTGGCACCGCATTGTGCATTGTGTGGAGCCCACGCAGCCGCTGGCGAAGGTCCTTCGATCAAGGTTCCTCCTGGACTGGGCTGGGGAGGGCGGTGTGCGCCAGGCACGCGGGCTGCCTCCGCCGGAGCCTCAGCTCCCCCTGCGTGTCTCCAGGGCCTCGGCCACGGGGACTTCCCCAAAGGAAGCCCTCCCAGCATCTCTCTGCCCTTGATGGAGGCGCCCAGCATCCCGGGCTCCCAGCTCTCAGAGGTCAGAGGGCAACCCAGCAGCGCTCGGGCAAACCCCACAACCCCCAACAGAACCCGAGCCGCAATGACCCAGGAAGCCAGGGCGGAACGGACTCCACGCCGGAGCCCGGGGTTCATGTTCCACTGAACCGGAACGGCCTCGAGCTTTCCAGACCGTTCCCTGGACATCCGTGCACGCGTCCATCCACCTAGTAAACACACGGTGGCCACTGCTCCGCGGGTCAGACAAGCTCCAGGCGCGGGGACAGCTGGCAGTAAGCCGTGACGGGGGCTTGGGCCACAGGCAGACAGGCCCGTCGGATGACAGCTCCGCCAAGGTCATCCGCCAAGGTCATCCGCAAAGGTCATCCGCCAAGGTCATCCGCCAAGGTCAGAGTAGTGACGCCTGAAGAATGGGGAGCGGGCACGGAGCAGGAAAGCTCCACGCTCACCTTAGCAAGCCCAGTGCCGGCGCCACAGCTGGCACGTCACAGGTGCTCCAGACGTGTGTTCACCAAGTGCACAGCAGCACAGCGATCATGTGCCCGGGTGCAGGGATGAGCTCCCGAGTGAGGGGGGCCGGACAATGAGTGGGCGATGTGCCGGCCTTCGACCACACCTGCCAGGGGGGGCGGCGCTCGGACTCTCCTCCCGGCCCGGCTCTTCTCTTCTCAGGAGAGCTGGCAAGCCTGGATTCTAGAACGTATCCACTTTTAATCCCCTGATCCTGTCCGTGGGAGAGCACCATGCGCTTTGAACAGAAGCCATGATACTTACCAAAATCACCCCAGGAACGCAAGCCCTCGGCCTGCAGGGGAGGGGCGGGTGGGGAAGCAGACAGCAGGAGAGTCCCTCGGAGGTGGGAGCGGGGTCGGTGCGTGCTGAGTCAGCCAGCTGTTTGGCGGAAGGCAGCTCGAGGGTGCTTGGTCGGCAGGAAGCCACGCTTCACCTAAGGCGGGCGAGTTTGAAAGCTGCCCATCCGATGTCAGACCGTGGGGTCCCACATGGCGTCCTGGAAGTAAACAGACAGACTTTGCCAACCCTCCGCGAGATCCCGCCAGTTCTGCGGTGTGGTGCTTTTAGACCTCTCCTAGCTGTCCAGTACAAAGATGCCCAGCCCGGCCGGCGTGGCTCAGCGGTCAGGCATTGACTTATGAACCAGGAGGTCATGGTTCGAATCCTGGTCAGGGCACATGACCAGTGCGGGCTCGATCCCCAGTGAGGGGTGTGCAGGAGGCAGCTGATCAATGATTATCTCTCATCATTGATGTTTCCATCTCTCTCCCCATCTCCTCCTCTCTGAAATCAATAAAAATATATTAAAAAAAACAAACCAAAAAAAACCAATATGATGCCCTGAGTAAGTGTTTGCAATATTAAAAAGGACCTTTGATGCCTTTACAATTGTTAGAACATGCACAATATGCACAATGGAAGAAAAATGAAGAGCAAATCGTGTCAGTGTGTGTTACTAGCTAGAGACATCCGAACTGAATTATCCGGAAGAACCCAAAGTCGCCCACTGCTCCCCAGGCAGAGGGCAAGGGCGTATGGGGAAGGAAGGGCATTGGTGCTGGGCACCTACTATGTGCCCAGGCCGCAAGAGGCACGGTCGCTCATCCCTACAGCAGTCTGGAGAGTCCGTCACTTCACAGACTGTCTGAGAAGCTCACCGCGCTACACTTCCATTGCTTCCCTCCTGGCCTGTTGGCTAATTTGTCACAGATGTTTACTTCTCTGTATGTCACAAATCCCACAATACAGTGTTAGTATGCTTACTTTAAATGTTTAATTATCTTTTAGAGGGATTTTTAAAAAGAAAACATATAGCCAAAACCGGTTTGGCTCAGTGGATAGAGCGTCGGCCTGCGGACTGAAAGGTCCCAGGTTCGATTCCGGTCAAGGGCATGTACCTTGGTTGCGGGCACATCTCCGGTAGGGGGTGTGCAGGAGGCAGCTGGTCGATGTTTCTCTCATCGATGTTTCTAGCTCTCTATCCCTCTCCCTTCCTCTCTGTAAAAAATCAATAAAAAATATATTTTTTTTAAAAAAGAAAAAAAACATATAGTTTCTATTTACCCACCTATCTATCGTTTCCAGGGCGCCCCATTCCTTTAAAAAGGCTCTGGCTGGCTGGCTTTAGCTCAGGGGTTCCTTTGAGTCAAGCCTTCCCTTGCCAACCACTCTTGCTTGCGAGGGTGGTTCAAGGCCTGTGGGACTCCTCCAGTCCTTTAAAAAATGAAACATAAAGTAAAAAGACGATGGCAAGTCTTGTCAAGGATGTGGAGCAGTTAGAATGGTCATGCCTTGCTGGTGGGAATATAAAATGGCATAACCATTCTAGAAAACAGTTTGGTGGTTTTGAGCTAAAACTACACCTACCTGATCCAACCATTTTACTCGGAGGAATATATGCAGAACAGAGGTCAGCGTATTCTCCGCACAAAGACCAATACGGGAACGCTCATGACAGTTTTGTTTGTAATAGCCAGACATGGAAACAGCCCAGATGTCCATCAGCAGGTGACAGATAAGCCAACTGTGGTACATCTATGTAACAGAATAGTACCGGACAATGCATAGGGATGCATTATGGACACACGAGACAACACAGATGAAGTATGAAATAGTTACGCTGGAAGAAAACAGAAAATAAAGAAGAGCACAAACTGTACAATTCAAATTATATCAAATTCTCTCTCATCATTGATGTTTCCGACTCTCTTTCCACGCTTACTTCCTCTCTCTGAAATCAATAAAAATACTTTTTAAAAAGAAATTAGAGATTAATCTATAATGACAGAAAGCAGATGGGGATGGAGGGTGAGAGTGGAGAATGGATGTCAAAGCACAAAGAAATTTTCAGGACTAATGAGCAAACTAATTATGTTAATTGTAGTGATGTTTTATGGTTACATACATATGTCAAAATTCTTCCAAGTTTACACTTTAAATATGTAATTTATATGTCAGCAAATTGTAAAAATGTATTAGGTGGGATTATATCAGAATGGACACGGCAGAAGAAATGGCAGTGAACTGGAATAAAACACAATAGAAATTATCCAAACTGAGAAAATAATAATTTAAAATAAAACAATGAAGAGAGACTAAGTGATCAGAGGACATATCCAGTAGGTTAACATGTATTCAATCAGAGTCTCAGAAGAAGAAGAAAAGAGAGAAGGGGACAAAAAAAAAAAATACAGAAAGAGATAATGTCTACATTTTTTCTTTTCAAATTTCCAACAAACTATTGATAAAAAAAAAAAAAAGGTCAACAATCCCCAAGCAGGAAAACTATGAAAAAATTCACATCACCATCAAATGTCTGACGACAAAAAATAAAGAGAAAATCTTAAAAGTATCCAGAAATGTTTAAAGGATACATTAATTACAGGGAATCAATAATAGAATGAACAGCTGCCTTCTCAATAGGAGCAGAGGACAGAAGACAATGGGAGCACATCTTTAAAACTGCTGAGAGATGGCCTGGCTGGTGTTGCTCAGTGGTTATGGTACTGCCTCACTCACCGAAGGGTTCTGGGTTCAGTTCCCAGTCAAGGGCAAGTACCTGAGTTGCAGATTTGATCCCTGGCACCAGTCAGGGCACATTAAGGAGGCAACGAATCAATGTGTCTCTCTCCCATCCATGTTTCTCTCTCTCTCTCTCCTTCCCCCTCCCTCCCTACCTTCCACTCTCTCTAACAATCAATGGGAAAAAATATCCTCCGGTGAGGATTAATAAACACAAGAAAACTGCTGAAAGAAAATAACTGCCAACCTAGAATTCTATACCCAGTAAGGGTTTCCTCCAAAAAATACAGGGGAATAAAGACATTTTCAGATAAACAAACCACTGCGAGAATTTACTGCCAGCAGATCTGCACTACAAGAAATACCATATTTTTCCGTAAGAAAATATGCTATTTTTTTCTAGAATCATTGGACTGAAAATCGAGGGGTGTCTTATACATGGAAGTCAGCCGAGGAGGGAGCCGAGAGGGTGCCTTGCTGCCCATACCTTGTCAAACAGGCTTCCTCCAATCACGAGCCTTATTGTTAATGACGTCAGCTGATGCCGTAATTGGAGGTGGAGGTGGAGAGTGCACAGGTGCAATAGGGACCTGAGCATTCTGAGCCCATAAAGATGTCAAAAAATAAAAAGATAAATACCGCTCAGCGATTGTCCTACTCTGCAAAATTCAAACTGAATGTCATCAGCTGTGCAAAAGAGCTTGGAAATAGAGCTGCAGAGAAACCATTTGGACCTCCTCCCACTGAGTGTATGATCATACAGTGGAGAAAACAGGAAGAACAACTCCTTAAGATGCCAAAAAAGAAGAAGGCCTTAAGAGGAAAACCAGCAAAATGTTTAAAATATTGATTTCTTAATTTTGGGTTGGAAAAGTGGGGGGCGTCTTATACATGGAGGCATCTTATACATGGAAAATACGGTATTATAATAAACTAGAGGCCCGATGCATGAAATTCGCACAAGAGTAGGCCTTCCTTCCCCTGGCTGCTGGCACTGGCTTCCTCTGGCACCAGGGACCCAGGCTTCCCTCACAGCCCCAGCTTTGTCTGGAAGGACGTCCAGTCTAATTAGCATATTACACTTTTATAATTATAGATCCTTCTGGCTAAAGGGAACGTTACATAAACATACAGATCAAAGGAAGGAAAGAAGAGTACTGGGAATACTCAATATGAATGACTACAGTTTCTTAATTTCTTTAAAATATGAGTAAACATTTAAGGCACAAAAGTACATGTATTTAGGGTTTATAATTTATGTAGAGGTAAAATATATGACAAGAAAAACACAAAGGCCCAGAGAAGAATACATGGAGTTATGGCATGGTCACATTTGCATTTTACATAAACTTGTAAAATATTAATTCAATGTAAACTGTGATAAATTTAGAGTACCTATTATAATACCTAAAGTAACCCCTAAAAATAATACAAATTCTAAAATGTCCATAGAAAAGAGAAAATGGAACACTAAAATTATTCTGCTATCCCAAAAGAAAGCCAGGAAGAAGAAATAAAGAAGCAAAGAGAAAAAGTGAGGAAAAGAAAACAAGTAAGAAAATGAAGGCTTTCACCCAACCATATCAATAACCACATCTGCACTAATAAAAAAGTAAGATGCATATTGACCGTACCTTTGTGACGCCCACCAGCCAATCAGGAGTGAGTATGCAAATTAATCCAACAAAGATGGTGGGTTAGTTTGCATATACAGGCGCCTTGGGGGCAGGACAGGATGCTTGCGTCCTTGCCACAGTGATGACGCAGGCATTCCACACTGTCCCAGCCGCTCTGGGCCTCTGGGCAGTGTGGGAAGGCGGAAAGGCGGCTCCAGGCCTGAGCGAAGGCGGTGCCGGCAGCCAGGGGAAGGAAGGCCCATTCTTGCACAAATCTTCATGCATCGGGCCTCTAGTAGAAAATTAACACTCCAACAACAAGATGGCAGTTGCCAGGCTGGATGGAAGCATGAACCATAAACAATTAAAGCGAGATTCACTTCTATGCTGTTGACAACAGAAAACTTTCAATGTAATGAAAACATCTGAAAGTCAAAGGACAGAAACACATGTCACATGAAAACACTAAGCATGAAAAAGCTAGTGCAGATATACTAATAGCAGAGCAAGGGGTATCAAGACAAGGGGTATCACCAGAGGAAAGGAGGAACATTCTAGAATGTGAAAAGGGTCAATTCATGAAGAGAAATCCTAGTAACCCTACGTGCATGTGTGTGAATTATAGAGCTTCGAAACCGGGGAATTAGGGGGAGAAATGGGGAAACCCACAGTCATAGCAGGGGGTTGTAACAATTACTCTGTCAGTCCCCAATAGAACTAGGGCCAGGGCTTGGGTCAGGCAAGTGAAGCACTTGGTGCAAACGTTAAAAAGCACTGAGAAACTCCATAATCAAGATAAATACAGTCTTAAGACAATATTTAAAAAAATTAAAATTAATGCAAAAAACCCAGCAGGAGCAAAACATCAACACTTTAAACACCGACAGGATCAGGATGGCCGCCTTTTCCTTCTGCTTCAGGCGACAACATGGATGAGAGGAGCACCGTTACTGACCCTTTTATTTAACACTTTTATGTTTTCTGTAGCACTCTGCCCGTGACACCAAAAAAGCCACAAGGGGAGTGGGAAGACATTCTAAACTGAATGATAATGAATATAGAACAGGACTGTGTGTGGGATGTAGCTAAAGCACTTCCATGAGAAAATGTATGCCTTTCAATGCTTGTATTATTTTAAAAACAAAGTTTTAAAATCAATGATCTAAGCTTTCATGTTAAAAAGCAAGGAGAAAAAGAGCAAAATTTAACTTTTGCTAACACAAAGTTAGTTATAAAGAGAAGCAGAAATCCATGAATTAGAAAGCAAACAATAGGAAAAATTGGCAAGGTCAAAAGTTTAACAAAATTTAGCCCTAGCCATTTTGGCTCAGTGGATAGAGCATCGGCCTGGGGACTGAAGGGTCCCAGGTTCAATTCCGGTCAAGAGCCTGTACCTTGGTTGCAGGCTCCTCCCCAGCCCAGGCCCTGGTCAGAGCTCCAGCAGGAGGCAACCAATTGGTATGTTTCTCTCACATCGAAGTTCCTCTCTGACTTTCCCTCTCTCTCCCACTCTCGCTAAAAATCCATGGAAACATATCCTCAGATGAGGATTAATCCTCCCCCGCAACCCCGCCAAAATGATGATCAGATTAACAAAATTTATAAATCTCCAGCTAGATTGGGAAAGAAAAATGTGAAAGAAACACACACATGGAGTAATGAATTGCTACAGATGTTACAAATATTAAGTGGTTAATAATGAATAACTTTATGCAAATAAATCTGACAATTTAAATGAAATGGACCAATTGCCTGAAAAGCACAACCTATTAGAACTGACTCAAGAAGAAATAGAAGATCTGAAATTAGTTAGCCTTGTTCTTGCACACAGCTCCCTGTCCCTCTAGCTCCAGACCCTGCACATCTTGTATCTCAGGGTTCCCTGGTGTCCAGCCCTCCTCCTGGGAGAGCTAGTAAACACAGGTTGTTCATTGCTCTATTTTATTGTATAGCTTAACCAGGGGCACGGTGCACGAATTCATGCACCGGTAGGGTCCCTCAGCCTGGCCCGCACCCTCTTGCAATCCTGGACCCCGCAAGGGAATGTTGGACTGCCGGTTTCAGCCCGATCCCCATCTGGCAGTCCGACATTCCCCCAAGGGATGTAGTAGCACGCAAAGCGGCAGACGGCCAGGGAGGAGCCTGGGCTCGGGCTCCACTCCCACTCACCCCAGCCCCACTGCGCCTGCCGCTGCTGCCGCTCGGTAGCGCCACCACAGCTGCACTTGCCAGCCGTGAGCCTGGCATTGGGCACCCATCGGTCAGCTGAGCGGTGCTCCCCCTGTGGGAGTGCACTGACCACCAGGGGGCAGCTCCTGTGTTGAGCGTCTGCCCCCTGGTGGTCACAGTGCTCGTCATAGTGACCGGTCAACCGGTCGTTCGGTTGCTTAGGCTTCTATATATATAGATGTCACCTAGTATAGATTCATCCCTGATTAATTCAATGAAGGCTTATTGAGCATCTACTGGGAGTCAGGCACTGTGTTAGGTATTAGACCCATAATAGCTCCTTATACTAGTTAATGGGTAATTAAATCCAATCATTCCTGCTTATTCTTATTAAAACTTGGGCCTTGGATTCTTGGTGAGGGACACAGTCCATCATCATGCCATTGTTTCTATGGAGACATTAGATTTGGTTGATGTTCTTCCTGTGCAGTATCTCTGCATTGGAAATCAAGTTCATTATAAACGTGAGGGTTGTCTGTATTCGATTGAGGCAGTAGAGGCCTGCATGATACGATTTAGAAAGTTGTTTGTTTGTTTTTAACCCCAAAGACTGAAAAGGTGGTCAAGGATTTAAAAGCGCTGGCAGCGATCTGAGAAATAAGGACCTTTGGAGGCTGGTTCTAGAGCAGTGTGCTTCTGGTTTGCCAGGGTCACGTGGTCCACCTGTTGTGGTGCCGATCCTCACCCCGACGGTGGGGAGTGGGATGCGGTGGGCGCTAGGAGGGCGGGGAGTAGACCGAGGAGGGAGCGTGGGTCCTCAGGTGAGCAGTTTTCACAGCTTGCCGGAGAAGGCATTTAGCAATAAGAGCCCCCCTTGGGGTGTTTGAGCATTGCAGGGGAGCATGCGGTCAGGCCTGCCCTGAGTGTGGCTTATGCTGACCCAGCCCCCTTCTCTGACCTGGCCCCTGGGCACCAGCGCAGCTAACAGGGCCCCTAAAACACCTCCCTACTGGGCTCCGGTCCCATACCCACACACGGCGCATGACCCATTCCTACTGCCCCCAGGACCACCGTAAGATGTTAAGAAGAGGAGCAGCCGGTGTGGCTCAGTGAGCATCGACCTATGATCCAGGAGGTCACGGTGCCATTCCTGGTCAGGGCACATGGCCGGGGTGCAGGTTCCATCTCCAGTAGGGGGCGTGCAGGAGGCAGCCTATTGATGATTCTCATCATTGATGTTTCCATCGCTCTCTCCTTCCCTCTTCCTCTCTGAAATAAAAAAACATATATTTTTATAAAAAAGGGGAGAAGGAGCTACTTGTAGGTTTAGGATGATAACCATGTCTCTACCTGTGCATGCAGTTTACCCCTTGTGAAGCCCTGCCTCTTACCCCATGTGATCTTCACTCCCACCGTCTGAGGGCCTTAGCAGGGTAAGAATCGCACGCCCATTTCACAGGAGGGAAAACTGTTCTCAAAGGGAAGTTGGCTGGCCAGGGTCCGCAGTGACGAGCTGGGGCTCAGACCTCCACACCATGGAGTTGTCGGGGAGCTGGAGGCTAGCCGGGGCGCTCCCGCCACGTCAGGGAGGTGTGCAAATAGCGCCGGAGCCAGGTGGGGCCCGTAAATGCTAAGCAAATAAGGGCTGTCTTTCAGGCAGGTGCTTTCTAGCCACTTCCTGGAGCCCGGGCCAAGCAGGCGAGGGGACGAGGGGGCGGGGAGGAGGCGCCCCTCCCGCTGTAAAGGGGGGCGAGACCTTAGGGATGGGCCTCTGGTTTCTCTCCAAACCCGTGTAAACACAGGAGGGTGTCCAAGGCTACGCCGCGTTTCCCAGGGGACACAGCAGACGCAGGAGGCGCGGGGAGGCAGCTTGTCCCGAGAGAAGGGGCGCGGGAGGCTGTTCTGGGCTCAGGTTTCCCCACTGTGCGCCGTGTCCCCCAGCTCCTGCCCCTGCCCCCTCAGACCCCGCAGGTGACCGAGGCGCCAGGCCACACTTCCCCGGGGCTCGGGGCTCATGTTCCTGGCCGCCTTCTTCCCGCCCCCTCCCCTCTGGGTCCCTGGGGCTTCCTGACACCTGGGTGTCTGATTTTTTCTCCCCCGTGAGCATGAGCATGAACTTGCTTGTTTGGGGAGCAGAAACCGGGACCTCTCCCTGCAGCCTCCTCTCGCAGCCCCACGCTGGGGTGCCTTTCGGACCCTTTCTATCTCCTGAGCTCTTCCAGGCGCCGCCATCCCAAGCACAAGGCCTCGCACCCAGACCCACCCCAGGACGGTTGCACTGCCTTGGGCTCCCCCGAGGCCCCTCGAAACCTCCCCAGGGAGCATTGGGGGAGAGAAAGCGCTGCCCTCCTCCCGGATGGAAGGACGGTTCGGGACGGGGCACAGGGAGGCTCAGGGGCCGCACCCCAGGCCCTGCCTCCTCTTGGTGGATGAAAGAGCTCATAAGACCAGCGGCCAGCCTCCCCCTTTGCAAGTGGCACCTCTCCGGAATGTGGGGTCCGTTCTTAAGCGTAAAACAGAGAGTGCGATCGTTCCGCCTAAACACTGCAGCATACAATGCTCTCTTCACGGAAAGGGCCAGCACACAGCCACGTGCAGTCAGTGTCACTACCGCCGCCCGGACAAACGCCAGCCAGCGCTCTTACCACCTGGCTCAGCACCAGCGTTCCTGCGCGGGCGCAGCCTCGGGGGTCCGCTCTTATGCTTAAGGACGGACCCCCACATTCCGGAGAGGTACCAGGTCGCCAGGTGGAACTTGCAAAGGGGGTGGCTGGCCGCTGGTTTTATGAGCTGTTCGGGCGGAACTCTCCCAGCGCCTGTGTGCACCCCCGCGCGGCCGTTTCATCTGCCCCGCGTGCCTTCCCACCCCAGGGGGCAGCTTCACCCATCCCTCCAGCCCATCGCCGTGGCCACAGCAGCAGGCTGTCCGTCCCACCGCCCCCACGAAGCTGAGCCCTCTCTTGCTCTGATGCTCCCTGCACCACCGAGTCTGTCCTGCCTCCATCCTGGCGCTAACCCGCCCACCGCGTGGCCTTCACCTGCTGCCATGTCCCCCGCACACGTACACGCGCACACACACAACGTTGAACCAGCCCTAGGGTGCCTGCAGTTGGCAAGGATGGTTGAATGAATAACCGATGGGTGAATGAGTGAATGGATGCATCAAGGAATTTAAAAAATCAACCAATCAAGTAATTAATCAATCAATGTGCTAGAAAAAGAAGTGCAATCCTCGCAGGGACTCCTGCCCCAAGTTACTGCCTCAGCCGGGCTTGTAAATGAGACCTCAGTGGGTGAAGTCCAGCACAGAGAACGTGGTCATTGATATTGTCATGGCCATGGATGGGGTCAGGGGGGTAGCAGGCTTAGGGGGATGATCACTTTGTAAGTTATATAAATTACTATGTTGTATCTGAAACTAATATAATACTGTATGTCAACTGTAATTGAAAAATAAATTTAAAAAACCCCTACCAACAAAAAGAAATAGATAAAATAAAATTAATCTCTGGATCTTCTCTGCATAAAAAAAAAATTATCTACGTTGTTCTACCCTATTCACCTGCAAATATAAACCAGTGAGCGGTCGCAAGAGGGTGGGTCACTTCAGGTCTTAGGGCAACTCATCCGAGTGCCTGACCCCGACCCCAGCCAGTACTTAGCTTGGTGAGGGCTGGCCCTTCGCTCTTCACTGGGGTCGCCATTCCCGGGATCCGGGAGCCACAGGGGCCGTTCCCTGTGGCCCAGGTACCATGGGTAGGAGCCCCGCATCTGGCAGGGACCCGGCCCTGCCCTGCCAGCTTATGCAGGAGGGCATGCAGCCAGTCTCACTGGGAGTCAACAGTCCGCAGCCTTCCCATTTGCCAACCCGCTGGCCAGTTCTCATCCTCACCTTCCTGCCGCCATTTAACACTGCTGCCTCCACCTTGAAACACTTCCTTCACCTCCTTTCTGGGACACAAGTTCCTGACTTCCTCCGACTTAGCCGGTTGCTCATTCCAGACCCTGTCCTCCTGCCACCTCCTTGCCGTTCCTCTCTTCTCCACTCCTCTTCCTCCCGCCGCTTCCTCAGTGCCTTGTCCGTTCTCAAGGCATTAAATATGACTTTACACCACGACGTGGGAGAAGATACCAGTTATTGATGTACACCCAGCACGCACATGTTTGGCCACATCTACTGGAGCTGACTGTGCATATATCCTGGCAACATATACACTCACGCTCCTAGGTATGTGCCTAAAGGAAATGCTTACATCCGTGTGTGGAAAAACCTTGAACAAAACTATTGCTAGCAGGATTATTAGGAATCACCCCAACCTGGAGACTACCCAAATGTCGCTCAGCCCTAACATGGGTGAGTAAATTCAGGTGGCGTCATATGATCGCTACTGGAAGGGAAAAAAACAGAAGCAAAGAATCTGCGAAATGCAGTCACCCCAGCCCTTAGGAGACCTGTCCCGTCTTGATGGCGATTGGGGGTGAGTCAGTGTGTGCCCATAAAAGCACACTTTCCCGGCGCATTCCCTCCCGAGCCCTTCCGGGGCTCACCGCAGAGAACATGCCCCAGGCAGCCACCCATCCGCGCTGCGCCGGGGACCTGCCAAGCTCCCCCCCATGCCGGAGCTTTCCAGAAACTCACCACGGTCCTTGGTGGGCTTTCTGACGTCAGCCCTCCCAGACCTTGCCGGGCAAACATCACCGTCATCATCACTGTTTACCGAGGAGACAGCAGGCAGCTGGTTAAAGAGCCGGGAACCACCCAGGCCACGGGCAGTCCCGCTGATGCCCACGCCTGTTGCCATAAGTGGCTCTGCCCCGCGCAGGAGCGAGCGGGCGAGCCCCCGGCTGCTCGGAGCCCCACCGCCTCAGAGCCACACGGGGCTTCTCAGGATCTGCTCCCGGGGCTGGAACTCGGCTTTGGGGAAGCGTCGCATTGAAGCAGGCCTGCTCACTGGGACTTAGTCTCGAGGTCCTGGTGGATAAACAGACAATTCTCCCCTGCAGCTCTGGACCCCAGCCTCCCCTTGAGAGGCTTAAACAGAGGCAGGGAATGGCGCCCACGGGCACCATAAACGTAGGTGCGGACATAGCTGTAAAGATAGGGAGTTGCAGGAGGAGAGGAGGAAGTGGCCACGCAGCTATTGCGAGGGAACTGACCCACCCAGAAGGTCACCGGGCGCCCAGCACGGCATCCGCAGAGGGATGTGGACAGATGCAGACGGTTAGTCAAGTGGCTCCCGACTGAGCGCAAAGGTCTCGGGGTGTGTGCCCCGCGCGCCTCAGCCCAGGGGGGAGCGCAGTGGGGGGGGGGGGGGTTGGGGGGGGCAGGACACACTCTGGGAACAGGCAGCTCAGGTCAGTGCTCCCGGCCTGGAAGGTGGCAGGCGGTGGGTCCTGGATCAGCCCTGGAATTGGAACCCCACGCGGGATCCCGTGGCTCTGCAGGCCCCCAGGCCGGGGGCCCAGGGTCCTGGGAAGAGCAGGCGCTGGGGAGACAGGCATCCTGGCCCCGCCCCCCACGGACGGAGGCCTGAGCAGTGGCGCTGCCTCCCTGGGCCTTCGCCTTGGGGAGTGGTTAACTGTCTGTCTGCCCGGCTGGGTGTGAGCGCCAGAAGGCTGGTGCGGGAGGGTGCGGGGTCCTGGGCTCCGTCCTGAGTCTGCCCAGAGCCGGCTCACGGGAGGAGCGCAGCAGAGGTTTGGTGGCGGGAATGCGTGTGCGCCCAGCAGCCGGGCCAGCGGGGGGCTCCGCCCTCGGTGGACACACTGGCCAGCGTGCAGCCCTGTGGGTGCTGCCATTGGCAAGTCCAGCCCCTCCGAGCACAGAGAGATTCGGGGCTCACAGCTGAGCACCAGTGACACTCCTGCTGGAGGCCTCCCCACCCCCCCACCCCCTCCCCGGCTTTCATGGCCCGTGATGTGGCCTCTACCATCCCCTGATTGTGGCGGGCGAGCTCAAGGACCCCCGTGGGTGTCCCTGGGGAGTGAGGAGCCACAGGACGGCAATGCCATCTGAATTAAGTGTTTCCACCACTGGGGATCGAGCCCACAACCCGGGCATGCGCCCCTGACCGGAGTCGAACCCAGGATCCCTTAGTCCGCAGGCCGACATTCTATCCACTGAGCCAAACTGGCCAGGGCAAATTGTTCTTTAAAAATCATTGGATTTTTAAAAATCTTCCCAGTCACCATTTTGTCTTACTCAAGAGAATCCCTTTGTATACAACTAAACTTGGTTTCCAGAGTAGGTTCAGAAAATACAGAAACTTAGAGGGTGGCTGTTAGCCTTACGTGAGACTTCGCTATACACTTTTAAGATTTTAATTCTTGTGGCACATTTAAATACAATATGGTTAAGTAAAATGACAACATGGATGAAACAATGAAAAAAAAGTGAATCAAGTGTTTCCAGAGTCCGTCTGCTTGCTGGGCTGAGCCGGCCGCAGCGGGGACGAGGGGGCAGAGGCGAGGAGACCAGTCGGGAAGCAACCGCAGTAATCTCCGCCAGAGGACGGGGCCCCGGTGTGGCTCAGGGGTTGAGTGTCGACCTCCGAACCAGGAGGCCATGGTTCGATTTCTGGTCAGGGCACGTGCCTGGGTTGTGGGGGGCGTGTAGGAGGCAGCTGATCAACGATTCTCTCTCATCATTGATGTTTCTATCTCTCTCTCTCCCTCTCCCTTCCTCTCTGAAATCAATAAAAATCTACTTTTTAATAAGAGAGGATAGTGGCAGTGAAGATGGGAAGAATGGTTGCTTATGGCTTTTTAAATTTTTATTTATTTATTTATTTATTTATTTATTTATTTATTCAGGTAAAATGGACAGGATGTCCTAGGCAAAGACAGGGTACCCAAATACTAAGATCTGGAAGACTGGGAGCGGTGGGGGAGTGCGTGAGATGGAGGAAGACCAAGGAGCTAGTCCCGGCTTGAGGACGCGGCTGAGCGCTTGCACTGCACCCAGCTCTGGACCAGGAAGGAGCTGGGGTGGGGGGTGGGGGGGGGAGGCGCGGATTTGGATGAGACCCAGTTTGGACCTCACGCAGCTCAGAGCCCAGCAGGGAAGCTGGAGCTCCATCTCACCCACGGAGCCTAGGACCGGGGCACCTGGAAGGACCCTGACCTCGAGCCGGGCAACCCTGGGCTACACCCTCCCCCACCACGGGCCCCACGGCCGCCCACCGCCACGCCTGCCCCTGTGGCAGGACTATCGCTGGGCCTCAGCTGCCTCCTCACCCCGCAGAGAAGATCTGAGAGCTTTAGAGAAAAGGGTGCCCGGCAGCCTGTACTTGTTGTTGCTGGCCTGTCCCCCGGCCCCGAGCCCCGGAGCCCCCTTGCCATGCATGGCATCGGTTAGGCTTCCGGGAATGGGCCTGGGGACGCCCTTGCCCGCGGCCTGGCCTTCCACCATGACTGATGCTGCCTCGGGTGGGCTGGGGACGGCTGGTGGCAGGGTCAAGGCCACGCGGCCCTTTAAAGTAATCGACGATGACAAGGGTATTTTGCGTCTCAGGGAGGCTGTTGGAGATCAAAGGCAGCAGGAAGGAGCTGCTGCGACAGGCAGGAATTCCCTGGCAAATGCCGCCAATTACCGAAAATTGGCTGCAGTTACGGCCATTACCATGAAGGGCAGCCTGGCTCCTTCCAAACGCCGCGGAGGCGCTCCTGACAGCGGTCCCTGCAGGACGGGCGCGGGGTTCTAAGGGTCCCCCTGCCACACGATTGGGAATCTTAATCAGCGACCACAGAGCATGAAATCTCAAGCCTGGGGCCCTTCAGAGCAGCTGCCCTGGCAGCCCGTCCATGAAGAAGCCCAGGGGGCCCCCCCTCCCCTCTCTCCCCACAGGTAGGTAGGAAGGAGGCCTTACCCACAGCCTCTCACCCTTTTCCCCTGAAGCTCTCAGGAGCCAATGAGATGAAAGCGGCATTTTCACTATCATCTCATTGGTCAAATGGGGTCACGTGGCTACTGATCGCTACAAAGGAGTCTGGGAACATGCGTATCTAGAGTTTTGAGCTTCTGTCGGAAGAGGTGGGCGAAGAAGAAAGAAGCTGGCAATAGCTACTGTGTAGACCAGCGACTCGCAGCCTTTTTCCTCTCATGGCGCACATAAACCAGTTACTGACATTCTGCAGCACGCCAGAACATATATTTTCAGCAGGTGTGACTTCAAAAAAGGTATACTTTTGATTCATTCACACCAGACGGCTGTTGTCGTATTGGCTGTTGTCATTTTTTAATTTGACATTCTAACGCGAGGTTCTCAACCTTTCTAATGCCACGACCCTTTAATGCAGTTCCTCATGTTGTGGTGACCCCCAACCATAACATTATTTTCGTTGCTGCTTCATAACTGTAATTTTGTTTTCCGATGGTCTTAGGCTCTACAGCTAGCAGGGTCGCCTAAGACCATCGGAAAACACAGATATTTACGTTAGATTCATTAACAGTAGCAGAATTACAGTTCTGAAGTAGCAACGAAAATAATTTTATGGTTGGGGGTCACCACAACATGAGGAACTGTATTAAAGGGTCGCGGCATTAGGAAGGTTGAGAACCACTGATCTAAGGGGAAAAGGTCAGTGCCCTGACTAAACAGTCAGGTGCTGCATGTTTTAAAAAATCTTGCGGCCACCAGCTGAGAGTCGCTGGTGTAGACAATCAACAGTGGCTGCAGAGCAGGAGGGGACCCGTTCCTCAAAGCCGGCTCCCGCCACCGGGGTCCCTGAGGCCAAAGGGTCAGCAGCAGGAAGGAGTTAGGTCCACTGGCCTGCAGAGGGCGGGGCCAGGAAGCACCAGGCATCAGGTTCTCAAACACAACCCATTTCATCCCCGCCCCAGGCTACGGGTGGGCGGTGCTCACCCACTTTTTGCAGATTCTGAAACGGGGACTCCCAGCTTTAGGTGGTTGTCCTGTGCCATGCAGGGAGTGAGTTCAGTGAACATGGATTGTCTAACTTGCAAACCGTGGCCACAGCCCTCATCCAGTCTGGCGTACGCTGAGGACGAGACAGTTTGGGTCACTTGCCTTTAGGGGTGCTGGGGGGGCAGGACTCCCAGCCAGGCTGGCGTCCTTTTCACTCTATATCGCTCAGCTCTTTGCAGGAAGGGTCCATATTGCACCATTAATAAGTAAAATGTGGAAACCTGTTTCAGGAAGGTCTCCACTTTGGCCTTTCAAAATATGTGATGAGCTGAGGACTTGAATAGCACAACAGTTTGCTGCCAGGAACAACCAAGATATCCCGTAAATACAACAAAAGAGGGCCTGGCTGCTGTGGCTCAGTGGTTGAGCGTCGACCTATGAACCAGGAGGTCACGGTTCAATTCCCAGTCAGGGCACATGCCTGGGTTGTGGGCTTGATCCCCAGTGTGGGGTGTGCAGGAGGCAGCTGATCCATGATTCTCTCATCATTAATGTTTCTATCTCTCTTCCTCTCTCTTCCTCTCCCTTCCTCTCTGAAATCAATAAATGTATTGATTTCAACAAAACTTTAAAAATACAACAAAAGAGAGTGTGTGGCCCCACTATGCGCACGGCTAGGGAGGCTTTCAGGCTGCCACAGTCGGCCTCCATCCGATGCCTCCCCTACCGGGTGTCTCCTCTACCGCATGTCTGCAGAGCTCTGCTCCAGCACACGGGCCTCCGTGGCAGCGCGGTGACAACGAGGCCACGTGAGTTGCCCTCAGCAGCCTTTGCTGGTGCTGTCCCCCCCCCCACCCCACGTAGAAGGCCCTCCAGGTGGCAGGACCACCCCGAGGCCAGCATGTGGCCAGGGGGGAAGAGCACTGGCCAGGCAGCCTGGTGCTGTGGGTCCTCATCTTGACTCTGCCACTCCTAAGCGGGGTGACCTGGAGGCGTCACTTCCTGTGTCAGAGCTCGGGGATGCAAGCCACAGACAGACCCATCCAATGTCTGCAGGGAAGGGCAGGCCCCAGAGGGCCTCAGAATCGGACGAAAAGGGAGGAGCAGACAGATGGGATAAGGCTGCTGAGGGTGTGATGGGGCTGGGGTGCATCGGTCTCCTTAGCATGTTACTCCTGCCCCCCGCCACCCCCCCCCCCCCCGCTTCCCCGTGGCAAATCAGCTTCAGTCATTTTTATTGCTGTTGGCCCTTTGCTTGAGATAGAACCTCTGATGGGCTGAGCTGGGTCCCAGACCCACTCCTTGGCCAGAGGATGTGGGCACCTTGATGGACAGTCCCACCAGCCAGCCCATCATGGGAAGAAGGTAATTTCCCCAGTGAAGCCAGGGTAGTCCTATCAGGAGGAGAGGAATCGATGTGGGACAGAAAACATGAACAATGTCCACTGCCCTTCCCCCTCCGGAGGCTCAGTTTCCTCTTCTGTGAAATGGGGACAGTGATATCCAGCTGCCGGCAGGGGGTGCGAGTCTGTGCACCTGTGTGGGCCTGGCACAGGGCAAACAGCAGCCGTGGGTGTCCTGCCCATGGGGTGGCACAAGATATGGAGGCCACCCCTCAGCCGATGACAGGGTTGGAGCTCAGAAGGTGTTTCCTCCCAGGAGGAAAGGGGAGGGTCATACGGGCGTTCATGCTCATGCGTGCTCACAGCTGGGAACCGAGCCGCAGAGAAGCTAACCAGCGCGCTCGCCATGGGCATTGCTGGCTCCCACGCAGGTCCATGTGGCGCCGGGCACGGTGGCCATCCCGGCTCGGGCCGTGCTGCGCGGCCAAAGGCAGCATCCTAGCTCCCGGGGGACTCCGCACCCCTGGGAGGGCCTGTGTGGAATTCCTCAGTGAGCCTCACGCGCCTGGGGCCCCACAGATGGTTCTACTTTTCCTCCGAAAGAGCGTTACTTGGATTCACTTGGAGTCATTTTGGGGGTGAACGAGTTACCAGATGCTGGGACGCGGCCTCCCCTCGCTCTTCCTGAAAGGTAAGAGGCTTTAATTTGCGCTTTTCTTGCCTAATAACGGTGCTGGGGGCGGGAGGCCACGGGAAATCAAAGGGAAATCGTAGGCAGCGTGCAGACAGCTCCCGGGTTCCAGATGCTCGGCGGGCGGCCCCAGGGGCCTCCTCACGGTAGGGGCTGCGCAGCATCCGGCAGGAGAATTAGCGAGAACCAGGCCTCTCAGCGGGACGGCCTGGATTGAGCGGCTTTTAAGAAACAATCCCCCCATCACTGCTGGTTAAAAGGAACATCAATTTTAAAGGGAAGGTGTCACCGAAATGTGGCCACATGGCCTCGCTGGCAAAGGTCACCCTTTCTCAGAGTGTCTGCCTTCCCGACGACGCCGGCACAGTGTGTGGGAGGGAGCCGCCTTCCCCGGAGAGTGGCCCGCCTGGGTCACGTCGCAGGACTGAGTGTCCTCCTGGCAAAGACGCCCCGTGGCATGAAGGGCCCTCTGTACAGGCGGTGGGCTGGGAGTGGTGACCGATGCTTCTGGTCCCCAGGCCTCCCCTAGGCCCTCTGGGAAATGGGATAATCCCTCCCCCAACCACACATCCCCCTCTTGTGAGGTTCCCTGGTGGGCTACTTCATGACTGTGTGCATGTCCCACAGCCACACAAATCGGGGTGCCTGCAGACTGCGCCCTGTAAAAGCAAAGAGAAGCCGAGCATCTGAGTTGGCCCCGGCCTCTCAGGCTGCGTGTTCTCTGCCGGCCTCTTTACCAAGGACTCGCCGAGGCTGGAGAAGACGGGGAAGGCTTTCTGCAAGCGAGGGGTGGAGGGAGCCCTGGCCACAGCGCCCGAGCGCGCCCATCCCAGGCGCTGGTTATATCGCTGTGTTTCGTAAGCGCAAAGACAGGGTACGGATGAGGGGATTCATTCTACAGCCCGAACTGCCCACCAGTGCCGGTCACGGTGCTGAGAGCTGGGGGTGGGACGGACTGAGAAATGAGAGTAATGCAGGAGCAAGGTTCATCTGTTCAGTCATTCACTAGCCACTCATTCATGTCCCCAAGCAACTTTAATTGAGGGCCTACTAAGCGCCGTGCTGCACTGTAAGCACTGGCATCCAGCAATGAGCAAGACAGACAAGATCCCGGTGCCCAAGGAGCTGTACCTTAGGGGGTGCGGCACCAGGGGCAGGGAGGACGGAGGACACGAAGGGAAGCAAATAAACAAGGCCATAAAGGTGCACAAACTGAAGAAGCAAAAAATAAAAATAACGTAATTAATAATAATAATAATAATAATAATGCTGCCAGCTTGTGAGAAGAAAGACCCAGGGTAGTGAGGCAGTAATGGATTTCCTGTTGCAGGTTAAGGCACATGGATGTTACGTGGACAGAGATGCATGTGTGTGGAGTCCAGTTCCTCTGGGCAGCTGAGCGAGGGCCGGACCCTGAGTGAGTGAGGGCCGGACTCTGAGCGAGGGCCGGGTCCGGGAGGCAGGGGGTGACGTGGGTTCAGGTGGAGCTGTGACCTGCATGAGCCTCTGAAGGCATGAGCCCTGGGTCACAGCATCCTTGAACTTGGGCCACGCAGACAGGAAGGACCTGCGAGGTCTCCGTGGCACAGACAGCGTTTGCACCTTCTGCTCTGCTAGTCCCGCAGCCCTGGGCGGCCGCGCCGGCAGCCACGCGCAGCGCTAGATGCCTCCTGCGCTGCTGCAGGCCCCGTCCACCCACCCCAGCGTTTCCCCTGCAGCGCAGTTCGCAGACGCGGCAGGTTATTCTGGGGTGGCTCTCATGCTGTCTCCTCCCTCCTGGGCTTGGGGAACCCGCCCACCGTCTCAATAACTGGTCTCGTCCCCTGAGCTGGTCACGAGCCCAGGAAGCTGGGCGTGGAGGTGGAAGGAAGGGCCGGGAGGAGGCAGGAAGGACAGGGCGTGACCCAAAGGTCACTGCCTTCCCCTCGTGAGAATCGGGCTCATCTGTTCTCGGAGCAAGCGGGAGCCCAGCCCGCTTTCCATTCCGGGGGCGACGTGGCCCTCACTGCCCACGGGAGCGTCACCCAGGCCGGTCCCTCCAGGGCAGCCCCTGGCCCCAGGGCAGGCAGGCTCCTCGGCCCCGCAGCTGCCCTCTGCCTGCTCCTGTCCAGAGGTCAGGCCCCAGGCCCCCGCTCCAGGGCCTCTTCCGCTCCCCTCCCCACGGAGCAGCCGCGTCCATGGACAGAGGAGGGAGCCCTCCCATCGGGGCGCATGGTTTCACTGTGGCATCGTGGTCTGGGGACTCTGAGCCGGACTGAGCTCGGCGCCACATCTTGCTGGTGGGTGATCATGGCCACAAAGCTTCCCTCAGCCCCGCTCTCATCCATCCCATAGAAATATGGATACTTCTCACCCCAATGCCTCACGGGGCTGCGGGGTGTTCGAGACTGGGAGAGGGCGTGTTCATGCATAACAAAACCATTGAAACCCGTACAGAATTTTTGTGAGTTTATTTGAGCCAAACTGTTGACACATGCCGGGAAGCAGAACCTCAACGGATTGAGATAATGCTCCGGAGAATGGCGGGCTACATCTGTATTTATACATTGCCATCAAAGGAAAGGGACATAGGGGAGTTACATGAAATTCATTGGTGATGGATTAAGGAGGTGGGAGAAAGCAAAGCGGGGTGGGGTGGGGGAACCCCTGGGGTTGGATAAAAGGTAAAATGATGGACACATACTTAGGTGGGTGCAGGAACAATTAACATGACAATGAAGGAATTTGTGGTATCTGTCCTGGCGCCCAGCACATTAGGCTGTGCCCTCAAGGGGTCCAGAAAAAAGGGAGGTTACAAGTTACCCAGACATTTCAAGGGTATGTTATCATAGATCCGTGGTCGGCAAACTGCGGCTCGCGAGCCACATGCGGCTCTTGGGCCCCTTGAGTGTGGCTCTTCCACAAAATACCACGGCCTGGGCGAGTCTATTTTGAAGAAGTGGCGTTAGAAGAAATTTAAGTTTAAAAAATTTGGCTCTCAAAAGAAATTTCAATTGTTGTACTGTTGATATTTGGCTCTGTTGACTAATGAGTTTGCCGACCACTGTCATAGATGCAAAAAGACAGACAGGCTCAGTGAAGGTAAAGGTTGACCTTGTCAGGGAAGATACCGGCCTCGGACGTGACTCCCCACCATCACTGCCTTTAGTTAAAGTTTCATGTCAGACCTTCCTTGTGGTGACTGTAGGTCTCTGAGTTTGCAGGACCGCCACGCAGGCCTCCCCTGAGCTGTCAGGTCAGCACTGGCCCCTTCCGTCCACAGGGGGCAGTGATGCCGGGATGGCTGAGCCACGTGGATATCTGGAGGAAGGGATGGAGGCAAAGGCGAAATGGGAACCTGGAGCCGCCACCCCCTGAGGCACCCAAGAGCTGAGCAGGCAGAGAGCGAGGCTGGGAGGGCAGCCAGGCGGAGGGAGGGGAGCCAGCTGCAGAGGCCACAGTGAGAACAGCGAGTGGGGGGAGAAGGGCACCGCCTCCCCGAGATGGCCCAGCCACCCTCTGCCAACGAAATGCCTCCTTCTCCCCATTTCCTCCCCTCCCTCCCTCCCTCCCTCCCTCCCTCCCTCCCTCCCTCCCTCCCTCCCTCCCTCCCTCCCTTTCTCCCTTTCTCTTCCTTCTACCTCCTTCTCCAGATCCGTATTAGTAATACTGTTCCCAGCCCCCGTGCTGGCCGCGGTGTGTCCACACCAGCTGGCCGTGCGGCCTTACAGGGAAGCGGAGCGGGAGGGAGGGACAGCTCCCTGTACAACAGCCCGTTGCCGCGCCGTGTGCCAGGAGGGACCGTTCAGGGGCGTGAGCCAGGGTAACAGGGAACAGGGCAGCTCTTCTCTGTGGGGCGGGGCAGGGCAGGGAGGCAGATTGTTCAGAGGACAAGGCCAAAAGGATTCCTCCCACCCAGGGGCGGAGTTCATGTCTTCATCGCTGGAATCTGAACTTGGCCGCGTGACTGGCTTCGGCCAATGGACTTGAGCAAAAGAGACACCAGCAGGGGCGTAAGCAGCACTCTGCATTGAGGCTGCCCGCTCTGTGGCCCTGGCATCCTGAGACCATGATGTGATGAGCCCAAGCTAGTCTCCTGCTGGGTCATATGGAACAGGACCCAGGCGTCCCACCAACAGGGCGCCAAGTGGCACACACCGGAGGCCATCCTTAAGTCTCCGGCCAGCCATGGTGCCAGCTAACTGCAGATACGTGAGCGCGCCCAGGCGAGACCAGCCCAGGACCCACCCAAATCAGCAGCCACAGAGTCACAGGCTAACCAGCGGCTGGTGCTCTGAGTCACTACATTGGGCTATTTGTTACACGGCCATGACTGCCTGATACAACAAAGGAAGGTCTGCGCTACATCTGAACAACCGGAAGGAAGTAAGCAGGGAAAGACTGAGAACGCATGCAGAGTTGCAGGGGGCGCAAAGGATGTGTGCGAAAGCCGTGTGACAGGAGGTGGCGTGGTGCTTTTCCATTCGAACACTGTACTTGAGGCTCAGATTGGTGAACTGTAACATCGTGAATGAACACTTGTGTAACCAGACCCACAGAAGAGACAGATCATGACCAGCATCACAGGGGACCCTCAGGTCTCTCCCCACCCTCACCTCCTCCAGGGCTGACCCTGCCCTACATTCCATCCCCACAGAGAAGTGCCTTGAACTTCTTAGTTTGGGACTCCATAGGTTTTAGCTTTTTACCGGCAGAATCCTGTGGCTGGCTCTCTCCTGTGGCTGGCTTCTTTTATTCCACATTATGGCTTTGAGATGCATCTGTGTTGCTCTTCCATTCTCATTGATAAATCCCATCACTGACCCGTTCTTCACCTGATGGATTTGGGTGTTTTGGCCATTAAGAATAATACTGCTGCCGCACCGGCATGGCTCAGTGGTTGAGCGATGACTTATGAACAGGAGGTCTTGGTTCAATTCCCGGTCAGGGCACAGGCCTGGGTTGCACCCTTGATCCCCACTGTGGGGTGTGTAGGAGGCAGCCGATCCATGATTCTCTCTCATCATTGATGTTTCTATCTCTCTCCCTCTCCCTTCCTCTCTGAAATCAATAAATATTTTTTTAAAAGAATAACGCTGCTATGAATACTTGAACACATCACTTGAGGAATTATACAAGGGTGTCCCCCCAAAATTGTATACACATTTTAATAGCTGATAGCTCAGTTTTGAAAATGAAATATATTCTAAGGAACTGCCTTTATAACTATTCAAAGTGTGTGTGTACATTTGGGGGGGACACCCTACAAATGTCACAGACTAGCAGTGAAATCGCTGGGCTGTGGGGTTTGCGTCTGAAGAACTGAAGGGAACAACAGGGTCTTGAATGGGGGCGAGTGAGGAGGGGAAGTGAGCTCTGTGGGGGCGTGGGAGGAGGCTGGCCCTTGGCGAGTGCTGTGGGAAGCCAGGGAGTGGCAGGCTCCCTCCCCCTGGGGGCTGCGTGGGGCACAGGCTGGAGTGTGAGGCTGGACACTCAGAGCAGCAGGGAGGCGGGCGGGTGGAGGTGGTGGTGGCCTGGACCCCGGGCCAGCGGAGATGGAGACAGGGGTGGCGTCTGGTCATCCCGCTCTGCAAACGCAACTTCGTGCCTCAAACAGCACACGTTTTCTCCCACGGATTTGGGGTGGATTGGGCTCTGCCGGGCAGTTCTCACTTGTGGTCTCCTACAGCTACAGTCAGAGGGTCGCTGGGGCCGGAGTCATTCAAGTTCAACTGGACGGAAGATTCTTGTTCAAGGTGGCTTGCCTGGTGCCTGGGCTGGGCTGGGCTCTCTCTCTCTCTCTACCCGCGCCCCTCCCCCATGACCAGCTTGGGTTCCTTCACGGCATGGCCGCTCAGATGACACAGCCCCAGGCTCTCCCCAGAGCAGGCGTTCGAAGAGGCCACAAGGGCTCTCGTGACCCCGCCTCAGAGCTCTCAGAACTCCGCTTCCCCCACATTCTCTGGGTCAAGCAAGCCATGAAGTCCAGCCTTGGTTCACGGGAAGGGGTCAGCCTCGACTCTTCACGCGAGGAGCCGCACCCACGCACGGCAGGGAGGGCTGACGATGGCCTCGGTGGGCACTGGCTCCCCAGGATGGAATTGGAGACCAGATACAAGTGACAGGACCTGCTGCCGGCTTGGAACCTACGTGTTTAGAATCCATTTGAACAGCACAAACATACACACATACACACATACATACATACATACACACATACATACGTTTCCAGCAGAGCCACGCCCAGGGTTCTTCACGAAGATCTCTGACCCATCTGAGAACTCGGGGTCAGAGGTGGACACCCGCCCAGCACTGCACACAGACCTGAGAACCGCCCGGGGAGGGAAAGGAGGGAGGCTTTCCTTCCTGACCCGAGGGCACACGGGCCCCTGTGGTCAACTGGCTGCTCTTATTCCGCAGCGAGTCTGTCTCCCGCACGGCCTGCTCCACGCAGCACCCTGGGCCAGTGCCAAAAGGCCAACCGCCGGCCTCGTGCAGGAAAGACCAGACTTCGTTTCTGCACCATGTCCTCCTCCGCTCACCTGTGACCCCGTGGCCTCAGGGATGTTACTGAACTCTTTGTCCTTAGTTTCCTCGGGAGTGAGATCGGGATGATAATAGAACCGCCTTCAAAGGGCTGCTGATGAGATTAGATGAGATAATGCAAAGCCCAGGACGCCATCCTCAGCACAGAGTGAGCTCTCGGGAATGCGGCCTGCACAGCAGACCTCCATCCACCCTGATCTGCTGAGCTTGACTTGCCTGTGCAGGGAATGTCAGCCCGGGGGCTGGCCCCGGGGTTTATTTGATCTTTTTTTTTTTTTTTTGCACCAAGCTGTGGCTTTCCAAGTACCCTTCCTGGGATTATAGCAGCAAAGCTTACTTTTGATTCCAAAATGTTTTTAAAAATTATATACACTGAGTGGCCAGATTATTATGATCTCTGAATGCATAATAATCTGGCCACTCAGTGTATATCCTATATAATAAAAGGCTAATATGCAAATTGTCCCCTCGACCAGGAGTTCGACCAGCAGGCAGGCTGGCCAACTGCCCATGTCCCCTCCCTCTGGCCAGGCTGGCCAGACCCCACCCAAGCACGAATTCATGCACTGGGCCTCTAATATATATATATACTGAGTGGCCAGATTATTATGCATTCAGAGATCATAATAATCTGGCCACTCAGTGTATAGATATACTATATTTCCCCAGTGCTGCCGCAAACACATCAGGCCGCTTTTTCCTCTCCCTCGGCTGCATCTGCTCTCCCCCCACATCTCCACGTGGTCAGTCTCTCACTTTGTTGGGGAAAAATCTCTTACCACTTGTTTTACTGCGAAGTGTACACTTCTTAGCTAGTGTTCTAACACCAGCAGAAAAGCAAGCGAGTTAGCAGGGCTGTCTCCAGGGGAGCTGCCTCTGACTAGCGGAACCTGGAAGAAACGGAGGGTTTTATTTATGGAAATGGGGCACCCGGAGCTGTCTACTTTGGAGAGCAGGAGCTTTTCAAACCACCCACCGACACCCCCACACCCCGGAGGACACATTCATATTTCACATGACAGGTCATCTCCCCAATCCGGGGCGTAGTTTTCCTTCTGAGTGGGGTTCGTTTATGCCATCCCAATGATCCGCATCTTCCCGGAGAATCTTCCAGAAGTATTTCTTCTCTACATGCAGATCTCTGATCTCACAGCATCCTGACAGGCAGGGATTCTGGGCCTCATTTCACAGAGGAAAGCACAACGGCCCAGAGAGGTAAGAACGTGCGTAAGGCCACACAGCTCCGACCCCCACCGTCTGCGCACTGTCCAGGACACCACGTTCTCCTTCCTTCTGCTGGAGCCTGGAGTCCTCCTGCTTGAGCCTGTCCCTCTGACAGCAGCCTTTGCATCACGTCCTGCAGGGTCCCTGGAGACAGGTAGCAATCAAAGGGGAGGATTTACCAGGGAAAACCCATCAGCAGAGGGGCAGAACCTGGCGTTCCTAAGGCACGGAAGAGACCCAGACTGTCTAGTGGAGCCCGGGGGCTCAAAGAGTTTTTAGGATCACTGCTTGGTGACGCATATGTATCATTTATTCATACATGTAACTAACATGTACTGAGCACTTACTATGTGTCCAGCATGGTCCTGGGCTCTGGGGATACAAAGCTGACTTAGGCAGCCCTGCTTGCCAGGCATTCTGTCTCCGTCTCCGCTGGCCTGGGGCCCAGGCCGCCACCACCAGGAACATGCACAAAACTGGACGCAGAAGCAGAGGGACCGGGGCTGCACCGCGCCGTGGCCGGCCCCCGGGTACTGCCAGTTCCACGGCCTGCACGACCGGAGAATCCGTGTCCGTGACTTCCGCTCTGGTGTAGGCCACCACCGGCTCACACCCGTGTCCTGAGCCAGCATGGCCGCCCGAGCTCTGCCTACACCTCTGGCCCTCCTCTGCGCTACCCCTGAAGGGACACTCGGACCCATTCCATCTTCCAAGGCTCCGCTCTGTCCTCACAACGAAGTCCAAACGCCTGAGCCGAGGCCCCGCCCTGCAGGCCGGGGCTGGGTCTTGCCCACCGTTGGGTCCTCGCAAGGGCCAGGCCATGGGCGGCCATTCAACCCATGTTTGTTAAGTGACTATACGAGCCAGGGTGGGGGTGGGTCTCTACCCTACAGTGGGGCCTTGTGACATCATAATGCAGACCCCCGCCCAGGAGAGAGCATCTTGGTCTATTTACAGGATAACCTTGTAACTGGGGTTAATGGGAAATTCCTATCAGTGTTTCGATGCAGATGACAGCTGTGATTTTAATGGAGCTAAGACTTTAAAAAATGCTATATAGACATGACCATATAGGCAGGAACGGCTGGTACCAAACTGTGCGCTAGTCTTGTCTGTAGCGTGAGGCCAGCCATACTGGGACTGCAATGGGAGGGCAGTAAGACTGCAGGCCCGAGTCTGGTTGGGCCAACTCTGTGATCCTGAGCAGTTTACTCAGCAGCCTTAAGCTCCATCTAAAAATGACCCTGCTGCCCGGCCGGCGTGGCTCAGGGGTTGAGCATCGACCTAGGAACCAGGAGGTCACAGTCCGATTCTGGTCAAGGGCACAGGCCCGGGTTGTGGGCTTGATCCCCAGTGTGAGGCGTGCAGGAGGCAGCCGATCCGTGATTCTCTCATTGATGTTTCTGTCTCTCTGTCCCTCTCCCTTCCTCTCTGAAATCAATAATAATATATTAAAAAACAAACAAAACAAAAACACTTAAAAATGATCCCTGCCCAGTGGGCCTAACGCGGCCCTGTGAAGCCCAGCGGAGCCCTGGCTGAGGACGGGCTGTCCGAACCCGAAAGGGCTGGGCGCACAGAGGAGAAGGCGCGGCGCAGTCCGGAGCGGGCGGCGCCCTCTGTGGGGAGCCCTGCACACGCCTCTCCTGGCAGTGGCTGGCGCGTACACTGGACTTGTCTTTGTTGTCCTTACTCTGGCCGGCGGGTGAGAGGCAAACCGTCTGCCGGGCGTCTGGGCCTCAGTGCCCGGTCCCCGCCAACAGAGGCAGGAAGGACAGGGCCGCCGCTCAGGAGCTCCTTCCACGGGGAGGGAGGTTGGACTCGATGATCCTGAGGTGCAGACCCGGCATCCTCTGTGAGTCTCGTCCTTTCCCTTGGCAGGGCTCCGTTTCGAACAAAGACCAGGATTCTAGCAGAATTGGGCAACCTCAAGAAAACCCGCTTCTGGAAACTCCCGGAAGCCAAGCCTCAGACAGAGAGCTTGTTCTTCCCCCAAATAAAAGGGCCAAGAAAACGAGCACTGCCCGTGCATGCCAGAGGGCGCGTACCGACCCGGGAAGTCACACGGCCCTGCCCCAGCGGGAACGCAGGCCCCGGCGGCTGTGCCGCCCCAGGAGGCAGCAGCACACGGCCTGGCACCTGCCTGGCGCCCGCAGCATGCTTGTTGCCCGGCGCCAATATGGGAGCGTGTGTGTGATCGCCCCCTCAGCCGTTTCCTCGGGCCCGGGCCATGGGGCCGACTGTTTGCTGTGTGGTCCCTGCATTCCGAGTTCAGGCGGATCTTGAGAGACACCCTCACCCGCTCGCGCAGTATCGAGACCCGCTCGGCCAGGCTCTGTGCTGAGTGTGCGGACGGAGAAATGAACCACACACAGCCCCTGCTCTCAGTTTCTGGGGGACCACCCAGTAAACATGAGGACCACGCAACCTAGACACAGGAGCGTGGGGTTCGTGGCTATGAGGAGACTGGACCCAATATCATGGGTTGGAGAAGGTTCTCTTGAGGTGGACTCGATGGAGCAGGCGGCCCTGTTTCCATTGACCCCTGACCTCGGCTGTCTCAGTGGTGGCTCCCTTCATCCCTCGGCTCAGCCCCAAGGCCAGGCCTCAGAGACCTCTGCTGACCCCGTCCCCATCCTGGTGATGTCCCCCAGGTGATTTTCTCCTTTCTGGGACTGCTGGCCACTGTAATGATCTCGTGCCCTTGTTTACTGGCTGTCCATCCCCTCCCCCCCCCCCCCCCCCCCAGCAATCTACCTGAGGTGAAGGTCAAGAGCGGGGAGAGGGGAGGGAAGGGCCTTTTAAAGGGAACAGAGTGAGCAGAGGCCTGGAAGTGTTGGGCGTGGCCAGGACTTCAGCATTTCACCAGCACTGGATCCAAAAGTGTAACCAGAATTGATGGGCAAGGTGGTGGCACAGAGACCAATGAGGGAGGCCGAGCTCAGAGACACTGAGGGAAGAGGGGTGTGTGGACACGTCAGAGCCCTGGATAAAGTACCTTTCAGAGGCCAGCCTGACGTTCAGTGCTGGCTCAGGCTCCTAGTCCACATTAGAAACCACCTAACATTCCCTTTGTAGTTTTTCCTTTCTTTGCTGTAGGACTCGGTCTCTGCTGCTGACCTAACGTCTGGGCCACAGTGGGTGCTCAGTCTATGTGGCCAGGCTCCTCCCCGCCTAAGCCATGTTCCCCAGAGACGCAGTGGAGAATCCCTTCATAGGAACAGGCATCCTTGTGTCGTGAAAATCGGCCCAGCCCTGCAGCTACCATCCGCCCTGCCCTGTTCAGAGCCTCTGTCCTGAGACCTGCCTCTGGGTGGAAGGGGAGGCTGATGCTCTTCAGCTCTTTGCTTTGGAAGGAAATGTATTTGCAGCCCGACTTTACCCCATGGCAATTATGGGAAATAAAGTGTAAAGGACAAGAGACGACCGGCAGATGGGGCAAAATCAGGTGCCGCCAGATACCCGCGCCCTGCCCTCCAGGACAGACATGCAGACCCTGCTCCTTGGAGTGTGAAGTGACCGTGCGCTTTCCAATCAAGTCGGGGAGAAGCCAGCTCCCGCCTCAAGCCCGGGAGCATGTGCCCAGGCACCCGTGAGCCCCTTGGCACCCATGAGCCCAGACACCCATGCGTCTCCCTGGCACCCATGAGCCCCCCTGGCACCGGGGGGGGGGCCTCCCTTGGGCCTCCGGGCCTGCACAGGAAGGCCGCGGGGCAGGCTGGTGACTCCTGGAAAGGCCCGAGGGCTTAAGAAGAACGTGCTGGTGTTCTGTCTGATGGTAAAGATTTGCTCCCGGCGGGCCCTGTGGCCATGGAGCGCAACGGGAGAGAAAAAGCCACCCAAGCTCAGCCTCTTGCCATTCTCCACCTCCATCCCGGGAGCCGACTCCCCACCATTGTCAGCTCCCGTGCCGCCTGTCCCGGCTGTGCCCTGGTACCTAGAAGAGCGAAGCGCACAGGGAGCCAAGGCCCTGTTTCCACTGACCCCTGACCCTGACCCGGCAGTCTCAGTGGTCAGCCCCAAGGCCGGTCCTCGGAGACCTCTCCTGACCCCTGACCCCATCCCAGTGACCACCCCCAGCTGATTTTCTCCTTTCTGGAACCTCCTGCCACGGTAATGATCTTGTGTCCTTGTTTGCTGTCTGTCCATCCCCTCGCTCCCCAGCAACCTGCCTGCGGGGAGAAGGGCCCAGGTGGGCTCCCCAGCGGGGCTCCGTGCGGCTGTCAGCGAGGGAGGAGGCCATCCGTCCCCGCTGCCCGCGTTTCAGTGGAATAAACACAGCGATGATGAACACGGCCCAGGTTTAATGCTCAGTGAAGCCTGGCCGTCCTCCCCGCCCCCGCGGGAATATCCCATTTATAAGCCATTGTGAGTGCGTGTGTGCGCATGCTCGGGACAGGGTCACAGCCCTCGTGCCCCCAACTCATTCCTGGCCCTGGGCCAATTCCAGACAGTGGCCTTTCCCGCCTGTCACCCAGTAAAGAACTGAGTCTGTTGTGAGCCCCAAACAAGATAAGATCCTGGGACTCTCAGCGTTAAAGAGACACAGGAACAGGAGGGCAAGGCCCAGCACTCATCTCCCCTAAAGCCCCAGAGGGGGTGGCGAGGGGGTGCAGCGGCCCAGGACTGCCCGAGGCACCCCAGCAGCCCAGCGTTCCCTGCTTCTCCCTCCTCCCCAGACCCCAGCGAGGCCGCGCCTGGACTGGATGCCCCCAGAAAGGTTCCCCAAATCCAAACCGGGAAAGAGGTCCTGTTTGCCATGCTCCCCGCCCCGCCCCGATTTGGAGATAGAGGAGAGCCTCCCCCAAGTCCATCTCCACACGCTTCACCCCCTCCCCAGGCCGGGCCCTCCCCAGGCGCCCCGCCCCTCACCTCCCGCCGGAGGCTGCCCCTCTGACTGCCGGGGCAGGACCTGCCCGGAGGGCGTGTAGGAGGGGTCAGCCGCGGGACAGGGCGCCGGGGTGGCGCTGGGGCAGAGCTAGGCCCCGGGCCCCGCGGGCTCAGGGCGCACCCCGCGGTTGCGTCACGCGGCCCACCGCCCCCTGAGATCACAATCTAGGGGCCGGGACCCCGCGCCTCATCACCGCCCGTCTGCAAACAAACAATCCGCCCAACAAACACCGGGGGCGAGGACACCGGCCCGGCCCGGCCTCCACCTCCGCTCCTCCCAGCGCCCCCCGGGGCCCCCGCCCCCACATGGGGGAGTGAGTGCGAGCCAGGGCGCCCGCACCCGCCGCCCCGCGCCCGCCAGCCGCCCGCCCGCGGCGGGGGCGGCCCGAACGCGCCCGCCCCGCCCGCGCCCCGCCCGCGCCCGCCGCTCCTCGGCTCCGCGGCGCCCTCGCCGGGTGCGTGCCGCTCGCGCGCCCGCCCGCCTGGCTCCCCGCGCCCGCCGCCCGCGCCCGCCCGGCGCCCGGCCCGCCGCCCGCGCTTCATGGCTGCTCAGGAATGGGACTGGTTCCAACGCGAGGGGCTCATCGGGCAGATCAGCGACATCCGCGTCCAGAACCTGCAAGGTAAGCGCAGCCCCCCGCCGAGGGCGCCGGACGGGGTCGCTGGGGGCCGCTCCCGCCCCCGCCGCCGCGACCCGCCGCCCCTGCCGGGTCCGGACCCCGCGCCTCCCTGGCTGGGAGGGAGAGGGCTGGAAGCGCCCGCCCCAAACCCCAGCATCGCCGGCCCGGGGGTGGGGCGGCACACGTGCGTGTGTTTGTGTGGGGGGGGGCGGGGGGTCCCCTTTTTTCCTGCGGGGCGTCACGAGTCCCCTCCAGCCACTGCGGAGAGTTTGGAGAAGTTTGTCCTGGGCGCTGGGGGCGGCGGCCCAGGTCCGGAGGGGCGGAGAGAGCGCGGTGGCGTGCGCCCCCGTGTGAACTCCCTCCCTGCCTCCTGAGTGCCCCCGGGGCCGGGGACGGGCTGGGGAGCGGGGGGCCAGGGGCTGATCTGTGGGTTCGGGAGAGCACCCGCCCCCGCCGGTCACCCTGGGCCAAGAGTTGCCCCTCCCCTGGCCCCGCGCTCAGCTCGGGAGGGGCGAGAGGCCCCGCCCACTGGGGGCCGGACCGGGTCCGCCTAGACAGGGGGTGAAGGGAGACCCAGGTGGCAGCGCCTCTGACGCGGGCCGGGGGTGGCCGATGCCACGGGCGAGGCTGCTCTGTCTTCCAGAGGAGTGTGTTCACGGTGGAAACAGCACAAAACAGTTCCAGGGAAAAAGTCACCGCATTCGCCTCCTAACCACCCGCTCCAGCAAAGCTGCTTTGCCTGGAGGTGTATTTCCTCTCTCTCTCTCTCTCTCTCTCTCATTCCTATGTGAACTTCGCAGAACTGGACAGAGTTCCACTTCCGGCCTCTCTGGGCGCACATGGACCTGGGCAGAGGGCGGTGCTTTAGCCGTTTCCCCTGCAGACTTAGGGATTCAGGGATTCCAAGGCTGGGGTGGCTCAGAGGGAGTGGGGAGGCGGGTACTGAGAGGTTTTGGGGGCGGCTGTTGCCCCTGCCCCCAGCAGGTGGCATGACTTTATGGCTCGGGGGCGGGGCAGGGAGCCCCAGCTGGGGGTGGCTGGGCAGTCAAGTTTAAACATTACACCCGGTGGAATGTTTCCGGGACCCACGTGGGCCAGCTCCACCCCCAGGTTGGGCAAGGACAGCAGCAGGCAGAGGTGACCCGGAGCGGGAGGGAGCCGGCCAGTGGGAAGGAGTTTGCTCCGAGCTCCGGGATCCCTCCTGGCTGTGATGTCTGTAAAAGGAGGATCGCGCTGGAGATGCTGAAAATGATTCCTTTTGATAATGAGCCGCTCGCCTGGATCCTGTTGCCCCAGAGCCGACATCCTATTCAGGGGGCTGGCGTTGTTATCTGCTGAGATGGCATCTGGTTTGGGCTGTCAGGGTGTGTGTGAGTGTGGGTGGGTGTTTAATAAACACCTTCTGGTCAATCCTTGGTGCAGCTTCCTGCATTCCTCCGGGATCAGCTCCCAGGGTGAAGGGATGTTCAGCAATGTGAGCAGTCAGGTACACCTGGAACTCTGGGAGAAGGCTTCGCCAAGTGGGGATAATTTGATATGGGTCCTGAAGGCTGGGTAGGAGTTCACTGAGTGGGCTGCTGTCTCTCAGTTCCCAGTGAACTGTCCTCACTTTTAGGCAATGCCAGTTACAATTTGAGCATCCAAACCTTTGCCATTAAAAAAATAATAAACTTTAAACTTATGTTTATACTTCATATGCATCTTATACATGACTAGTGTCCCCGTGCACATTGAAAGGAAATTAGAATAAATATTTTAATATCGCTATTCGCCCTTTCTCTATACTGGAAGTGTCAACCAAATTCAGGATCGACAATGACATATTGAAACATGTGTGCGATTGGCGCCAGCGAGAGCTTTATATGTATCACACATGTGTGAGTCAACTTAGCCTTTTATATATATAGATAAACTTGCTTAATTAGACCTGCTTTCTAATTTAGCTAAACTTTTTCCAGCCCAGTGAAGCACCCCAACTTCTCTTTCAGGTAATTGTCAGCAACACAGCAGTAAATATCAACACAAAGCAGATTATTATTGTAGATCACGCAGGGAGAACAAAGGGTAAAATATTTAACGGCAGCAGTGTCTGACTATATTCTGCGCAGTGAGAAAACCTGAAGTCATTTTCAAGGTCCACCATTTCTTACTTCTTTTCAGTCGGGCCAAGTTTCTAAATTTTCTAAATCTCCAGTTTTCTGGCTAATGAAAAGAAAATAGGATTTTACCGAGTCTCCTTTCTACCTACTCCAGGAATCAAATGAAATGAGGCATGGGAAAACGCTTCACAGACATTTGGTTACAGTGTAAAATGTTTGCACCTGGCTGTAAAACAAGTCGGGTTCTTGGGGTGAAGAAACTTCAAGGAGGCTAGTCACTAGGGAGAGGAAGCTGGGTGTTGCTATGTGACATCATTACCTGGTGTCACAGCGATCATTTCTGAGCTGGGCTGTGGGCCACATTTTGCACCATGGGGTCTCGGCAGCTGTGATTTGGTGGGGTGTCGCTCTGGGGTGGTGGCAGGGCCTGTGTCCCACTTGGGGGAAGCCGAGTATTGGTTTGTCCGAGCCAGGTTCGTGGTGCCGTTTATTTTTAAATGGCCAGTGCATGTCATGGCAGCTCCTGCGTCGAGCGTCTGCCCCCTGGTGGTCAGTGCGCATCATAGGTACTGGTCAGAGGGAAGGACAGACACTTAGCCTTTTATATATATAGATTACATATATTTATATAAAATGCATTAATCTTAAGGATGAGCCCGACAAATTTTTACATATGGATACACCACCACCCAGATCAAGATGCAGGAGAGTTCCACCATCCTGGGTGGGTGCCTCCTCGCCCTCCCCGGTCAGTAACAATCCCAAACGCACACAAGGCAGCATTGCTCTGGTCTTCATTATTATTGTTTTGCCTCTGGACCTTCCTATTACATTGAACTGGACAGCGTACTCTTTGAAGCTGGCCTTTTCTATTCCCCGTCATGTTGGAGCGATGGGTCCACTTGCTTGCTTGTTTTGGGAGGGGAATTGTGGAACTACTTTACTGAGGTGTGATGTACATATCATAAAATTCATCTGTTTTAAGTTTACGTTTCAGTAATTTTTAGCGAATCTACAGCGTTGTGCAAACATCACGGCAATCCAGCTTGGGAACATTTTCATTCCTGCTGGTGCCCAGCATATGCGTCAGTCCCGCTCCCAGCCCTGGGAGGCAGTGCGCAGGTCCGGCTGTGGCTGAGGACTGGTCCACCGTGTGCACAGCCATCGGTGAGGGACATTTGGGTTGCTGGCAGTTCGGGCTACTGTGAGGGAAAGAAGCTGTCAGTCCCGGGCACCCAGCTTTGCTGCTCTGCCCAGCACCCCTGAGAAGGGGCTGGCAGCAGGGATCTGTCTTCTCTCTGTCTCCATTTTCCCTGGGCCTCCCTGTCTCTTGATTGGATGTAAACAAACGTGTTCTCTCCTTATCTCTGTGGTACTCAGGAAGTCCCAACCAAAGGGCCACGCCCAGAAGGCACCCACGCCATGCCTAGAGCGTCTGTCTGCCCAAACCAGCTGATGGCTGTCAGCAGGCCTGGATGGTCCGGGTGATCAGCCCTGCGGGCGGTGGGCGCGGCCGTACTCTGCGCGCTGTGGGTAGGAGCTCCTCTGCGCGCTGTGGGTAGGAGCCCACCCGGGAGCCCGGGTCCAGGCAGAAGGGCTGTCTGTCTTGTAAGCTGTGTGTTACTTGGAGCACCGGTGGTCGCAGTTGTCATGGTGATGGGAGGGTGGGCACAGAGGGAGTTCACGAGCCTGTAATCATAGGGCCTCCATGCGTAGGTGGTAGCTGCTGTCCTGGTCAGGCCGTCCTGCTTCTTTCCAGAAAGCTTGACTCGCCCGTCCTGGGACCAGGTGCTGCCAGGGGCAGGCATGGGGACCCTGCATTTCAGGAAAAATGGTTCAGGAACATACGGACATCTTCACCTCTTTCTCTCTCTTTTTAAAAAATATATATTTTTATTGATTTCAGAGAGGGGGAGAGAGAGAGAAACATCAATGGAGCTGTATGTTTACCTTAACGTGGAGGCATGCTGACCTCTGCTTAATTGCTCATCCTACGGCCCTGAACTGTGCCATTCTGCCATGCACGTGGGTACGATTGTGGCATCGCCAGATCACCCCCGGGGGGAGGGGGCGGAAGGAAGACCTCTGGCTGCCTTTGAGGTCAGGTGAGCCGGGCAGAGAGCATGGCCTCCCCGGGGGCGGGTCACGCCCTGGCGGTCGGACTCCTGGGCAGATGCAGGCCTCCCTGTGCTGTGTCCACTGGGCAGCTCATCGAAAGGGTGCGAAGGAAGGCTCTCTTCCTCCGGGAGGAAGCGGGTGGGGGGGGTGGGGTGAGGTGGTGGCCCACGTGACTGACCTTCCATTAAGGAGAAAACGGAATTGCAGGATGTGGGCAGCCTCCACCTGGTGGCCCCGCCGCCCTGGAGCCACGTGGGGTGGGATGGCGGCCCCCGGTTACTGGGCTGCGCTGTAGGCGGCGAGGCAGCGCCTTTCTGATGACGAGGAGCTCCGGCTTCCCCTCTCCCTCCGGGACCGGGCTTTGGGTCCAGCTGAACGCGCCACTAGTTCTGGGGTCAGAGGGTGGTGTTGGTCGGGATTTGGAGGTGCTCCTGTTCCTGGGAAAGCCTCCTCCACCCCGACACTCGCTGCCCTCCTTTGTGCACTGGCCAGCGTGCGCCCAGCATAGGGCCCGCGGACAGGGGTGCAGGCGGGTCTCTCCCCGCCTGTGAGGAGCCGGAGCGCGGGCGCCCAGCCAGACCGGGGCTGGGATTTTCTGCCTCTGGCAGCGCCGACCCGACGGCAGTTCAGCTTGGGGCTGTCTCCTGTTGCCCTGGTGCCTGCTGGGTCGGATGCTGTGAACTTTGACCTCAGTGTTCCCCAGCACCCAGAGCTGGAGGTGGATGGAGTTGGGGGGGGGGCTAGGCTCTGGGGGAGCCAGGCCGGTGCTCACCTCTGCCGGCTGAGCCTCCCAGCCCTGCCTCAGTGTCTCCTTTAGAACTTTCAGGAAGCAGTGCCGCCGGGTTAGCAGACGGGGACCGTGGGGGGCACTGGGAGCTGACCAGACAGAGGTGGGGCAGGCCCCAGTCTGAGCCCCGCCCGCTGGTAATGCGCCTTTCCATGCGGCCCCAGCCTTCGAGGCGGGTGTGTGTTGCGGGAGTGGAGAGGTGACAGGACTTGCCCAAGGTCATGGACTTGTAAGTGGAGCTGGGAAGTGAAACCAGGTCAGACGGAGCCCACGCATCCTGCGCACACGCTCCGCGAAGCCGGAGGAGAGCTGCCGGCCCGCGCTGGGGGCCGGAGCCTCCCGGAGAGGCCGTTGGGTCGGACCTCCAGGCTGAGCAGCAGCTTGGCTGCGCACCCGGCCTCTGTGGAGAAGGAAGGGCAGTGGTGGGTAGCCCCGAGGCAGGCTCAGGGCAGAGCAGTGCCTGTGTGGGCGAGAGGTCAACCCTCGCCACCTTCTTCCTTGCGCCCACTGGCTCAGAGCCACTGCAGGCCCTCGGGGTGCTTGCCCGACTCCCTAGGGACCTCTGAGGGCTCGGGGCCTTGCGTCACCTCCTCCAGTCTACCTGCCACCAGCCACCCAACACACGTCCCTGCTCATGCCCTTCCCTGGGTCTCCATGGCCCACCCGTGGGCAGCCCCTGGGTCCACCCCAGGACTAACAGCGTCGCCCATGAATCACGATGGGCAAAAGGTGTGGTGGCCTGCCCTGGCTTACAGGGTCAAGTCCAAGGCCCTCAGCCTGGCGCCGGGCCCTCCATGCTCTGGTTGGGGGTGCCACCCCAGCCTCCTCTCCCACAGACACCCCCCACCCAGCACCCTGCCCTCCGGTTCCACCTTCGTCCCTCCTCGCGTCCTGTGCACACAGCAGTGGCATCAGGGCGGCCACTGAGGCCTCGGATCCCGCACCCAGAGCAGAGGCGTCCAGGAGGCTGCTGGCTGCTTCCGCCTCCCCTGGCTCCTGGGGGCACAGCGAGGGCGCTTGGGGGGCACACTGGGTGTGCTGGAGGTTTCTGGGTAAAAACCTCAGGAAATCAAGTGCAGAGGTTTCGTGCCCTCCAGGAACCTGTTGCGGCAGCGCCCTGCCCCAGGCTGTGTGCTCAGCTCCGAGGCTGAGTCACCGTGGAGAGCTCTTCCCGCCCGGCTGGGGGCGAGTCACCGAGCTGAGCTCGCTCTGGATTCTGCCCTCAGAAGCCATGTTCCAGGCGGCTCATCCCTAACCACGGGGCAGGTCGTGTGTGTGTGTGTGTGTGTGTGTGTGTGTGTGAAGCCATGTTCCAGGCCGCTCATCCCTAACCACGGGGCAGGTCGTGTGTGTGTTATGTGCTGGGCCTCAGTTTCCTCATCTACAGAAGGAGAGGGGTGGGCTATCAGGCTCCAACGGGCCCCTGGAAGGTGGCACAAGGACAGCGTGCCCAGTGAAGCCATCATGTTCCTGTCCCTGGCACACGTGGGCGGGCGGCGGTGTGGGCCGCTGGGCACTGCTGAGCGCAGCTGGCCGTGTGCCTGGATTCCTTCCCTGGCAGGTGCTGGAGCCTTACTCCCACCGAGGGCCTGCTCCTACGCTCCGTATAAATTATAACCGGTAAATGCTCCTTCGCTCCGGGTAACCTAGGACCGGTAAATGCTCCTTCGCTCCATATCCTACCTAATAAAATAGCAATATGCAAATTGACCGCACCTTTGCTACGCCCAAGCCACGCCCATCAGCCAATCAGGGCGAGTATGCAAATTACCCAACAAAGATGGCGGTTAATTTGCATACGCGGAGGGAGGGAGGAGTGAAGACTGAAGACAACTTAGAAGGAAGAGGGAGGAAAAGCAGAAAGCAAGGTGGCTGCCAGAGGGAAAGCCCGGGCGGGGCGGGGTGGGGCGGGCGGCAGCGGCTTGCGGGTGCAGGCATGGTGGCCCCAACGGCGGTGGCAGTGGCTGCAATGGCAGCGGCAGCGCACGCGGCCGCAGTGGCCACTTGCAGGATTCTTCCTGCAAATGGGCTACTAGTAAACTATAACGGGTAAATGCTCCTTCGCTCTGTATAAACTATAACCGGTAAATGCACCTACGCTCTGGGTAATCTAGGACCGGTAAACAAGGAGCATTCTTGGTTCGTTCTGGATCAATGATAGTTTCTATGAAAAGCCTGGGGAAGGTGTGGGACCCCTTCTCTGACCTAGCTGGGCACAGTCGAAGGTGCCCAGGGGCATGGGGTTCCTGCCTTCACCATGGAGGTGCCTGGGGGCGGGGTCCCTGCCTTCACCCGTGCACATTGGCATGGAGGAGGTGCCTGGGCTCAGGTGAAGCCGGAGTTGGGCACCTAAACAGTCAGTCGGACGGTCGGTATTGAGCGGCGTCTGCAGTCCAGGCGGCGGCAGGCCTAGGAAGAGGTTTCCCCACAGAATCACTTGTTCGCAGCTGGAGCTGGTGTTGGCCTTGCCTCCAGCAGCCTCGTGGGGGAGGCGGGACTTCTGAGCAGCCCCAGCCCGGGGGAGGGGGAGCAGGAAGAAGAGGCCCAGACGATGCTCACTGCCCTCCCTGACCCTGGGGCTCTCTGGCATTTAATTTTTGACTGAACAGCTGAGGCCCTGGGCAGAGTCCTCCTGCCCGGCCGGCCGAAGGTCAGGCCTGCTCTGTCTCCACGGGAAAGAGAGAAAAATAAAGTCATTGTCTTTTTAGTGGTTGAACCATTAAAAGTAAACTCCCTGTTCCTATAGCAACCTTTTCTGATTGCTCCCGCCCATCCCTGCACCTCTGCTTGAAAACTGTGTCCATCACAGAAGGACTTAGAGGCAGCGTCCAAGGTCACACGGCCGGCTTTAAAGAATGTTTGCCGGGCCCTAGCTGGTGTGGCTCAGTGGACAGAGCCTCGGCCTGCGGACTCAAGGGTCCTGGGTTCGATTCCGGTCAAGGGCACATGCCCAGGTTGTGGGCTTGATCCCCAGTAGGGGGCATGCAGGAGGCAGCCAATCAATGATTCTCTCTATCTCTCTCTCTCCCTCTCTGAAATCAATAAAAATATATTGAAAAAGAACATTTGCCATCCCCCCCTCACTGCTCTGTCTCCTTCTCCTTCCTTCCTTCCTTCCTTCCTTCCTTCCTTCCTTCCTTCCTTCCTTCCTTCCTTCCTTCCTTCCTTCCTTCTCTCTTTCTTTCTTTCATCAGAGCAGTGATTGGCAAACTATGGTTTGTGGGCCAAATCCGGCCCAAGCCTGTTTTTTTGAATAAAGTTTTATTGAGACACAGCTGTGTCCATCCGTTTGCACGCCGTCCAGGGCTGCATTTGTACCGCAGTGGCAGTTTCGCGGTGACGGAGAAGTACCCACAAAGCCAAAAAGCACCTCCTCTCTGGCCCTTAGTGAACGTGGGAACCCAGGCGATCCCTGTGGGATGGACCCGACTCAGGACACGCGACAAGGAGGAGGCCTTGTGATGACGAAAGCGGGGCACGCTTGCCGCCCGTGCCACGGGCCAGCCTTGTTTTCAGAGGGCTGACGCCTGCATGGGTGGGCTCCGTCCCGATTTAGAAATGGACTCGCCCACTTGATGCCTGGCCATTCCGGAGTCTTCTCAAAACGCTGGGCGCCGGGATGGAGGACTGAGCGGGACACTCGGGTCCCCAGGACACAGAGGCCGCCGCATCGTGAGGCTGTGGGGAGGGTGTTAAGACTGAGGGGTGCTGCAGGGGAGGGAGGGGAGGCCCAATCCAGCTTTAAGGGCGGGGGTAGGGCAGGGGAACATCTGAAATCACATGGGCAGGCCGCGGGAAAGCAGGGAGCAGGCAGTGTGTGGTGGCCCGTGCCAGGATGGGGCAGTGCCTGGAGGTGGTCCCACAGGTGGCCGTGCCCTTGGCACCCCCCTCCTCCTTGCCCTCCCTGAGCCCTGTCACGCCTGCTTGGTGGAGGTGATAGTTCACAGCCCCCGAGGGTGAGGAAGAGCCAGGCAGCACCTGGGGGATTTGCAGAAGCCTGGGGGTCACCGCGGGTCTACTCGGGGCCCTTTGGGGCTCTGATGGCATCATGCCCACTCCTGCTGCCCTCGCCGGGGCTCTCCAAGCGGGCAGGGTCCTTTGCGATATTTATATCCCTCTCCTGTTTTGGACTATTTTTAATCCTCTTTGGGGTGACATACTTCAAACGCGGCGCTCTGGGGCCTTCTAGTGGAGAACTGGGGCGAGGGGTGGGGAGGGGCGCGGAGGTGACCTGCCAGGTTGGTGGTGAAGTGATGTAACCTCAGAGGGCGTCCTCCCCTCACCCCTGCCCTCCGTGCCACCAGGCCTGGCCCCGAGTCTCTGGCGTGCGCCCGTCCGCTCTTGCCCGCTCTTGTGAGCACCTTACCGTCATGGCTGGGACCTGTTTTCCCGCCTCCGTGCCCCACCCCTGCGTCAGCCCTGCAGCCTAGAGAGCTTCCTCTCTCCGTGTCTCAGGAAGAAGCCTACTGTGTGCTCTGGCCCCTCACTTCTCCAGGCTTCCTGGAATGAACCAGACCCAGCTGCACCCGGTATCTCCATCTCCCACAGGCCACGCCCTCTCCCCCCCCCCCCCCCCGCCCCGTCCCTTTGTCTGCCAGGCTCCTCCTGCAGGGAAGGGCCGTGACTGCACCTAGGGTGGCCTCCCAGAACCTCCGCCTGCGCCCGGCCGGGTGGATTTCACAGCGGCCTCCCCTGGATTCTGTGGGGCCCACCCCCGAGGAGGTCCCCAAGAGAAGTAGGTCTTCTCAACGGTTGGCCAAAATTGTGCCCCCCACCGATGTCCACAGCCTAATCCCCAGAACCTAGGAATATGGCAGCTGACTTGGTCAAAGGGACTTTGCAGATGTAGTTAGGGAGCGATGTTGACATGAGGGATGACCTTGGATTCCCCAGGTGTTTGGTTGTTACAAGCACCCCTGGAAGAAGGAGGCAGGAGGGGCAGCGGGGGCGGGCGGCGGGATGAGGGAAACTGGACGGAGCGATGCGCTGCGGGAGGAGGCCGTGAGCCGAGGCGTGCCGGCCGCTTCCTGCCGGAAGAGAAGGAAATGGATGCTCTTCTGGAGTCCCCAGAAAACGCCGCTCTGCCTGCAGCGTCGATGTTAGCCCGTCAAACCCATGTGGGACGTCTGGGCTATGAGGTGACCAGTTCTTGTTGCTTTAAGCCACCGAGGATGTGGCCCTGTGTCACGGCAGCAACAGGGAACTAACGTGAATTACAAGCGGCTCTTGTCTTCCTATGGGAGACACAGCTGGGAGGCATTTGCCCAGCTGGATGGCCCTTTCGGTTCCGTGGGAGTCTGATGGACACCCAGGGTGGTGGCACTGAACCTGAGCTGGGAGTCCAGATACCCGGGGAGGCTGCCTGACCCGGGGCAGGAGAGCGGGACTGGGGGACAGGCGAGGGGGCCGGCTGGGTGAACAGAGACTCTTTGTCCAGGAGTCAAATGCAGCAGAGTGTGACCTGAGACACACAGGACGTGGAATAGCCGGGAGCCAATGTCCCAGGACCCAGCCTGTGCTCTGTGGCCCTCATCCCGGGTCCCACTGTGGCGGCGACAGTCACGCAGCACGCCATCTCCCTTATGTCATTGGACGCTACCGTGACCCTCTGCGGCGGCTGTCATGTCCCCACCTTGCAGACAGAGACACTGAGGCCCGGCAGAGCTCAGCCACGCTGCCCTGTCCCGCAGCTAGTGAGCGGACATCTGCGGTTTCATGCCGCGCGCTGGCGTCTGAGACCCCCGGGCCCCCACACCCAGTGGCACCTGCTGGGCCCAGTCGGTACAGGGGCTCACTTTCCTTCCTGCGGCCCAGGGACTGTGCGGGCGCACCTCGGCACAGCCGGCAGGCCTTTGAGCTCGACTCTGATCCGAAACAAAACAAAACGTGATACCTTCCACATCAAAGCTGAGGGCCTGGGCCTCGGAGGCGGGGCGCTGGCAGGCCTGGCGATGGCCTGCTGGGTTCTTGCGGGCAAGTGCCAGGAAGTGGCACGTGATGGCCTCGCTGGGCATTGGAGGAAGGGGACAAGGCCCCACAGAGCCTGTGGGTGGTGGGTCGGCAGAGGCGTAGACTGCAGTTACCCTTGGCGGACTGTGACTGACGGCGGGCACTGCTGTCCGGGCACTTGTTGTTAGCGCTGGCTCGTTTCACTGTTGGTTTGCCCGAGGGGACCGGAAGCCCCCTGGGTTGGGTGCTGGGGCCTGTCCTGCCCTCCGCGGGTCCGTGGTGTGCCCTGTTCTATCTCTCTGGAAGGGAAGAAGGTCCAGCCCACCCTCCTGTCTTGGGCTCCGTGTGTGTGTAGTGTCTCTGGTGAATGTGAGTGCTCCCCCGAAGGGCCAGGCCGACCCGGAGGTCTGGCCGAACCGGGTTGTGAGTTCCAGCCTTTTTGAAAACACTGCCTAGCTGAGCTGTCGGAGCCGGGGGTACCTTTCAGTGACAGGAGCAACCCCAGCCCCTCTTGGTGGGCAGAACGTTCAGGGATGTCGCAGTCTTCAGCAGTCTGTGTCCCCTTCCCTGGTCTTGGCCGCGGCATGCATACCCATAGTTCTCCAAGGTTGGCGGACAAACTCCGGGTCCCCACGTGGCCCGTTGGCTCCCGGGCATCGATCGCTCAGGTTTCCTGAGCCGATGGTGTTGGTGGTTTCCTCGGCGTCTCTAACGAACGTGCACGTGGCACTCCGTCTTGCCTCTTCGGTTCCAGGCTCCCGTTTCTTGCTGTGGAAGGTGAGGATGCCGGTCTCCTCTTGGCCTCTTTCGCCTTCTCCCACGTGCCCCATAGAGTCACATCCGGATTTGGTAAGAGCCGCGATCGCGTTACACGGTCACTGCCAGGCCAGTGCCCTCCCGAGCTCAGCCGCGGCGTGAACGCTGCTCCCTCTCCTTCCCTGCCCTCCTCTGGCGTCTGTGGAGCTGGACGCCGCCTGTCGTTGATGGTGTAGGTGCTTCCTGTTCATCCCAAACTCGCAGTGTCTAGAGAGCCCCCGGTTGCCGGGGTGCACCAGGTAAATTCCGTTCCCTCCTCTTGAGCACGTCGGGGTCTGGGCCTGTGGCCTCCACACCTGGGCCTGGCTGCCACTGGGCCCTCTGTCACCGTCACCGGGATTCCCCTCGCCTGTCTCCCGGGTCAGCTCTCCCACCGCCTGTCTCCCCGGGACGGCTGTGTGTAGTCGGAGCCCACGTTCTGAGGAGAGGGTGCCCGAGGGAGGTGCTCGGAGACCTTGCACATGGGAAGTGACTTCACTCTCTGCTTCTCAGTCGCTGGACCAGCCGGACACCCAGTCCAAGGCGGGAGCCGTCATCGCCGGCCCTGCATGGTGGCCGGTTGTGGTTGGGAAGTGGCCATTCCTGGTCCTTTGTGTGCCCGGCTTTGTTCTCTCTGGAAGCGAGTAAGGTCCCGATTTTGTCTTCAGCGCCTGAGCCTTCAGGGTGACCGCCTTGTGCTGGTCTCTTCTCACCCCTCGTGCTGAGCAGCATCTGGAACCGGGGCCTGTGCTTCTGGGAACTGTTCCTGGATGATTCCAGCATGACTTCTGCCCCTGGGCTTCCCCTGCTCTGCCAGACGCCTTCATTTGGACCTTGGTCCTTGTGGCCTGACCCTCTAACATTCTTACCTTTTCCATTCACACCCCTCTGGCATTTTGCTCTACTTTCTGGGAGATTTCCTCCATCTCCCATTCCCTGTTTTATCCGCCACGTTGTTCATTCACACGCGTTCCCTCTTACTCTCGGGAGAAGCCCAGTTGCGCTGCAAGCTGCGGTAACTGCTCTCACCCGCCGAGGTGCTGAGGACGGGCCGGGGCTGGGGGACGCTGGGACAGGCACGCGGCCGAGAGCGTGGGACCCCATGGCCTGGTTGGAACCCCGGCTCTGCCACTTACTTGGCTCGTGACTTCGGGTGAGTAGTTTAGCCTCGATGTTCCTCAGACACCTCGTCTGTCGAATGAGAGGAATCGTGCTGAGCTCTGCCTCCGGAGCTGTGATGACACAGGCGCTGTGCAGGGGGAGGGCCTGGCCCGGTCGGCCCGCTGGGTGTGCGAGGGTGTGTCCTCTGCCTCGCGCTCTGCACGTGCGCTTGGCCTGGAGCAGTCATGGTGGAGGCTGCTTTCTTTACTGTTTCACGGTCCTGGGCTGTCCTCTCGTGTTTAGAGCTGGGGACTAAAATGTGTACCGGCTCTAAGCACGGGGGTGGGGAGCTTCTGGCCAGCAGAGTCTTTATATATATACTAGAGGCCCGGTGCACGAAATTCGTGCACGGGGGTGTGTGTCCCTCAGCCCAGCCTGCACCCTCTCCAATCTGGGACTCCTCAATGGATATCCGACTGTCCATTTAGGCCTGGTCCTGGTAGGATCGGGTGCTGGCTCCTTGGGAGAGAAAGCCACCCCCGGGGCCGAGCTGGCTGGCGCGAGCTTTTCAAGTCGAGCTGTGCTTCGTGACCAGATTCAAGATTATCCTGCCCGAGCCGCCTCAGACCAGCCAGGCCAACTTTTCTCGATCTTCTAGATTTCTGCGTGGGTTGGCTTACCCAGGGCAGGAGCGCTGTGGACACACCCTTCGGGTATTCCAGTCACGACCCAGTCAATCCGTGACCCTCCAGGTTCCCTGAACTGATGCCTTTTTATCCTGAAGCCCTCATCGAGCAAACGCAGCCAATCAGTAAGAACAGACCAGACCCCGGAGAGCCTGCCTGGCCGCAGCGGAGAGAGGAGGCGTGTGAAGCCAGGGGTGGGCTTGATGTTTAGCGCCTGCACGTGTGGCTTCGGAACGTGAGCCGATGGACACGTCCCTGTGCAGTTCGGATCTCGTCGCTCTGTAATGGGACTTTCATAATAGCAATGCCCTCCCAGGGTTGTTTGGAAGAGCCAGTGAAATCGTGAATGCTGAGTGTCCAAAGCTAAGCGGGCCCATTGGGATAAATGTCTCTTTATTTCAAGTAGAAGGGGAGCCCTAGCCGGCCTGGCTCAGGGGATAGAACGTCGGGCCTCGGACTGAAGGGTTCTGGGTTTGATTCGGGTCAAGGGCACCTACCTCAGTTGCAGGCTCCTCCCCAGTCCCAGTAGGGGTGCAGGCGGGAGGCAGCCAATCCATGTGGCTCTCTCACATCAATGTTTCTCTCAGTCTCTCCTCCTCTCTCCCAGTCTCTCTAAAAATCAATGGGAAAATATCCTCGGGTGAGGATTAACAACATAAACACATGAAGTGGGAGGGGAGTTTCTTTGGCACGGTGGTCAATAATTGGGTAGAGATTCAACTGACCGATGTGAAAACGTCCGTCTGTTTGGGGGGATAAAATATCCTCTTTCTTGAATGTGGTGGTTCCGTGACTTTATTCATCAAAACGCACAGAACTGTGAGCGAAGAAAGGGTGACGCTCACTCCGAGTGAGTTATTCCTCGGTGAATCTGAGGCGACTCGGGGAGGGACCCCTGGCACCGAGTCGCTCCCTGTGAAACTTGCTCAGGGGCCGCTGCGTGTCCGTTGAAACAGGCCTGCACAAAGGGGCTTTTTCCCGGCCTGTGGCCACTGATGCAAGTCCGCATTTCCCAACTGGTCTTTGAAATCTCTTCCCCATAAAAGCCACGGGAATCCCTCTGAGCCCCCGGCATAGATTTCCCTTGTAAATGAGACTCTGCAGATTGCTTTCAAGCCCAGTAAAGTGAGACCTGCCCCGGGAGCCACAGGGAGGAGTCGGACCGCCACCCTTTCACTCTGGCCCCGTGGGCACCGAGCCCAGAGCCGCCCCCACCCCCCTCAGTGCACCAGCTGGCTCCTCTACTTTCTCCCCCTCTGAGAGGCAGACCTGGGGTAACTCGGACTCAGTCTTGCTTGGAGTTAGCTGTGAATTACAGAAAGTCCCAGGTAACTGTGTCCTAAACATATGCATTTCTGTACACACAGTTCAAAGCTGGTATGGCAACTGTGCACCACAAAACGGGAGGGACCCCGGCTCCCTAGCTCAGAGTACTGCCGCTCCCCCCCCCTCCCCCGCCCATGTAGCTTGTGATCATATGGCTCAGGAGGGCTGCGAACGCTCCAGCCATTACATTGTTTCAGGCAGCGGGAATGAGGAAGGGACAGTGAAGGAGGGTCCAGGGTGGATGCTACCTCTGCTAATGCCGGCGGCGTTTCTGCGTGCACCTGTTGGCCAGCACTGGGCCATATACTTGCGAATAACTGTGCGGGCGGCTGAGAAGCAGTCTGTAGTGCCCGCCTGAGGACAGGCGGCTCTCCTTCAGGGGAGGAGAGAGAACAGGCCTTTGGGGTGGGGAAGACAGCCAGCAGTCTCTGCTGTAACGCCCGGTTCTGCCAGGTGTTTGCCTGGAGCCTTGGACCAGTCTCCAACCTCTTTAGGTCTTAGTTTTCCTGTCTGTGAAATGGGCACAGCGACGCTTTCTCTCTAGCTTGTTGTGGAAATTAAACGAGAGAAGGTGGCTCTGACCCTCGGGGCACTCAGTTTCCCCATGATGACCATGCCTAGGACTCCCACTGTGTTAGCTGTCCCGTCCGTGGCCTCTGCCCTCAGTGTCTTGGCTGAGCAGCAACACCATAGAGAGACGACACAGCCAAGATCCAGTCATGCAGCCGTACTTACTCCACCCTTAACTCGGTCAGACCCGCGGGGCCAGGCTCCTAATGAACACCCTGGCACCACCGCTCACTGCTCCGCAGAGGCGCTGGGCTCGGTGCCTTTCAGTGCGCGGCACTGATGATGTGACCGCCCCGATGATGCGACCGCCCACGATGATGTGACCGCCCCCGATAATGCGACTGTCCCCGATGATGCGACCGCCTCGATGATGCGACCGCCCCGATGATGTGACCGTCCCCGATGATGCGACCGTCCCGATGATGTGACCGCCCCGATGATGTGACCGTCCCCGATGATGTGACCGCCTCGATGATGCGACCGCCCCGATGATGTGACCGTCCCCGATGATGCGACCGTCCCCGATGATGCGACCGTCCCCGATGATGTGACCGCCCCGATGATGTGACCGTCCCCGATGATGTGACCGCCCCGATGATGTGACCGCCCCGATGATGTGACCGCCCCCGATGATGCGACCGCCCCCGATGATGCGACCGCCCCGATGATGCGACCGCCCCCGATGATGCGACCGCCCCCGATGATGCGACCGCCCCGATGATGTGACCGCCCCCGATGATGTGACCGTCCCGATGATGTGACCGCCCCCGATGATGTGACCGTCCCCGATGATGCGACCGTCCCCGATGATGTGACCGTCCCCGATGATGTGACCGCCCCGATGATGTGACCGTCCCCGATGATGTGACCGCCCCGATGATGTGACCGCCCCGATGATGTGACCGCCCCCGATGATGCGACCGCCCCCGATGATGCGACCGCCCCGATGATGTGACCGCCCCCGATGATGCGACCGCCCCGATGATGTGACCGCCCCGATGATGTGACCGCCCCCGATGATGTGACCGTCCCGATGATGTGACCGCCCCCGATGATGTGACCGTCCCCGATGATGTGACCGCCCCGATGATGCGACCGTCCCCATTTGGCAGAGGGAGCCTGAGCGCTGAGCGGATTAGGCGCCTGTCCGAGGCCCCATGGCCAGTGAGAGGCGTGTTTGAGACCAGGCAGTGTGGGGCCCGGGCCCCCGCCCCGATCTGCAGACGCCCGCAGCCTCGTGCCGGGACACACTGCGCACGCCAGGGCAGAACAGCGGGCAGTGGGCAGATGCATTCCATGGGCCGTGGGATCCCCAAGATGGATGTGCCTTTGAAGGAAGAGCATCCCGGCAGAGAGCCGGCTGAAGGGAGGGGGCGGCCCCCGGCACTGGGAAAAGGTGGGGATGATGGAGAGCGGTGCGCCCGTTGGGGATGGCCAGGAAGGCCAGGCGATTTCCTCCGTGCTCCACTGGACCGCTGGAGTAAGTACGCATTGCGGGGATGCCATTGACCCTGAGCGCAGGCTGATGGGAGCCCGGCCCTGCCGCCGGCCAGCTGCACGGCCTCTGAGCTTCGGCTTTGTTTTTCCCCTATCGCGGGCCTGGCGCCAGGCTTGGCCTCACAGACACGCTCGGGAGGCGCCTGGCACCCAGTGGCAGCAGCCTGTCCTCGCTTCCACCCATCCCGCCCCCCCTTACCTCCAGGCTCTGTGGCCTCCTCTGCGCCCAGGCTGGGGGCCCACGGTCCCCGTTCCCTGGCGTCCAGAGCAAGACCTTGTCCTGCCTCCGAACAGGGTTACCCTGCCAGGGGGTCAGTGCCAGGGCCAGCCAGGGCCCAGGGTGGGAGGAGGGGCCGAGCCCGTCACTGTCACCTCTGATTCGGCCTGTGCCTTCCCCTGCAATCCCCGCCCTCTCGGGGCAGGAGCGTGGGCTGCGTGGAAAGCCCCTGACGGACGGCTGCCCTGCGCCCTGCGCACTCAGTGGCGCCTGCTGGTCCCTGTCGCACTCTGTGCAGGGCTGTGTCCCTGCAGCCAGGGCTGCGCTGTGACTACAGGACAGCAGGTTGGGAAGGACGAGCTTCCGCACTGGGCCTGGTGCCGGGCGGCCCTCGGGGTCAGAGCCCTGCCCGGCCCGCCTTCCCCGCGGCTCAGCCCACTGGCGATTCTGCATCTCCATCTAACCTCCTAGATGGCAGTGGAATTTAGGGAAACGCATGAATAGTTCCTATTCCAGAGGGAGCGCTGGCTCCCTGGGACCCCTCCAGTTACCCGCAGGGAGTGGGGGTAGCTCCATGCACCAGGGGGCCCTCAGCAGGTCACCTGGCCCTGCCTCCTCCCCAGCCAAAGAATGGTTGCACTTGGCTGCCTGTTCTGACCCATTGGTTGTGGCTGCCCAGGCACAGGCCCCCAGCCAGGGCATGGCGAGCCGGCGGGACTGGCAGTGTCTGCCAGGGCGCAGGGTTGGGAGTGTTCCAAGGGCAGGAAGGCTTACTGCCCCCGGCAGGGCCAGCTCACGGCAGAACCCAGGGTGAGCGGCCCCCAGGCCGGCCGCATTGTGGGGGAGCCCAGGCACCAGGGAGCTGGCCCTGGCGGGGTGGCTGAGCACCCCCTCCAGGAGCTGCTGCCCCAGGCCCTCGTAGAGTTCCTTCCGCCAGGACGGAGCGGAGCGGGGCCTGCTCCCTGCTTGCCCGGGCCTCTCCTCTGTGCCTGGTGCACCTGGGCGCCGCCTCTTGATGCCACCCTCCCTCTGAAGCGCCTGCCCTCTCTGCCCACCCGTCCAGTCCTTACCCACCAGCGGCTCCTCACCCTCCAGCCCTCAGCCTGGGGTGGCGCCTCCGCTGCGCAGTGATCCCTGACCTGACCTCCTCCGTGGCTGGGAGGGCGACCGTCTAGCACGAGCGCTTAGGCAGCCGGGAGGAGTCTGGACCCAGTGAGCAGGAGCCCGGCCAGGGTCAGGTTTTCAAAACTGCTACCTCGGGGGCGGGGCAGGGTGGCCTCTCTTGCCTTCCTCCTTACCTCCACTCCCAGTGCCTCTTTTTTTTTTTTTTTTAATGTTTTTATTGATCTCAGAGAGGAAGGGAGAGGGAGAGAGAGAAACATCAGTGATGAGAGAGAATCATGGATCGGCTGCCTCCTGCACACCCCCTAATGGAGATCGAGCCACAATCCGGACATGTGCCCTGGACCGGAATCGAACCTGGGACCCTTCAGTCCACAGGCCGATGCTGAGCTAAACTGGCCAGGGCCAGCTACTGACCTCTGAGATTAGACTAACCGGCCCGTGAGCCTCGCAGCCTGGACACGCGTGCCGAGGGCAGGGTCCCCATCCTGTCATCCTGAGCAACATGGGCCGCGGTTAGCGGGGCGGGGGGTGGGGGAGGCACCTTAGCCGCCAGGAGCCCAGAGAGATCTGACGGTGCATCTGCAGGGTTTGCTGGAGGCTGTTTACAGAGCCGGGGGAGGGCGGGGGGCGGGGGGGGGGGGGGGAGGGCCCCAACAGGGAGGCCCCGCATCCCCTCCTCACAGCAGCAGGGAGCCGTTACAGGCAAGGAGGGGGAGTGGAGCTGGGGGAACCCCACAAAAAGAGAGCCGGGGAGACTAAGGGGTCTCCTGCAGGAGCTGTGGGCCGAGGTGGATGAATGCGGCCCTGGCTGGAACCACAGCCGAGGGCCCGCGGGTGAAGGTGTTACCTGCTCCCGCTCTGCCCCATTGCCCTCCCTGCACCCCCACTGCCCTCCCTGCACCCCCATAGCGCTCCCTGCACCCCCACTGCCCTCCCTGCACCCCCCATTACCCTCCCTGCACCCCCATAGCCCTCCCTGCACCCCCACTGCCTTGCCTGCACCCCCCATTGCCCTGCCTGCACCCCTACTGCCCTGCCTGCACCCCCATAGCCCTATCTGTACCTTCCATAGCCCTCCCTGCACCCCCCACTGCCCTCCCTGCACCCCCATAGCCCTCTCTGTACCTCCCACTGCCCTCCTTGTACCTCCCATAGCCCTCCCTGTATCTCCCATTGCCCTCCCTGTACCCCCCCCATTGCCCTGCCTGCACCCCCCATTGCCCTGCCTGCACCCCCCATGGCCCTGCCTGCACCTCCCAGTGGCTGAGCCCGACAGGTGTTGAGGGACAGGGTGCCCAGCGATGCAGCCTGTAGGGGGATCAGCCTCCCAGTGGGGACAGATGGTGGGAGGGTGTGCGAATGGGGACGAAGAGCACGGGGCCTTCATCCTCACCCAGCGCTCAGGAGGATCCGCCTTGCCCAAGCCACGCTGCGAGGAAGGGCAGGAGAGGGAGGGGCTGGAGGGCGGGGCAGGTCTGTCTCCAAGGCCTTGGTGCTCCTTCCATGCAGATCCCGGTGGGCTGGCCTCAGCCTTCGCAGGGCCCTGAGCACCACTGTGTGCACGGCCTGCCCCCTGAGCACCCACTGTATGCACGGCCTGCCTTCGCAGGGCCCTGAGCACCACTGTGTGCACGGCCTGCCCCCTGAGCACCCACTGCGTGCACGGCCTGCCCCCTGAGCACCCACTGCGTGCCCGGCCTGCCTCCTGAGCACCCACTGTGTGCACGGCCTGCCCCCTGAGCACCCACTGTATGCACGGCCTGCCTTCGCAGGGCCCTGAGCACCACTGTGTGCACGGCCTGCCCCCTGAGCACCCACTGCGTGCACGGCCTGCCCCCTGAGCACCCACTGCGTGCACGGCCTGCCCCCTGAGCACCCACTGCGTGCACGGCCTGCCCCCTGAGCACCCACTGCGTGCACGGCCTGCCCCCTGAGCACCCACTGCGTGCACGGCCTGCCACCTGAGCACCCACTGCGTGCACGGCCTGCCCCCTGAGCACCACTGCGTGCACGGCCTGCCCCCTGAGCACCCACTGCGTGCACGGCCTGCCCCCTGAACACCCACTGTATGCACGGCCTGCCTTCGCAGGGCCCTGAGCACCCACTGTGTGCACGGCCTGCCTCCTGAGCACCTACTGTGTGCACAGCCTGCCCCCTGAGCACCCACTGTATGCATGGCCTGCCTTCGCAGGGCCCTGAGCACCACTGTGTGCACGGCCTGCCCCCTGAGCACCCACTGTGTGCACGGCCTGCCCCAGCACACCAGACGGGCACCAGCCCTCCTTCCAGAGGCATGCTGGGGTTTATCTCCCAGAGCCCAGCTTGCTTTCTCCTTTCTTACTGCAACAGTCGCCGTGTGTAAGTCTGCGGCTGCGCTGTCCAGATGAACGCCTGCTTGCCCAGCGCGAGCAGGGACCTGCATTTTGCTCAGGATTGTCGCCTCGTCCAGCGCCTGGCACATAGATGCTCAGCAAACACCTCAGAGATACGGGAGAGCACTGTCCGTTCGTCTCAGGTTCTTCAGCAGGCAGGCTGACCTCACTCTCCTGGCTGCTGGGGGAGGGGGTGCCTGGAGACGGGGGGCAGCCCTTCAGGGCCAGACTTCTAGCCTCCTCCCTCCTTACCCTGTTCCTCCTCCATCTGGGAAATGGGCCTGGAGTTGGACTTCCTCACGGGCTTGCAGTGAAACTAAAAGACGTCACGTGATGGGAAGCCGAGCCCTGCACAGTGCCAGGCACCCAGTAAGCGCTCAATAAATGCTTGTCATCGCCATCAGCAATTTCAGTGGATCGTGTGTGACGTGATTAGGGTCTCCTCCTTCTTCCCTTTTGTATTCTGAGCTCAGCATTCCCCCACGCCTTCAACGTTGGATGGACACACGCCCTTCCTGTGGCCGCGTGAGCATCACCGTACGGTGTACGTGGCCGCCACGCGCCTTCCGTCTCGGCTCTTCGCTGTGTGTGCTGTGTCCTGCTGCCATGACCTCCTTGCACATCCATTCTCGTCCCCGTTTCTGATGATCTGTTAGGACCAATCCCGGGATGTAAACATACTGGGTCACAGGCGATGGGAATTTATTTCTGGGGCGCTGGGTCACGTGAGACCAGGGTGCTTTTCAGGAGGGAGGTGCTGCTTTGTGCTCAAGGCCAGAATCGCTGGGACTAGAACCATCTCGCCCCGCCTGCCCATCACCGACATGCTGGTGGGGCTGATGCTGCTTTGCAAAGGGGCCCAACGTGGCCATGCTGTACCTGGGAGCCTCCAGGAGGGTGCGTGTGCCTGGGTTTGTTCCTGGCGTAGGCAGCTGGCGGTCCCAGTCTTAGCTCTGACTCTGAGAGGGGCGGGCGCTGCAGGGCTGTGGGCTGCAGACTGGCATGGGCAGGAGGCGGGATCTGTTTACAGAGCCATCGCCAGGGTGCTGGGCTCCCTGGAGGGCCCGCCAAGCCCGGCAGACAGGAAGTGCCACGCCTCCTGCTCAGCCCTGGATGTTGTCATCTGTAACCAAGGACACTCGCAGCCCGGGGCCCTTCCCGCTGCTGCAGCCTTTTCCCAGGCGGTTCCTCTCCTCTCCTCTCCTCTCCTCTCCTCTCCTCTCCTCTCCTCTCCTCTCCTCTCCTCTCCTCTCCTCTCCTCTCCTCTCCTCCCTCCTTCCCTTTCTTCCTTCTTTTTATTAATATTCACCCAAGGATATTTTTTCCAGTGATTTTTTAGAGAGAGTGAAAGGGAGGGGGAGAGACACAGAGAGAGAAATATCCATGGGAGAGAGACACGTTGATTGGTTGCCTCCCGCATGCGCCCCGACCAGTGCCAGGGATCAAGCCTGCAGCGGAGGTGCATGCCCTTGACCAGAATCAAACCCAGGACCCTGCCGTCGTTGGGTGGACACTGATCCCCTGAGCCACACCGGCCAGGCACCTTTTTTATTTTTCAGTTGTTCTTGTTCTTTGGGAAACGAAGAATTCGACACAGAGCGTGGTCAGGGGGTGCCTGGCAGGTGGCTAGGAGGGTGGTAACCACAACAATGAAAACTAGAGCATCATCCCGGGACCCAGTGCGTTCCCAGCGTGTCTTCCTGTGACCTCTGCTGCGAGCCCGGGCGCCGCGTCCTCAGGGTCCCCGTGTCTCTGCATCCTTATTCCTGGGCCCTTGGCCGAGTCCCCCTCGTGAGCTCTTAGAACCTGAGCAAAGTGGAACCAAACCAAGGCAGGTGAGACAGCACCTGCTTCCCCCGCAGGGCACGGAGGCTCCGGGAGGTGCGCTGAGAGAGGCAGAGCCAGGACCTTACCCGGTCTGTCTGTCTGTCCCCTGACCTGTGCTTCCAACCGCCACCGCCTGCTCCCTTCGCACATCCCGCGTTGAGGGCGTGCCGCTGGGTGCCCGACACGGGGGGGGGGGGGGGGGGGGGGTGCGGGAAGGGGCGTTCTGTGAGCAGCAAGGGTGTCTGGCGTTCGGTGCCTCGCCGGTGAGGCAGGTGTTCGTTCGACCGCGGGAACAAATGAGCACAAACCGGGTGCTTTCGAACCGCACCCCTGCACCCCTACACGCCGTCACCCCGGCTGCTGCGGCCTCGCGGCCGGGACCAGCGGGGCTGCGCGCCTTCTAGAAGGTTCAGGAGAAAAATCGCTGAGCATGCTCAGCTCGAAGACACCGGGACACGGCGCTGACTCCCGGTCACGGTCAGGGCGAAGCTCTAGTGCCCGCCGGCCGCAGGCGCTGTGCACACGTCGGGGGCTCTGCAGGTGTGCAGGGAAGCGTGTGGTAACGCTGTTTCTTTGCCAACAGGATATGTGCCGGGCCAGGACGCACGAGGGGGTGGGGAGAGGTCCCTGCGGACCTGGGATGTCTTGGGGGCGCCCCCTGGGGCCAGGGGCAGCCTGTTCACCCGGAGCCTTGGCCAGCGAGCGGCCCCTGCTCAGTGGAGTGTTTACAGCGACCAGCGCCGAGAACAGGCTAGGACTGAGGCGACGTCTCTAAGGAGAGGCTTAGCGCCTTTCTTCTCTGCCGGTCGGTAGCATCGCTGTGGAGCTCTCATCCCTGAGAGACGTTCCCCAAAGACCGGAAGCTCCGCCTCCAGGGCTTTCAGGCCTCGGCTGCTGGGTTTCGTGTGTTCTGCGCGTGTAAACATTTATTCGGTGAGGATGCAGGTTGGCGCCCCCTCCCCCTCCCCGTTTTAGCTCTGTGCTCCCCGCTGTGAAATTTCACCCATTTGGCAAGTAAACCCGGTAGATGTACTCAGAGAGGGACTTGCTGAATCAAATGTCACCTTTTCAGCATGGCCTGCCCGGCCACTGTACTTAGGCCGGGGCTCCGGACCGCGCCCTGTGGGCCTGCTGAGCAGGTAACCCTGTGTCGAGGGCCGTCCTGTGCCTCGCAGGGTGGAGCTGCCTCCCTGGTCCCTGCCCACTGGAGGCCAGCAGCACCCTCCCCTGTGGTGAGGCTCCAAACCCAGTCTAGGAATTGCCAGGTGTCCCCTGGGGGCAAAATTGGCCCAAGCTAAGGACAAGTTTAAGTTTAAATTGGGGGAAATAAAAATCACCCCTTCCTACCCATCCCTCCCTCACCCACCGTCTCCCTTCCTCTTAGCCCTCATCCCCAGCTAACAGACTAGACAGTGTCCATGTTTATCCAGCTGACGCCGGCCTCTCGGACCCGCCTGCAGGTCGGCAGAGCCCGTGGGCCACAGCAGGAGTCCACACGGTTCTCCGCGGGGCCCGGGTGGCGGGCCGTGGAGGAGCTGGAAGGCGGACTGTGAACACAGAGCTCCGTGGTGTGTGTCCGCTCGGGCCTGGCGCGGGCCTTTTCTCAGGAGGTCTCCCCGCGGGAGGGGAGGCGGGTTTCACACAGACACCTACACGCTTCCGGAGGGCGCCGTGACGCTTCGTGCTTTTCCCCTCTTGCGTCTCGTCTGAATGTGGTGGCCCCCGCAGGGCTCCGGTGCCTTGTGCGTCCGTGGCAGCCCCTCCCGTGGCCTGCGTGTGGGAAGGGTTTCAACCAGGAGATGCCTGCTGGCTGCTGGCTGCTGGCTGCCGCCAAGAAGGCTGTGTGTGGGGCTGTTGCTATAGAGAACACCTGATTATCTGCAGACTCGGATTCATTAAATCGGAACGTGCTCTTTCCAGAAGGCTGGAGAAGGCCCGCCTCCCTCCTCCTTCTGCGCCAGGCTGCGGGAGGGGACTGCGGGCGGCGCTGAGCTGAGCGTGAAGAGCAGCCTCGCTCCTCCCGATCCGGCAGCTGCTCGGCATCGGGCTGGGAGGGAGACGAGGCACCGAGGTGGCTCAGCCACTGCACGTTATTGCCGACAGGAGGTCCCGTCCCAGGTGGCGCCTTCCCCCTCCCCTGTCCGCACGCGCACCTGCCCCCGTGCATGCCTGTGTGCGTCAGTTAGCGTTCTCGGAGACGGCCAACAGGGTGGGGAGAGAGGGATGTAGTTTCAGGAATTGGCTCACGCGATCATGGAGGCTGGTGAGTCCAGAACCCGAAGAGGAGGGTACCTGGAGGTTCAGGGGAGGGTTTCCGTTCAAGTTCAGAGGCCACCTGCGGGCAGAACCCCTTCTGGCTGCAGGGAGCTCGGTTTCTGTTTTACTCAGACCTTCCCCTGATGGGAGGAGGCCCACCCACGTGGTGTAGGGCAGCCTGCTTTATTTGGAGTCCACTGATTCCCACGTTCACCTCCTCTAGAACGCACCTTCTTAGAGACACCCAGAATAACGCGTGACTAGAGATCTGGGTGCATGGTCCAGTCACGCCAACTTGACGTGACATCAGCGAGCAGGCGGCGCGTGCTCCAGATGCGCTCACAGCAGCAGCAGGCGGGCCTGCCAGTGCGCGGACGCCGGGGAGCCTGGGTGTGAGCCTCCCTCCTGGGTGCTCTGGGCGTGGCGAGCCGACCTCCGGGCCTCTGGGCCCAGGTAAAACCCGGGCCCTTTATCCAGCCCCTCCTCCGACCGAGCACGGCGTTCCCGGTTCTCTCCGAGTTCACGACAGGGCGTTGGAAGGGACGACCCCAGGGCTGCACAGCTGCGGAGTGGGAGCCCGGGGCCCGGGACGCAGGTCTGGCCCGGAGGTCACAGGCTTCCCACCGCTGCACACCAGGCGGGGAGGGCCTGTTAGGAGAAGGTGCGGGCCCGGGCCCACTGGACTTGCAGAACCTCAGGCCGTGATGGTGGTGGGACAGTGGCAGTGACTGCCAGCACTGCCCGGGCCTTTGCGTGCCGGCATTTGTCTAACCTTCATGGGCGCCAACCCGTTCGGCCTCGTGCCACCCAGAGGCGGGCATGGCAGTTTCCCACCTCCCGGGAGAGGGAGGCTCCGCACCTGTGACTTGTCCCCAACCTCTCACTTCTCCCGGCACCTCCCGCGCCCCTCGGGGCTCCTCCCGGCTCTGCAGCGGCTCTGTCTCGGGCGGGTCGGCTGCCGGGTCGGCTGCCGTAGGAAGGTGTCAGGGCTGGGTGTTTGTAAACAACAAATGTTTTCCTCGCATTGCTGGAGGCTGGCAGTCCCCGTCAGGACTCCGGCAGGCTCGGTGCCTGCCGAGGACCCACGCCTGGCTCGCTGGTGGCATCTCGTCCCTGTGTCCTCACCAGGAAGCCCTCTGGGCCCCCTAATGATCAGGCTCCGCGGGCTCCACCCTCAGGCCTGGTCACCTCCCCAGGCCCACCCTCCCCCCAGCACCATCACATTGAGAGTTAGGGTTCAGCATTTGAGTTTGGGGGAGACACAGACATTCAGTCCGCAGCGCTGTCCCCTCCCTTCCAGCTCAGATAGCCGATAGTCTACATGCGTCTTCACACGCCGAGTCAGTGTCCCGGCTTCGTGGCTGAATTCCGCGTTTGGGGCGAAGAGAGCTGACTCTGCAGTCTCCTCCTGGGCCATGGAGCCCCCTCTCTGGACAGCGGGGGCCGCTCCATTCTCTTATCGGTGTCCGGGCCGTTCCGGCCTGCTGGGTTCCTGTCCCGATGAGCCTCATGCCCGCCAAGCGATTGGTTCGGCCACCACTGACCTCACCAGAGCGGCGCTCCCTGTGTGGCGGCCCGGAGCTGGATGCTGAGGCCCAGGCCTGTCTGCACATCCGCCTCCGGGACCAGCGGCGTGACCTGAGCACTGCCCGAGTCCTCCCGCCTCCCGCCTCAGCAGGAAAACGGGGGAAGCATGGCCCATCCGCGCGGCCGGGGTGGCTCAGTGGTTGAGCATCGCCCCATGAACCAGGAGGTCACAGTTCGATTCTGGTCAGGCACATGCCCGGGCTGCGGGCTCGATCCCCAGTGTGGGGCGTGCAGGAGGCAGCCGATCCATGATTCTCTCTCATCATTGATGTTTTTGTCTCTCTCCCCGTTGCCTTTCCTCTCTGAAATCAACTAAAATATATATTTTTTAAAAAGCCCATACTGCAAACTCAGCAAGATTCGGTAATACCGGTAAAGCACGAGCCCGTAGCGCAGTGCCTGCCCGGCACGCAGCAAGCACTCAGCCAACGGCCTCCGCTGTTCTTGGTCACCCACCAGATGCCATGGGACACCCTGGCTGACCCCGCTTGTTCTAGATGATCGTTCAGGCCCGAGCTTGCTGGGCTGTGCCCTGGTCACTGGAATGTGTTTGTCTCTCGTGGAGGGAGCTGGGTTGGTGTTCTGGCGAGCAGACCAGCGGGGCAGAGCTGGTGCTCAGTAGCCAGGCCGAGATCCGGCTCACCCAGGCGGGCCTGGGGCTCCGAGGGAATGTTGGCTTCGGGAGCGTGCCCGGAGCCGGCGCTGAGAACGGCTTTAATGCTGTTCAACAGGTGATGACACGGATGCTGACGCCCACATGCTGGGGGGAGACGCGTGGGGAGTTCAGATCGAAGTCCGGGACGTTTGGGAGTGGATAAGCGGATGCTGGCCCAGCCCCAGTGCCTGTCAGCCAGCCTTTGGATGCTGGCTCTCCTGAGCCCTGAGCCCTGAGCTGCTCCGAGGAGAGATTCCTGGGAAAGTGGGGCGGGGGGTGGGGGGGGGGGAAAGGAGGGGGAAGCTGCCTGCAGGTCATCAGGAGTCCCTCCTCCTCAGAGCAGCGTTGATGGATGCTCTCAGAGGCGGGGCGGTGAGAGGACGGTGATGGTTTCCAGGTTCTTGCTGCGGCGGAAGACGGGCCGTGGGGACCCCGTGCTGTCTGGGGCGCGCAGGGGGTGGGAGGAGCCAGCACACCTGCAGGCTCTTAGGATTAAGGCTGGGGTCGGAAGAGCCCCCCTAAGAGCAATTATGTGCTCTGCTGGGTCCCCCTGCAAAGGCTCAGGTCCTGGTGACTCTCAAACTGTTGGAAGTGAACTAGAGCCCCGCCAGCGTGGCTCAGGGGTTGAGCGGCCACCTATGAACCAGGAGCCACGGTTTGATTCCCGGTCGGGGCACAGGCCCTGGTTTCGGGCTCAGTCTCCAGTAGGGGGCGTGCGGGAGGCAGCCGATCAATGATGCTCTCTCATCATTGATGTCTCCCCCTCCCTCTCCCTCTCCCTTCCTCTCCGAATCAATAAAAAGGTATTAAAGGACAAAGGGAGTGGACCAGAGGCTGCTGTCCATTACGTCAGTGCTTGTTATTTACCGATTCCATACCTGCCGCTCCCCTACTCGCTGAAACCAGCCGTGACCCCACAACCCATACCGGAGCGGCCGTCCCGGTCACCCGCAGACATGCGCAGAGTGGCAGCCATCCGAGTCATCGGCTGCACGAGTCCCAGCCGCGATGGGACCGGGCGACAGTCCGGCTTCTCGGCGCAGCTCTCGCTCCGTAAACCAGTGTCCGCTCCGAGGGTTGGTGCCGGTGGAGCATGGCTGTGCGTTTGGTTGGTGAGCTCGCCGTGCACTCCGCGCAGTGCTGACAGCGGGAGAGCCGCGTGTGCCTTTCGGGGGAACCGTGCGTTAGGTGAGCTTCGTGAGGCGTGGGTGACAGCGCCGCTGGCCGTGAGTTCAATGTCAATGAGTCAGCAGCATGTAGCGAGTAAGGTGCCTTTAGACAGACACGCACATCAAACAAGGTACGCATCGATCGGCTGACAGAAGTGTGGTGTCCAGAGGCTCCCAGGAGCCTAGCCTGTTTCCCCCGGGAGCAATCATTTAGTTATTTACTAATCGGTGTTCGTGGCGACCTTCTAGAACATGACCACGGTGAATAACGAGGATCAACTCTATTACCTTGGGGTCAATAGGGGTAAACGAGGTCATGTAGTCACTCAAGACCTGACTCAACGCCGCCGCCTCCAGGAAGCCCCCCAGGGTCTGCCCAGCCCCTAATGACCTTCCCCCTACCCATCTTGCCCCACAATATGTTTTATGTTTACCATTGACTTGACACATAACATAGACTGCAAGATATTAGTCTTTTTTTACCCGTACGCTTATCTCATCGAGCGACAATATGGTGAGCCCCTGAAGCTGGGAATGTGTCGAAGTCTTAGAGAGCCCTACTTACGGTAGGCAATACGGTAACCGTACGACTCCACACACACTTGACTCGCTCATGTGATTTGTGTGTTGGATTTGTTCCTGTGATGAACACGTGAACAGAAGACTGGGTGGGTGAAGGAATGATGTGCGCACTGAGGCCAGGCACCATGGGAGGCAGTGAAGCTGGAAGGATGAGGAAGTCATCATACATAGAACCTCGGGTGCCGCAAAGTGGGGAGCAGAGCGGAGGCCCCCCACATCTAAGGGTGGACAGGAGGCCTCCCGGGGAACTGGACAGTAGATGAGGAAGTGCAGGGACCGTGTCCCAGGCAGTGGGGCAGCAAGTGCCAAGGCCTGAGGCAGGGCGAGCGGGCCTGCTGGGGGGGCACAGAGAGGGGCAGCACAAAGGCCAAGGCGGCCTGGGGGAGTGGGGCGCGGAAGGGAGGAGAGCGGGACAATGGGGGTGCAGGCCCAGGGCCACCTGTTGGTCTGTTGAGGAGTCCTGGGTTCTGCAGAGGGTTGGGCACTCACGGTTTGTGGTTGGACGATGCTTCTGTCCCTCATTAGCTCAACAGTTAGCACACATTGGGGGGGCTCTCCACCCTGCGTGGCCGGCGGGCGGGCTCACGGGGCTGAGCAGCCTGTGGTCCTCTGAGGCCCCGCCCAGGAGGGGGGGTGGGCCAGACCCGCAGAGGTAACTCGGTCCTGCCCCAGCGGCCAGGCCTGCAGACAGGCTCCCACCCACCGGACGGCCCTCCCTGGGCTCCCCCAGCGCTGTGGGAGAGGCGCTCCCTCCCGCCCGGTGTCCCGAGACCCCGGGAGGCCGGGCAGAGGCTGCGTCCCAGGCCCCAGTGAGGCTTGTCCACGAGGCGTGTCCTCCTGCCCTGGCCCTGAGGTCGAGCCTGGGGGTGAGCGGTGGGCGGGCAGGGCCCAGCGGCATGGAGCTCTCAGGTTTGCTGTGTCACAGCCAGCGTACCATCACCTCGCCCCCTCTGCCCACAGGAGGCGCTGTCTGCCCGGCTCCCTCTGCTCGCCCAGCCCTGACAGCAGGCCTGCCATTGCTTCCGCTCCAGGCCCAGCAGCAACCCCTGAGCGCGCGCACACAGACACACACCCCACACACCACACCCCACACCCCACCCCACACCCCACACCCCACACACTACACACTACACACACACACACACACCCCACACCCCACACACTACACACACACACACACACACACACACACTACACACACACACACCCCACACACTACACACACACACCACACACACACACACCCCACACACCACACCCCACACCCCACACACTACACACACACATGCACATGCACCACACACACACACACCCATACACCACACGCACCACACACACCAATACACACACACACACACACACTCTCCACACACCACATACCACATACTACACACCACACATGCACCACATACATCCACAGACACACACATATACCACACACACACGACACACACACATACACACATACACCCCCCATACATCACACACATCCACAGACACACACACGTACCACACACACACACATACACACACCATATACCACACACACACACACATCCACAGACACACACATATACCACACACACACACACACACACACACACACACACACATACACACAGGAGATGCTGTTATCGGCTGCGGCCCAGCCCCCACCCACTCTTTCCTCGGAGACACTTCCTACCGGCACCTTGTGTTCTGGCTCGTGCCTCTGTGCTGCGGGCCCCGTGGCCTGCGGCTCCCGGCCAGCTCTTATTAACGTCACCGGGCCTCACTGAGCTCACGGCACTGCTTCCTCCACAGCCCTCTGGGGGCACTGCTGACCCCCCTCACTCCCATCCCCTCTTCCCTCGGTGAGTCCCTCCCGTGGGGCCAGAAAACCCCTCCCTCCTCCGCTTCCTTTTGGCCAAGAAATCAGGTCAACAGGAGGCAGCACGACGAGAGAAAGCCGCATTCGCATCATGTGCATGGGAACCTCGCATGCATGAGGGGTCCGAGGAAGAAAGGGGTGAGGTGGATAAGGCGTCCAGAGCTAGGGAGGAGGCGAGGTGCCCTGGGGCTGCGGACGGTCATTGCAGGATGAGGAGAGGGAAAGAAGCCAGCTCTGACCATCTCGCATGGACAAGTCCTCGGATTAGATTCTTTTAGGTAGAGCCCTAGCTGGTGTGGCTCAGTGGATAGAGCGTCGACCTGTGGACTGAAGGGTCCCGGGTTCGATTCCTGGTCAGGGCACATGCCCAGGTTGCGGGCTCGATCCCCAGTGTGGGGCGTGCAGGAGGCAGCTGATCAGTGATTCTCTCATTATCGATGTTCCCGTCTTTCCCTCTCTCTTCCTCCCTGAAATCAATAAAAATATATTTTTAAAAATCTTTATGATCACAGCCAGTTACAGATTTCTTTGTTCCTCCTCCACCCCCACTGCTTCACTTGACTAGCCTAAAAAAAAAAAAAAAAGATCTTTAGACTAGTGACTGGGGGAAGGGCAGAACTTTCTCTTGAACCTGAAGCTTAAAGTAATCTGCGTACCACCGAGGCACATCGCGGGCGGCTTGCGCTGGACCCTCCCCTGAAAGCCTCCCAGCCCCTCACTCAGGGACCCAGGTGGCTCCCCACCATCCCTCTCTCGGCAGTCGGGGGAGGAAAGGTGCAAATGCGTCACCTCCTTTTAGAACAGCGTTGCCAAGGAAACCGGGGCTTCCTTGAAGGACCAGCAAAGGGTGGAGAAACTTCTGCAGCTCGTGGGTCAGCATAATTATTAGAACACTAGAGGCCCGGTGCATGAATTCGTGCACCAGTGGGGTCTCTCCGCCTGGCCTGTGGGATCAGCTGAAACCAGCTCTCCGACATCCCCCGAGGGGTTCTGGATTGCAAGAGGGCACAGGCCAGGCCAAGGGGCCCCACCGGTACATGATCGGGGGCCAGAGAAGGACGTGGGAGGTTGGCTAGCCGGGGAGGAACCGTGGGAGCGTTCCAGGGTGTGTCTGGCCCGTCTCGCTCAGTCCCAATCAGCCGGACCCCAGCAGCAAGCTAACCTACCAGTTGGAGCGTTTGCCCCCTGGTCAGTGCACATCATAGTGAGCGGTTGAGCAGCCTTAGCATATCATTAGCATATTACGCTTTGATTGGTTGAATGGACGACTGGACACTTAGCATATTAGGCTTTTATTGTATAGGACTAGAAGCCCGGCGCGCGAAATCATGCATCCCCGCCCACCCGCGTGTGCCTCACGCGCACGCAGCCTCCTGGTGACTGGTCCTTGGTCGTTACGGCATTACGACCACTGGGTTTTTTTATGTAGGTGAAGAGCAGCTACACTGAAGGCCTGCCGATGGCACTGGGCCTTGTGTGGGTGCTCTCTCATTCTTATCACGCCCTCCGGGGTCCCAGGTGCACATCAGTCATTTCACAGGGGGGAGGAGTGAATGCACAGAGCCTGCTAGTTTGCTGGGGCAGCCATGACGAAGAACCACGACTGGTCTTCAACAACAGGAGTCTGTTTCCTCACAGCTCTGGAGGCCAGAGGTCCAAGGTCAAGTTCATCTGGGTTGGTCTCTTTGTGGGCCCTGAGGGAGCAGCTGTCTGTGCCGGGCCTCCCGCCGTGGCTTTAGATGCCGTCTTTCCCTGTGTCTTCACACGGTCTCTATGTGTGGATTTGCTTGTTTGTTTGTTTTTAAAAAATATTTTTATTGATTTCAGAGAGGAAGGGAGAAGGAGAGAGAGAAACATCAATGATGAGAGAGAATCATTGCCCACACTGGGGATCGAGCCCGCAACCCGGGCATGTGCCCTGACGAGGAATTGAACTGTGACCTCCTGGTTCGTAGGTTGATGCTCAGCTTCTGAGCCACGCCAGCCGGGTTCTATGGGTGTTTGAGGACCTAGTCACACTGGGTTAGCATCCCCCTAATGGCCTCATTCTTGTTACCAAAGAGGGTCAGTTCTGAGCACTGGCAGTTGGGATACCAACATACGAATTTTGAGGGGACACAGTGAAGCCCCTGAGAGAAGCACCCCCACCCCCGACCATGCAGCCGGTGACGGTCTAAGAGAGGAACCCCATTCTGCTGGACTCCAGAGGGGGGCAGCCACCTCAGAGGGCGTCTCCCGGCCCTCTGCTCTGTGGGGTGGGGGGTAGGGCCTTCCAGGGAAGGGTGGGGGAGAGTGGAAGATCCCAGCCTCCCACATACCTTTATGTCCTTAACTCCGGGATACAGTGTCAATCCCAGAGACTGGTTGTCTAGTGCACATGCCCCAAGGTACGGTGAAAAGGAGATTTGGGGTCAAATTCTAGTTCTGAAACTTTCTAGCAGTGTGGCCTTGGGCTCACGCCCCCAGGCTCACTTCGTCATGGGTGAGGTGGCGATATTACCTGCCTGCTGGGACTCCTGGTGGCAACTGACAGAAATCTAACTGGAGCCACCCAGGCACAAAAGGGGATACCTCCGCCCAGGGGTTCACGGATGAGATACGGAGCAAGCACCTGGCAGAGCAGGGACGCAGCTGAGCCCCGGAGACAAAGGGGACCGGATTTGGCATCACCAACTGCGTCCCTCCTCTGCGTTTTGTCTGATTCTCTCTCATCCTCTAGACGGACTTTCTCCACGGAGTGGGAAAGGTGGCCGCATCAGCCCTCAAGTTCACACCACAGCCTCAGTCCCGGGAGAGAGACTCCCCGGTGGTCTCTGTCGTTCCAGGTCCACAGCTCCAGGGAGAGGCTCAGGGCTCAGCGGGGCTCACGTCCTCCCAGCCAGCCTGGCCGTGACGGTGGGCGGGGTTCTGAGCCAGGCAGGGTCCTGGCCTAGACCTGGGGAGCCGCGGTGAAGCCGGAGAGCTCCATCCCCTCACCGCCCCGGGCAGGGCAGGGCAGGGCACACGGAGGCAGCCTCTGAAGGGGGAGTTGGCGCCGTCCTTGAGAGAATTAATCAAGATGGTGTTCCTGAAGCGCTTAGCCGACAGCCGGCCTCCGACACGCTAGCGCCCCGCTCCCTCCCAGCCCCCCCCCCCCCCCCCCCCGTGCAATGCAAGTTAATTAAAGGAGATTAATGTGGATTAATGAGGTGCAGGCGAAGTATTTTAACACGAGCACATGGAGGTCCCCCTGACAGTATTGTGCACGGCGGCGGCGGGCGCTGGGCCGTGAAGAGCACTTTCCTTTACGTTGGCTCCTTCGCGTCCAAGAGGGTGACTGCAAGCCCGTTCTTTGTGGAGGAGAGAGGGGACACGACTAAGCACAGTCACAGCAGGTCCTTGTCTACAGGCAGCTGGCCGCAGGGCCTCGCGGGGTGGAGGGAGCATGGCTGGGTGGAGGGAGCATCCCGGGTGGAGGGACCATCCCAAGTGGAAGGAGCATCCCGTTTGGAGGGAGCATCCTGGGGTGGAGGGAGCCACAACAGCGCCTGCCCCTCCGCCCAGGTTCCTGGGCCCGCGTGCAGCAGGTGCGGCCTGGGACCCCGTGTTTGGCGGCTTCTCCCCCGACCAGCCCAGACCCACTTGGTGTCCAGCGCGGGGCTCAGTTCCATGGGTGAGAGAATAAAGAAGGAGCCGGGAGCCGGGCGCCGCCTCCTTCTCTGGTCAGTTAAGGGCCTGAGTGACCATGTGAGACGTGGAGAGGGGTGCGGGCCCCGGAGCACGCGGGCCCCGCAGATGGGATGTGCGCCTGCCCCCTCGCGGAGGAATCGTGTCCTGAGGGAAGCGTGTGCCGGGCTGGGCCCTGGAATGACCTGTTGGATCCCAGTTTCCTCAGCAAGACCCACTGTCACCGAGAGCCGAGTTCCTCCCGTGGAGCGTCCCCGAGCCTGCGATTTGTGCACAGACGCGGGGTTGAGGTGAGAGCCCTGAGTCCGTCCTCACCTATGCGGGGCGTGAGCGCTGAGTGCGGGACTCCGTGGGGGCCACCGCGGGGAGAAAGCACGGGGCTGCTCCCCACGGGTCCCCATGGGACCACAGCACATCGCGGTGGGCTGTGTGACTGCAGGCAAGTTCACTAACCTCTCTGTGCCGCCAGCCGCGTCTGCGTGTTTACAACGGGGGTGAGAGCACCTGCCTCCCAGGGTTAAGAATTCAGGTGACAAGCCTTCACACGTGACATGCCTTCACACGTGACGTGCTTGGAGAGTGCAGGGTGTGCTGTGGCGTGGCCTGCGCCCTGCATGCCCCCACATGGGAGGGGGGCGTGGAGGAGGGAAACAGGGCTGGGGCACGTCTGTCAGTCCCGGCGCTGGAACAGGCTCCCGCAGGCCGGCCCTTCGGCAGCGGGAACACGTGGCTCAGGGTCCGAGGCTGGAAGTCCCGGATGGAAGTGCTGGCGGGGCTGGGCCCCCTCGGCCTCTGTCGCTCGCAGACGGCCGCCTTCTCGCCGTGTCCTCCCGGGTCTCCGCTGTGCGCACCGTCTGGGGTCCTTCCGCGTCCACATTTCCTCTCCTAAGGACACGGTGAGCCTGCCCAGGGCTCGCAGCAGCCCCGAGCTCACTCCTCTCCTCTTTAAGGACCCCGTTTCCAGTGCAGCGCCTTCGGAGGGCCAGGGGTCCGGCTTCAGCGTAGGACTGTGGCGGGGACACGGTCGGCCCCTAGTGAGTTGGATGGCGTGGCTTTTCACGATACGGTGACCCACGGGAGCTGGCAGGTGTTTGAGGTGCCCACACACATGACACATGCGTGTGTGTTTGCATGTTCCACGTGGCTCTGTTTGGCTCCGGTCAGCCCTGTGGTGCTGTGGCCTGTCCCCCCCCCCCCCCGGCACCTGGCAGGTGGGGACAGTGAGGGAAGCACTCTGCCACCACAGAGCTGCAGGCCATGGCGCCCCGCACCTGGACCCCTCGCGGCTGGCCGCGTTCGTCTGACTTTTTTTTTTTTTTTTTAATATATTTTATTGATTTTTTACAGAGAGGAAGAGAGAGGGATAGAGAGTTAGAAACATCGATGAGAGATAAACATCAACCAGCTGCCTCTTGCACACCCCCCACTGGGGATGTGCCCGCAACCCAGGTACATGCCCTTGACCGGAATCGAACCTGGGACCCTGAGTCCGCGGGCCAACGCTCGATCCACTGAGCCAAACCGGTTTCGGCTCGTCTGACTTTTTAATTAACAAGTGGCTGCTCCGTCCCACGCCTGCTCCACACCCCGTGCTCCTTGTGATTTCCGGCCCCGGGAGAGAGCGACCACCCCCAGGCCCCCGGTGGGGGGCCGACGCGGCGGATGCTGGAAGGAAGAGGTGCGGGCCATAAAGCAGCCCGGCGGGAAGTCTCTTTCAATCAAGTCGGGCTTTGCTGGCTAATCCTCCTCCGCGGGCCGAGGCAGGAACCCTCTGCGTGAGGAGGCCCAGGCCCGGCTCCGGCCCTCGCAGCCAGTTCAGGGCCGGCCTGCAGCTCTGAGAGAAGCAGAAGCGAAGGGACGTGTCCCAGCAAAACACAGGCCCGCAGGCTTCCAGCCGCTGCTCAGAACAGCGACGGAGCGGCGGGAGGAGGGGTGTCCCCCACCAAGGCCCCCCAACTCTCTCCGAGACACCCTCGCTGCAGGAATCAGAGCTAATCTACCTGAGACATTCGGAATTCTTTTTATTGTTTTTATATATTTTTATTGGTTTTAGAGATGAAGGAAGAGAGAGAAACATCAATGATGAGAGAGAATCATGGATCAGCTGCCTCCTGCAGGCCCCCTGCTAGGGATCGAGCCCACAACCTGGGCCTGTGTCCTGACCAGCAATCAAACTGTGACCTCATGACTCATAGGTCAGCGCTCAACCCCTGAGCCACGCCGGCCGAGCGGAATTCTTTTTTTCTTCTGTGTGATCCGGAGCACTGCATTCCCTCGCCTGCCTGAGCCTCCGCTTCCTCGCGTGTAAAATGGAGATACTAACGCCGCCTCACCAGTGCCCAGCACTTAATAAACACAGGTTCCTCGTCTTCAGAGTCCAGGGCCGCAGCCAGCCTGGGGGATTGTGACAGCGGGTGCTCCCTGCTCTCTAGTAAGTGAGCTCCGGTTACAGACTGGGCGACGCTCGGAATGGGACGAGCGAGGAGCGGATGTGCCTAAGCGAGCGCGGAGGCCACTCTGTTTTTCTAGGGTTGGTCAGCGAGCATACCGGGTTCGCTGTGTAGCCAGAAGGACTGGACCCCATCGCAAAACTGACATGGGGCCCCCGCGTTTTTCAGAATGCAGGGTGGTGGGTGGCGGCTGGACCAACATTGTCTACGAGCTAAGAAGGTGGGCATCATCTGTGGCCCCCCAGTCTCCCCCCTCCCCCCCGCACGGGGCCACTGTGTGCAGACGCCGAGCGAGGACGCCTGGGAAATAAAAAGCGGCTCAGGAAGCCAGGAGGGTACGGGGTGCCGGTTCCAGGTGGTCCCCGAGCAGACTTCCTGCGTTGTCGCTAAGCACAGCCCTCTCCTAATGCCTTTTCAAGATCTCACGGTCTAGCCTGCTTTTCTTTTCTTTTTTTTCTTTGTATTTTTATTGATTTCAGAGAGGGAGGGAGGGGGAGAGGGAGAGAGAAACATCAATGATGAGAGAGAATCATGGATCAGCTGCCTCCTGCACGCCCCACCCTGGGTGGGGATCGAGCCCCCAACCTGGGCATGTGCCCCAACCGGGAATCGAACTGTGACCTTCTATCTAGTTCATAGGTCAACGCTCAACTACTGAGCCACGCTGGCCAGGCAAGCCCCCTTTTCTGGTGCAGGTCTTTTTCTGGTGCAGGTCCTTCCCCACCCCCCACTCCCACTCCACCAGCCCGCCCCCTGACACATACACAGACTGGTCTCATTATCTCCGAGGGTTTTGTCCAGAGGCCCCGAGCGATCTGCAGCATTCCCGAGCCCCTGCGTGCGCCTTGACCTCCTGCGTCCACGGGTTCTTTGCACCCTGCGGCTGGAGACAGGCCTCCTGGCCGCCCCGGTGACCTTCCCTAGGACTCATCTGCAGGGCGGGGAGCCTGGATGACACAAGCCAAGCTCTTCACACGCTGTCACTGCTTCTCACTTCTCGCTGGGACTCCGCAGCCGCTGTTTCCTGACGTCGGTTGGTTTTGGAGCGGAACCTCGCTGCTGGGGGAGCATGAAGGAGACAGAGGCCACCGTGGATGATGCGTTGCCCATAACTTGGCTGCTGAGCCATCTTATCTTGACCGTCTTCTCCGGTTTCGTGAGGGAATGGAGGCGAAAGAGCTGTGCAGCTCATAAAGCGCTGTAGAGGCGTCAGGCCCCACAGCGTTATGCATCCAAGTGCTTATTTCTGGAGTATGTACAGGAGGCAGAAGCGATGGGACTCGCCTGTGTGGCTCAGAGCACGTTCTGCTCACAAACACAAGGGATGGGCGTGCAACAGCAAGAAGATGGGGCTGTATCAGCTAGGACTGTGTTCAGCTGCACGGAACAATCCCACTCACAGGGACTTCCTCCCAGAGGGCTTATTCCTCTCAGACGACGAAACCTGGGACCACAGCCTGGGGCCAGCTAGGAGGCCCCGCAGCGCCATCGAGGTACTGGCCACATCTGTCCACCGCGCGGCCATTCCTAGCATCGGCTGTTGGGTTTTCCAGCTTCACAGCCCCATTCCAGGAAGCCAGGGCTAAAGGAAAAGGGCGCACACCCGCACTCTCCACTCCCTCCTCCAGAGCACTCCTGAGAGCCCGCCCCCTAACTTTCCCTTCCCCTTCATTGGCTGAGCTTTGTCACGGAGTGGAGGTTTGGAGCGGAACCTCGCTGCTGGGGGAGCATGAAGGAGACAGAGGCCACCGTGGATGGCCTATGACTATGCCTACTTGCAGGGGAATCTGGGGAATTATCATTTTTTAAAAGTATTTTTTATTTATTTTATTTATTTTTTTAATCCTCACCTGAGGGCATTTTTCCATTGATTTTTAGAGAGAGTGTGAAAGAGAGAGAGGGAAAGACAGAGAAATATCGATGTCAGAGAAATACATCGATTGGTTACCTCCGGCATGTGCCCAGACCAGGGGAGGAGCCTGCAATCGGAGGCATGTGCCCTTGATCAGAATCGAACCTGGGACCCTTTGGTCTGCAGGCCAGCACTCTATCCACTGAGCCAAACTGGCTAGAGCTGGAATGATAATTTTTAAGACTTTGTATTGGTTCTTAGAGAGGAAAGGAGAGGGGGAGAGAGAAACATCTATGTGAGAGAGAAACATGGATGGGTTGCCTCCTGCATGCCCCCCACTAGGGATTGAACCCAAAATCGTGGGCATGTGCCCTGACCAGGAATAGAACCGGCAACCTCGTGCATGGGACAGCGCCCAACCAACTGAGCCACACTGGCTAGGGCAGAAGGATCATTTTTAAACTAGGCAGATTGCTGACTCAACATCAGCATTCTGTTAGTTGGGAAGAAGGGAAGGGTGTCTATTGGGGAGACAACTAGCAGAGTCTGCCATAGTCGCCCCCATTAGCTACCCAGCATCCCTCCTCCCTTCTTTTCACATCAGAGCTCATTTGCCTCCTTCCCCCGGGGAGAGTCACAGTGTCACTGTCGTCACAGCCGGGGCTCAGCATCCAGGACCATGAGGGGCTATGCTGGTGCCCCATCGAGTCTGAGTGGGTCAGGTTCCTTGCGCCTGTAAACTACAAGACAAGCTCTTTGCCCTCCTCCCCCAACACAATGAGGGAGAAGGAGCAAGATAAATAAGATCTATCTATCTATCTATCTATCTATCTATCTATCTATCTACTAGAAGCCCAGTGCGCAAAATTGCATGAGACCCAGACCCGCCGTGCGAGAGTAGCTCACCGCCGTGAGCCACTATGCCGTGCGAGCTGCGAGCCCCGCCCTGCCGCCACGAGTGGCTTGCGGGCCGGGGGGAGGGACCGAGAGGTGCTCCATGCACCTCCTGGTGACCAGTCGTTGGGACGTTACGGCGTTACGGCCACTGGCCTTTTATAATATAGATAAAAGGCTGATATGCTAAGTGTCCAACCATCTGACCGGCCACTATAACGCACACTGACCACCAGGGGGCAGACGCTCAATGCTGGAGGTGCGGTGACACACACTGGCCATTTACAGAGAAACGGCACCGCGGACCTGGCGCCCACAAAGCAACACTCGGCTTCCCCCAAGTGGAACACAGGCCCCGCCACCACCCTGGAGCAACACCCCACCAAATCGCAGCCAACGCTGCCGAGACCCCCTGGCGCAAAATGCGGCCCCTAGCCCAGCCCAGCCCGGAAATGGTGGCCTTTGGTGCTGGGTAAATGATGTCATGTAGCAACGCCCGGTTTCCTCTCCCTAGCGACTAGCCTCCTTGGAGTTTCTTCAGCCCAGGATCATGACTTGCTTTATAGCCAGGTACAAACATTTTACACTTTAACCAAATGTCTGTGAAGCATTTTCACATGCCTCATCTCATTTGATCCTCACAGAAGTCCTGGAGTTGGTAGAAAGGAGACTCAATGGAATCCTATTTTCTTTTCATTAGCCGGAAAATGGAGATTTATGTATTTATTTATTTTTTTAAATATATTTTATTGATTTTTTACAGAGAGGAAGGGAGAGAGTTAGAAACATCGATGAGAGAGAAACATCAATCAGCTGCCTCCTGCACACCCCCTACTGGGTACATGCAACCAAGGTACATGCCCGTGACCAGAATCGAACCCAGGACCCTTCAGTCCACAGGCCGACGCTCTATCCACTGAGCCAAACCAGTTTCGGCGGAAAACGGAGATTTAGAAAGCTTAGAAACTTGACCCGACTGAAAAGAAGTAAGAAATGGTGGACCTTGAAAATGACTTCAGGTTTTCTCACTGCGCAGAATATAGTCAGACACTGCTACAGTTAAATATTTTACCCTTTATTCTCCCTGCGTGATTTACAATAATAATCTGCTTCATGTTGATATTTACTGCTGTGTTGCTGACAATTACCTGAAAGAGAAGTTGGGGTGCTTCACTGGGCTGGAAAAAGTTTAGCTAAATCAGAAAGCAGGTCTAATTAAGCAGGTTTATTCATATACTAGTGCTAGTATATACTAGTAAAGCTCTTGCTGGTGCCAATTGCACACGTGTGTTTCGATCTGTTGCTGTTGATCGTGAATTTGGTTGACACTTACATTATAGAGAAAGGGCGAATAGTGATATTAAAATATTTCTTCTAATTAATTTCCTTTCAATGTGCACGAATTTGTGCAGCAGGCCACTAGTATAATAATAACAACAAGCTACTGCCATTCAGGAAAGTGAGGAAATATAGGGGCAGGTGACTAGTAGAGCCCACCCCACAGAACACCACATTGCATATACACTATGGCCAGAGTCATGTTAAAGCAAGCAAGCAAAAGTTTAAAAAAAGTGTAAAAGGAAAAACGGAAGGAAATAAGCTGCCTTAGGATAATTTAATCCATGTGATTCTTTCTTTCCACTGTATGTTTCATTTTTTTCTGTTAGAGGTAGCTATTAATGACATAAACAGAAAATTCGTTACGTTTTATATTTCTCCCAATGTTGTTGAGGATAATAGTTTAGAAATATTGCACCATGTACAGGGTTGAATACATAGTCATTTTTTAAAGTAAAACTTAAAATTTCTATGAACTATATGCACATAGTTTAAAAAAAATAAAATAGCCCGCCCGGTGTGGCTTAGTGGTTGAGCATCGACTTATGAACCAGGAGGTCACGGTTTGATTCCCAGTCAGGGCACATGCCTGGGTTGTGGGCTCGATCCCAGTGTGGGGAGTGCAGGAGGCAGCTGATGAATGATTCTCTCTTATTGACTAGAGGCCTGTTGCATGAAGAGTCGTGCAATAGGCCTTCCTTCCCCTAGCTGCCGGCACCAGTTTTCCTCCAGCACCCAGGACCCAGGCCTTTGCTCTGGCCGCCGCCTTCCATCTTTGCTCCAGCCAGAGTGCCACTCCTGTAGCCCCCTCCACCCCCCCCCCCCACCTCTCCCTCTCATAACAGGTGTCCCACCCCGTCCGGCTGCTCCGCACATGCATGTGTGCTGCCCAGAGGCCCGGAGCGGCTGCGGGGTGGGGCCGCCGCCATCTTTGTCAGGTTAATTTGCATACCCATTCCTGATTGGCTGGTGGGCATCGTGAAGTGATGGCCAATTTGCATATTTCTCTTTTATTAGTGTAGATGTTTTCATCTCTCTCTTCCTCTCCCTCTCTGAAATCAATAAAAATGTGATTTAAAAATTTTAAATGCAATGTACAGACCAGCTGATAATAAAAACAGTAGGCTTCACCCTGGTGCTCCCCGCCCTCAGGCCCGCTCCCATGGGAAGCCCGGTGGGGCTTTAGACTTGAAGATGGGGTCCTTCCCTTGCAGAAGTTGTCGCTTGGAGGGGGAGGACCGACTGCAGGAAGTGAAGAGGTGCCCACGCAGTGGCAGGCAGGGTCGCACCGGCAGTGACCTGCATTGGAAGGAGTAAGAATAGTTCCGCTAAGGATTTCTGACCTGGTTCACTGGCAGTCTGAGTCGCTGTGGTGGATGGTGTCCCGGTCACGGGGGAGGTCACGGGTAGGGTGAGGGCTTTGGGGCCCGGCCTGGGCGTGAAACCTGGCTCTGCCACCTACCCGGTGGGCGACCTGACTGGTTCCTGCCTTGGTCGGTGCATCTGTAAAATGGGAACAGGACCATTACCAGGAAGCACTCCTGTTGTTTTTTAACATGTAATGATGTATTTAAATTTCGTATTTCTTCTTGCCCTAATTGTGACATTTTATATTTGCCTAAGAATTTATTTAGCTACGTTTTCAAATGTTCTAAATACAATTTCTTTTTTTTATTTATTTTTAATTTTTTAATACTTTTTTATTGATCTTTTTTATAGAGAGGAAGGGAGAGGGATAGAGAGTTAGAAACATCAATGAGAGGGAATCTTCGATCAGCCGCCTCCTGCACACCCCCTACTGGGGATGTGCCCGCAACCACGGTACATGCCCTTGACCGGAATCGAACCTGGGACCCTTCAGTCCGCAGGCCGACACTCTATCCACTGAGCCAAACCGGTTAGGGCCAGTTCCTTTTTTTAAAAACAGTTTGTTTGAATCAGGACTAAATAAGGACCAGGCATTGCAATCGGTAGGTGTCCCTGAGCCTTTCCTAAAATACAGGTTTCTCTTCATTTCTGTTTTCCTTTGCAGTTTGCTTGTTGAAGAAATTGGTGAGGATGCTTTTAATTGTAACGGACAGAAACAGGGAAGCTACAGAATTGCACTTACTTTAGGAAAAGTACAGGGGTCCCACTGAACCCAAAGAACAGGGTGTGGCAGGGCCGAAACCTGTCGTCCCTACCGCCTAACTGTTGGTGCTAGTTTGTACCCTTTGAACTTTCCCCTTTTCTACAAGACAAGCTTTGAGATCATGGGAGCCTGGTTTGGGGTAGGTACTGAGCTCCTCATCCCGGGAGGCATTCAAGCAGACGCTGGATGACTGCCTCGATGGCCGTGTTGGATGGGAGCTGCCCTCGCTGTGCAATGACCTCTCCAGTCAGAAAACTGATTGCCACGTGTTCTGACGGGCAGAATAATTCTGGGTTCCTCTGTGGCTAAGAAATTGGGGGCGATGACTGTCCTTGAACAAAATTTGATCTACTGGGGAATTTTACCTCCCAAGTAGCCTGTTTGATTTTTTTTTTTTTAAACCTGTTTCAACTTAAATTTTACAAAAGAAGGAAAAATATCAAGTGTGATTGTTTGGAGTCATTTTTCCTGCCCATGTACCCCTCGGATTCTCCAGACAAAGGGGGTGTTCAGTTGGGGACGCGGAGGGTCGGGCGTGGGTGATGTGACTAACTCGATGGGGAAGTTTCAGTTGCTGAGGAAGGAAAGCAAAGGCAGGAATTACTGAAACGTCTGGTTGCCAACTTTGACTTTTCTCACTGGTTTTGGTGGTGGGAGGAGAAAACCCAAGTGGATTTCTCGGACTTGCAGGACGAATCCCTCATGTTTCTGCTGTGTCTGTTTCCCACACACCCCTGCTGCCCCCTCCATCCGTCTCTGCTCTTCAGTTTTCTCGTGACAGTGAACGTCATGCAAACAAACCCACTCCTGGAGCCTGAACCCGAATATTCACAGTTGGGCTGAGCCGGGTACAGCCACCAGTAAGCTCTAGAAAGGCTGCTTAGATCCAACTGCGGCCCACCGCCTGCTCTTCTAAATAAAGTTTTATTGGAACACAGCCATGCCCATTCACGTATTGTCTCTCTGCTTCCGACCATGCTGCAGAGGTGACCAGTGGTCGGAGGCCGTGTGGCCCACAGAGTCTAAAACATCTACTGCCTGACCCTTGACCCTTGGCAGGAAAATGTGGCCAACTCCTGGCCCAGAGCAGTGGTTCCCCGTGCCAGCTCAGTGTCAGAACCACTGGGAGCCCTAACATAATGCAGAGGCCTGGCCCGCCCTGGGTCCAGACTCCCTTAGTCTGGAGTGGACCCAGGCCGATGCGTTAACGTTTCCCCAGGTGACGGTCATGTGCAGCCACTGAGAATCGCAGGTCTAGTCTCGGTGGGTTTTTTAAGATTACAGAACTGGAATTTGCCATTCTAAGAGTTCCCCCTCCAGGGACAATGGTCTGACCTTGACCTCAAGGTCAGAGTGCTGCCCTCGAGGCTGAACCACTGTGCTCTGGCATAAGGGAGACCTTGTCATGATGAATCTCTCCAGGGACCCTAAGGACTCATTCCCTGAAGAGGGCTGGAGGTGAGGCCATTGTGGTGAGGCGAGTGTGTGTGTGTGTGTGTGTGTGTGTGTGCGCGCGCGCGCGCGTGCGCGCGCACGCACGAGCATGCATGCGTGTGTACATTTGGGTGATTTACGTAAGTAATAACTTTCGTGTTTTCAAACCAGCGTGTCTCACCAAGGCCCCAGGGGTGCGTGCAGCGCTCTATGTGCTGTCTTGGCACAGCTCGGTCCCTGGGCCCCGGCGCCGGCACCCCTGTTCCCTCCTGTTAATTAACGTGAAATGTTGGGGACGTCGAGCTCCGGGAGAATGTGACACCTCTTGCCTTTCCCCATCACAGTTTCCAGTCGTGCCTCCCCCGCTCAGGAGAGGGATTGAAACGCTGGTGTCACTTTTTGTTGGCAGGTAGACGTTGTAAATGGGAATTTCACAGTTTGCTTTATCCCTTGCAAATATTAACCACCTTGCAGATATTAACCACCTTGCAGATATTAACTGCCTTGCAGACATTAACCGCCTTGCAGACATTAACCGCCTTGCAGATATTAACCACGTGGCCTTCATGTCTTCTCTCCCAGGAGCTCCCCAGGGCCTCCGCGCTCCCTGCTGCCGTCCCTCGCGGGCCTGCTCTCCGGAGCACACCCCGGGTCTGTTAGCTAGAGTGACCGACTCATCCTGGTTTGCATGGGACCGTCCCAGTTTGATCACTGAACCTCCCGGGCCAGCTGGGCCCGTTGGTTCGCACAGCTGATTGGCCTTTGCGTGTACATAAAAATGTTGGTATTCAAAGGGCGAGGGTGGGTGTTTTTAAGACAGATGTATTGGCCTTTGCGTGTACATAAAAACGTTGGTATTCAAAGGGCGAGGGTGGGTGTTTTTAAGACAGATGTCCTTGAAAATGCAAATCAAGGTCATTTGTATGAAGTGAGTGTTTTTAATGTCCTTTAAAAAAATAGCTGAACCCAAGAGGCGGGGCTAATGCTTCTGTTTTGGGTTTTTAGAAATATATTTTTATTGATTTCAGAGACGAAGGGAGAGGGAAAGAGAGAGAGAAACATCAATGATGAGAGAGAAACCTTGATCGGCCGCCTCCTGTACGCCCTACACTGGGGACCGAGCCCACGACCCAGGCACGTGCCCTGAATGGGAATCAAACCGTGACCTCCTGGTTCGCAGGTCGGCGCTCACCCGCTGAGCCCCGGGGCCGGGCATGGGCTGATGCTCCTCATCAGGCTCGTTAAGCTCTGTGCTCAGGGACGGCCCAGTCAGCCTCCACTCTGCCGGGGAGCCATCCTGCGCCTGGCAGATTCTTCAGGAAGGTTTGCTTTGCAGGGGCTCAGCCTTCCCGTCGTGGTGCCGGGGAGAGGGGCTCGGCCCGCAGTGACTATGCTGGATTCTTGGCCGAGTTTTTCCGCCGAGTGCTGGGGCCCGTGCCTTCCTCTCTGAGACATTTCTCGTCATTCCTGCCTGTCGAGGTTGCCGCGAGGATTAACGGCGGACGTCACGTGAGCCTCCCTGCCTGGCCGGGGCTTCAGAAGTGTTGCCTTCCTCCCTTCCTTCCTCGCAGGGGCGCCTGGTTCTCACTCAGGCGGGCATTATGAGCCACGGAGGGCAACTGCTATAGCAACAACCCCAAATGACGGCGAAGATGTATTTCTCACTCACCCAGCGGCCCAGCCCTGGCATTCCTCGTGGGGCATCTCTATGGGCGATCCTTGTCCACGGGGGTCCCGGGGGTCTGGCCGCCTTCCTCTCGTGGCTCTGTCTTCTCCGTCCTTCGCGCTGCCTCTGTGGGGTGGCGCCGAGCACGGGGGATCGCTGGCCCAGTCTGAACGTGGCATGCCCTGCGCCCGCCTGTCCGCCTTGCATCGGCCCGGCCACCTCACGGGAGGCTGGGAAGTGCAGTTTGGCTGAGTGCCCTGAGGAGGAGGAAGCGGGTGTGGGGACCGTGCGGTAGGTTTGGGGACTGTGCGGTAGGTTTGGGGACCGTGCGGTAGGTTTGGGGACCGTGCGGTAGGTTTGGGGACTGTGCGGTAGTCTCTGTCACGGGAAGCGTGGCTGCCTAACTCAGTGGCTGTGCAGACCCGTCTAGTGAGCGTCACTCCCCATTCCCAGAGCGGGGTTCTTGCAGGGAAGTGTGATTGTTTGGACCCAGGAAAGGGGTCTGGCTTCCAAGAAGCTTATTTTTTTTCCCAATTTTTTTTATTGAGGTATTATATGTGTACATATCTTACCATTGCCCCCCCACCCCACTCCCATACATGCCCTCACCCCCCAGAGTTTTGCGTCCATTGGTTATGCTTATATGCATGCATACAAGTCCTTTGATTGATCTATCTCCCCCACCTCTCCCTAACCTTCCCCCTGTAATTTGACAGACTGTTTGATGCTTTACTGCCTCTGTATCTATCTTTTTGTTCAAGTTTTTAATGTTCTTTATTTTCCACAAATGAGTGAGATCATGTGGTATTTTTCTTTCATTGACTGGCTTATTTCACTTAACATAATGTTCTCCAATTCCACCCAGGTTGCTGCAAATGATGAGAATTCCTTCTTTTTTATGGCAGCATAGTATTCCATTGTGTAGATGTACCACAGTTTTCTGATCCACTCATCTGCTGACGGGCACCTAGGCTGTTTCCAAATCTTGGCTATAGTGAATTGTGCTGCTATGAACATAGGGGTGCATATGTCCTTTCTGATTGGTGTTTCTAGTTTCTTCGGATATATTCCCAGGAGTGGGATTACTGGGTCAAATGCCAAGGAGCTTATTTAGACCAGTGAGACCAGTGTCTTATCACAGGACTTGTCAGAGCCTTAGCTCTCCTGGTCACAAACGTCCACGGCGGGGAACAGGCAGTCTTTCCAGACACCGCGGCTCCTCTTTGGAGAGGGCTTTTGCACTCGTACTCGCCGCATGTGGCTTGGAAAACGCTGCTTTAGAAGGTCCTCACGTTTATGTTGAGAGACCAGAATATTTTCAAGAAAACGCTGGTATAAAAAAAATCACCAAAATGTGCGGTCCCAGACAGAAAGTTCTGTCGGTGCCCCAGGCATCGGGACGTCAGGGGCTCATGAGGTGAGACTTCCTGGTGTGTGAAGAGGGCGTTTTCCTCTCTCCCTCCCTCCCTTCCCTCTCTCCTCTCCCCTCTTGGGGAGCCTGGGCTGAGTGTTACCTGGGGTTCAGGTCCTCACTGTGCTGCCTGCGTGGGTGCGGGCGCCCCGGACAACGCCACGAAGCCCCGTCTCCACTCCAGCTGCTCACCTCAGGGCCGTCTGCCGGGGCTGGGGGTGCCCGGTCTCCCCATCTGGGTGGATGTTAAGGCCCCTTCCCCTAAGCTGGGTTTTTATGGCTGGCTGGCGTCGTCTGTCGTAAATCAAGGTGGGCTGAGGTTTAGCGCTGAGGTTCGAGTCGCTCTCAGGAAAAAAACGAGAGCAGGTTTTTTATTTTGGGTCCAGGCACCAGCCCTACATACGTCTAGAGAGCTTAAAACTTAATTTGGTGTGTAATTGGGACTGGCCCTCCGGAGCCCTGGGTTCCGTGTTTTGGAGCAGCTGAGAGGCGGGGCAGAGCCTTCTAATTGGTGGCCTCCGGGACCGTGAGAGAACTGGGTTTAAGTCCCCAGTTAGAATGCGTTTGGCAGTTTTATTTGCCTCCGTGGGGGCGAGGATTGGGGGGCCGCCGGTCTGTGCGGGCCCCGGCAGGCTGCTCTCTCTTGGTCCCAAGGCCCAGGGTCCGCGCATCCCCGGCCCGTACCCGGGACAAAGGAGCGGAGGTGCGGAGCCGCAGCGGGGGGGCGCTGCCTGCTCGGCCGCCCGGGCCCGCTCGGCCCCAGGACTCGGCACACTTGTGCGGAGGCGTTGCCTGCTGCCCCGTCTGCGGTCCCAAGGCGGGTTTTACGTTTTATTACCAAAGTCTCGATAAAAGCGACTTGGGTCAGAGCAAACATTCGAGGAGGAAAAACAAAGGAAATTAAATGCAAAGCTCACTGCTGGTGCAGACCACATGGAGCCCGGCTTTCACGCCGCCAGAGCCGGGGGGGGGGGTGGGTGGTGGGGGGGTCCCCAGGAGTCGGAACCAAAGGACGCCGGCCCGGGATGCCTGCAGCCTGGCCCCTCTCCTGTTTGAAAAGCAATTGCCATTTAATTTGTTTCTGAGTTTTATTTCTCAAGTGAGCCAGCATGGGGCCGTGTAATGAGGTTGTGTTTCGGGGAGGTGTTGAAAGATGGGAAAGGAGCGAAGCCACCGGGCAGGGCCTGGCCCTGGGCCTGGCCGCGTCCAGACGGGTGGCCTCTTCTCCCAGCCGCCCTGGACCCCGGGCGTCCCGGGGCCCCACGGCTGGAGGGCACAGGCCGGGGCCGCCCGGCTGGCTGCCCTGGGCACTGTCCGTGGGCCGTGGTGCCCATGGATGGGCTGGGGGCAGCCTGGCTGGTGGACTCTGCCACCCGCCTGCGTGTGGTGTGGTGAGGCAGCTGGGTTGCATTTGACCCTCAAAACTGCCGAGTCCCTATAATGATTCCGCCGTCCTGGGCACTGGAGGGTGTGGAGCAGCATCCTGGGCCTCTACCCCTAGATGCCAGTAGAATGCCCCTCGGTTGTGATCATCCAAAGTGTCTCCGGCCCCTGCAATGCCCCCTGGGGGCAGAGTCCCCCCTGGTTGAACTCCCCAGGCTGACCTGCACAGAGTGTTCCTACGTGGGGCACGGAGGCCCGCAGCCTGCTGAGGGCACCCGGCGGACCCTGCCAACGTGGGAGGCACATGGGGCAGCGTCACCCTGGTGCCCGGGTTCAAATCCCGGTCTTCCAGTGAGAGGCCAAGTTACTTAAGCTCTGTGCCTCAGCCTCCTGCTCTGTGAAATGGGTCCGTCTAGACCAGCTCCGGGGTGTCAGTCGACGGCAGGGTGACTACTTCGGTGCTTGGGCGCAGTCAGCCCCCCGCTGCTGCTTTCAGGCCTTCCCAGCTGCCTCACGGGGCGGGCTCCCTAAATCACAGGTCTCCCCCTGCACCCCAGCTTCCCTGGGGGAGGGGAGTGGCTTCCTGTAGCTTGCCCAGAGCCTCCGTCCTGGTGTCGGTCGGGGCCGTGGGCACTGAGGGTGGATACCCCCCGCCTCCTGGTCTCTGGCTTAGAGGAGTGAGCACAGAGTGGTGGGGCCACAGTTCTCCCTCCTCCTGCCCTGGCAGCGTTCTGCAGCCGGAAGCAGATGCCCCCCGCGGACCCACCTGGACGATGTCACAGGAGACGGCTCCCTGTGGGAACGAGTCCTCGCAGACCTCCCGGCGGTGTGCGGTCAGGGACGGCGGCCACTGCCTGGGGCGCTCTGGCCACAGGAGGAAAGGCAGTGATGCTCCTGCCTAAGCGAGGCCGCACGTAACCGTGGCCGGCCGGGGGCCGCGTTCCTCCCCGTCCCGGGGTCTGTGGTGGGCCCTGTGCTGCCTGCTGCTGCTCCTGGGCCAGGGGGGGTGCCCCTGCCTCCTCTGCTCTGCCCCAGGGGGACCACGGAGCTGTGGCACGTGTCTCTTCCCAGCTAATACCCGGCTTCTCAAACGGGGCACCGTCGTCACCCCCAAGCTGCTTAAAATGCCTCACCGAAGAGGGCGTGAGTCAGTAGGTCATGGGGGGCTTGCGGGGGGGCATTAGCCTGTCAGCCGTCGGTGCTGTGATCTGTGGGCTGCTTCGAGGAACGCCGTTCACGGATCACATTGAAATGGTGCGCAGTCTGGAAGGATAGGCAATAAAACGCCAATAGTGGTGATCTCTGGGTATGATGAGAGTTCAAGATATTTTAGATATATTTCTATATGCTTTCCTAATGGTTTTAATTGTTTGTAATCAGTATACAGTTTTTATAAACAGACTAGAGGCCCAGTGCACAAGATTCATGCACTCTGCGGGGGGGTGGGGGGGTCCCTCAGCCCACCCTGTGCCCTTTCACAGTCCGGGAGCCCTTGGGGGATGTCCGACTGACGGCTTAGGCCTGCTCCCCTGGGGGAGCGGGCAGTCGGACATCCTTAGCGCTGCCTTGGAGTCGGAGGCGGGAGAGGCTCCCACCCCTGCCGCTGCGCTCACCAGCCGTGAGCCCGGCTTCTGGCTCACCGGCGCTCCCCCTGTGGAAGTGCACTGACCACCAGGGGGCAGCTCCTGCGTTGAGCGTCTGCCCCCTGGTGGTCAGTGGCGTCATAGCTACCGGTCGTTCCACTGTTAGGTCAATTTGCATATTACCCTTTTATTATATAGGATACAGCCACCAAGCCTTCCTCATGGGCAGGAAGAGCAGAAATCTTACGGAGGAAACATATATGACATAGGATGTGGGTGTGAGGGGACTGTGGGCAGAGGGAAAGAAGGCCACGCCTTCTGTGTAAATGAAAGTGTTGGCGCTCAGAGCTGTGCCCCTCCCTCGGTGGCTCCCGCCTCCTGAGCCTGCCACCAACAGCTTGCAGGAAGGCCCGCCTTCTCATTTCCTCACTGTCTGCGTTTGGCAAAGCAGGGACCCCGCTCACGCCTGGGGATAGTGCTTGTGGGTGAGCCTGAAGGCTGGGCCTCCCTTCCCACCTCTGCCCGCGGAGTCCTGGGCCTGGTGAGCTCCTCGCCCACCCTGGCCGGCACTGGGCACCCTGGCCAGCCAGGCAGAGCCGGGGATGGCCGTTTTACAGCACTGTTACTTCTCTCGTTGCCCAGGAAACCCAGAGGGCCCCACAAGCGCTGTGTGAGCAGGCCAGCCCCTCCCCGGGCACTGGTTCCCTACACCTTTACAACGTGATCGGGGCGGTGGAAAAAAGGGGCCGTTGGGTTTATGGAAACTATATAAAGTTTATGGAGTCTTGGCAGGCCAGAGGTAGCAAAGGCCTGCGGGTGGGGGTGGGGCCTTGGAGGTGGAGAAAGCCGTGAAAGAGCGGGGGACCTTTGTGTGGGACACCAGACACCCTCGCCCGAGGCTGGGGCCCGGGGCCCGGGAGAGTGGAGTGATCCAATCGAAGTCTGTGTGAGCGGGCTCAGTCACCTTCCCTCTGTAGAGGGAAGACTGAGGCAAAGGTTTTTGAAAGCAACGAACTTGCCAAGGTCGCCCACGTGGATGGCTCTCACGTGGGTGTTCTAAATTCACACACTCTCTCTGCCGTGTATTGAGTGATGTGTCCCAGTTTCAGGTCCAAAAAATATGGTCTCCGCACCCAATTTCAGTTTGGGACTCGTCTGTTATTTGTGGTTTAGTCTTTTTTTTTTAATGTTTTTATTGATTTTTTAGAGAGAGAGGGATAGAGAGAAACATCGATGAAAAGAAACATCATTGATAGACATGCCTACTGCACCCCCCCACCCCCCACAGGGGATGGAGCCCGTAACCCAGGCATGTGCCCTGGCCGGGAATTGAACTGGTGGCCTTCTGGTTCCTGGGTCAATGCTCAACCGCTGAGCTACACCGGCCAGGCTGTGGTTTAGTCTTACGGTTCCCTCATAACTTCAGTCACCACCTTGCACTCCTGTGGGTCAGATTTGCCCACTGGCCATGGCTGGAATGGAAGGAAAGCCTCCCGGAGCTTGGCTCTGGGTCAGGGCAGAGTGAGAAACATGTCCTTGTCCTCAGGAGCCCCTACGTGTCCCACTTGTACCGTGGGATCCTCTCGTTCCTGGAGGAGTACCTCCTGGGGTCTGAAACCATGCCCTCACCTGGAAACTTCTAATTCATTTCTCCTTCCAGGTGTGCTCCGTGCTGTCCATGTTTTCTCTCCTGCTTGGCTGTGAATTCTTGGAGTGCTGATTCTGTGAATACTTAATTCTTTATCTGATTTTGCCCGTAAGGTCTGGCATAGTTCCTGGCATGTAATAATTATTGAATAAGTATCAGCTGGGAGAATGGGTGGGTGGATGGATGGATGGATGGATGGATGGATGGATGGATGGATGGATACATGATTGGGTGGAAAGATGGATGGATGGATGGATGGATGGATGGATGGATGGATGGGTGGATGGTTGGATGGATGGGAGGAAAGATGGCTGGGTGGATGGATGAGGCATATATAGACTAACAGACACCCGCTTCCTCCTTTACGCCTTTCTGCACAGTTAAACCAGCAGCCTCACCCAGGTTCTCTCGGGCTCCCACTGAATGCACTTCTGTTTCATTCTCTGCTCTCTCTGCCGCCATATGGAGAAACCAGCCTGAGTGCTAGAACGTGTGTGTAAATACTTTACAATCCCCATAAACTTGTTTAAAGACAGTTGGGGGCGAAAGTATAAACTGGGGCAGCCTTTTGGGAGGGCAGTTTGGAAGTAGCTATTAAAATTTTAAATGTGCCTACCACTAAGACCCAGCAGTTTCCCTGTTAGTTGTCCAGCATGAGACATATAGGCATAGGCTTGTGCACAAAGAACCGCACGCCGGGCGCTTACACAAGGGTGCTCGTAACGGTGAAGACGGGAAGTAGCTAAGTGCCCATCGACAGAGAGATGGTCCCTAAGCTATGGGACGCCCACCTGTGGAAAAAGCTGCAGAGGCACTGAGGTCTCCAGTGGGATTTGGGGAGGGTGTCTCCAACCTTCTGGAAAGCTCCGAGACTCTGAAGCTCATGCCCTCAGCAAATGCCCCCCTTCCTACCTCATTTCTCTCAACTTCCTTTCTCCCTCCTCTTCCTATGCACCCGTTACCTGAATTAGACATTTAATCCTTAGGCCTTCTCGCCAGCGACCTTCCCTTCTAGAAAAGGAGGAAAACGAGAGAAAAGTCAGTCTCATAAAGCATAATTACTGTCTGCTGGCCCTTCAATTAAAAAGATTGAAGGGCACGATATTAAAATTTGATTTATGGGCACCACTATCTACCCAGTAATGAGGCCGGGAGGAGAAAAAGAACCGCAGTCATTAGAGAAAACTGTAGCCTTTCTCCCGCAGGAGATAAATGGCCTCTCATTTGCTTATGAAATGTTTTCTAAAGAAACGTGAAATGGTCTTAAGTACGTGTGATGTGTCCGCGGCTTGTTGAAACCCAGAACTCGGTGACTAGAGAGTCAGCTTCCTGAGAGGCTTGAGCTGGCGGGGCTGCTGGCGGGCCCAGCCCTAGGACCCAGACTGCCATGTCGAGAAACAGCCTTCGGGCCCAGGGGCGCCGGGCCAGGGCCGCCACAGAGCCGGGGGGAGTGGGAGGACCGCAGCCTCCGCTCCAAGTCCCACCGCTGCTGCTTATTCGTGATCTGACCCTCCCGTTTCTTCATCTGCAAACTGGGAGCAGTTCACGTTAGAACAGTGAACGGGGGTGAAGGGCCTGGATGGGTACCGGCCACAGAGCGAGCGCTTGGTAAATACTTTTCAATCCCCGTCGTTATTATTGCCCATGTTTCTGCCGTAATTGAAAGACCTGGGATTTGAACCCAGACCCCCCCCCCTACCCTTTTCCGAGTGCCCGTGGGGGGCAGACAGACCTGAGGGTGAGGCCCCGTCCTGCCTCTCCAGCAGGTGCCCTGGTCAGTCCCGGTGCCTGTCTGGGCCCCGTTTTGTTCATCTGTAGAGTAAGTCTCCCCTCGCAGGCAGCGCTGTCAGGTGTCAAGATGAACGGGAACAAAGTTGGTGGCGGGGACCCCTGGAAAGGGGAGCTCTTTCCCGAGAAGCCTGTGCGGGGTGCTGTCGGAGGAGGCACCGCCTGGGTCCCGTCCTCCGGCCTGTGTGGCTCCGCGCAGGCTCCTGCAGGTCCCTCCTCCGGGAGGAGGTCACATGTTTCTTGGCTCGAGAGAGAACGGCCACAGAAAATACAGGACAGGAAAGGAACAGCCGTTGTCCCGGGTGCGGTGTTGAGTTGGCCTGCAGGACTGCGGGTCTCGGGCAGCCCGGGAGTGAGCGGGCCCGACGTGGGACGGGTGGCTGGCCGAGAACACCACGCTGGGAGGGGACAGGGCCGAGTGAGAGTCCAAGCCCAGGACTGTCAGTTCTCTCCACCCCACGCCGGCACACCCCACAGCCCGCATCCCAGTCCCTCACCGCGGGCCTCCGCCTGCCCCGTCTCTCCTGGGCCCCTGCTCTTCAGCCCCAGCGCTCTGGCCCGGCGGGTGGGCAGTGCCGTCACCTGTAGGTAATTTGTATCTTAACCACCAGCGCTTCTTTTTTTAAAAAAATGTATTTTTATTGATTTCAGAGAGGAAGGGAGAGAGAGAAACATCCATGATGAGAGAGAATCACGGATCAGCTGCCTCCTGCACGCCCCCTACTGGAGATCGAGCCACAACCCGGGCCTGTGCCCTGACCGGGAATCAAACTGTGACCTCCTGGTTCATAGGCTGACGCTCAACCACCGAGCCACGCCAGCACTTCGGAAGCTGCAGCGTCAAATGCCCAAATGCTCACGCGAGGTCATGTAGAACGTTTGGTTCTGTGCGTCTCATTCTGTGGGTGCTTAATCGACGGGACGTGCTGGGGATGGTGGATGCGAGGTGCCACCCAACCCCTTGCCAGCCCCCTTGGGCTCGTCCAGAGGACCCTCCGGGCTGTCTGCCATCGCCCACGACCCCCTGGGGAGGAGCAGGCGGGCTCGGTGCGTGTTTCTGTGCCGGCTGACGCGTTCCTTTGTTCTCAGTGGAGCGGGAGGATGTCCAGAAGAGGACCTTCACCCGCTGGATAAACCTGCATCTGGAGAAGGTGAGCGGGCACCTGGGTTTGGGTAACGGGGGCTCACCCTAACGGAGTGCAGCTCACAGCCCGGTGAGGGGCCGCGGGGCAGCGGGTCTCCTGTTGTCATTCGCTCGTTTAACCCCCCCCCCCCCCCCCCCGCCGGGTGTGTCCTCACCGCCTGGCTTCGCGCTCCAGCCGGGAACCGGGGTATAGGCAGGTCCTGTCCTGGGGCTGTTAGTCTAGCTGGGGAAGGAAAGGTCTGCCTTTTTACTTATTTTTATTTATTGATTGATTTCAGAGAGGAAGGGAGAGGGAGAGGGAGAAGCATCAATGATGCTCGGCTGCCTCCTGCACGCCCCCCGCTGGGGATGGAGCCCGCAGTCCGGGCATGTGCCCTGACCGGGAATCGAACCAGGACCTGCCTCTTGGTTCATAGGTCGATGCTCAACCCCTGAGCCACGCTGGCCGCGCTGTTTTATCAGAAAGCTCTTACCAGGACTCAGCCCACCCACGTCCCTTCTTTCTGCGGACATCCCCCCCTCTGGGTCTCCGAACAGGCGGCGGCAGACCCCTCGCCTCCTGGGCCCGCGGGTCCACGTGGTTAGTCAGGCAGGCTGTCCTTAGACTTAACCCAATGTGGTTTGTGAGGAGTGGGGCTCTTGGCCGAAATTCGCATTCACGGAGTTGATTTTCGCAGCCTGGGGTGTTTCCCCGGCAGCACCTGGCCACCCACACCCCTGTTCCCCACCTGTAGGATGGGGTACACTTGACCCAGGGGGCTCCTGAACTCTTCAGGTGAGAGACTCCCTGTCATTTGCCAGTCATTTGACGGTGGGTGCGTTTCCGGCAGGGCTCAGAAAGAGAAGAGCGATTTCTGGAAGAAAGTCCCCGTCCTGAGTTCACTGAACTCCTGATCCCTGATGTGTGTGAGGGTAGCCATGGCGGCTTTCTTCCGTTCTTTTTTTTGCTTTTAATTAAAAAATAAATACAGGGAGGTACAGAGGGGAACAGAGCCAATCCCCGCGCACTCGCTCACCACCCCAAATCGCCTCCGTGAGCATTTATCCTGCGGGGCCCTCTCCCCCTGGCCTGGCCGGCTCGGCCGTCCGCGGGCAGGTGGGCCGCACCCACTCTGGGGATAAATCAGGCAGCACCTGGAACTGATGCCTAATAAACGGGGCAAAATTAACAGCCCCGTTTCCAACCCCGAGACTTTCAAGAGCAGCCTTTCATGTGAAGGAAGCCCAGGGCCTCCCTGGGGAATGGGGCTTACCTGCAATTTGAAGGCTGTCAGAAATATTTACCGAGGCTCTGGCTTCTGGAAAAAGTCCTTCATTTACCGGAGGGGTTAGATCATGAAGAAAGCCCTGGGGGTGCTGTTTGCTCGGCCATACCGATCTCATGAAGCCCACGGAACGTTCGGGCCCTGGCGTGTTTGTCCTGGAGCCGTTTCAACCCCCTCCCCCGCCCCCTGCCTTCTCGCAGGGTGGACTGCGGCCAAGGCCGTGCGCCGCCGCTGCCGCTGCCCAGTTCTACTCGCACACGAGGCTCGGCACAGTGGGGCTGCTCGCTGGAAACGTTGTTTGTCCGTCCCTCAGGGGGTGTTGGCTCGGGTCTCTCGATGGCTGCCTCCCATTAGCAGGAGAAATGTTTCCTGGAGGCTCCGTTCGCCGATGCCCGGTGCTCGGCCTGGACCGCGCCCCAGGAGCTGCGGGGGTTTGCAGGGAAAATAACCTGCCTGTGGCTCAGAATCCGTTGCTGTTGCCCTGGAAGCGAAGCCCTTGCTGAGCACCTGTGGGTGGGATCGCCCTGTGTTTGGACCCCCTCCCCTCACAAGACACACACCACAGGCCTCCCAGGCTGGCTGGGGAAAGGGTGCCGGGGCCCCAGCTCCACCGTGGGTCTCCGGGGTCACCCCCACTTACACCATGTCCTCATCAGCTCTGTGGACACCCCCTTCCATTGTCCCCGGGAGCAGAGAGCACCAGCCTCACTGTTCAATGTTGCCAGAGGCCCCAGCACTGAAAGGTAGAGGGAATCTGTGCTGGTGGGACTCATTAGCATTGGGTGGGGCTCATTAGCATTGGGTGGGGGCTCATTAGCATTGGATGGGGGCTCATTAGCATTGGGGGGCTCATTAGCATTGGGTGGGGGCTCATTAGCATTGGGTGGGGGCTCATTAGCATCGGGTGGGGCTCATTAGCATTGGATGGGGGCTCATTAGCATCGGGTGGGGCTCATTAGCATTGGGTGGGGCTCATTAGCATTGGATGGGGGCTCATTAGCATTGGGGGGCTCATTAGCATTGGGTGGGGGCTCATTAGCATCTGGTGGGGCTCATTAGCATTGGATGGGGGCTCATTAGCATCGGGTGGGGCTCATTAGCATGGGGGTTTGTGGACCCTGTTCCCGGAGGTTCTGTGGCAGTAGCTCTTCACCAGGCGGCATTAAAGCTTTAGTTCACAGAAACCTTTCTTTAAGCAAAGCCTTACCTGAGACCCTGAACAAAGGCCCCTAGTAGCTGGGCCTCTCTGATGAAGGGGGTGCAACGGATCAGCCTCCTTCTCGGCCCCCAGCCCCCAGAGGGCACCCTGAAGCTGTTCTGCTGAAGCCTAGGGGCCCGGGGAGCCCAGTTTGCAGATCCCTGCGCTGGAGCATCCGGCCGACCAGTTCCAGCCGGCCCTGTGGACTCCGGGCCGCGTGAAGCCAAACCCTTGGTGGGCTCAGCACACCTAGACAGCAGGCCCTCCAGGTCAGGGCTCAGGGAAGAATGCCGGGCTGGGAGTGGGGTGTCCGCCTCCTCCCGGCCAGGCCCCTTCACACCCCAGGTCCCGTGTGGAGAGGAGCCTTTTCCTCCGGGCAGCAGGGAGAACCCGGTGAGCTAGGGCTCAGGGTGCCATTTACTGACCCAGGAACCCAGAGAGAGAAGCAAGTGGGGCACAGAGACGATGCTTCAAGGGTGGCTCCCTATGGAGGGGCACCAGCTAAGGACACTTTCCTGCAGGACTCAGCCCTGAGGCATCCGTGCCTGGGCACCCCAAGACTCTGCAGGGAGGAAGCCACTCAATAGGAAACTGGTTTGACTGGTGGTGTTGGTCTAGGGCACAGGTGCTGTGGGGGAGGACAGGACTTTCACCCCATTGCAGCTCCCGTCCCCTGTGGTGGGTCAGATTCCAATCCAGACCTTGGAGCCAAGGGTGCTCAGGCCCAGGGAGGTGAAGGAAAGTGCCCAAGGCCAAGTTCAGTTGAGGGTAGACCTGGATTTGAACTCAGGTGTGTCTAACCCCCTTGCCTCTGAGTGGGACGTGAGGAAGGTGCATCCTGAGAGAACAGTGTATCTCAGGAGGCCTGGTGTGGTGGAGGAAAGAGGCAGGCACATCCACCGGTTAACTTTTTTTTTTTTTTTTTAATATTTTATTGACTTTTTACAGAGAGGAAGGGAGAGGGATAGAGTTAAAAACATGGATGAGAGAGAAACATCAATCAGCTGCCTCCTGCACACCCCCCACTGGGGATGTGCCCGCAACCAAGGTACATGCCCTTGACCGGAATCAAACCTGGGATCCTTCAGTCCGCAGGCTGACGGTCTAACCACTGAGCCAAACCGGTTAGGGCCGGTTAACTTTTTAATACAATTTTAATTAGATCAGTTTGCTCTCATGAGCATGTGGTACGTTGTCTAGCTAAACATATAGATGTACATCTAATCCAGCCTCTCAAACGTTGAGATCCTGGCAGACCCACAGACGTGGGGGTAGAAGGAAAGGTTCTCTCCCTTCAGCCAACTACCAGCAGTCAGCGGGCCGGCTGTGTGTCCGTCTGTGTGTCCATCAACACCAGCCTCCCCCCGGCTTCCTCTGCGGGGGTGTCCCACCTCCAGACTTGGACTGCATATTGATGACGTGGCCACGGGCCCCTCAGGAAGGCGTGATGCTTGGACCGAGCAGCGTTGGGGATGAGGGATCCCTGCCGACATCGGGACCGAGGCCCAAAGGGTCACTGACCCAGGGTCACGCCCTCGCGGGGTGGGTCCCGGTGGCACTGTGGTCAGGCAGTGTGTCCTGTGAGGAACAGGACTGGACCAAAGAGCCGACTCGTACAAACACTCGTACAAACTCGGGGGTCCCCAAAGCTGAGGCGAAGGGCTTGCCCCAGGGCGTTTGATGTGAGCCCGGCTTCTAGAATTAGTTTGTCCGACGGAAGGCTGTAACTCTCTGGCATGCCTTTTCTTTTACCCTGAAGAGCAGCGTGGGTGTGATATGACTCTGGGGTCTGAGATCTCATCTTAGAAGGGTCCCCAAGGGTCACTTGCTCGATGGGGCCCCTGACACAGTCTCCCCGCAGCTCCCCAGGCCACCCGCTGCTCGGGCATCCCCTGGGGAGGGGGCTTATGCCCTCTGTGGGTGGATGGGCCTGACTGCCGTGGACAGACACGGGTGTTGGGAAGTTCTCTCCTGAGTGACAGCTGCACAGGGAACTAGTTCTGGAAGTGACAGGTCTCTAACCGCCCGTCCCCTTCCCCTCCTTGCGCAGTGCGACCCTCCTCTGGAAGTTAAAGATTTATTCCTCGACATCCAAGACGGCAGAATCCTAATGGCGCTGCTAGAAGTCCTGTCTGGGCGAAATCTGGTACGTACGGCGCGGAAGGGTCAGAAAGAAAGCAATGCCAAGGGCAGCGGTGCTGGCGGCTCCTGTTGGCACAGACCCACGCGCGTGTGCGTCCTGGCCCTACGCACGTCCTATGGCACGCAACCGTGGGGGACGTTCCTTCCTCGGTGATCAGGCTGACACAGTCCTGCGGAACCACGCAGCATCCCCCTCTTTTTTTTTTCTATAGCAAATATACTTTAGTAAGTAGATGAATAAGTGCCCGGTGTTTTCTGTGAATATGATAAAGAATAAGAACTGGCCCGCCCTCGTATTAACCAGAGCGATAGCGAAGAAGCAGGGTGGTGGCCATAAAAAAGAGCCTCCCCCTTGGAGACAGCATGGAGGGACCTGGGGAGCATCATGCTAAGCGCAGTAAGCCCGTCAGAGAAAGACAAGTGTCACATGATCGCACTCCTATGTGGAACCTAATGAACAAGATAAACTGATGAACAGAATAGATCCAGAGACAGAGAAGCATAGAACAGTGCAGAGTCTCAGAGGGAAGGCGGGTGGGGAATGAGAAGTGACCAAGCAAAGACCTGTGTGCATGTATGCATCACCCATGGACACAGGCAGTAGGGGGTGGAGGCCTGGGGGGGGCGCGGGGGCGAGCTAGAAGCGGTCAGTGGGGGGAAGGGGGACGTGTAATACTTTCAACAATAAAGATTAAAAAATAATAATAATAATCAGGATGATGGGAGGGTATATTACAACCAAATTCTATCATCCATCCCAAGGCTGAAACGAACTGCCAGCTTCTAGAACCTTCTTATAAGTATGACCAGAACGGAATTGAACCCGCTGACCTTGAGGCTATTTCACTTTGATCGGAGCCAGCCCCCCCACGTGGGGCGTCTGCCGTGCGCAGGCCGGCCCTGGCCCCTCGCAGCCGCGGCTCGGCCTGGTGCTGCCGCGGATTCGGTGGGAGAGTCCCTTTTGGGGGGGCCGTCTGCGTACTGCAGGCTGCTCAGCGCATCCTTGGTCTCCACCCACTCGATTGGATGCCGGTGGTCCCCCAGGGTGACAACTGAACGCGTCTCCACAACACTCCCGATGTCCCCTGTGCAGAGCGGGGGGCGGGGGGCAGTGACCTGGCCAAAATGATCCCTCCAGGGTTTGATTTTTCCTGAGGGGCTCCTGGTGGCGGACACAGAGGGGCAGCCATGACCCAGGAACGTGGCCTGGCCTTCATGCCGGGGGGACCGACACCCCCTGGTTTGCCTGTCATGTCAACACCCTCCTGGAGAGGGGGCGTCAGCTCTTCCCGCCCAGGCCCTGGAGGGGCACGCGGGCATCCTGTGGTGCTCCCGTGTAGCGGGCATCCTGTGGTGCTCCCGTGTAGCGGGCATCCTGTGGCGCTCCCGTGTAGCGGGCATCCTGTGGCGCTCCCGTGTAGCGGGCATCCTGTGGCGCTCCCGTGTAGCGGGCATCCTGTGGCGCTCCCGTGTAGCGGGCATCCTGTGGTGCTCCCGTGTAGCGGGCATCCTGTGGCGCTCCCGTGTAGCGGGCATCCTGTGGTGCTCCCGTGTAGCGGGCATCCTGTGGTGCTCCCGTGTAGCGGGCATCCTGTGGTGCTCCCGTGTAGCGGGCATCCCTGGGCTGGGGCTTCTGCAGGCACCTCCCCCTCTCCCTCCCCGTCTCTCTCCCCTCTTCTCTGCCTGCCTGTCTCTCCCTCTCCCCTGTCTCTCTTCCCCCTTCTCTGCCTGTCTCTTTCTCTCCCCCTCTCTGTCTCCCCATCCTCTCTCCTCCTCCTCTTCCTCTCTGTCTCTGTCTCCCCCTCCTCTCTGTCTGTCTCTCTTCCCTCTTCTCTGTCTGCCTCTTTCTCTCCCACCTCTCTGTCTGCCCCCCCCTCTCTGTCTGTCTCTGTCTCCCCCCCACCCCACCCCTCCTCTCCTCTGTCTCTCTCTGACCTGGGATCACTGTTCCCGAAGCCCTTGGCCAGCCAGCGGGAACATCTGCCCCCGGGGGGACGGGCGGGTGATTTAGCAGCTGCCGGTGACGCTCCCGCAGAGGCTGCTGCTCTGATGGAAACCGTCCACGGGCGCAGAGTGCGGCCTGGGGCTCTGCAGGGGGAGGCCGATCAAAGGCAGGAGCTGGGCCAGAGAGAAAGAGCCTGATCGTCTGTCCCCTGCTTCACCCCTGGGTCCCCCACTCACCGGCTGGGCCTTGTGAAGCCCCAGGAACCATAAATAAAGGGTGGGTTCGGCTGGGACCCCCGACTTCCCCGAGATTAATGTGAGCCGGCGAGGAGAGCGGGCTCCGCGGGCCGGGACCGCTGTCGGACGCGCTCTGTCTGGTTTGTTTCAGCTCCACGAGTACAAATCCTCGTCCCACCGCATCTTCCGGCTGAACAACATAGCGAAGGCACTGAAGTTTCTGGAAGATAGCAACGTAAGTATGTGACGCATCTGGCGAGCAGGCCCTTTCCCGCCGCGGCAAGGACAGCGTGAGGTGGAGCGCTGGTCACGGGGAAGCGTGGGGGGAGCCTGGGGAAAGGCAACCAAGTTCAAAGTGCACGGCACCGCTAACCAGTCTGTGGGCGAGGCGGCCCGGCCCTCTCCCTCCCGGGCCTCCCTCAGGACCACGCTCCGTGGCCGCCGCCGGGGAAGGGGGCGGCGGGCTGGGCAGCTCCGCAGGGCCAGTGGACGTTCTCCTTCCGGAACCCGCAGCCGGGAGAGGCGCGGGGCGAGAGGAGAGGCTGTGAGCCAGGAGAACGTACAGGATTCTCCCCTCTGGATAGAACTTTCTAGACTTCCATTCGCTTCTTCTGTTTGGACGCTGCTTCGTGTCCTGCACGGGCAGGGGTGGCCCTGGCGGGATGCGGTTTCCGGAGCGCCCCGCAGGACGCCCCAGCGGGCAGGCGGGGGAGACACCGCAGCCCGCCCGCCCTGCGCTTGGTCCTGAAGCGCCGTTCACGTGGCGGCCCGGCAGCCGGCCGCAGACGCTCCGTTCGGCTGGTTTTAGCAGCGAAGGAACTTACCGAAAGCGCGCTGGGCAGGGCACAGAGTGACTTACAAGCCGGGGGTCAGAGACGGAACCCAGGGATGCCAGGCGCCCCCTGCCAAGCTCCCCACGCCCCATCCCAGGGCTGAGCGGGCCTGGCCGCCCCTGCACTGTCCCCCCGCTGCTGGAGAAGGGCCTCACAGCCCAGGAATGAACACAGTGTCACACGTGACACTGGAGAACAGGGTTTCTTGTCAGGGGGATGACGATGCTCAGAAATGGACTGTGGTGATGCCGTGCTCACCTGTGAACACGCTAAAACCCAGCGAATCGCCTGCTTTCGGTGGGTGGATGGGATGGAGTGTGACTCCCCTTCCCCCTTCTGCCCCCTGAAGAATGGAGTTCACATGTATGAAGGGTGTAAAGGACAAAGGGGAGACGTGACAGACAGGTGGCCTGCAAGGTCTTGCCTGTTCCTCTCTGATCTGCGGGCTCAGGTCTTGTTTGCAGAATGAAAGGACTAAGGGCATGGTCCTCATTCTCACCCGGAGGGCCGGTGGAAACGCGCATGGGGGCCCCTCCCAGAGCCGCTGGTTCAGTAGGTCTGGGGCAGGATTTGCGTTGGTAAGGGGTTCCCAGGAGATCAATCTGGGGCCCACACTTAGAGAACCATTGCCTTGAGAACCATTGCTAAGAGCGTCATCTGGGGTCAGCAGTTGAATAAGTAGCTAATGTCCTAAGGGTTTCTCAGATGGGCACGTTTTAGCCAATCAGCAGGCTATTTGGTAATGACCCCGAAACTCCAGGAGCAGCCTTATCCGGCACGCGGCGGCTGATTACCCACGGGCGATTCTCGTTCCCATCGTGGCCCAGGATGGCCGGTGTCATTGCTCTGCGCTTGTCCACAGCCGTGTTCACGCTGCAGGGGTGGGGCTCATAGCGTAGCATGCACAGACCTGTCCTGGAGAAGATGACTGACCCTGGGCACGTCACGTCCGACCTCGCTGGAACTTCCTCACCTGAAATGCCCGGCTAACAGAAGTGCCTACGTGGAGGGGCTGGTGTGGGGGCGAACTGAGGTAATACCAGGTGCACCGGTTAATGATGCGGACTTTGTAATCAAAGAAAACACGATCGTTTCAAGAGAAACATCAAAAGTGCTTTATTCAAAGGAATGTCCATCGCTAGCTACACATTTCCCCATCTTTCAGGTAATTTGTGGGTACCGTCCCAATAGAACTTTTCTTGTTTTGAGGCAGACCATTCAGAGACCCCATTTTCCACTTCTTGGTACATTTTGAAGTGCTGCTCAGAAAGTGCGTGTGCCATAGATCGGAACAAGAGGTAATCTGAAGGAGCAAGGTCTGGTGAATACCGCGGGTGGGTTAAGACTTCCCAGGCAGGATCTTTTAACGTGTCTTTAATTGGTTTTGAAGTATGTGATGTTGCATCATCATGAAGCAAAATTACTGGCCCATTAATTTCTGGCCCATTCTGGTCATTTTACGATCAAAGCATGGTTCAAATTGATTATTTGTTGTCAGTAGCGATCAGTATTAACGGTTTCACCTGGTTTTAGAAGCTCATAATATACCACACCTTCCTGATCCCACCAAACACAGAGCATTGTCTTCTTTCCGAAGCGATTTGGCCTTGCAGTCGATGTTGATGGTTGACCTGGATCAACCCATGATTTTGTGCATTTGGGATTCTCAAAATAAATCCACTTTTCATCGCCAGTCACAATTCGATGCAAAAAAGACTTTTCTTTTGTGCTGTTGAAGCAACATTTTACTGACGACTTTTCGGTTTTCCATTTGTCTTTCGTTCAGTTGATGTGGCACCCATTTTCCTTCCTTTAAAATTTTACCCATTGCTTGTAAAAGATCAGAAATTGCTTGCTGAGCAACATTTAATCTTTCTGCAAGTTGTTTTTGAGTTTGACACGCATCTTCATCCAATAATGCTTGTAATTGTTGGTCTTCAAACTTTTTCGGTTGACCTGGACGTTCTTTGTCTTTCACATTGAAATCATCACTTTTAAAGCATTAAAACCAGCGTTCACAAGTATCTTGAGATGGAGCATGTTCACCATAAGCTTCCCGAAGTTATGATAACTTTTTCTTCAAAATAAAGTATTAAAACTTCCCGCAAATGCTCTTTTTTTGCGGGGTCACGAAATTCAACATTTTTAAGTGTAAAAATATGATGTTAACACCTTCAGCAAATTTGACATATGAAGTTTTGAAGCTTGCTGTCAATACAACAAAAATAACATACATTTCAAATCGCATATGCATCCACATATGTGTAACTCCATCGATTGAAAGGAATCCGCATTATTAACCGGTGCACCTGGTACGTGTAAGGAGCTTAGCCTGGTGCCTGTGCGGGGTAAGTCCTATGTGGGTGATGGTGAATCACCCCTCCGCACACTTCTGCCTGCGGGCCCTGAGAGGCGGCCTCGGGCAATGCTGAGCAGCACACGTGACAGAGAGACAGGCCCACGAGGGCATCAGAAAACAACCTGTTTTCCTCGGACGTGGCCGCCCCGCTAAGCTCATCCGTTGCTTCCCTGCAGGTGAAACTGGTGAGCATCGACGCGGCAGAAATAGCAGACGGCAACCCCTCTCTGGTTCTCGGGCTGATATGGAACATCATTCTCTTCTTCCAGGTACGAGCCTTGCCTTTCTGTCACGCGCGGTAACAGTCTCCTCGCGTCTGCTCGGGGCCAGCAGCACGGAGTGGGGCCAGATCGAGGCGACAGTGGGATTCAGTTCCCGGCAGGTTTTGGCTTCTCTGTTTCCTGGAAAAGAACCGGAGGGCTCCGGTAGCTAGAGATTCGAGTCCCCGTGATTTTAAAAGTGGTGAGAGCGCTGTTCCCCAGGAGAGTCTATCCAGCCTCTTGGGAATGGAAGAATTAAATATTTGCCTCGAAAAAGTGACTTTATTCTCCAGTGTCACAGGAACTGGGGAAATACGTCCGAAGATTGAGCATGGTAGAGTTCCTTTCCTACAGCGAGCCGGGCTCATCAGAGAGTAAAGGCCCGCCCGAAACAGCTGTAGGAAGAGGCACGTGGGGCGGGAGACGTCACTTTCCATCCGTAGCAACGTCAGCCTCTGCTTGGAAACGCAGGCGTTACGGAGAGGGGCCGGGCCGGGGCCGGGCTGCGAAGGCGGCGTTGACAGTCACGCTCACGCCCTCTCCCGGGTAGAAGGAGCTGCCGGTTCACCTCTCACGCCCCTCGTTGGAAAGAGAACGCGGGCGCATCACTGGACTGCCCTCCCGAGTACAGTGCCCTCGATGGCGGCCATGGGCTGGGGTTTGGGCTCAGTGCTTACGTTTCAGGGAGGGACGAGCCCAAACGAAGTCTGGATGGGACAGACCAAGTTCTAGGTGAGCCTTGAACTTGCACAACCAAAGACCCTCTCTCTGAGCCTCAGTTCCCGCATCTAGGAAAAAGGGGGCCTGGTCATGATGCGTGGTGAGCAGGAAGACAAGCTGTGTGGTCAGCTGTGTTATCTCCAGGCTCAGTTTCTCCCCGAGAGCTGCCGGAAACACCCTGAAGATGTGTGCAACGTCAAGGCCTTCCGTCCCCCCAGATCAGTGGTCGGCAAACTGCGGCTCGCGAGCCACATGCGGCTCTTTGGCCCCTTGAGTGTGGCTCTTCCACAAAATCCCACGGCCTGGGCGAGTCTATTTTGAAGTGGTGGCGTTAGAAGAAGTTTAAGTTTAAAAAATTTGGCTCTCAAAGGAAATTTCAATCGTTGTCCTGTTGGTATTTGGCTCTGTGGACTGATGAGTTTGCCCACCACGGCCCCAGACCATCACCCATTCATTTGTACCTGTCTGTTGAGTTTCTGCTGTGTGCCAGGCTCTGGGCATGCCCAGTCCTCAGTCATGACCTCTGGGCTTATCAGTGAGTCCGCCGTGTCGTACAGAGCTCCTTGGGGCAGGCCACCTCCGGGTGTGAGCCGAGTGCTGGAAGGGCCCCAAGCAGGAGCCGCTACCTCGGAGGGGCGAGGGCAAGGAGGCACACTTCCATCCATCACGCCAGCCTACAGGGAGGGACATCAGGGCTGGGTTTTGACGGGTGGGTAGGAGTGTGCTAGACCAGTGCTTCTCAGACTTGACTGTGCACACGAATCGAGGGGAGAGGCGGGGGGGAGGAGGGGTGGGGGTGAAACGCGGATTCTGACTCTGCGGGTCTGGGGCAGGGCCTGGGCGTCCGCCCCTCTCACACGTGCCCCGTGATGGGAACCACCTTTTGAGTGGCCGGGACTTCAGAGATGCAGAAAGGGACATCCAGGCAGCAGGACCGGAAGAGCACAGGCCACGGGCTTGGAAGAGCGCGCTGTGTTCTGGGAGCCATAGGCCACGACGTGAGAGGACAGGGGAGTCCGGCCAGGAAGACCTGCGTGCGGAGTCTGGCCACAGCTACAGACACTCGGAGAGAGATGGCTCCCCGGACTGTCACTGCCCGCGCGACCAGGCACACGCGACGGGCAGGCCACCCTGCGCGCGGCCCTGCCCCCTGCCCCGTGTCGGGAAGGGGCCTGTCCCTGTCTGCATGAGCCGCTCCTCCACTCGGGGTCCCTAGGCTCCCGGGGTCAGACGAGGGTTTGCTCGGGGTCTGTCCCGGGGTCTGAAATGGTTCTTTTCCTTCCAGATTAAGGAGCTCACGGGCAACCTCAGCAGAAACTCTCCACCGTCCAGCCTGTCGCCCGGCTCCGGGGGCACCGACTCCGACTCCTCCTTCCCCCCCACGCCCACCGGCGAGAGGAGCGCGGCGCTGTCGGTGAAAGACCAGAGGAAGGCCATCCGGACGCTGCTGGCGTGGGTGCAGCGGAAAACGCGCAAGTGAGCCACCGCCGGGCGCGGCCAGGCAGGGGAGCAGGACCCCCGGGTGGGCGCCGCGCGGGGGGCTGGCGGCCGTGAGGTTCTGCGCCCGTTCCGTGCCTGTGCTGCAGGGAGCCTGGCAGGGCAGGCCGCCGGGCGTTTCCAGGGTTTGTGCTCAGAGAACTGTGTTTGCAGAATGCGGTCCGCAGAAAGCTCATGAGAGGACCGGAAATCCGAGCAGGGGGCCTGCCCCCGCGTCCACTCCCACAGAAGGGCTGTCCCTGGGTCCTAACAGCACGTGCATATTTTCTTACGAAGGGCCCAGGTGTCGTCCGGTCTGCACCCACTTAAAAGCTAGTAACAGTAAAGGCGGTCGCTGAGCAGTTAGGTTTGGCCTTTCCAAAATGCACACCGCGAGTTGGAGCAGGGTTCCTGGCCTCCTGTGTGACCCTGCGCGGCGGTAGGCAGGGCCTTTCAGCCGTTTGGCATCGGGCCTTTACCTGGTGGTGGCCGGCAGCCCCGGGGCCTCGGGCTGTGGGCAAGGCTGGGGAGAAAGCCAGGCCGCGCGGGGCGAAAGCCACACCAGCTCAGGGCACCTCCGCTCTGCCGTGCACACGCTGGGTGAACTCCCTGGTGAGCCGCGTTCCCGCCGGCCACAGCTGCAAGGTGGGAACTTTTCACCCGCTGCCCTGCAGGGTGGTTAGGCTGAGATGGTAGAGACCCCGGGAAAGCGCCTGCGTGGTTCCAGCACGTTCCAGCACCGCAGAGATCCAGTCCCTTCTCCCCGTGTGCAGGGTCAAAGGTGAAAGGAAGCAGGTGGGAGTGAGGCTGGGTCTTTGGCGTTTTGATTGAGGGGCAGAGCACGGTGGAGTTGATGTATGCGAACAGTCATTACATGTTGTTTAAAAAGAAATCAATCCCATGAACCAGGAGATCATGGTTCGGTTCCCTGTCAGGTCACATGTCCGCGTTGCAGGCCCGATCCCCAGTGGGCGTGTGCAGGAGGCAGCCCATCGGCATTTCTCTCTCTCATCCATGTTTCTCTCTCTCCCTCTCCCTTTCTCTCTAATAAAAGTAAATAACCAGAGAGAGCCGGGGTGATGAGGAAGGGAGGTGTCCTTGGGGTGAGGCCGCAGTTCTGAGTCTCCATGGCTGCAGGCCGTGGCTCCAGGACTCTGTGCCTGTGACAGAATGTCACGGGGCATACACCACCCGTGAAAAAGAAGCTGGTGAGACCCGCAAGGCCTGGAGCTTCATTGATCATCTGCTCCGATGTTGGTGCCCTGGCTTAGACACACTCTGGGACGTACGGTGCTCGCTGCTTTTCAGCTTCTTGTGAATCTTAATGATCTATATATATAAAAGCCTAAGCAAACAGACAACCGGATGACTAGCCGGTAACTATAACATGCACTGACCACCAGGGGGCAGACACTCAACGCAGGAGCTGCCCCCTGGTGGTCAGTGCGCTCCCACAGCGGGAGTGCTGCTCAGCTGACGGGGGCACCAGACGCCGGCTCACAGCTGGCGAACGCAGCTGCAGTGGTGGGTGTCCTCCCGCCTCTCCTGCCTCCGCGGCAGTGCTACCGAGCCATGGCAGCAGCGGGCGCAGTGGGGCCGGGTGAGCGGGAGCGGTAAGGTGCCCAGCCCAGGCTTGGGCTCCTCCCCCTGCCTGCCGCTTTGCGCACTACTGCATCCCTGGGGGATGTCGGCCTGCCAGTTTTGGTCTGATCCCCTGGCCTGTGGGGATCAGGCGGAAACAGGCAGGCCGACATCCCCTGAGGGGTCCCGGATTGCGAGGGGGGCAGGCCAGGCTGAGGGACCCCACCGGTGCATGGATCCATGCCCTGAGCCTCTGGTTCCTAATAAAAAAGGTGGGGCCATTGGTTTGTTTCCAGAGAACTCGGTGACCACCGTGGGGAAACGGGCAGGTCTCGGGGTGGTTTCTAAAGGAAATCAGTGCCGGCAGCATCAGCTCTCTGCGTCCCTCACAGATGACATTAGCTGCCACTTAGTGGGTGGCTCCGGGTGCTGCCTGCGTGGCCCGTTGGGTGTCCGCCTGCCGTGGCCGCTCTTGGGGTTCAAGCTAGTATTCTCTACGGCCGCCACCAGGAGGTCACAGTGGGGGATCCCTGTTTATCCCTGAGGAGCCTGAGGCCTGGCAGGTGCAGGACTTGCCCAAGGCCACGGCCCGGGAAGTCCGGGTGGTGGGGGGGGAGCAGCGGGGTGCAGGGGGACTTTCTGGCTCCATGTTATCACAGCACATGCCGTCTGCTGTCCGGAATGTCCCTGATGAGATGGCATTACATCATTGCTCCCTGTCTATCTGGACCTCGGGGAACACGAGACCTGCGTGGCCTCCTCGTAGGAGCATACCTTCCCCTTCCGCTTGTCCAGAGGGAAACGTGATGGCCCCGTGCAGCTCTCTGGAGCTCAGGGCGCCCGGCCTCATGCGCTCAGCCGCCCCCGGCCGCACTCGGAGGCAGGACGAGCGGCTGCTGCGTGCTGACCCCGTTGGCGGCTCTCCTTCCTGGGGCCGCCCGCTGCTTTCCCGCAGGTACGGCGTGGCGGTGCAGGACTTCGCGGGCAGCTGGAGGAGCGGGCTGGCTTTCCTGGCTGTGATCAAGGCCATTGACCCCAGCCTGGTGGACATGAAGGCGGCCCTGGAGGACTCCATGCGGGAGAATCTGGAGAAGGCTTTCCGCATCGCGCACGACGCCCTCCACATCCCCAGGCTCCTGGAGCCGGAAGGTAGCGGCGGCTCTCGCGCTCTCTTCCTTCCTAACGGTTCTCATTGTCTGTGTTGCACATGCTGTCCCGGGAGCACACACACAGAAATCCCATGGGGACGTTTAATAACACCTACATTCCTACCGCCGGGGTCATCTCTCCGGTATTTTTCTATGCATTTAATTGTTTTTTTTAAAACATAATGGGGCCATTCCGTGTATGCCTAGTTTTGTCTCTTCTTTTTTTTTTTGCTTGACATTTTAATTTTGACATCCGTGTTTTGCGTGTGGCTAGAATGTCTTCATGAGCTGTTTTGATTGGCTGCATCACGGACCACCTCGTGGGCTCTCCTGCCGCGGGTGCGCCCCGGGCTGTTGGAAACGGTCCTGTTTGCATGTCGCTGCGCGACTCGCTGAAGGACGCCCCGTGCCTCTCAGTGCTCCCTCCGGCCCAGGCCCGTCCGTGTACAGGACACGCCCTTTCCCGGCGCGTGGCTGTCACTGTCAAAGTGGCTTCCCCGTGGGTCAGGCTAGTGCGGGACGCCCTCCGGCAGCGAGGAGGGGTCCTGGGTCACCGCACCGCCGACAGAGCTGCCGTGAGCTCGCGGCTCCCAGTGGAGGGACGGAGGAGTGATGGATGACCTTGGGGATAAGGAGCCCCGGGTTCTGCACTCGGGCCCCGTTCACCAGCCACGGTCCAGCGATCCCCCTCTCGGCCTGCTTCCCCGCCAGCGCAGGACGGGGAAAACCGCAGCGGCCAGGGCTCCCTCACACCAGGCGCCGCACGATCCTCTTGGAAGGCCGCGTGTCCGTGTGTCCTTCTAACGCCCGTGTCTCTCTCAACAGACATCATGGTTGACACGCCGGACGAGCAGTCTATCGTGACCTACGTGGCCCAGTTTCTAGAACATTTCCCGGAGCTGGAAGCCGTATGTTGGTTTTCCTTGCCTTTAATTCTGAAACTGTACATTTCCATTCGCTGAACCGGGCTTGGGCGGTGTTGTTCGGGGAGTGGGCATCATCAAAACTTGATCTCCAGCCCCTCGAGCGTCGCCCTGCCCCGTGTTAATTTCAAAATCACGTCTGACGTGTATTATGTGAGAAGCAGGACGGGAAGTTAGGCAGCCACGCCTCCTGCAAACCTCTTCACATACCAAACTGCATTAAGGTTATAAAAGATGCTCGCATGTAATAAGGGTAACTTTCCTGATTTTTTAGATGTCAGATAGAACATTTTAGCAGTCTACCAGATTTTATCAGAGGGTGAAAATTTATAAAAGACAGTGTTCAAAACACACCTTTAACAGTTTTTTTTAAATGTATTTTTATTTATTTTACAGAGGAAGGGAGAGGGAAAGAGAGATAGAAATACCAATGAGGAGAGAGAATCATTGATTGGCTGCCTCCTGCATGCCCCCGGATCAAGCCTACAACCTGGCATGTGCCCTTGGCTGGAATCGAACCTGGGACTCTTCAGTCCACAGGCCGACACTCTATCCACTGAGCCAAACCGGCTAGGGCTGTTATTGTTTTTACAATAATACAATATATAGTCTAATATATTAAATTGTGTAGCTGTATACGTTATACAATATCTATATATATAAAAACCTAAGCGACTGTTCGATGGTTTGACCAGTAGCTCTGATGCACACTGACCACCGGGGGGCAGACGCTCAACGCACAGGCATGTAAACATGGAACAGACTGATGAACCTCAGAGAGAAGGGGGTGGGGGGAGGGCGGGAAGAGATTAACCAAAGATCTTCTATGCATACTAGAGGCCCGGTGCACGCATTCATGCACCCGTGGGGTCCCTCAGCCTGGCCTGTGGGGATTGGGCTGAAACCAGCATTCCGACATCCCCCGAGGGGTCCCGAATTGGAGGGTGGAAGCCAGGCCAAGGGACCCCATTGGGGCACGAATCCATTTGATATAATACCAGGGCCTCTAGTATGATATAATAATATTTTGTAAATTTCCTAGTCCATGACTAAACTCGGGGATACTTAGCCCTGAGCTCTTAGAGATGTGGGCAAAGTGTGAAATCAGCTCAAACTTAGGGTGTTTGTAGGCGTCACAGCCAGGATTCAGCAGTTCTGACACTTGGGTCTCCCCAGGGCTGCAGGCTGGGGCGGAGGAAGGAGAGGGGGGACCTGAGGAAGTCGCCCTGAGTCCCAGAACATAGTGCGTCACCACAGAACAGTCCGCATACATCCCCAGCGGAGGACAGGCGGCAAGTCCCAGCTGATCTAGGCACCCATCGAACTGTTCCTTGGCAGCTCAGCTGAGCTTAGTTCATTTCAACAGACACTCTTCAAGCCCTAGCCATCCGTGCACCAGATACTGTGCCCAGCTCGATGCCCCAGTTTATTGTGGTTAAAGGTACCATATGCACTTGAAAAGAAGGTGTCTTCACATTCTTTAAGTATCAATTAGGTCGGGTTGGTTAATGTGCTGTTCTCATATTCTACAGGCATACTGCTATTTTTTCTTCCTTTCCTATCAGTGAGTGTGAGAGAGAAATGTTTAACATCTCCAACTCATGATCGTGGGTTTATTTTTCTTAGCTCTGTCCGTCTTTGCTTCGTGTATGCTGAAGCCATGCTGTAAACGCATACACGTTTAGGATGGTTGTATCATCCTGGCGACGCGGTGGTGGTAGTTTTACGCAGGTTCTTTCTTTCTCTTGCCGGGTACTTTGTCAGATAGAAATATGTAGCCATACCAGCTTTCTCATGCTATTTGCATGCTATATCGTTTTTATTTTTTAAAATATTTTTATTGATTTCAGAGAGGAAGGGAGAGGAGAGAGAGATAGAAACATCAACGATGCGAGAGAATCGCCTATCGGCCGCCTCCTGCATGCCCCACACTGGGGGTCAAGCCCACAACCTGGGTACATGCCCCAACAAGGAATCAAACCCTGACCTCCTGGTTCATAGGTCAATGCTCAACCACTGAGCCACGCCGGCTGGGCTGCATGCTATATCTTTTTCCTTCTTTTTCTTTGCAGCGTGTGTACTAATATTTATACACATCTCTTATAAACAGCTTATAGTCAGGTCTTGCTTTCTATCTGTTCTGACAAGAATTAGCATGTCATTGAATGAGTGTGTTTGTGGCCACTTAAGCGATTCCATCTACCAGCTTGACTTGCTCTCCACTGGTCCTGCCTGGTCTGCGCTCCTTCATTCTCCCTGCCTGACCTGTTCTGGATGATTCAGTTATTCTTTTGTTTCCATTTTAGCTCCACTGTGGGCTTTTGAGCTACATCTCCTGGTATTATCTTCTTAGGAGTTGTTCCAGGGGTTGTAATACTCATCTTAAACATACCTCAGTCTACGGTGAATTCCTATTATAACACTTCCAGTAGAATGCATTTTTTTATATATTTAATATATGCAAACATTTGATTCCATTCACTTCCTCCCCATTCCGTTGTGCTATTACAGTCATTCGCCTCACTTCTCCAAATTCTAATCCAAATACTTGGTCACATTTTTGCTTTAAATAGTTAGGAGGCTTTTTTAAGAAAAGTTTTTAGTTTTTTATATTGACCCTATATTTACTATTTCAGGCATTTTTCATTCCCTCCTTCAGATCCTGGCTTCCCTCTATGATCACTTCTCTTCAGCCCGAAAAACTGCCTGTGTATTTCTTGTAGCATGGGTTAAACAGTTATTTCAGCATCTTTTCTTGCTGGTTCTAACCCTGGCTCATATATGGGTCTACTTCTAATGACTGTTGTTTCTCTTCACTATGGGTCTCATTCCCCTGCTTCTTGGTATCTTAACATTGTTTCTTTTATGTCAGACCGAGTGCAACATTTCCCTCCCTTTCCCCCACCCCCTAAGAATGTGGTCCTTTCCTAAGCAAGGATTTACAACGAGGAACTAATTGATTTGGCCTTCCCAGGACTCAGGAAGGGATATGGTGCCGTTTTGATTAATTTTGGCTTTCTGGTTTCACCTAGTTTTAAGATGAGGTCAACACACTGATTCCACCAGTGCACTGGGTACCAACCACTGCACTACCCCGAGGTCGCTCTCTGCTTTGCAGCCCTGCCCACAGCTGTTTCCTGCTCAGCAAATGGCCCCGTGGGGGAGAATTATGATTCTGTCAGAGGATCTGGTTTTCCATTTGGGGTCCTTTCCGATTCCTACCTGCCCACACTGTCAGTGAAGAGGTGGCTGATCTTCCCTTATGTCAGGTGGTCAGCGCTCCGCCTGTCCTTCCCCAGACTCGGCAGCGGCCCACAGAAGCTGACAGCCACCTGTCCTGTGTGGCTCAGAGGTTGAACGTCAACCTTTGAACAGGAGGTCACTGTTGGATTCCCGGTCAGGGCAATGCCCGGGTTGTAGGTTCAGTCCCCAGTAGGGGGTGTGCAGGAGACAGCTGATCATTGATTCTCACATCAGTGATGAGAGAGAATCATTGATCTATCTCTCTCTTCCTCTCCCTCTCTGAAATCAATAAAAATACATTGGGGTGGGTGGGAAGAAGCTGAAAATCTTTGCTCACTTAGAAGGGCTCATCCTACTTACAGTTTAGTTCACTGAGATTTCTCTGCATCCAGAGCTGGAAAAATATAGTCTTTGTTAAATACTTTGGCAGCAACAGTAGTCTTTGGCAACCACTCGCACGTGAGTTAGAACCCTGGGCATTAGATCTGAAGCGGCCTTCCTGCTTTGGGTTTGCCCTTGGACGGGGGGGGGATACGTCGTACTTCAACGCGCTGCTGACGTCACGCTGCCCTGTTTCTCCGCAGGAGGATTTTGTGGACGCAGATAAAGACGCCCCTATCGAGTCCACCTTCGTCCGCATCAAAGAAACGCCCTCGGAGCAGGAGAGCACCGTCTTCTATGTGACTGACGACGGGGAGCGGGCCTACACCGTCAACCACGACACCAGCCACCCGCCCCCCTCCAAAGTCTTTGTCTGCGACACGCCCGAGAACTGGAAGGAATCCCGCCCCAGTGGCAGTTCTGGCCCCGTGCCCTCAGACAGCCTCATCGAGGTCTCATGGCAGGGCATGGACCGGGACACCCACGGGGCCTCAGAGAGGACCTACAGCCTCAGCGAGCCACCTCCAGAATCTTCCATCTTATCCAGAAAGGACAACCACAGGTCCAGCTCCCTGCCCATCAAGAAAACGGTGCACTTTGAGACAGACATCTTCAAGGACGCCTCCTGCAACAAGGACCCCGTCCACAGCCAAGACTTCGACTTCGAAGGCGGCCGGAGAGGGACGAAGGACTGGTGGAAGCAGGACGGGCGCGTCCCGGTGGTCGCCGAGGAAAAGCCGAAGCAGGACGCCCCGGGGGCCCCGGAGGCAGCCTCGGACCAGGCCCTGGGTGATATTTCCCTGGCGGACAGCAGGACCGGGCCTTCTCCCACTGCCCAGAGCTCTGCCCCCGGGAACCGGGCCTCGGAGCGGCCGGCCGGCCCGGGCGAAGAGAGCCGCCCCCGCGCGCTCCTCGGAGAGGAGACGGTGACGGCCGACCCCTCGGAGGTCATCGAGGTGACGCTGCAGACCGTGGAGGCGATGGACGAGGAAGACGACTTCGAAGGCATTCCCCTGAAAGCCTCTAAGTTTAACAGTGACCTCGTCGACTTCGCCTCCACCAGCCAGGCTTTCGGCGAGGACCCCCCGCCTCCTGAGGACAGGCCCGCGGAGGAGCAGGCCCCGGAGGAGCAGGCCGAGAAGCTGGGCAAGAGGAGAAGCAAATCGGCCCACAGGATGGAAGCTCCCGACGATCCGCCGGAAACGCCCGAGCAGGAAGACGGCGGCTGTGTGCTGGCCCCCGAGGAGGAGCCGGCGGGTAAGAAGCCGGAGGTGTACGAAAAGGCGAAGCGCAAGTCCCCGCGGCCCCCGCGCGGGGAGGAGGAGGGGGAGGCCGAGGACCCCCCGGAGTTGGGTGGAAACTTGCCCTCCAACCCGCCCAGCAGCCAGGTCAGCCTGGAGACCCTGGGGAGCCACAGCGAGGAAGGCCTGGACTTCAAGCGCTCGCCGCCCCTCTCCAAGGTCTCGGTCATCCCCCACGACCTCTTCTACTACCCGCACTACGAGGTGCCCCTGGCCGCCGTCTTGGAGGCGTACGCGGAAGGCCCCGAGGATTTTAAAACTGAAGACGTGGACTTTGAAGACCCGGAGGACTACCTGTCTGACCTGGAGCCGAGGGAGGACGAGGACGAGCCCGAGGCCTCCGAGAGCAGCGGCAGCTTCGGGGGGCTGGGGGACGACCTCTCGCACTCCCCCGCCCAGGAGCCCGACCGGGGCCGGGGGACCCCGGCGGCCAAGCCGGCCTCGGACCCTCCCCCCGCCGCCCTGGCCCCAGAGGACCACCAGCCGAGGGAGGCCGAGGCCCGCGCCCCCGCGGAGAGCCAGCAGGTATGGGGCCGCCCCTGGGGAGTTCTGGCTCTCGGAGCTCAGCTCCTGTCCCAGCACAGCCCCCTCCCAGGGCCCCGCCAGTCTCGTGGGCTCGGACGGTCTCTCCCAGGAGAGGTGAGCGTTTGCCATGAAGGTTTGGGCTCTGGAGACCCCGCCCTGACAGGGCCTGCAATCGGGAGACAAAGGTGTGTTTTGCAGGGTAGTTTGGGGTGAAAGGTGAAGGTAGGGTGCACTGAACCCCAAGATAGACGACGATGCCCTGGCTCACGCAGTGGACGGGGTGGAGGGAGAGGCCCAGAGGCCTCAGAGGAATGAGCCGGCTTGCCGCTGGGGGGCCTCAGGAGGAAGGGGTCTGAGCAGCCTGGTGAGGCGTTCAGGGCTCAGGCCAGCGTGGTCGCTTGCGTTGATGGGTTTGCCAGCTCTGCACAGGGGTGCGTAGCCCCCAGGAGCGCAGTGGGAGCTCCTAGGAGGTGAGCGTGGCAGGGCCATTGGCCCTTGGAGAGGGGGCACTCACTCTCTGTCCATCTTGGGGTGGAGAAGAGGGCTGGGTGGTTCCCCAGGGGCCCACTGCCATCTCCCCGTTTGCCCCCACGTGAAGGAACCCGATCCCGGTCCTCCACCCCACCCTACCTGCTGTCTGCGGCTTGTGGGAAGCCAGCCCTGTCCCAGAAGGCTCTTCCCGCCAGAAACCCCACGATCCAGGGGTTAGAAATGTCCCTCAGGGAGCTCAGGTCTTGGGGTCCTCAGATTGGGGGGCCATGACAGCAAATGGGGCTATTCTCTGGGTGGTTATGAGCCAAAAAAATCTCTTTTAGGACAAAAGACAGGGGACCGAGTGTTGGTGGAAAGAAAGCCGGTGTTGCCTCTGCCCCTCTGTGATACTGGAAATGGCTAATTAGGGGCTCAGCCCCCTCCCCCTGCCCCCGGCCGGCTGAACGCGGCCTATGGAATCGCGGATGTGGCGCTTCGATCTCTTCCGCTTTCCTTGCGGTCTTTGCCAAAAGCAGGTTGCACACCTGCTCGTGTGCCCGCAGGTGGCCAGGTGGTCTGGGGTGGGGCTGGGAATGGAAGCAGAGACCTGGACTGGAACTCTGATGCTGAGCCGGGTCTGCCTCTCGGCCCTGATCTGCTCCCTCTGGCTCTCCCCTGTCCACCGAGCAGGTGCGCACTGCGCTCAAGCCCACCTTGTCACTGGCCCCCGAGGGTAGCCCTGGCCTTGATCCCTGTGGGTCTGCGGAGGGAGAGGGTGCAGCTCCGAGTGGCAGGGGAGGTCTGTGAGCCTTGCCCCCTGGCAGCCAGGACAGCTCAGGAGGGAGCATTTCTCTGATACCTGGCCCTCCGTGAAAAAAGAAAAATATGCCTTCGAAAGAGACCAGAACATGGCAGGTTCTCCTAGTCTTTAAAAAAAAAAAAAAAAAAAAGGTGTCTCCTCATTTCACCTCTCAGAAAAGGTACCATTGATGACGGAGGAGGGGCTGGAGTTTCAAATTGCCGAGGGCGTTTTCCTCTCTGCACGGAGCATTGTTCTGTGGCTGCAGGGGCCTGGCCAGCTCAGTCCCCTTAGTCCACCGCCTGCCGAGCAGGTTCCTCCGGCCCCAAAGGAATTCTCCAGACTCTGCTCCAACAGTTCCCACGCTTCTTGGTTTCACTGGCGAGCACTGCCGATGCGTTTCAGAGTGTTGGCTGTAGACGCCGCTCGGAGAACGCTCCTTGTCCAGTAAATGCTAGCGGTGCCCCAGAACCCACCTTCGCCGAGGGCACCGCGAAGTGTCCTCCCACCAGCTGTACGCGTGTCTGCGTGTACACCTCTCCAAACTCGGCGACCTTTGCACCCTTGGGCCCGCCTGTGTCTCTGTTTAAGCGGGTGATGGCTGTGTGAAGGGTCCGACCCCTGCCCATTGTGAGGGACACCCTTTAGAGGAAGCACTGTCAGGTTGTGGGAAGAGGTTGGTGATTATTGTACCCATTTGACAGACAAGGAAACTGAGGGTCAGAGAGATCAAGTCCGTCGCTCAAGGTCAGAGAGCTGCCTTGGTCAGGGTTTTAAACTAGAGGCTGCGGACTCCAGACCGCATGCCATCTCACCTCACCCGTCTGGAGCATTTGAACTCTGCACGGGACAGGCGTGGGGCGGGGGGTGGGCTCCCGTCCCTGGCAGGCTGTGCTGGAGGGAACTCGTGGGAGAGGCAGAGTTAGAGGGGGCCCCTCTGGGCCTTGGAATCCAGGCGCTGGGTGGTGTCCCTCCCTCGGTGTCTCGGCGTGAAATGCTGACTTCCATTTGGTTGTCTTGTCCTTAATCCCAGGAATCCCCAAACTCGGGAAACGTAAGAAGCCCTTTAGAAGAAAAGGCGACGGAGGAATCGGTCAGCAGCAAGAAAAAGGAGAAAAAGAAGCACGTGGACGACGTGGAAAGTTCAATATTGCTCGCCCCCGGGGCCGGGCGGTCCTCGGACGACCTGGAGGAAGACCCGGGCTTCCACAGAGTCCCCTCCAGGTACGGACGTCACCGTCTCCTCGCCCGGGAGACGCAGCTAGAGAGAGAGGGTCTCGAACCCAGCACATTGTTAGTTTCTGACGTGACGGGGTTGGGGGGTGGGACTGGCAGCAAAGGAAACTTCGTAAGAAGGTTCTTCCGATTCACACCAAATTCGTCTGGCAAGGTGGCCTTTTGCCAGAATCAGAAACCGACGCCTCAGCTCTCCACCTGGGTCCCCGCCGGCCCTCACCGTCACGAGACCTGCCGAGGAGCAGCGCGGGGAAGACGGGGGCCTGCCTCCTTCCTCCTCCAGGTCCCCGCGGGGCAGTAGCAGCGAGCAGCGACGTGGCTGGCCCGCGGGAGGCGTGGGGTGTGAAAAGCAATGGCCTTGGAGCCTCGGCCGGCCGGCCCGGCCCGCAGACGGCCGCGGGTTGGGCGGTTAGAAATGGAACTTCGCTGACGGTCAGCGTCTCCCAGACCTGGCAGCGCTGAGCCGCGTGGGTCCGGAGGGGACCTTGCACGGCTGTCACATGGAGTTTGGACCTTAGTACTGTGGCTTCGCCCGGGAGTTTGGTTCTAAAGCGCTAAGGACGGTTCCTTTATCTCAGGGAGGATCGTGAACTTGGACTGATGGGCACGAGGTGTGTAGCGTGCATCTACTCTGTCACTCCAAGGCCACCGGGTGGGCCGGATCTGTCCCAGGGAAAATACTTAACTGCTGACTCCAGGGGACCCTGGCCTCCCCATTGCCACTCCTTGTCGTGGTGGTCTCTGTTTGCCCTCAGTGGTCAGGCATCTCCCATGCGTTTCCTCCTTAACTCCCCCGGCACCCCCAGAGGCAGGGGCTAGGATCGGGCCTCCTGATGGCGGACAAGGAGGCTCGCAGCCCTCAGCCCAGGACGCCGCAGCGCGGGGTCTCGGACTCAGACCTGTGGGGCTGCACCACCCACATGCTCTCCTGCCCCTCACTGCCTGTGCAGGGGGGCATCCTGGCTGCTAAGGGAAGCTGTTGAGGTTTGCATTTGGAGTGGTGATCAGTCCAGACGGGAGAGCCGAGGAGTGGCTGGCAGATGCCCAGCCTCCCGCCTCCCCTCTGCCCTGCTTCGGTGGCGAGGGGGGGGGGAGGGGGGCGGCCCACATCAGGAGACTGCTACCAACTTTGGCCCTGACTCCAGAGTCCCTCTCCCTGCCCCTTTCGTGACTGTCCAGCAGACACGTATGCCTTAGCATGGAGCTGGACCTGCTGTACATGCTGCTGACACTGTAGGCACACGGCCCGGCTGCCACCTACTTGATCACAACCTGGGGTGGGGCCGAGGGTCACTCGCCAGGCCGCTCAGCTTCTCCCGAAGCAAGTTAGTTCTCAGTAACCTGTGGGCGCCGCCCTGAGGGTGCCCGCTGGGCTTGGGGACTTCCGAGGAGGTGAGTCACCTCGGGTTCAGGCCCAGCGCTGTCCTCCAGGGTCTCCCAGCTAGAGAGAGCGAAGACGGCTCCGTCCGGCCTCCTGGGACCAGGACTGGAGGGGACACCTCAGGTGTCAAGAGGCAAGCGGGGACTTTGCGGTTTAGGCCTCGGAGGCAGGTGGAGGCTCGGGATGGCGTGGGGGCTGTCCTGTGTTTGCAGTGAGCGCTGAGGACTATGTGGGATTGGCCCTGGGAGAGGGAGCGAGGGAAGGCATTGCCGGTGAAGGGAACAGCTGGGCAAGCAGCTGGCACACTGCGGGCATCAGCACATATTGCGGCAGGTGAGGGGGGGAGAGATGGCCGTGGGGAAAGGGAGCGACGGGCTGTGTGCTGAGTCCGGAGGCTCCAGCAAAACCCGTGCTGTGGGGTGAGACACGGGAGAGAGGTGGAAAGGCAGGCGGACTTCTCTGGGGAAGAGGCTGTGACCCTTCATCGCAAAGGTTCGCCTGCTCTCTGCACGGAGGGCAGTTCCCTCCCGGCTCCTCGCATAGCCCTGGGCAAAGCTGCAGCTACGGGGACCGTGCGCCAGGGGTGTGCCCCGTGGAGGCGTGCGCCAGGGGAAGCTCGAGCCCCGTGGAGGCGTGTGCAGCGGTGTGCCCCGTTGAGGCGATGCATGTGCAGGGGTGTGCTCCGTGGAGGCGTTGTGCAGGGGTGTGCTCTGTGGAGGCGTGTGCAGGGGTGTGCCTCGTGGAGGTGTGTGCAGGGGTGTGCCCCGTGGAGGCGTGTGCAGGGGTGTGCCCCGTGGAGGCGTGTGCAGGGGTGTGCCCCGTGGAGGTGTGTGCAGGGGTGTGCCCTGTGGAGGCGTGTGCAGGGGTGTGCTCTGTGGAGGTGCATGTGCAGGGGTGTGCCCCGTGGAGGCGTGTGCAGGGGTGTGCCCCGTGGAGGCGTGTGCAGGGGTGTGCCCCGTGGAGGCGTGTGCAGGGGTGTGCCCCGTGGAGGCGTGTGCAGGGGTGTGCTCCGTGGAGGCGTGTCCAGGGGTGTGCCCCGTGGAGGCGTGTGCAGGGGTGTGCCCCGTGGAGGCGTGTGCAGGGGTGTGCCCCGTGGAGGCGTGTGCAGGGGTGTGCTCCGTGGAGGCGTGTGCAGGGGTGTGCTCCTGGGTGTGACTGAGTGCGGACGGCGGGGCCCTCCTGGGCCAGGCCAGCTCACCTGCTCCCTCAGTGTGGACGGTGCGGAGTTTAAGTCAGGACCTGGCCCCAGGCGACGGAATGGGACTGAGCTCTGGGCATCTCTTCCCAGAATGCTTTTCCGACTGTCTCTTGGCTCAGTCACCACCTGTGGCTTCCTATTGGTCAAGGCAGGAAGGCCCGTTGTCCCCAGCCTGCTGGACCCTGGTGACCTGCCTCCCAGCTTCGTCTCCGTCCACCTCAGGCACCCTCCCCCCCTCCCAGCACTCCCCAGCTGGTTTTGGTTGAGGTCCTGGAATGGCCACCCTCATCCAAGTTCCTTCACCTGTGAGGACCCTCTGGCCCTGCCTGTCTCCTGCCGTGCTGCTCCCTTGGGTCCATCCCAGCTTCCCTTCCACTTCCTCCAGGCAGCCTTCTTGGATTCCTCCAGGCTGTCTTTTGCCCGCCTTTCCATGTTCTCACAGCCCCTGCTCTTGTCAAAGCAGGGTTTCTCTAACCATTTGTGGAAGAGCATGTTTACCAGGGGCTCCCATCTGGAGGCCAGCGAGCGCCCTGGGGGCGGGGAGGGCACACCAGCATTGCCCTGGCACGGCGCACAGCCTGGCTGCAGCTGGCATTCAGGAGGACTCCTGTGGGTGGACGAATAAAGGAAGGAACGTGTGCTTATAGGCAGTGGCCGGCTCCCGGGGAGAGCCGGGCTCGGCACCTGGCCCAGTGCCTGGCGCGCAGGAGGGCGCTGTGCTTGCTGGGAGAACCACGGTCAGGGAGCGGACCTCCTTAGTCCCCTGGGGATGGTCCTGTCACACACAGCCCGCCTCGAAGAAAGCGTGCTGGGCACGGCGTGGAGGGAGAGCGGGAGACCCCGCCCTGCGGGGATGCGCTTTTTGCCAGAAAACATCACTAGTGCTGCGCCCGCTCTCAAGGACACGGCACGGGGGCTCTTTTTCTCTGTGGGCGCATTTGCTGTTCTGTTCTGTTCTTTTTTTTTTTTTTTAATATATTTTATTGATTTTTTACAGAGAGGAAGGGATAGAGAGAGTTAGAAACATCAATGAGAGAGAAACATCGATCAGCTGCCTCCTGCACACCCCCTACTGGGGATGTGCCCGCAACCAAGGTACATGCCCTTGACCGGAATCGAACCTGGGACCTTTCAGTCCGCAGGCCGACGCTCTATCCACTGAGCCAAACCGGCCAGGGCTGCTGTTCCGTTCTTGGCCGTGACACCAGCCAGCAAACCAGCGCAGGCTTTGGGTGAAGGACAAGGGCTGTGGTTCCCCGAGGCCTGGCCCAGCGCCCGCCCAGCGCAGTCCCTGAGGTGCGCCCAGCGCGCAGGCAGCAGGCAGCAGGCAGCAGGCAGCAGGCAGCAGGCAGGCAGCAGGCAGCAGGCAGCAGGCAGCAGGCAGCAGGCAGCAGGCAGCAGGCAGCAGGCAGGCAGCAGGCAGCAGGCAGGCAGCAGGCAGCAGGCAGCAGGCAGCAGGCAGCAGGCAGCAGGCAGGCAGCAGGCAGCAGGCAGGCAGCAGGCAGCAGGCAGCAGGCAGCAGGCAGCAGGCAGGCAGCAGGCAGCAGGCAGCAGGCAGCAGGCAGCAGGCAGCAGGCAGCAGGCAGCAGGCAGGCAGCAGGCAGGCAGCAGGCAGCAGGCGGCAGGCGGCAGGCGGCAGGCAGCAGGCAGCAGGCAGGCTGGGTGCAGTTTGCAGAGCAGCGGGGCGGGAAGCCAGGGCTTCGCTGGGGAGTCCCTTTAGGATCCGCTCTGCATCCGATGCCTTGTTTCCGGGCCCCAGGCTGCCACACAGTAGGTCTCCCAGGAGCACACCGAGATGGCTGTCTGCCGGGCACGGTGACACCCAGCACCTCGTTTTCCTGCGGAGCAGCCGGCCGGGGCCCCTCTGACCTGCAGGGCCCTGTTGCCCCCCAGCTCTGTGAAGTGCGGGCGATCCATTTTAGCGATGAGGACAGCTGACCACAGGAGGTCAGCGATCTGTTCCACATCAGCCTCAGAGCCACGGTCAGGAAAGCAGCCCCCTCGCGCAGGAGAAGCGGAGGGCCACCCAGGGCTGGAGGGGCGGAGGGCAGCACGGCGCCTGGGACGCAGCACAGGGGCGGGGGGTGGGGTGCTGGCTACCAGGTGGTGGCCCAGGTCTGGCCTCTGCTCTTCCAACCCGTGGGTGCACCTGCAGAGGGCGTCCGGCAGGTCCCCGATGGGGGGCTGCAGGGAAAGAGAGCGCTTCCTGCTGCGAAATCCTGTGGCTTTCGCGAATGCGTGCTTTGCTTTCTACGTGGAATGCTTGCTCGCCACGTCTTCTTGTTGACGAGGGCCCGGTGTCTCTCCATCCATCCCAATATCTGTAGCACGCTCCAGCCCGCACGGCGTCCTGGGTAAAAGGTCTCATCTCCCTCGCGGGGTCCGAAGTCGCGGTTTGCCTAATCCGAACACAGAAGCGCCGGGAGGTGGGGGTGCCCCGGGAGGTGGGGGCGCCCCGCGGAGCCGCGAGGAGCCGCTGGTGACGCCAATTCAAAACGTGTGTTTATTTTTCAGGACTAGCCACAGCGACTCCAGCATTTACATCCGACGACATACTAATAGGTCTTTGGAATCGGTTAGTATGCGAATTTCTTCTTCTTCTTCTGAGCACCACTGCTAATCAATTCCTTTCCATCCTTCCTCCTCCCCAGCATGCAACAACTATACTTTTGGATAGAAGGCAAGCACATCGAAATCTTGTTGTTAAGCACAGTCCAATCGGATGTCCAGTTTGGGCAATAGGGGATGTAAATAAAGTGATGATTTTAAAGCCCAAAGGTCTCTTTGTTATATAACAAAATGCCCCCAATGCCCCCACCCCACCACCCCCAGAAAGAGAAGCTCCGTGACGGGTGCAACAGAAGCGGAGGGTCCTTGACGCTTGCAACAATGTAGCTCTGGTTGTGTTGGGACCCAAAGCACCATGGTCCGCAGCCCTGATTCAGGGGATGGGGCCACCAGTTGGGGGGAGGGGGGCCAGGGAGAGGGGGGAGTGATGTGGACATTGTTTAGCACTTGGACTTGGGAACTAGGTGTTGACAATATTGAGAGAAGCGGGGCGTGCTCGGCTTTGTAGGTTGAACATCGTTTTATTTTCCGTGTCAGAGGTTTCGTCTTTACTAATGGGGTTGCGGGGTTTTGTTTATGAATCTCACTGTAGGATCACTCTAGCTATGTTCAGCTGAGGAATGCCGCCGATCTGGACGACAGAAGAAACCGCATGTTAACCAGGTGGGTGGCTTTCCTCCAAGGGTGGTGGGGTCCCCAAGACCCTTTTCTCTGTCAGTTGTGCAGCCGGCCTTCTGCCGGCGGTGGGCGCGGGTGGCTCTTCTCCAGCGAGGCTTTGCCGGTCCCAAGGCTGAGTCTGAGCGAAGGCCCAGAAACTGACCGGTTCCAGAGAGGATGAATGGGAGCCCACGGCGCGTGGGCGGGAAGAGGGATATTAACGCACAGAAGCGCTGCTGCGTGCAGAGACAGGTGTGGGCCGTGCGCCCGCGTGTCCGCAGCATGGAGGGCAGCACGCACGGGGGTCCCGGGGAGAGCCAGGCAGCAGAGGAAGGGATGTGACCGGTGGACACGCCACCGCGCCCGACAGCCCTGTTCGTTCTGTCGCCACTGCAGGTACAATACCCAGAGGCTCACTGAGCTGATTTTACAGTTTTATGGCATCAGAGCAGACATGAAGAGGGAGTGCAAACATGCCAGGATGTCCATGAAAGTATCTCTTCCCGTGGAGGACTGGGCTCAGCTGCCGCACCGCTGTCCACTGCCCACTTAGGACCCAGCGGGCCAGGGGAACCTCTCACGCCCCGCCAGGCCTGCTCCCGTGCCTGTTCGAGTCGCTGACTCGCTCCACTCGATTGATCTTTCTTAAATGTCTGCCACCGATTTGAATGGGCTTGGAAGGACTTAAATGGTGGGAATGGAAGCCTCTGCCTGAACGTGACCCCACACCCAGGAGTGTGGTGCCCAGAATTCCACCTCTCTGGCTCCTCACAGAGCGGCCAGACCCGTTTCCCTCTCCCGCTGTGACGGGGGAAGATGAATTCACGTTTTCCGTTAGGCTTGACACGCTCCTAGGGAAACGGCGCTTAGCTTTTATGAGGGAGTCACGCGGGGAATTGGAACCCGCGAGGGGGAGACCTGCAGTCGGTTTTCCACATTGTTTTTTAAAATTACATTTTTACCGATTTCAGAGAGGAAGGGAGAGGGAGAGAAACATCAGTGGTGAGAGAGGATCATGGATCATCGGCTGCCTCCTGCACGCCCCCTCCTGGGGATCCAGCCCGCAACCTGGGCCTGTGCCCTGAGCGGGAATCCAACCATGACTTCCGGTTCACAGGTCGATGCTCAACCACTGAGCCACACCAGCCGGGCCGTTTTCCATGACTTTGAACATTTATTACCTTTGCAATAAAGAATATAGTTTAAATTTTCTCCAAAAACAGTTTTGAGAAAGAGAAAGCAACCCTGTCCGCTGTCCGTTTTCCGCATGTGAACCACTGGTTTCCTAGGCCCGTGGTCAGCAAACCGCAGCCCGCGAGCCACACACGGCTCTTTGGCCCCTTGATTGTGGCTCTTCCACAAAATACCACGTGCGGGCGCGCACGTCCGGTGCGATTGAAACTTCGTGGCCCATGCGCAGACGTCGGTTTTCGGCCTGGGCGAGTCTCTTTTGAAGAAGTGGCGTTAGAACACTCAAGGGGCCAAAGAGCCGCATGTGGCTCGCGAGCCGCGGTTTGCCAACCACTGCCCTAGGCCAAGGCTGGGAGGGAGACAGTCGGGATGGAGTCGTGTTCCCTCTCAGAACCTCCACCACAAGCCCCCAAAAGTCCCAGTGAGCTTCAAGCAGAGGCTCCCAGCACCCCTTCCAACCAGATGGTGTCCCCCAGCCCTTTCCTTGGTGAAAATTTGGAACTTCTGGGCTCTATGCACCAGGCAGAAGCTCAAGGTCACTTTAATGCTGCCTTCTGTAAAAAAAAAAAAAAGAAGAAGACAGACGAATCTGACCAAAAGCAAATCTAGTCATTAATTATTTTAAAAGCCCCAAACCAAACTTGGTGGCCGTTTTTGGTTTTTGGCTTTTGTTTCTGATGGCTGTTTTCAATGATCTGACATCAGGGAATGCTCTGTCCTTTAGATGACCCAGGAAGTCCCCTCTGTCCCTAATAACAGGACTGCCCGTGTCTAGCTGTGTGAAGGCCACTGAGGTGGAAAGGAAGGTGTCCTGGCCTGGGAGTTAGACCTGGGCCAGAGCCCGGCTCTATCCCAGTCATTGTGTGGCCTGGGCAAGCCCCGTCACCCCGTGAGTCTCAGTATGCCCATCTGTGCAATGGGCTAACAGCTCCTCCCTCTTCGTGCTGCGGGCGCCTGGCCCCTAGCGCCCTCCTCGGGCCTACATGTGCCCGCAGCTCTCCGGTTGGGCAGCGAGGTTGGAGCCTGGGAGCCGGTGGGGTCCGCTCGCCCGGGGTCCCGCTTGTAACAGCCGTGTCTCCCTCCTGCAGGAAGGCCAACCACTCCGGCGAAGCCTCGCTGCGGGAGGGCCAGAGCCCGCACAGCGACGCCCTGGCGCAGTTCGTCCAGCAGCCCGACATGATGTACTTCATCCTCTTCCTCTGGCTGCTGGTGTACTGCCTGCTGCTCTTCCCCCAGCTGGACGTCAACAGGCTCTGAGCGCGTCTGCGCAATAAAGAGACCGGACCCGGCGGGAGTGCCCTCTCCTTCACTTACCGGGCTCCGGGCGGGCTCCCCGCAGACAGCTGAGGGTCTCCCGGCAAACGTGGACGCCTCGCTTTTTCTTCCTCGCGATTCCTTTTCCTCCTGCGCGCCCCGAGCGTGCTTCCTCTCGGGCTGCGTCCTCGGCGCACGGGGGTGCGGGTCCCCGTGGGCTTCGTTCTGCGTGCCTTGCTCTGTCAGTATCTAGCCATAGCCCGGTCTCGGCCCGCCCCGCACGCAGGGCCTTAGGGTCCCGGGTGGCCTCGAGGTCCTCTCCTCTCCTGATGAGAAAGCGGGTGGGTGCCCCCGGCAGAGCCTCCGCCTTTTCCTCCAGGAGGGGGCGTTGGAGCAAAGGTGCCTGGTGACCGCGCACTTGTGTGGTCTGGCGGTGGGGGGACATTCGAGGGGCACACGGCTGCCACCCCCAGGAAAGCATCTGGGAAAAGCAAAGTCCAAACGCAAGTGGCCGCTGTACCGTGAGCTGCGGGCACGGTTTTTGTTTCTGAGCGGGAAGGGTGCATTTTAAATTCACTTCTGCATTGATTGACTTGGGGGGAAGCTGGATTTTCAGATCTTTTCCACCAATGGAACCCTCTTTTCAAATGAATTCTTGGGGTGGAGTGTGGGCAATCTAGATCAGTGGTCGGCAAACTGAGGCTCGCGAGCCACATGCGGCTCTTTGGCCCCTTGAGTTTTTAGCAAAGGCCAGCTTAGGAGTACCCTAATTAAGTTAATAACAATGTACCTACCTATATAGTTTAAGTTTAAAAAATTTGGCTCTCAAAAGAAATTTCAATCATTGTACTGTTGATATTTGGCTCTGTGGACTAATGAGTTTGCCGACCACTGGTCTAGGTGATAGATAAAAGCAGAGTTCTGGCTGACGCGGGGCGGGCCTGGGACCCCTGCCACTTTGCCTGGGCAGCCCCCTGGCTTCCATGGCGGGCTCCTGGGGGGTCTGTGCTAACCCCCAAGGCCCCACCGGGCACTGCAGGAGCCCTGGAAATCGCCGAAGGAGGATTACAGGAGAGGCTGGCCCAGAGCCAGCTCTGGCTGATGGCACAGCTGGACGTGGTCCAGCAGCTTCCTGCCCCCAGACGGCCTGGGCGCACCTGCCTGGCGTGCGGTCTCGGCTCGGGCATCCTTTGTGGTCCTTCGCAACGGTTTTCCTGAAAAGGCAGGCGGTTTGGGAGAGGAGAGAGGCCCCCGCTGCCCTCCCGCCCTCCAGCTGGGCCCTCTGCGCCCGCTTCCTGCAGAGGCAGGTCCCGGGGACTGTGGCTTCCTCCCCGTTGAGCATAAATCCGGTGACACTTGTAACCACAAGCTGTCAGGTCAGGAGGGACCTCAGACAGCGTCTGGTCCAGCTGAACCCCGAGAGGCAGAGGGGATTGGCCACGGTCGCCCACCCCACCAGGAGTCGACTTGCCAGCACCCCAGGCCGTCCAACGCCCAGCCCAGAGTCACCCCTTTTAGGGAACTTCCGTTGTGCCCACGAATGTCCTGAAAGAGAGAGAGAGTGATTAGATAAAAATGACCTGATTGGATGCAAAACCAGATTTTTTCAGGCCACCTTCCAACCTCTGTTTTGTTCTCGTATGTCTCCCACGAAGAGTTTCTATTCACTTTCAAGCCCGTCCCCTCTTCCTGCTGGGGACCCGTGACCGCTGACAGACCAGCCTTGCTCTCACTCCAGGAACCACGCGTGTCCCTTACCAAGCCAAGGACTCGTCTGTGTCGAGCAGCGGGGTTCAAGCTGGCAGAACCCCAGCACGGCCCAAAGGCCCCGCGGCGCCCATCTGGGTCGGCAGCCGGCGTCTGGCCTCTGGCCCGCTCTGACTCAGCCTGCTTCTCCCCACGAGCCGACCCAGCCGTCTCAGCCGAAAGCCGCGGGAGCCTGGAGCGAGTCCACCCGAAGGCTGCGTGTCCGTGGAAAACGAGCTGATGGTGAGCGCCCGGCATCACCGCAGGCTCCGCGGCAGATAATAAGGACGATGCCTGGGGTGTTTTAGAACGCCGAGCGCCACGCGTGCACGCCTCACTCAGATGCTCCAACGCCTGGGGCAGGGCTGGCCCAGACGTCAAACCATTTCATCGACGGCCTAGACTTTGTTCAGAACCCCCACAGGCGGCTCCTCTCGCCCCTTACAACTTGTAATATTGCTTAAAGCCGTCGACTGGCCGGATGCCTAAAAGTCATTTGGTTCAGGTTGGCAGCAAACTGAACTCTTTTTTTTTTAAGGAGAAAACATTTCTCATTTGAGTAAAGGCTCAGAGGGAAAACGCTGGATATAAAAGGTGGATCGAGAAGCCTGCAGGACACACCACCCCAGGGGTTTTAATTTTTAAAACAGAATTTGTTTTAGACTCTAATCCAAGGAATACATGTTCGTAGTTTAAAAAGAAACACAGGCCATGAGGCCCCCAGTAAAACTAGGAACCCCCCGAGTCTGGCTCTCTAGACGTAACGCTTTCCACTCTCCAGTGCTGGCTTTGCGTTGCTGCAGAGCACGCTCCTACTTTTGTTTTTTAATTAATCTAGAAGCATCGCTTGCTTGCTTGATGGCAGATGTGGCGCGCGCTCTGCCTTGCCAGGGTACTCAGGTCATCCTGTTGGGTGCATCGCTGTTCAGTGTGGCTGCATAAGGACTGTTTTTGCTCCTGAACCAAGCAGTGTACTGTGCTTACCTATTCCTTCCTGTCAAATTTCCCGTTGATTTGATTTGATTTTTTTTTTTTTTTTGGTGTGGAACATTCCTTTTATATATATATATTGATTTTGAGAGAAGGGAGTGGGAGAGAGAGATAAAAACATCAATGATGAGAGAGAATCATGGATCAGCTGCCTCCTGCATGCCCCCCTACTGGGGATTGAGCCCACAACCCGGGCCTGTGCCCTGACCTGGAATTGAACCGTGACCTCCTGGTTCATAGGTCGATGCTCAACCCCTGAACCATGCCGGCCGGGCTGAAACGTTCTTTAATAAGTTCTCAAGAAAAGGAACATGGGAAGTAACTAAGTATTTTGAGATTTTTGCATAACAAAGTATCTTCAGTATCTTCATTCTGCCTTTACCCAGTGTGGCTGGGTGCAGAATTGCAGGTGGGAAATAATGCCCTCTCCCCCGCCCACCCCACCCCACCCCCGCCCCAAATGGGTCTGCCTTTGGTTCTGTGGCTGGAGTGCGGTCATAGGAACTCTGCGTCAAGCTCGGGCTTTCTCGAACATCCAGGAGGACTCCCAAAACCCCGCCAGAGTTCTGAGACGGGCCCTCTCCTGTCTGCTGGGAGACCTCCCTCAGGGGCTTCTGTGGTCAGCTTCGCCACCCAAGTCTCTGAAGTGGACAGGAGCGCCTCCTTCACCCGCTTCCCAAGTGTGCCCCCCCCCCCAAACTGCTTAAACGCCCCTATGCCCACGCCACAATGCCCGAGGAGGCAGCTGTCAGGTTAGCCTATGGCTGCAAACTTGCAAGCAGATGGCTCCAAGGGGCTGTTCGTAGTAACACCTCCGTGTTGGACATGGAAGACCAGTGACTTCAGTAACTGTGCAGCCTGTCCCTCCCGCTCATCGCTTCCACCACTGGCAGCTGCTCCTCAGAGCAGGACAGTGGGCTTTCTCTCAGAAAACGCTCATCTCAGCGGCCTGGGCAGAGCACGGTCCCCGTGGGATGGAGGGCACAGTCCCCGTGGGATGGAGGGCACGGTCCCCGTGGGATGGAGAACATGGTCCCCGTGGGATGGAGGGCACGGTCCCCGTGGGATGGAGAACATGGTCCCCGTGGGATGGAGGGCACGGTCCCCGTGGGATGGGGAGCACGGTCCCCGTGGGATGGAGGGCACGGTCCCCGTGGGATGGAGGGCACGGTCCCCGTGGGATGGAGAACATGGTCCCCGTGGGATGGAGGGCACGGTCCCCGTGGGATGGGGAGCACGGTCCCCGTGGGATGGAGAGCACGGTCCCCGTGGGATGGAGAGCATGGACATGGGATGGAGAGCACAGGCTACCTGGGTGAAGTCATGATGGTTGGTCTGAGATGGGTGTCGTAATTTTCCTTTAAGTTTAAAAGTCATGATTTCAGCATTGTTGAAAACACATCGAACAGTCTTAATCAGTTTATTCTTTTGCAACAGCTACCACTTCTGTCCATCCCACCACACGTCAATCTGGGCATATCCTCCTGCAAAGCGTGCTGTGGAAAAGGGCAGCCACAAAACACAAAACGTTTGTTTTCCTAACTGCCGTGCAAGGTGGGAGCACTTTTTAAAGGGAACGCTGCGCGTGTCTAACCAGAGAGCTGACTGGTCCAAACCAGGCCAAGCTGGCCGGGCCCAGGATCCTGGCCGGGGCTGCCCTGCGGCCACACCTGGGATCGTGCATTCACCTCTCTGGGTGGGACGTCGGAAGACTTCTGAAAAGCCCTAGATTTTCAAATCTAAATCTTAGCAAGTCTAGATTATTTTTATAAAAGCTCAGTGCGTGGCCTATTTGCCTAAAATAAATGTACCTCTGTATTGGGAAGCGAATGCCAAAGCTCAGAGCATTGCTTCCTGCTCTGTACCTAAGAAAGTGCCTGGGAAGGGTTAGTAAATAAAAGGTAGTTTATGTTAAAGGTGCGGGGATGGACGTTTGCAGGGGAACGTGGGGGATCTCCTTCCTAGGGCTCCTAGAACGAACGGGGTTTCCTTACGTCAGCATCGGGGGCAGTTTCCCAGGGGAATTTCTTTCGATGTGAGAAGTTCAGCTGCAGGAATAAGTAGCTTTTACCCACTAGCCCTGCCTCCTCCTCCCACCTTGTTCCCTTCCCCCAGCAGACTCGGGGCGTGGGCACGGAAAGTCCTCGGGAATCAGAGGCCCTTTGCATGCTGGCCTTGGACCCCGTGAGCCAAAGGCTGGCACGTTGGGGTGGCCTGTCCCTGCAGTGGGCACGGCACTGGGGGGGGGGGGGGGGAGGGTGCCTCAAGAGCCCTTTGCCCCTGAAACTGCACCTGAGGAGGCTGCCTGCATCCCTCGCACGGCGCCGGTGACATCAGCCAAGGGGGGAAGGTGGCAAAACCGCCGTCTGTGCTTCATCGGGACAAAGGCCCAGACCTGGGCACGGAGTTTGCTCCGAGGATGTTGTGCTGGATGGTGATGGGCGTTTCTCTTTTCCCGGTCAGTCATGTGTTTAGCAGGGTTCATGCTAGAGTTTCCTTTAGTGCCACGGCAGGACGGCGTGGACACCGCGTGGGGGTTTTTGCTGAGGGCTCTAAGAGAACTATTGAACAAAGTGAGATGCTATTTTGTAGTACGAGGGTTATTTTGTCTATTTAGTATACACATAGCTGTAGCTTTGTAAAAAGGGATCTTTGTAAAAACAATTGTATGAATGTGCACACTTATTTATTGATGATTGTAAATGAAGATATTAATGACTATTTGCCTAATTTATACCTGTGGGAAATTCACTGGAGTATTTGTTGACTGTTTTCTATTAAGGAATTTTAGGCTTGGTGCTATGATGAATGGTCTTGTAAAATTCATAAGAAAATTTCTGAGTATAAATTTCAGGAACCGACACTCGCGTTGATGATTTTTATTTCCACGTGCAGTGGTGTCTCTGCCAAGCGGAGATGACACCGTCTTTCCTTCGTCCCAACACAGAGTGCTGTTGCCAGGGTAAAGGCGAAGCCAGCTGGTTAGGGACCGTCCCTTCTTAACTCCCACCTCGCCTTGAGCTTTGCCTGGGAGGCTCCGAGAAGAAACAGTAGTTGTATTACTACTAGCAGGAGTGGTGGTGGTAGTAATAGTGTAGCAGCAGCACTAGTAGTGGTGGTGGTAGTGGTAGTAATAGTGTAGTAGCGGTACTACTAGTAGTGGTGGTGGTGGTAGTGGTAGTAATAGTGTAGTAGCAGTAGCAGTACTAGTAGTAGTGGTGGTGGTAGTAATAGTGTAGTAGCAGTGCTAGTAGTGGTGGTGGTGGTGGTGAGCGTGGTGGTAGTCATAGCGACAGCAGTGGCAGCACCAGTAGAGGTAGGACTGGTGGTGGTGGTGGTGGTGGTGGTGGTGGTAGTCATAGCGACAGCAGTGGCAGCACCAGTAGAGGTAGGACTGGTGGTGGTGGTGGTGGTGGTGGTGGTGGTGGTGGTAGTCATAGCGACAGCAGTGGCAGCACCAGCAGAGGTAGGACTGGTGGTGGTGGTGGTGGTGGTGGTGGTGGTAGTCATAGCGACAGCAGTGGCAGCATCAGCAGAGGTAGGACTGGTGGTGCTGGTGGTGGTGGTGGTGGTGGTGGTCACAGCGACAGCAGTGGCAGCAGTGACAGTCGTAGTCGCAGTCGCTGGCCCTGGAGTGAGACTTCCTGTGTGGGTGCCTGGGCTTGGATCCTGGCTCCGGGTCTGACCAGCTGTGTGGCTGCGGTCCCCTGGGCTCCCCAGAGAGCAGAGCCCGAGTCCAGCTTCTGTGCTGAGTGCGTCACGGGGGGGGGAGTGCCATCCCCGGGCAACGGGCGTGAGGCAAGGGAGGACGGAAAGCAGATAAAGGGAGGCAACGAATCTTGGCTCCCCATCTGCGGGTCTCGGCACTGCTCTGGTGCTGAGAACAGTCAGCGAACCCACAGCCCTTGCGCCCACAGAGCTCCTATTGCAGCGGGGGAGCTGGGCATAAAATAAGTGAAATATGTAGTCCATCCGCCATGCATCCCTCTTCCAAGGCCCGGAAGGGAGCACAGGGGGTGGGGGGGGGGCGGGGACACGGTGTTGACAGAGTAGTCGGGACGGTCTCTGCGGGAGAGATACTTGACTAAAGCCTGAAAGATGTGGGACCAGTCACTCGACGGTCTGGGGAAGGTGCTTCCCAAGCAAAAGGAGCCGCACGTGCAAAGGCACTGAGGTCGCGGCTGGCGTTCCTAAGGGCGGCAAGGAGCCCGCTGTGGCCAGAGCAGCGCGCGAGGGAGGGAGAGGCCAGAGGAGCTGAAAGAGGTGCAGGTCGGGCATGGAGGACCTTGTGAGGACCTTGGCCTGGGTGAGCTGGGATCCACTGGAGAGCCAGCGCGTGCTCACCCTGGTTGCCATGGCTTCCTCTCGTTTTGGTCAGGGTGGTCATGCCATAAAGGACTCACAGGGAAGATGGGTGACCGTCTCTTCCCATTAATTGCCACAACATCTAGGATTAATGTCAGCTGCCTCCGACAGAAGAACCCACCGGAGCAACGGCTTTACCCCGATCAAGGTTTGGCTTGTGTCTCTTAAGAGGGAGGCCATCAAATCGGTTGGTTCCGCAGCTTGGCGTAGGTCCCTCTAAAGCACCCACCCACGTGCTGTGCTGAGAATGGAGGAGGCGGCGGGGTGGGCCGCCCTTGCCTTTGGACTTGCAGAGCCACCGCACAACACACTGCCTTCAGCTCGTGCCGAGCGTGTCCCTGACCACAGCTGCCAGGCAACCAGGAGGGGCCGGCGCCCTCTGGCTGACCGCTGTGCCCAGTGACCTGCCAGGAGGGAGGGACGTAGGCAGCTGGCCCCCTGGGTGACACGTGCCCCAGTCTTAGCTGGGCCAGAGGTAGGCAGCTTGTGCATTAAACACTCTTACAAAGGACCTACTGGGTGTGTGGGCTCAGCGTTGGGGACAGACAGAGGAATGAGATTAAGTCCGTCCTCTGAAGGCACGCGTGGGAACATGACGGGGAGCGGTGTGCATGGGGCAGAGCCACCATTTCCCATTTCCCGAGCGCTCTCAGGCCCTAGACTGGAGACCCATTGCAGGCTCATAAAACTCACCACCACCAGGAGGCGGGGCCTCATCCCGCCCAGGGGAAGGTGAAGGTTGGGCAGAAATGCATCGTTCATGTGCTGCCCCTCGGAGCAGAGTAAGACCTGGGGCTGCCAGGCCTGTACCAACCCATCAGCCCGCCTGCTGGGCGCCCAGAAGTGGCAAGAGAATGTGAACGGGCCTGGGGTCCATGCGGCTCCCAGATGAGGCCGTGGACCAACCAGGCCCGAGAGCGCCCCCTGCACCTGCATCGGCGGCAGGTCCAGGGCCTCGGTGAGTCTCCGCTTTCCCAGGCCTCGATTCTCCCAATGTGAAGTGGAGCTGACAGCTGCCCTGGGCTGAGGTTTGAAATGAGCTACTGTCTTTGAAAATACCCAGGAAATAATCCAAGGACCAATGTTCATGTATGATTAGAATTGCATTCTTATCCCTTCGCCTCTTAAAACAGAATCTTAAAACTCCAATTATTATTATACAGGACTCAACCCCCTCCTACCCAATATTCCTCATTTGCAGACATTTTTTTTTGCCACTGCCATAGTCCTTGAAACGTCCCGACAGCTTGAATGTTTCCAGGGGTGGGGAACGTCCGGCCTGCGGGCCACATGAAGCCCGCAAAATCATTGTTCTGGCCCTGCCAAGGCATTAGAGGTGAGTTCATTAAATGCTAGACCAAATATAGCAGGCTCATTTTATATAGATTGATCTCAGAGAGGAGGGGAGAGGGAGAAGAGGTAAAAAACATCAATGATGAGAGGGAATCATTGATTGGCTGCCTCCTGCCTGCTCCCTTCTGGGGATGGAGCCCACAGCCCAGGCATGTGCCCTGACCAGGAATCAAACTGTGACCTCCTGGTTCATAGGTCGACGCTCAACCACAGCCTCACCGGCCGGGCAAAAGCAGGCTAGTTTTTAAGTTGATAATTTTGTGTGGCCTGTGACTGATGTCATAAATATCCAATGGCCATTGGCAGGAAAAAGGTCCCACCCCTGTTGGATGGACAGAGTTTGGCACTGTGGTGCTCTCTGGCCCGAAGGGACAGAATTCTTGTAATGGAGTCTTCAGGATGCCATTGTATCTCTGGCGCTTTTGTTTAAGTCTTTGTTTTTTAGAGCAATTTTAGGGTCATGGCAAATTTAAGAGAAAAGTATTCAGATTTCCCACATACCCTCTGCCCCAGACACGCACAGCCTCCCCCCTGTCAACATCGCCCACCAGAGTGGGATGTTTGTTGCAATGATGAACATACAATGATTCATCGTTATCACCCAAAGCCAGTAGTTTAGTGGTTTACATTAGGGATTATCTCTGGCTTTCAATAATGTGTATTATTTGTACCAATTGATTTTAACCGCAGTACAATTTTCAGGAACACTTAATAACATTTTCTAGCCATTTCGAGCTAACAAGGATAAACACAGGTCAAGTAAGCCCCATAACTTTTCGTATATTTAAAGCAGGAAGTATAATGAAAAACCTGCCAACATGTTAGTAATTTCACATGATCAATGAAATTCCGAGTGGAGCACAGTGAAATGTATAGCTCCATCTACTGTAAATACTTTGAATTGGCTACCTCTGGGTTTTATACGTTATGGATCTTAGGTTACTTTCATAATGAATTGAATTTAGGAATTTTGTAAATAATGCTGTGCTTGGACCACACTTGGAGCACGTTGCTAGACGCTGAGGGAGGTGAACATAAAGTGGGATGGAATTAACGACAGGGGGGGGGGAAGGACTTTTGGAAAGTGTCGGGGCGGTGGGCAGAGAAATGGAAATCCAGAGGCAAGCTAAGGAGAGGCCACGAGGTTCTCATTGACCCTGGGCTGACCAGCATTTCAAGACGGGGAGAGGTCATGGTCAAAGGTGATGGTTCACCTACATCAGCTCTGTTCCTCACACAGGCCGCATGGCATGCTGACCCGGGAGAAGCCTCAAACAGCTACTGCCTAGTGATGGAAAGGATGCAGAAGTAAAAACCGTGCCTGCGATAGATGCTAGGATCAAGGCATTTGCCATGTGCCTTGCGAGAAGAGAGAAGAAAGACATTCTGAGGGGCTGGACCAGTGGGGAACCAGGTCTCAGAATGGATGACCTCGTGAGAGAGGAGTGGGAGGATTTCTAAGGGCCCGGAAAGAGAGGAAGGGCATTTCAGGCCAGGGGAACAGCATGAACGACTGCGCAGAGGTGTGGAATTTCAGCCTGGGTTAGGAAACGGGGCGGCCTGGCTGCAGCTGAAGCTCAGGGAGAGGGCAGGGCAAGAAGTTACATAAGCAGCCACCAGCTTCTGCGGGACCTTGAACTCCAGGGTGAAAAGTCTGCAGACACCTGGGAGCCCTGGGGAGCTCAGAGGCTGGGCGGAAACAAGAGAACAATGAGGACACACAGCAGAGGGTGGACTGCAGCAGCTGAGCCTGGAGGGCAGGGAGATGGGGAGAAAGCTCTTGTAATGAGGTCAGAGGGAAACAGACCAGGACCAGCGCAGGGACCGTCTAAAGAGGAGGAGACAGAGTCACACGAGGGAGTTGAAATTCTCCTTTGGAATGGCCAGCACGGGGCCGCTGGCTGGGCTGGAGTGACATCTTAACCAAGACAGGGCAGGCGGAGGAGTAACCAGGCATTTGGTATGACCCACCTGTTGGCCTGGGAAATGACACATTAAGTGTTCTAGCCCGGCCGGTGTGGCTCAGGGGTTGAGCATCCACCCAGGAGCCAAGAGGCCACTGGTTTGATGCCCGGGCCGGGCACATGCCCATGTTGGGGGCTCAATCCCCTGTGGGGGGCGTGCTAGAGGCAGCCAATGACAATGTTTCTCTCTCATCGATGTTTCTATTTCTGAATCCCTCCCCCATCCTCTTTTTTCTAAAAAAAAAATCAATAAAAACATTTTTTTAAAAAAAGTGTTTTATCCATGGTATTTATTGTTACTACTCATATATCTCAAATGTTAAGTCATCTTTGTGATTTTTTTCATAGATAATTTTTAGGACAGCCCTGTCATTGGATTTCTTTATAGTCAGCAAAATACCGGGGCCACTAGAAAACCGTTTTATTGCATTTACGATCGTGACGCCTCAAATCAGAGCCTTTGTAACTCAGTCAACTCAATGCTGCCCTGTGAAGCAACGGCAAAGCATGAGGCGATGGCGACACCTCGTTGGCCTCTGTCTCCAAAGTCAGACACCATGGGGGCCCCAGTGTGCAGGGGGACCTTAGACCGTGGCCGGGGCTGTGATCAAGAATGAAGGAATAAATGGATGAGTGGGTGGATGGATGGATGGAACCATAAAAACCATTTAATCTCTTCTTTAAAAAAATGACTTCCTTTTGGACTGACTAGAATGTGTATCCTTGGAAACTGCCCAATGACCCCGGTCCTTAAAGCCGGACACTGCCTTCCTGCGGCCGCCGCTGCCCACAGACCTGCTGTTCTTTGTGGAAGATGCGGGGCGCTGGGTTCCGAGCCCCCGTGTGGAGTCACTTCGGGTTTTGGTTCCCCCCAGTGTTGTGTGCTGCGCGTGTTAATGAAACATTTGTTTTCCTCTCGTTGATCTGTCTTTTATGAACAGGGGTCTCAGCCAAGAACGGAGAAGGCAAAAAGAAAATGACGTTGTCTCCCCTACAGGTACAAGGCTGTTAGCTGGGCAGCCACGGCGCTGTGGAGTGGGGCGCTGGGGCCCCGCCCGAGCGGCCCCCACGGGTGACGCTCTAAGCCTGATGGTTGGCCGAATAGCCCTGTTTGACCACCAGTTGGCAGTTCCCCCATACTGCAGCCTTGTTTGCCCAACTCCGCTTCCGGGCTTCACCCAGGATCTTGGTTGCCCCTCAGGTCTCCAGGCAAAGATTCAAGAGCAGCCCTGAATCCTGCTGACTCGGCTGGAACTTGGATCCTTGGCTCGGCCTTTCCTAGCTCGTTCCTGGGAGCCCAAAACTATTGTCCAAATAGCCTCAGTTCGTTGCAATCCTACCACAAACCGGAAAATGAGGTGAAGTCCTGACGCTCTCTGAGAACCCCATCTGCTACTGGTCCTACCCAGCAGACAGTGTTCTTGGACCGAGCCCAGACCCTGCAGCCTCTTTTGGATCCTGGGGGCCTGGAGGATACCAGTCTATGGGTACACTGGTCTCCCGAACCCTGACCCCCATCCTGTGCCTACTGCCGGCCCCTTCCCTCTGGCTCACGCTGACACCACGCTGGCTCGCAGGTACGGCCATCAGTCAACCGACAGCGAAGTTGGGAAGACCTAATTCTAGTCTACGGGACCTGCAGAGGCGGTTTCTACGGATGCGGGGCTTTTTATGGGGTGGGGTGTGGACTCTAGAACAGCGGTCACCAACGTTCGGACCACCAGTTGGCGACCGCTGATCTAGAAGGCCCTCCACCTAAAGTATTTCTCATTCCTCCTCCTATTCCCTGCTCTCTCATTTCCCCCAAACACACACCTTGCCCCATCCTCTCTCCAGGCCAGAAATATTACCATTTGTGGTTTTTCCTTTGGGAGTTACACCGTTGTGACTGCAGAAATCTCTTTCAGAATCCTAAGACATACCCCCGGAGGGGAGAATATGTTATTTTCATCTATTAATACCTTACACTGTCTTGACCCACAGGTTGAGAACCGCTAGCAGGGTCGCCTAAGACCATCGGAAAACACAGATATTTACATTATGATTCATTAACAGTAGCAAAATTACAGTTATGAAGTAGCAACGAAAATAATTTTACGGTTGGGGGTCACCACAACATGAGGAACTGTATTAAAGGGTCGCGGCATTAGGAAGGTTGGGAACCACTGCCTTACAGAGTCTTATTTCCTCCGTGCTCTCCATAGCTGTCTGCAAATGGAGCCGAGGAGCTAAGTGGCAGAACACGTAGGTGTGGGCTGACTATGCATCCTGCTTGCCCAGGGCAGTGCCAGTCTATGCGTGTTGTCTTGGTGTTATTTTTATTAGTGTCCCGCTTCACTCTTGCCCAGGTTTGGCCACGCGTGAATATGCGTCTAAGTCCTAGGGAATCATACGAAGACTTGGGTTTTGGCTTCCCTCCCTCCCTCCTTCTTCCCTCTCTTTCTGTCTTACTTTGTGCTATGAGTGGACCCTGGAGATACAGAGATGAGTAAGACACCCCCCACCCCCACAATGTGTGCCCTTGAGGAGCTCTGCTCAGCGGGGAAGTGGCTGGGGAGGAGGGTGGGGAGGCAGAGAGAAGAGTGAGTGTAATGTGCTCAGTGTTCCAATTGGGTGGAGTTGCTATGGATAAACCAAGGAGGGCACATTGCCTCTTTTGGAAAATAGGAGGCAGGGAAGGTGGCATGATGAAGGGGAGCCCAAGGGAAGGTTTGAAGGACAGGAGGTCTGTGGCCAGAGACAAGGGGAGCAGGGCTTCCCAGCAGACACCCTAGAATAACTAGTGTAAGTCAGAACTGGTCAGGGGGCCCGGGCTGTCTCGTCTCTGGAAAGGAGCGTTTTTCCGAGGAGGTCAGTGTTGCAGAACAGAGAGAGGAAGGAGATCAGGGAGGCGGGACATGAGGCCAGAAACCTACGTAGAAGCTGGGTCCCGGGGGACCTTGAATGCCACGCTAAAGAGTTTGCATGGGGTGCAAGGGAATGTTTTGCATAGAGGAGTGATCCACCCAGCTCTCAGTGTTAGAAAAGCTGGTCTAGAGGCAATGTGGTACCTGAAAGGAGAGAGGCGAGCTTGAGCTTAAGGAGACTGCAGGGAATTCCCACCTTGCAGAGTAGCTGCTCTTTTTCCTCTGAGTTACCAGGTGAGAGGGAAGGTCCTAACTGGACAGCGAACAAGTGGAAAAGGTGTCTCCCACCAGTGTTCCGAGCGGGATGGCATTCCATGGGCCAGCTGCGTGCATCCTGACACCACCGATGGCAGGAGCACTGTATAGTGTTATGGGCTGGATTGTGTCCCCACAAAATTCATATTTTGAAGCCCTCCACCCCAGTAGTTCAGAAGGTGACTGTATTTGCAGATAGGGTCTTCAAAGAAGGGATTAAGGTAAAATGGGTAAAGGTGGGTGGGCCCTAATCCTTTATCATTCATAAGAAGAGGCAATCTAGACACACAAAAGGAGACAGGAGGGGTGTGGTCGTACAGAGGAGACCATGTGGAAACACAGGAGTGTAGGGAGCGGCTATAGGGTGAAGCCTCGGACTGACCTGCTGGCAAAGCCACAAACAAGTCCCAGCTTAGAGGGCACAGCCCTCTTAGCATAATTAAGCTTGATCTTGTGACGCTCCCTAGATCTTTCCTGGGTAGCTAATGGGCTGTGGGAGGTGCAGCAAGTGCTGCCAAAACAAGTGAAACTCACAGGAATACTGTAACTATGGTGACCACTACTTTGTTTACCTCGGACTATAAAATAAAGGCTCAGCTTGCTGTCTGGATCTTTTTCTGTGGTCTCAGCCAGGCACAGAAGATCCACCTAGACCCAGCTTATTCTCTTTGTCTGTTTTTTCTTCATCCTTCGCCGGCCCTCCCTCAGGCTCGCCGAACCCTTGGCTGTGCTGGCGCGGCACGCAGGAGGAAGATGACCATCTGCGAGCCAAGGAGAGAAGCACCCGAAGAAACCAAACCTCTGGACACCTTGACCTTCGCCTTCCAGAACCGTGAGGAAATACATGTCTGTTGTTTAAGCCACTGGGGCTGCAGCATTTTGTTATGGCAGCCCAAGCAAGCTAATCCATATAGTCTGTCCAAGAGACCCCAGAGACCAGCTGTACGCATACTAGTAGGTAGTGTCTTAGTCTGTTCCGGCTGCTATAACAACATTACCATGGACTGATAATAATAGGAATGTGTTACCCACAGTTCTGGAGGTTGGAAGTCCAAATTCAGGGTGTCAGTCTGGTCAGGTTCTGGCGAAGGCCCTCTTCTAGGTTGCAGACTGCTGACTTTTTGCTGTGTCCTCACATGGCAGAGGGGGAAGGCAAGCTCTCAGGCATTGCTTTCATAAGGGCACTAATCCTGTTCCTGAGGGCTCCACCCTCATGACGTAACCACCTCCCCAGATCCCTCCTCCGAATACCATCACCTTGGAATTTCAACATCTAAGTTTGGGGGCCAGGTGGGGGAACACAAACATTCAGACCACGGCAGGGAGCTCCCTGGCAGTGGCCTTATCTCATTTGTTTGACTCATATCACACGGGGAAGGTCTCGGAGAATTGCCTGGAAGAAAATCTGGAGTGTGAGAACTAGGAGAAAACCACAGGAAGGTTCATTGGCCCATGAAAGCAGGCTGGGGAATATAGTGCAGAGAGCAGGAATGGAGGATAAAGCTACTTAATATCAGTTTTAAAGTAGACAGTAGTTCTGGTTCACTGTCTTTTTAAAAAAAAATCTGGGCAAACCTGATTTTTAATTCCAAGCTTCTATAGGCATTTGTTTTGCAGAAGTCTGAATGCTGCCTGATTATGGTTTACGGAGTGACAATTCAATTCAATGTAAATTAAGATGACAGCATTTCCTTTTCCAAATGAAAAAAAAAAAAAAGCTGGTACTAAGATATGGGAAACAGTTTCTATTCCAATTGAGGGGGACTGTCAGCTACATAGTGTACCACTGATCTGGTGACCACACCATCCTTCTGTTGTCTTTCCGCCATAGGAGTGAGAAGACCCCGAAACTGTAGGGAGCTGCTCAGGGGCCTGGGCGGGCAGGAGGCGGTCTCAGCTGGCTTTCCCTGGGGAAGTGCGCGCAGCTTCCAGGCCGGGTTCCTTCGCTCTAAGGAAACACGCCTCGGGGCTCAGTACTGCTGCGCGGGCAAAAAACACGGTGGAATTCCAAGTTGCCCCCGAAGAGATGCCGAGAAATACTGAGATAATTTTACTCCTCAAGTCGAGAGAGGCCCACTTCCCAGCACTGTGCCCGGGGCCCCGTGATCTACTTCTTCTTCTTTAGAGACACCAGCAGTTCCCTAACCCCATGTGCTCAACAAATAGACATGCAGCGCCTGTGGGGTGGTGCCCACTTCTGTCGGACTCTGGCTCTGCCCGTGGTACACCTGGCTGCTGGCCGAGGCAGGCCTTGTCTTGCTGGCCCGTGGCCATGGTGCTCACACAATAGCTACACTTGGCCTGTGCTGCGTGATAATGGGTGTTGGGGGACAGCATGCACTCTGCCACTTCTCTGCATATGTTCCCCCCACTGAACCCCGGTTACAGCTGCACCGTGTGCCCTAGCGGTGTGTCTGTGACCCCTTGCGTGACGGTTAGCTTTGAATACTTGGGTAAGGGGGTGTCTGCTAGACTCTCTTTTATAAAGTTCTCATTTTTGAAAGAAGGATTTTATGGGGAGCTGCTTTGGACCTATGCAAATATTTCATTGCTTGTCCAACTTTTATCCACTGGATATAGCAAACATTGATATTTCTTATCTGATGATTGCCAAATGGTGATTTTTAACTCCATTATTTCTTGGCTGCATTCTACTCTATGTATGAGCTATCTCTTCTCCCCATTTATCCTATCTAATAAAGAGGGAATATGCTAAATGACTGTCACACCCTCACAAAGATGGTGGTGCCTACAGCCAATAAGGATGGAATATGTTAATTGACTGTCACGCCCTCAAAGATGGCGGCACCACAGCCACAAGATGGCAGCACCCAGTCCCCTCAGCCCCGCCAGGGTAGGCCCAGCCGCTCTGCGTGCCTGCCTCCGGAGTCCCCCAGTCCCCTCGGCCCCCCAGCCGCCCAGGGCTGGCCCGAGGCACAGGCAAGCCTCAGATAGCGGCTGCCCAGCTGCCCAGGGCCGCCCGAGGCTCAGGTAACCAGGGCCGGCCGAGGCTTGTGCTGCCGGCAGTGGCAGCAGCAGAGGTGTGATGGGAGCATCGTCTTCCCCTGATCACTGGGTCGCCTCCCACCCCTGAGGGCTCCCAGACTGTGAAAGGGGGCAGGCTGGGCTGAGGGATCTCCCCTCCAGTGCATGAATTTTCATGCACCGGGCCTCTAGTTTATTCAATAAAAAAATATCTGTGTGGTCTCATGGATTATACTTTATTACATGGGCTATATTCTCCTATTATAATTTACTAGTAGCCCATTTGCAGGAAAATCCTGCAAGCGGCTGTTGCGGCTGTGTGCGCTGCTGCTGCCGCTGCCTTTGCGGCCACCGCGCCTGCACCCGCCCGCCACTGCCGCCCGCCCCGCTCCGCCCTGCTCCGCCCCGTTCCGCCCCGCCCGGCCCGGGCTTTCCCTCTGGCAGCCACCTTGCTTTCCGCTTTTCCTCCCTCTTCCTTCTAAGTTGTCTTCAGTCTTCACTCCTCCCTCTCTCAGCGTATGCAAATTAACCGCCATCTTTGTTGGGTTATTTGCATACTCGCCCTGATTGGCTGGTGGGTGTGGCTTTTGGCTGGTGGGCGTGGCTTGGGCATAGCGAAGGTGCGGTCAATTTGCATATTACTATTTTATTAGGTAGGATTTTGATGCTCAAATTGTCCCAGACTTGGCCCCTTCAAGATGACTGCTTTGTCTTTTTGAAATGTCTCCAACATTCCTTGTGCATTTCACACTTTCTGACACAATAAGATGTTCCAGGCTCACCTCTATGGCACTTAAAATACATTTACATTTATTGTTATAGCTGCGTGTATTGCAAACCTTGAATTCACATCAGTGCCTCTAATTCCAATCCAGTCACACAGCCTTCTTGTTCTTCTCATTACTGGGTTTGCAACCCCTTCTCCACCAGGGAGAAATCTGGCTCCTGCTTTCCTCGATGTGGCTTTTCTCTCTGCAGGCCCCCCTCCCTCCCCTATGGAATCAGCCGCCTGCCTGTGGAGGCTGCCCTGCTTCCTTGTTTGGGGTCTGACCTCCACACTGGCCCGACTTCCTGGCTGAATGTGGGTGTGGCTGTATCATCCTGTGCAGACAGAGAAGCAAGAGAACAAATTAGAGAGAGATACACTGATGAAGCAGACACACGGCGGAAATCACAGGAGAAGGACACGAGGAGTTTCTTTTGGGTTTCTGGACACTTCCTAACCCTGGTCCTTGTCCTTTGCTAAGATGTAGCTGTATTCCTGTTCCTGGCTTTGTGAGAAACTCTGACATCCTAATGATAAATTCTTCCCTTTTGGTTAAGCTACTTCAGGTTGGTTTCTGTTACAAACAGAGAATCTTTTTTTTTAATCCTCACCCGAGAATATTTTTCCATTGGTTTTTTAGAGAGAGAGAGTGGAAGAGAGAGGGAAAGACAGAGAGAAACATTGATGTGAAAGAAACACATCGACTGGTCGCTTCCTGTACATGCCCAGACTAGGGCCTGGGCCGGGGAGGAGCCTGCCACCAAGGTACATGACCTTGACCAGAATCTAAGTTGGGATCATTTGGTTCCCAGGCCGACGCTCTATCCACTGAGCCAAACCAGCTAGGGCTTAAACAAAGGTGTATTGATATCCTGCCTTGTTCCATAAAAAAATAAAACAAACTGTGCAATAGTCAGGGCAAGGGGGAAAAATTAACCCACAGAAAATGCTTACCACATGGAACTGCACTGTTGTTTAATATGGGCTGGAATATTAGCGCTAAGCTTTTTAGTGATCTCAACCAAGTATGAAACACTATCCCTTACAAGATTTCGTCTCCAGATTTTAAAACACGAGCAACTGGAGGATGAATAGATACACCACTGGGACACAATAGTCTGGAAGTGAGCGCTTCAACAAATGGGCAGTAATGGCACGCTGTGTAGCCGTCTGGAAAAAATCTCAATTTGGATCCATACCTCACCCCATACACCGAGTCAGTTCCAAATGGACCGATGCTTAATTACAAAAGACTGGAAGTCTACCTGGTAAATGCCCATCAATAGAGGATTGGTTAAATAAATTACGGCCTATTCCTACAATAAAATGTTATGGGAATTGAAAAAAAAATTAGTGAGGAGCTCTGTATATACTGCTCTAGACATATTTTTGATACATTAAGTAGTAAAAAGCAAAATGTAATAATTGTGTATGGCATGCAACTATTTTTGCAAATTGGGGAATGTCTTGGCTTCTATAGACATAAAAAGATTGCCTAGAAGAATGAGCAGACCATAGTGGTTACATGTTTGGGTATGGAGACAGGTGTGGGGGAGAGATTCTTCTAACTGTATATCTTTTTATGCTTTCTGATGGATGAACCATATAAAAATTTTTTTTTTAAATTGATGAAAGTCAGACAAACCAGCTGATGAAGCCCAGCTAGTTTTGACCGACTCAGAGGACAGCAGGAGGGGCTGGAAGTAAACCTGCCCCCACATTCCCACTGCTGGGGGCCCCGTGGCCATCCCCACCCTGGGATGCCATTCTTCCCATAAAGGATGATCTCCCCAAAGCCTTTCCGTGTGCTATGGGGGAGGTCTACTGCCCACAGTGCTTGCCATATAAGAAGCATCACTTTTAGGGAAGTCTGCCCAGAGCACTCTGCTTCCTCCTTTCACCCACGAATAGTCTACGCTGCGGTGACTTTACAGTAACTGTATGATCATGTGCGCGCAGGAGCGGTGAGCACACCAGCTTCCCAGCCAGAATACCTGGGTTCAGATCTCAGTTGTTCACGTCTTACCTGTTCAGTTGCTGGAGGTTATTTATTTTGTTCCTCTTAACAGACGGGGTGGGGGACAATTACTGCACAGACCTCACAGGGTCCATGTAAAGATCCCCCGCTTACATCAGCCGGTCCAACAGCAACATAATGGGAGCCACGTGAAGCATTAAAATTCTTGTAGCACTCACATTTTAAAAAGACACAAATGAAACTAATATTTATTCCAATTGTGGACGAAAGGAGCCACATGCTAACCTGACAAGCTCAGGGGAGGCCTGCGTGGCAGTCTTGCAAACTCAGAGACCTGGAATAACCACAAAGGATGGTTTGAAAATTAAATATTTAACTACAAACAGGTTATAGTGGGTAGTCCTGTCCTAGTCCGATATCTTCCCTGACAACGATCAACTTAGATCTTCTTTACTGAGCCCATTTGCCTTTTTGCCTCTAAGATAACATATCTGTGAGATGTCTGGTAACTTCCTTTTTACCCTGGACCCCTCAGGGCACAACAAATGGCACTGGGACATTCCCTCATTGTTATTGTTATCAAGTTAATTGTCAGCTGTTAATTTACGTTAAAGTATCCTGTATCCATCTCTGTAAGAGAAGCACATGTCCATCATTTCGCTTTTCACCCTATCCCAGAGGTTTCCCCGCTTTGCTTTGTCCCTCCTCCCTAATCCATCAGCAATGGATTTCCTGTGATTTCAATGTATAAATATAGATGTAACCCTGCATTCTCCGGAGCTTTATCTCAATTCATTGAGGTTCTGCTTCCCGGCATATGTCGACAGTTTGGCTCAAATAAACTCACTAAAATTCTTTACAGGTTTCAATGGCTTTTTTTTCGTTAACACAACATATCAAAAAGTGTTACCACTTCACCATGTAATAAACATTACTGGGGAGATGTTTTACATCCTTCTGTGGTAAGGAACACATGCATCCGCGTTGCAGCCCGCCTGGGAGTAGCTGCATTGCAAGAGCTCAGCATTGAACCTTGCTGACCTACACAGCGCCCAGCACACAGTGGGTGCTCCTCTTGGGCACGAAAGCATTCCTCTGGAGTAAGCCTATGGGGTGCCCCTGGAAGCCATGTCTGCATTGTGGGGTTCATTACTAGGATTTTCCTTAGGCCAGTCCCTGGGCCTTCATGTTTTAATCCACAGCTACAAGGTATGGTGCCGGGTAGCAGCCCTTGTGCAATGAACACTTGACATAAGTGGGGCCACTGTCCCATCTCGTCCGTGGGTGTCCCAGTTCCGGGGTTGGGGTGGGAGGTGGCGTCTGTTGTCCCCCCGACATGCGGAGGACCCTGCGCCACTAGCGGGGTGTAGAGCGAGCGAGGGGGAAGGTCTTGAAAAAAAGGACGCTGCGCCCTCCGGCCGCGGGCAGGGCCACGTTTAGGGGCGATGGCTGCCACGCAGCGCAGCAAGGGCGGCGGGCGGATTCCGAGCGCCCGGAGGTTCTGACCCGCTGGGCCACGAGGGCGCGGGGCTGCGCGGGGCTGCCCGGGCCCGGCCGCCGCTGGGCCGCAGGCCCCGCCTCAGCCTCCGCGCCGCGCCCGCCGTCTCCCGGCCGCTGAGTGGCTGAGGGGCCGGGGTTAACCTTTCACCGCCGCGCGCCGTCCAATCACAGGCTGGCTCTCATGCCGGCGCGGGGAGCGGCGCGTCGCGGGCGGACGGGGCGGCGTGGGCGCCGGTGGGATTCTCCAAGCGGCCGTGCGCCGTTGCCGCGGGCCGTGCGCGGGCTGCGGGCGAGCCGGGCGCTGCGCAGTCTCCGCAGGCGCCGGCGGGAGGGGTCGAGGCGGAGGCGCGGCGCGGCGCGGGCTGCAGCGGGCCCAGGTGAATGGAGTAACCTGACAGCGGGGACGCGGCGACGGCGAGCGGGAGGAAATGGCGGCGGCGGCGGCGCCGGGCGGCACCGGGAGGCCTGGGCTGTGACGCACGCGCCGGAGAGGGGTCCGATGGTTCTCGAAGGCCCGCGGCGCCCCGTGCTGCAGGTGAGGCGGGCTCCCGCGGCGCCGCTTTGTGTCCGGGGCGGGGAGCGCTCCGCCCGGCCCCGCGCCCGGCCCGCGTGGGCGCCCCGGCCCTGGGCCCGCGCTCAGGCCTGGCCCGTGGGGCGGGGACGGCGCGGGCGGATGGCGCGGCCTGCAGGGCCGTGCGCCGGCCGCGACCCTGGCGCCCCTTCCGAGTGGCCGCTTTGGAGGGACCTTGTGCGGTCGCTCCGGCTCCGGCTGGGGATGCGGACCGCCCTTGGGGAGCGGGGTTTGACAGGTCCGGGTACGCGCACCGCACCGACTGCTGCGGGCCGGGCCTCGGGGCATCCTGGGACCTGCGGCGGCCTCAGTGGACACCTGCGGAGGGGCCGGAGGGTGCGGGGGCGGACGCCGGGCTGCGGGTGCTGCTGGCAGGAAGCGCGAGCCCTCGGGGCGCCGGGCAGGACTGGGAGGATTGTGCCCGTGTGCTGGCAGGTGACCAGGTCTGGGTCCCGGGGGCGCGTGGCCCAGGCCATCTTCCCGCCCCTCCCCTCCCCTCCCCTCCCCTCCGATGGTTTTGCGCCAGAACCTCTGGACCCTGCCAAGGAGCCTTTCCTCCGGCCTGTAATCTCCTGGCAATCAGTGTGTCTCTAAGTTACGCGTCAGATTTGTGTGGATGATCTGCAGGAGCCCAGCTGCCCAGGCTTGGCCCGCACGCAGACCCGACCAACCCGCAGAGTGCCTGCCACAGCCTGAAGCCGAGCGGGAGCCGAGGTGAGTGGCCAGGCCTTGCTCTGTGGTGGTCAGGGAGTGGAGAAAGTCGTGCTGGAAACGCCCGCGTGACTGATCCACGGAAGTCGTGAGTGTTCTTACCACCAGCGCCGTTTAAGGACATGCATTCGGTTTAAGGACATGCATTCGGTTTAGGGACATGCATTCGGTTTAAGGAGTGGAATCGAACCGGCAACCTTTCAGTGCATAGGACGATGCTCAATCAATTGTCACTCTGGCTGGGCCAGATCATCAAACTACTGGACTCAGATTTAAAAAAAAAAAATTCGGTTTAAGAACATTCATTCGTCTCATCCAAGAGCCCTTACTTGGAAGGGGCGCTTCTTGAGGTACTTGGTCCTCTGCGTTTTCCGAATCTCTACAATTCTGACTTCCAGTGGTCTTCGTGTTGCTTGTGCCTCAAGTGCAGCCACACAGCGAATGGAAAAGGCCAGAAGTTAGGCAACTTGGAAATGATGTATTTCTTTTTAATGTGCTTTAATACAAGGTTAACGCAATTGAAAAACATATTGATGTGGACATTAACATTTCTAAGTAAAAATACTCGTCTTAACCAAAGAGCTCCCATACTTTATTACAGGATGGAGGCTGGTACAGGATGCTGGAGGAGGTGGCTTGTGCATAGTAATTTCGGCAATGCTGACACCGGCAGGAACCAGGTTCTGGAAGAATCCGCCTGTTTCGCCAAGTGCTGTCTTTAAAACTAGGTAGCTACACGTGGCACGTGTATGGTATAGGTAATACGTGCCACATCTGTATACACACATCGTTATTTCAAAACTTGATTGTAGGACATATTTTATAAAACTTTGTCTACAGATGAGAAACACTAAAGATTGCTTTTAATACCGTCACTTGAAGCACTTAAATGGTAGTGTTGGTGTGTGGGTTTATTCACGGCAACAAAATGCCATCTGAGCCGTTTGAGGGAAAGATGTGTTAGTCACATTTCATTTGGGGCGAAGAGACTTCGCCTGCCCGTGTTTTAGTAGTGCTTGCTTTCTACGCTGCCATCGCCGCCTCGCAGGTCGATTCTGTCTCCCGCACCCTGCTGTGGCTCTGTGGAGGGGTTGTGAAGTGAGGTTTTGTCATTGCTGAGTGTTGTTATCTTGGTTTTCGAAGGCATTTCATTTTCGTGTGCTCTCTTCTTACTTGGTAGTGATTTTGTGGTGGTGTGTGTTGGCTAGTAGGCTCAGTGTCACCTTCTAGGAAGAGGGACTTTTGCGGCTTTGAGATGTTTATTCCCTGCCACTGGCTGACATGTGCGATGCTTGTCTCACTTGAGAAAGTAGACACTTGTGACCTTAACACCCTGCGGTCATCACTGGTGGCAGAGGGGAGAAGTGACCCTGAGGCACTGTCCTGACTTCGCTCTCTCGGAAGGAAGGCTCGGAGATGATCGCCTGGAGTTCCGAGCCTGAGAGTGGCAGGCAGGACTGCCGTGGTTCGAGGCCAGAGCCCCGGCACCGGGCTCTTTGGGTTACATTGGTGCTCTAAGTGGATGGTGGAGGGACGACCGGATCCTGTGTAGGAAGTCCTTAGTTGATGCTTGTTGAATGAAGGAAACGCTGCCTAACCTTAAATGTTCAGGTGACTTCTCACCTGAGTATTTCAGATTTTTTTTCCTGGGCTAAATATATATGTAACTAATTTTGTCATTTTAACCAGTTTTAAGTGTATGGTTTTATGGCATTAAGTACACACACATTGTTTTGCAACCATCAGCATCATCATCTCCAGAACTTTTCCCTCTTCCTCAACTGAAACTCTGTCCCCATTAAATACTATCACTCCACCTCCTTCCAGCCCCAGGCAGCCATCGTTCTATTTTCTCTATGAATGTGACTACTCTTGGAACCTCATGCAAGTGGGATCATACAATATTTGTCCTTTTGTGACTGGTGTATTTCACTTAAGCTCCTTCAGGGTTCATTTATGTTGTAGCATGTGCCAGGGTTTCCTTTTTAAGGCTGAATAATGGTTCATTGTATGTGTATATACCACATTTTATTTATCCATTCATCCGTAGGTGGACACCTGGGTTGTTGCTTCTGCATTTTGGCTTTATGAATAGTTTTCCTGTGTGTGTGTGTGTGTGTGTGTGTTTAATCTTAATCCAAGGACATGCTTAGAGAGCGGGGTGGGGGGGGGGGGGGAGAGAAAGAGAGAAACATTGATGTGAGATACATCGATTGGTTGTTTTCCATACACGCCCCAACCAGGGATCCAGCCACAACTCAAGTATGTGCCTTGACCTGGAATCGAACTGGCAACCTTTCAGTGCATAGGACGATGCTCAATCAATTGTCACTCTGGCTGGGCCAGATCATCAAACTACTGGACTCAGATTTAAAAAAAATATATATATATATATTTATTGATTTTTACAGAAAGGGAAGGAGAGAGAGAGAGTTAGAAACATTGATGAGAAAGAAACATCGATCAACTGCCTTCTGCATGCCCCCTACTGGGGATCGAGCCTGCAACCAAGGTACATCCTTTGACTGGACTCAAACTTGGAATCCTTCAGTCCGAGTGCCGACGCTCTATCCACTGAACCAAACCAGTGAGGGCTGGACTCAGATTTTATCGCAATATGAGCTTTCTCAGGGCTGTTCTGAAAGTTACACATTCCCACAAATGGTTCCTCTTTGTCAAGAAAAGACTTTAATCTCCTTGAGACCCAGGATTGACTCATTTTTGTGATCTCAGTTCCTGGCGAGCAGATATTCCAATAACTGAGCTTGTTCGGTTGATCAGTCGTGGCTCGAGGCGTGCTCTTGGCTGCTGGAGGAGGACACTGGGAAGGTCCGTGTCTAACTTGTGCAAATCGTAAGTTGGAGCCAAGTGATTTGTCTTGTTTACCTTATGCTCTGCTTTTTGAACATTCAAGAGTTTAGGTCACTCTAACAGGTCAGTGACTGTACATATTTTATTATTTGTCTACTCTGGGAGGATTTGAGATGGTTTTTCAGGGATATCGGTGTGTGAGAGCACTGAAGATGGTGAAGGTGGAGAGGCACAGGGTGGAGGAGGCAGGAGGGAATTAGAGGAGAAGCTTAGGGCAGGGAGAGCTCAGCATCTGCATGTCGCTAAAGGTTTTTAAAAAATTTAAATAATTAGTCAAAGCGAAAGAGGAAGCAGTACTAATTATAGTTGGCATTGATTAATGAAAGGAAGTACACCAATTAACCAGGAGAAGCAGACTTTTCTCTTGTATGAAGAATAAGTGATTGTTTAAATTCGTATATAAAATGACATTAATATGTGGACAAAATGTTTTACGAGTGATAGAGAAACTTTTTTCACATGCCATTGTACAGAAGCTAGGTAAAAGCCTCAGGCAGACTAGAATAGCTTTAGTAATACGGTGTACATCATACTGGGGATTTGATTTATTAGAGTTTAGTTAATTTATCTTCCAGGTGACTTCCCTGAAATATCAGTGTCTCATTCAGTTATCTTTTGACAGATGCTGAGTGACAATCTGTTTACAAATGAACTTATTTCTGGACAGTATAGGCAGTTAGGATTTTCCCAATTTTCGCCGCCAGGCTTTAGGAATGTGTGTTGGCCTAAAAAGTAGGGCTGCTTTCGTGGTGGTGTATCCTCAGTGAATGAATGCAGAGGAAGTGATACTTACAGTTGATCCTTGAACAATGTGGGGCTTAAGGGGCGCTGATTTCCCCACCCCCGCCTCGAATACCAAATCCTTGGTGCTCAAGTTCCCTATGTGTAATGACCCTCTGCAACCGTGGATCAAAAACAGTACAGGTATCTATACTAATAAAAGGGTAATATGCTAATTAGACCGGATAGACTGGACGTCCTTCCGGACAGAGCCACGGTGGCGGGGGCCGAGGCAGAGGCGGTTAGGGTGATCAGCAGGCCAGGCGGTTAGGGTGATTAGCAGGCCAGGCAGGGGAGAGTGGTTAGGGGCATCAGGCAGGCAGGCAGAGGGGGCTAGGGGCGATCAGGCAGGCAGGCAGAGGGGTTAGGGGCGATCAGGCAGGCAGGCAGGTGTGCAGTTAGGAGCCAGCGGTCCAGGATTGCAAGAGGGATGTCCTACTGCCGGTTTAGGCCCGATCCCGCAGGGCAGTCGGACATCCCCCAAGGGGTCCCCAATTAGAGAGGGTGCAGGCCTGGCTGAGGGACCCCCCCACCCCCGTGCACGAATTTCATGCACCGGGCCTCTAGTTTATTGCATAAAAATCATTGTATAAGTGGACCCTCATTTTGATGTTCGAGGGTCAACTGTATTTTTTAGGTCTAGCTGATGAAATTAAAATTTTCAGTAATGTAAGAAGGCCTTTGTTAAAACATACTCTTGTTAGTGAATTGTTGGTTCTCTTAACATGTGCAGTTGCTTAGGGCAAGGATAGCTTAGCATTTAAATACATGACTAGGAAGATGCCACAAGAAAGCATTGTTTGAGGTTGCCGATAAAATTTACTAGAGATGAGACATGAAATACTTAAATTTTGGTCTTAGTGTTTGATTTTTGAGACTTGTAGTGACATTAAATGTCTGTGTTAAGGTTTATAGAATAATAAGGATGGACTAGAACAGTACCTGGCATACAGAATGTGCTCCGATTTGTTCAGTGAATAAATTTGTTTTTATTACTTTCTGAAGTATTTAGAAACTAACACAGTTTTATGGAGAATAATGTTGCTTTTATATGAAGTTTTTGAAAAGATTATTACTGCCCTGGCTGGTGTGGATCAGTTGGTTGCGCATTGTCCAGGGCACTGAGGGGTTCCAGGTTCCATTCCTCAGGGCACATGCTGGGGTTGCTGGCTGGATCCCTGGTAGGGGCGTGCAGGAGGCAGCAGATCAATGTGTTGCTCTCACATTGATGTTTCTCTCTCCCTTCCTCTCTGAAATGTAAGATGAAAACTTAGGGAAATAGTCTTACGAAGTAGATAAAGTCAGATTTTTGCTTTGAATGGATGGCAGAATCTTTCAGAGACAATTGAGTCTTTTCATATCTCCATCTAGAACAGCTTAGTAAATGTTTGTTAATGGATGAGAACCTGATAGAAATTGTTTTAACTTTTTCTCTTTGATCATTTTGATACCCTGTGCTGTGAAGTCCTTTTTGCCCACTCAATTTGCTTGTCTGCCTTTTGCTTATTGATTTGTAGTTGTTTATATATCCTACTCTTTTTTCACTCTCTTAATCAGGTCATTTAATGAACACAAGTTCTAATTTTATGTAGTCCAGTTTGTCAATGTTTTTCCTTTATGATTGGTGCTTTCTAGAGCTTGTCTAAGAAATTTCTGCTCACCCCAAGGACATGAAGACGTATTTGCCAATTTTTTTCCTAATAACTTTATTGTTCAATTTTGTACATTGAGATATATAATCTAATTGGCATTGATTTTTGCGTGTGATAATGAGGCGGGAGTAAAGATTCTTTTTTCTTTCTGGATATACGACCTGGCTTCTATTCTGTACGGTACTGTTTATGTCATTAAGTAAGTAAGCTTATATATGTGAGTCTTTCCATTGTTTTATTCTGTTTCATTGTCTATTTTTGTGTTAGCACCCACACTATCTTAATTACTGTAGCTTTATAGTAAGTCCTAATAAATAAATTGCTTTTTTTTTTTATGTTAAGCCATCTTTGCATTCCTGTGGCAAAACACAACAGGTCGAGATGCATTTTCCTTTTTAAATATATCTGGATTCAGTTTGCTAGGATTTTGTTTAGCATCTTTATGTTTTTTGTTTGAGAGATGGGGCTGTACTTTTACTGTTATTAGATCTTGGTGTCCAGTTTATGCTGGTATCATAGAAAGAGTTGGGAAGTATTCTCTCTTACTTCTGTCCGGAAGAGTTTGTTTTTAAGATTGAAGTTATTTTTAAATATTTAGAAGAATCACTAGTGAAGCCATCTGGGCTTGGAGTTTTTAATAATCCATTTTTAATAATCCATTTTCTTTAAAAGGTATAGGCCTCTTCAAATTTTTGTTTCTTCAGATGTTAACTTGGGTAAATTGTGTTTTCCCAGGAATTTGTCCACTTCATCTAAAGTATTTACTTGAGTGGCCATGAGAAAGTAATTGATGCTAAAATAACTAATTAAAACTTTGCTTCATTTGGAAAAATTACAACTTTTTTTTTTTTAATATATTTTATTGATTTTTTACAGAGAGGAAGAGAGAGGGATAGAGAGTTAGAAACATTGATCAGCCGCCTCCTGCACACCCCCCACTGGGGATGTGCCCGCAACCAAGGTACATGCCCTAGACCGGAATCGAACCTGGGACCCTTGAGTCTGCAGGCCGACGCTCTATCCACTGAGCCAAACCGGTTTTGGCTGGAAAAATTACAACTTTTTAAAAAAATATATTTTATTGATTTTTTTACAGAGAGGAAGGGAGAGGGACAGAGAGCTAGATACATCGATGAGAGAGAAACATCGATCAGTTGCCTCCTGCACACCCCCCACTGGGGATGTGCCTGCAACCAAGGTACATGCCCTTGACCGGAATCGAACCCGGGACCCTTCAGTCCACAGGCCGACGCTCTATCCACTGAGCCAAACCGGTTTCAGCAAATTACACCTTTTAAGAGGTAATTAAGTAACATAAAGAATATTCTTTGCTGTGTGTATGAAATAATAGTCAGGGGTTAATGACACTTCAGTTAGGTTGTATATATTCTCAGAAGTTAGGCACAAGTGTGATTTATGTGGACAAAGTTAGTTCCCTGAAAACTAATGATATTCAACAGCTATTGGTAGGTTGGGAGCTCGATCCAAGCCAGGGCACATAGAAGTGATGGGGAAAATGAGACATTCTTGGGGGGGCTAGCAATCTGAATCTGTGCCCGTAACCTCATGCACATTCTTGTTAGCCTATAGTCTAGTCACTGCCCCTTTAATTATCTGGTCTTGCAAGACCTGTTTACCTAAGGACTACCCCCATTTTAGAGAGGCCATAAACCATGAACAATACACAACCCCCAGACAGGGTAATCAGTGCTGGCACCAGGCCAGGCCTTTAGGTGTGGTGTCACGGCCCCCACCCCAACACCCAGGGCTTTTTGCAGAGCCCGCGAAAGGTCTGGAAGTCCCATCCCATACGTGGGGGACAGAGAAACCAAAGGGTATAAAGGGAAAGCTTCCTCCATATTGACTTGCTCAGGATTTGGAGAGAAACAGTCTCCCCTGAGTCACTGTACCGGTACATGTGAAACATCTGAAAATAAAGAGGTTTTTCCTGTGTCTCCAAGTACTCCTGTGTGATCTTCGCCAGGTAAATTCTGTAGCAGAAGAATCAACCAATGAGTGTATAAAACATGGAACAACAAATCAATGTTTCTCTCTTTCAAATCAATCAATACAATTTTTTTTTTTAAAAAAGCTCTTGATTAGTATGTGAAATTTGTAATTAATTGGAAGCTAAATTTCTAATCTGACCAAAATTCGTTTTTGATTAATCCAACCCTTGAATTATAATTTAACATATGCTTTATTGTTCTTTGAAGGATTGTTTCTAAGTCATAGTAAAAATAAAAATAAGTAAAGTATAAAGTATGAGTATCTTAAAAACATTTTGGGAGGGGGACAGTCAATATTCAAACGGCTTCAGCTTTCTGCAGTGCATGCAATTCTTTCTCCTCGCCAAGCATCTTAGGCATTTTTTAGTGATTTGCACATCTGACTTGGCTAGTGAATTAAATGTATGTGTTGAGGGTTATGTAGGGGAGCGAGAGGAGTCTGGGCTGACATCGTAGTAGATCCCAGTATAGAAGGAGGCTGAGACCGAGAGGTGAGCAGTAGCCCGAGGTCTTCCAGGTAGCAGATGGATTCAAGCTCCACTCGGACTTTACCTTGCGTCCTTCCCTCTCTCACATGGATTTGTTCTGTCATGTATTGGGTTTAATTGTAACTCAGTTGAGTGAAATAAGACTTGTTAGCTTAGGAGGTTGCATTTATTCTGATGCTGCTGGTTTTTTCTCCCCAGAATTCTTGAATTCCTGTAGTGGAGGGTTTAAACATTTGGTTTTTTGTTGTATTTAGCAATAGTGAATCTTCATCTTTCTTTTTAGATTAATTTAATTTTTGGAACGGCCGAAAGTTCCCTTGGCAGCTAAGTGTGGCTTTCCAAGTGGAAACGTGTAGCAGGCAGGCAAGGATAGGGGATCGGAGCGAGAGATGGGGCCACGAAGGCCCTGGTTCTTCCAGGGTGGGGGTAGGTGGGTGGGGGTTTGTGCTACCGGGGACTTGGAGTGCGTAAACAGGGCCAGGCCAGGCACCCGGGGAGCGGAGAGGAAATGTCAGTAACAGGAAAAGCAGTGTCTGCTCTGAAGGAAAGAGTTAGGGCTCAGGAGTCTCCCCGTGTGTTTAGCTGTCCTTGTCTGTGGGCCCGGTACAGAGTTCCTTGTCCGGGGCTGAGGTTAACGAGGTGAGAGCCCTTGGACACTGAGAAGAGAACATCAGAGGCCCAAACCCCGCAGCGCCGTAGAGAAGACCCTTTGTGACCTAGCCCCTGCTCGTCTCACAGTGCCATCGTCTCACCGCTCTCTGTGGACGCTGCTCCAGCATGCTGCTGCTCGCAATTTCTTCCACTTGACCGCAGGGAGTCTCGTTCCCAGGATGCCCTGTACTGTCCCCTTCCTGCCTGATGCTGTTATTTCTCAGTCTGTAAAACTGAACTGCAGTCCGTCCTCACCCTCTCCATTCTCACACTTGTACTGGGGGTGTCTTGCTCAATAAATATTAGTTGAATGAATGAATAATTTAAGGGGCAGGAGGTAAAACAAAGGTTTTTAAGTGAGGAAAACCACCTTAAATATTACTTTTTATACTACTCTGAAATGAAATGGGATATAACTTCTATTTTCTGTGTTCTACTGATAGCTAAATACTGACTTACCAGTATTTAGTAGAGTTTTATTTTTAACTTTATGTTTTAAAAAAACTTACAGAGATGTAGGATTGGAATACCCTACATTTACCAATGTTTATCAATTTGTGCATTTGCATTCCAGGCCTTGTGCTCTTCACTACTAAATATTTGAGGTATATTTTCTAAGAACAAGAGTATTCTCTTACATATTTGCCATACAGTTATTAAATTCAGATAATTTAACGTTGGTAATATTGAAATGTCACCGGTGTTCCTCTAGGGCAGAGGTCGGCAAACCGCGGCTCGTGAGCCACATGCGGCTCTTTGGCCCCTTGAGTGTGGCTCTTCCACAAAATACCATGTGCGGGCTCGCACGTACAGTGCGATTGAAACTTCGTGGCCCATGCGCAGACGTCGGTTTTCAGCCTGGGCTAGTCTATTTTGAAGAAGTGGCGTTAGAACACTCAAGGGTCCAAAGAGCCGCATGTGGCTCTCGAGCCGCAGTTTGCCGACCACTGCCCTAGGGGCGGCAAGTAGCTTTCCCTCTATGCTCTAGCTCAATGGATGGGGACCGAGTTAAACTGACAAAGGGCCGATTAGCTGGAGAAAAGGTTTATTTTTCATGCACGCAGGAGCTTCCTAGGGAGAAATAAAACCCCGAAGAAGTGGTTAGGCTTGAGAGCGCATGTGCCATTTTAATAAAGGGTGATACGTTGTGGAGACGTGATAAGACAAAGGAAAAGGAGTTTGGATTTCTAAGGGGTGGTAAATTGTGGCAAGGTAGACCTGTGAGGGACACTGAGGGAGAACAAGGGTTATTTCAGCAGGCTTATTTATGCAGATTCGAGTCCCTGGCGTCTCTCTCCAGTGATAGGAGGCATCTCTTCCTGGTACTGGGGTGGGGAGAAAGGACACTTTGACAATGGGAAGTGTGTGGCCTGCTTTTCGGCAGAAACGGGAGGGCAGGGAGTTCCTCCTGTGTCTGCTGTTAGTCTTGTCTTCAGCTCAAAATAATCCTCATGCCAGAGTGACATAGTTTGAGGTGGCATAGTCTGATCCCCTTTAATCCCAACTATGTAAGTTGTGTTTAATTGTCATGTCTCTCTCTTTTGTAATATGTTTTTATTGATTTCAGAGAGGAAGGGAGATGGAGAGAAAGATAGGAACATCAGTGATGAGAGAGAATCATTGATTAGCTGCCTCCTGCACGCCCCCCACTGGGGATTGAACCCTCAACCCAGGCATGTGCCCTTGACTGGAATCGAACCAGGGACCCTTCAGTCCCCAGGCTGACGCTTTATCCACCGAGCCAGACCAGCCAGGGCTGTCCTGTCTCCTTACTCTTTTAGTCTGACAGTGTCTCCGCTTTCACTGTGATGATCCCGGCATTTTGAAGAGCACAGCCAGTTTGCAGAGTGAATCTCGGATTTGGTTTGCACGCTTCCTCGTGGTGAGGTTCGGGTTGTGCGCCTTGAGCAGGAACCTGCGCGGAGGGCATTGCTTTGGAGCTCTGCTGTGGTATTGTTCGGGCGGCTCCCTAGCTTTGGTCCTTTCCGTTCCTCGCCGTGGGGGGAGGTCCGTGTCCCCGTGTTGGCGATGCTAACTGTGTCACTTGGATGAAGTTGCAGTGGCATCTGGCAGTGTTTCTAGTGAAACATTTCAGTTCCATGTCAAATAGGTAATCTGTGCAGAGCTATTGTGACATGATGTTCTTTTGTAACCCAATAGTTTCAGTGTCCATTAATGACTCTTGCCTCGATTTTCGGTTGTGATGGTTAAAAATGATTTCTTTCTGTCATTCCTTCTGCACTTACTAGCGGACATTGAACAAAGTTTTATCTGGATTTTAAACCTAATAAAATATAGTTTCTAAGATACTATAATGAGAAGAACTATTTGAGTCTTTGGGTTTTCCCAGTTGTACTTGAAACCGTAGAGCTTTAAGTTGTTGCTGAGACGTTTTCAAGGTTAGTGTCAGACCAGATTGCATTCGGAGGAGAGGATTCTGTAGTGGTTGGGAGGTCGCCCAGGGGCTAGGAGGGCGGGGGAGTACAGTTGTCTGACGTCAACATTGCCCCTGGACAGATGCCACTCTGGCTGTGGTGCTTTCAGGTCAGCCCTGAACTCTTCTTTCTAGGGGAGAGGCGCAAGGATGGAGGCATTAAACGTATTAAAATAACTTGGGTTATGTAAAGTCTTTAAACAGTAGGAAGTACCTAAATTGAAATTTTCTTTGACCTATAAAGATACATGCTAATTTAAGGTTAGATAAATAAAGTTTATTCTCAACATAGTGTAAATTAATGAAAATATATTTATGGATATTTCCAGCTTTCCTTGAATTTAGTGTAAGTCAGGTATGAGATTACCTTTCATTTCGGAGTTCGCAGTTTGGGGTGGAGGGTTAGCAGTAGCATCCAGTAGGGAACAGAAGATATAATGAAGCCCTGATGTGGGCGGTGTGGTGGCCATGTGTGCTGCCCGAGAGGGAGTCCAATGAGGAAGTTCTGAGGGAGCTTGGGGTGGGAGTGAGGGGTGCGGTCCAGAGGAGCAGCTCAGTGTGAAGGCTGGGAGACGTGTGCGGGGTGTCTGGAGAAGCAGGTCACGTGAGTGGCTGCTCGGCGTGCACACGGCAGTGGTGTGGCGCTTACTCCTTGCCTGGAACTTTCAATGTTTTCTTTTCTGACTCCACATTGGTTCAACATCCAACATACGTACCAGCCTATCAGGCTCATGTTGTCTCAGGACCAGACCCGCCTTTAGTATTAAAATGTCCATGTTGCCCTGCCCAGGGTGACTCCGTTGGCTGGGCATTGTTCCAGGCACCAAAATGTTGCCGGTTCGATTCCCAACCGGAGCACATGATTGGGTTGTGGGCTGGATCCCTGGTAGGTGGCCTGGAGGAGAAGGCAGCCCATCCATGTTTCACTCTCACATTGATGTTTCTCTTTCTCCCTCTCCCTTCCTCTCTCTAAAGAATTAAATAAAGAAAAAGAAAATGTCTGTGTTATATTGTGTTAAAATCGCTTGACATAGAAGGTGGCCCCTTTGTCCTCCTGGGTGGTCTTATGTGGTGTAAAGATAGGCAGAATTGAGTAAAATTCTAGTACTTGTTGAACAGTGTTTCTATTGAGTCAAATACAGAAACTTGGAATCAAACCTTAACCTTAAAACTCACCTTGAAAGCTAGTGGTGTGTGAATTATTTACCTCTCTTGAAGCAAACTGCAGGGGAAATGTCCTTTTAGGGAGCTTGAGGGAAAGTCAGGTCTCTGTGCCATTTTGATGAGTTGGAATGTTGTCTTTTTCAAAAGTATTCCAGCCAAAACTGGTTTGGCTCAGTGGATAGAGCGTCGGTCTGCGGACTGAAGGGTCCCAGGTTCGATTCCAGTCCGGGCATGTACCTTGGTTGCGGGCACATCCCCAGTAGGGGGTGTGCAGGAGGAAGCTGATCGATGTTTCTAACTCTCTATCCCTCTCCCTTCCTTGCTGTAAAAAATCAATAAAATATATATTTTTAAAAAAGTATTCCAAGTAAAGGGGCCGTTGGCTGGCAGCCTAGGGATACTGCTATGGGAATTCTGATGGATGGAATTTGTTAAAATGGTATTGGACCTGCATTCAACTTCAATTTCTGACAAATCTAGTTTTAGGCATAATTACATTGCAATGTAAACATAATATATTTATGTTACAGATTTAGAGAAACCCATAAATTTGTTTGGTTCATAGAGTAGTGCAAGAAAAGAAGGCTATTGAATTTGTGGTTTAACTTACAGAAACTGGGGTAAAATTTACCACAATTAATAGCTTCAGAAGGGAGAAGTTTTTCTTTTCCAGTTCCTAAAACAGAATCATATATCTCTAAACTGTTGTCTTTATACAAACGCTTGAAAGTTTGTTTTTCAGTTCTAAAAGTAATAAGGTGCTCAAATTGTAGGGAATTTTAAAATGCAGAAAAATTTTAAGGAAAAGAAATTACTCCTGGTAGTAATCATATCCTCAATTTTTGAGTGAATATTTTCTCTCCATTCCCCCCTCCCTCCCTTTTCTTTTCTTTTTTTCTTAGTTTTTAACTTGAAGACATAATCATAATCTTATTGTAAATAAAAATGTCCTGCTTTTTTTCATTGGATGCCATAACATGAGCATTTTTGTTCATTATAAACTCATTATGTTTAATGGCTCAATTGAATTGAATCATGTAAAATGAACCATGGTTTACCAAACCATTCCCTCATTCATTGGGGGTGGAAGTGGGAGGGGCATTTTTTGCTGTTATAATTGGTGATGTTGAAGGGAACATTTCTGTATGAAGTTTTTGTGTGTGTTAATGTTGTAGGCTAGATTAATATGCAAGGATTTCTAATTCATGACAGAAATGACAAGTAAAAATGGAAATCTGTGATAAAGTATCTAACGATATTGGTGTTTAAATTCTTGAAGTTTGTATTCCTTTTCTCTTCTCTTTGGTCTCAATCTTTGTTTGACCATAGTCTTTTTGTAAGCTATACTCACCAAATAGTAGTTAATAAATCCTTGAAATATTTATTTTGTATACTATAGAAATTTTGGATATTTCCCATCTTTTTGTACACTTTATATTTTCTTTTTTTACACTTTATATTTTCAAAACTTGTCCATTTGGTGGTGATGATGATGATGGTACCATTTTATTGCCTAAGAAACAGTTAAGGGAAGTAATATTTTCAGTGATGTCAGTGGAGCCAACAGAAATATATATAGTACTTTTTGTTGTTTTTTTTCTTTGCTTTTAAAGAAAATTGGTGGATACAAAGCTATGTAACTTTATTTCACACTACATACTATAGTTTGTGATTTAGATTTGATTTTTATCCTACCCTAAATTCATAATGTATAGGTGGTTCAGAGGTTGGGGGTTTTCATGTTTGTTAGGTTAAAATACCGTATAAAATCTTGTATATTTTAAATTTATATGAGAATATATTTTCTATGCTGAATTTTAGAATTAATAAAACATTTTAGGTTTTCTTTAAGACATTCCTTATAGTCTTAAGAATTGTTTGAAAACATGATTCTAAATAGAGATGGGAGTGTGGTTTTTAAGAAACTGCCACTTAGTGAGCATTTTCTGTGTTGCAAATACTTTTTCTCCACCAGCCTTAATATATGCATGGTCTTATTTGATCCTCATAATAGTCAGGCGTTCCTATTTTGTAGGCAAGGAAACAACCTTAGAGAGAGGTAGTGGAGTCTGATAAGCCTTGGTCTTCCTGACACTGGACCCCTTGCTGGCATACAGATGACTTTAAATGACAAATACTTAAACAAATGAAACAGGCCTGCCTTTCTACATCCCCAGTTGCCTTCCTAGGTGCCCCTCCTACATCCTAGGGCCTCTGTGAGGAGGGAGGTGCTGTATATGAGAACCTGTTAAGAGATGAGAGCATCAACTGGACTTAGGAAGTTATCTTAAAACAGTTGAGCCCTGTCCAGCGTGGCTCAGTTGGTTGAGCATCATCCAGTGCACCTATAGGTCACCAGTTTGATTCCTGGTCAGGGCACATGCCAGGGTTTTGGGCTCAATCCCCAGTAGGGGGCCCATCAATGTTTCACTCTCATCTGTGTTTCTGTCTCTCTCTCCCTATCTCTCTAAAGTCAGTAATATATACCACACACACACACACACACACACACACACACACACACCTTACCTAATAATAGAGAAACATGTAAATTGACCGTACCTTCGCTATGCCCACAGCCAATCAGAGTGAGTATGCAAATTAACCCAACAAAGATGGAGGTTAATTTGCATACATGCCTGGGTCCCGGGAACCTCCTCGGCACCCAGGTCACTCTCAGCCAGCCATCGGAGGAAGGGGCCGAGCCTTCGATTAGAGGGGCGGGGCGGGGGGGGCAGTGCTTCCCAAGCCTAAAGCCTGGGGCTTGGGAAGGGGCTGAGCCTGCGATCAAACCAAACGCAGACCATCCGGAAGTCAGAGCTGGGTTGCCCAGTTGCAGCCTGTCAACCCAGCACTGACTGCCCGGGTGGCTGAGACCCAGAAAGTGAGTCAGGGTCTGATCTGCAGCCTCAGTGGAAGCTGTTGATCAGTGTACTTTCTCTTTCTCTCCCTCTTTCTTTCTGATCTTCGCCAGCAGCCAGGCTTTTCTTTCTCTCCCCGCCCCTGAGGGGGCTGCTGTTAAGCCCCGCCTCTTTGATCAGGCCCAGAGATAGGCCTGGAGATGCTGACTGGCATAGGAACCAACCAATCAGAACCAAAGGTGGGTGCTGTGGGGAACCAATGGCTGCCTAGGAGGCGGAGCTTTTGACGCTGACTGGCATAGGAACCGACCAATCAGAGCCAAAGGTGGGTGCTATGGGGAGCCAATGGCTGTCTAGGAGGTGGAGCTTTAACGCTGACTGGCATAGGAACCGACCAATGAGAACCAAAGGTGGGTGCTGTGGGGAGCCAATGGCTGCCTAGGAGGCAGAGCTTCTGACGCTGACTGGCATAGGAACCGACCAATCAGAGCCAAAGGTGGGTGCTATGGGGAGCCAATGGCTGTCTAGGAGGTGGAGCTTTTGACACTGACTGGCATTGAAACCGACCAATGAGAACTAAATTTGGGTGCTGTGGGGAGCTAATGGCTGTCTAGGAGGCAGAGCTTTTGACAATGACTGGCATAGGAACCGAACAATGAGAACCAAATCTGGGTGCTGTGGGGAGCCAATGTCTGCCTAGGAGGTGAAGCTTTTGATGCTGACATAGGAATGGACCAATCAAAACCAAATTGGCCTGCAGGAGAGGGCAGTTAGGGGTGATCAGGCTGGCAGGCAGAAGCAGTTAGGGGCAATTAGGCAGGCAGGCAGGTGAGCAGTTAGGAGCCAGTGGTCCCGGATTGTGAGAGTGATGTCTGACTGCCAGTTTAGGCCCGAACCCTGGGATTAGGCCTAAAATGGCAGTCGGACAGCCTGTAAGGGATCCCCAATTGGAAAGGGTGCAGGCTGAGTTGAGGGAATCCCCCATCTGTGCATGAATTTCGTGCACCAGGCCTCTAGTGTATGTGTGTGTATATATATCCTCCTATATAATAAAAGGGTAATATGCAAAATGACCCTAACAGCAGAATGACTGGTCTGGTCGCTATGATGCACACTGACCACCAGGGGGCAAACGCTCAATGCAGGAGCTGCCCCCTGGTGGTCAGTGGGCTCCCACAGGGGGAGCTCCACTCAGCCACAAGCCGGGCTGATGGCTGTGAGCTTAGTGGTGGTGGCGGGAGCCTCTCCCGCCTCCTCAGTAGTACTAAGGATATGCGACTGCTGGCTTAGGCCTGCTCCCCACAGGGAGTGGGCTTAGGCCCTCAGTCAGACATCCCCCCAGGGCTCCCAGGCTGCCAGAGGGATGTCTGACTGCCAGTTTAGACCCGATCCCCCAGGGAGCTGGCAGGTGGACATCTCCTGAGGGATCCTGGACTGCGAGAGGACGCAGGCCAGGCTGAGAGACCCCCCAAGTGCACGAATTTTCGTGCACCAGGCCTCTAGTGTGTGTGTGTGTGTGTGTGTGTGTGTGTGTGTGTGTGTGTATATATATATATATCTTGTACATATATATGTATATACGTATATATGTGTATAATTATATATATATACACATACTAGTAGCCCTGCACACGAATCCATGTGCCAGTAGCTCTCTGCCACCCTCCTGTAGCTTCCCCCGCCCCCCCCCCCCTCCTCATAGCTTGCTGCCCTGCCCCCTCCTGTAGCTCTCTGCTGCCCGCTTGTAGTTTGCTGCCCCAATCTCCTGCAGATGCCTGACCCGGTCGTTATGCGGTCAGTTGTTACACCTCACAGAATAACAGGTAATTAGCATATTCCTCTCTAATTATATAGGGTATATATATATATTAAAAACAGTTGAACAACTTTGGATCCTTTCTATGCGCAGATTTCTTTTTTAATAAGGCTGTTTGCTCACTTAGCTCCCTCTTCTTTTTAAAACTCTTTTCCCCAGTATAGTTGAAGTTCCATGAAATGGAATTTTGTTATTTGGCATGCATACTATTTAAGAACTGGACGTGCTTTTTTGTTCTTTTTTTGCTGATGTGAAAATAGGATTAGAAACAAAATCTCCTTGCAACCCAGAAAATCTCTTCAAAAAGGCAGAAGGAAAGAAAACGGTTTTATTATGAGTGAACATTGAACCAGAATGGGATGTGCATCGGGTCAGCCACTACAGAGCCGGAGAAGACAGTGGCTATAGCCCATTACGTCCGTGCCGTCAAGATAAATCGCTAATTTCTTGTATCTTTATCACTGGAGGTCAGTTTTGCAATTTGGAGTCAGGTGGCAAATTAGGCCTCTCTTTTCCTAGGAAACTTGGAGATTGGGCATTATCTTCCTTTATTTTAAATCCGCACCCAAGGACATGCTCATTGATTTGACATGTTTATGGATTTGAGAGAGAGAGGAAGGGGTCAAGGGGAGGGAGGGGAGAGGGGAGAGAGAGAAACAGAACCCAATGTGAGAGAGAAACCGATTGGTTGCCTCCCTTCAAGTGTCCTGACTGGGACTCAGCCCAAAACCTAGGTCTGTGCCCGGACTGGGAATCAGCCCTCCAGCCTGTGGTGTCGGGCGATGCTCCGGCCCGAACCGCCTGGCCAGGGCTGCACTTACCTTCTTGTCTGCAGCCTAACCGGCTGCTGGTGGCTGACGTTGCAGAGAGGGCTCTCAGGTCCTTAAGAAACGTGCCTGAGGGGTAAGTGAGAAGAGCTAGAGGTTTAAGGTTCACTGCATTTGAAGAGGACTGAGAAGAATTCTGTACAAAAGGGATGGGGAAGGAGTCTCTTCCATTTACCTTATTTAACTGGGAGAATTAAGCCTCTATTTTTAATTTTGCCCTTCTACCAGCAGCCACAGGAGCAGCCAGGTAAAGCTGTCACTTTGTAGCAGAGCCAAGGGCGCCTCTAGTCATTTAGGCTTTGATGGGGTTAAAATAATGCTTTGGAAAGCCATAGCGTATTTGTTATGTTAAACAAAAAACCTAAGGTCCGTGGCTGAAAGTCTTCAAAAGAAAGGGGCTATTGGGCCATTGCTGGCAAAAAGAAGGTGGGTCTTGGTGCCTGGAATCGAAACAAACCACCGGCAGCCGGTTAGGCTGCACAGACAGCCATTTTCCCACATCAGGCAGGGGAGGAAGATGGAAGCCGTTCTGAGAGTCCACGTGGGCTCTAGACCCAGAGGCCGGGAGAAGGTGGCCTGGACAGGCTGCCGAGATAGGCTCCGGGCCCAGGGGAGCCTTGGGGAGGCTGTGGGCGGGTTTGGGAGTAAGAAGCCCAGGTCCTGGGGGTCCGCGGGGCCTGGCTCTTCTCTTCAGAACAATGGGGAATGGCCACCTGGAAATTAATCCGAAATTCCAGCATAGGCCGAGGAGCGTGAGCAGTCTTGCGAGAGCCAGCCCAGAGCCATTAACAGGCGAACTGTTCTTTCTGTCTCTTTCTCTTTCTCTAGCCTCTGTAATTTTAATTAGAACATCTCAGACTTGTTTTTCTGGTCGGTTACTAGGGACCAAAGTTCTTCAAACATTTCTTAGTTTTTTCTGTTCGTTCACACGAGTGCTTTTGGCCGTGTTTTCCTGTCAGTGTTCATGTTGTTTTACTTTGTTCACTGTGGGGCTTTATGGGAGTTGTGCTTTTGGGCTTCACAAGAGTAGGAATAAAATCTGGACATTCGTATTTGTAAAGTTAGAGTATCAGAATCTGTGACACTAAAGCGAGAAAATGAATGAGTTGGAAGTTTTCTGTCACCACTTTTGAAAATGTGCACGAGGGAGCTCTCGATGCCTTCAGACTTCAGGTGAGCAGGTTAGCTGTGGGTTGGGACAAGCCTCGGTGTGAAAGGTACAGCCATAGAGGGGATCAGATGCTAATGTGGGTTCAGGTTGTTGGTTTATTCTAAAACTTGACAGAGTCTGATATGTGGCTTGTCTTTTGCACAGTCATAAAGGGGCCTATCAAACAGGAGTTGGCATGTTTGTAATTTAAGTTGTGGTCATCAGTTAAAATGCGAAAACGTGACCTGTTGGCTCTGTATTATGAACATAAAGTAAGTTCTCATTGTATTTGGCATGTTAACTTTCTAATTGTCTATACAAAATTGTCTAGGGAAATAATTTGGAAAACTGGGCAGTAATAGTGAGGCGCAATGAATTTTAAAGGATTATCGGTTTATTGTTTTGGTCATGGTGCTTCCAGAAAGAAGGTGAATATGAATTAGAAAAGCGGGGGGAGTGAGGTTGGGGTGGAATTTGTATCTTACTCGGTGGCAGCGCAGACTGGAATTACAAGGGAACGTGTGCGGTGGCTTTAGGAAGCACACTTGGACGAAGGAGGGCTTGGGGCGGTAACCTGGATGCTCAGGAAGCATGGGCCTCACTTGCCATGGTGTCTGAGGTTTTAAAGCCGTTTTCACTGGGGGATAATCAGCTCACTGTCAAGCATTCTCCTTTATGCCGGAGTACACTAACAACTTGTAAAATTTTTCAATTGTATTAGAACATAATAAATACAGATTTTGAAGGGCAGCTCTTTCAGACATGTACTGCTTTCTTGACTCCCAATAGATATCTAAATTATTTATCAGGGATCTTATTCTGATAAGTTAAACATGCAGATGTTGTTAAGTAGGAAATTTCTTAAATTTGGTTTTTAAAATTGAGTTTTACGTTCTAAAATATTCTCTCTGATTGCTTTTAGGTTACCTAGGGTATGAATTAATACAGACTTGGAAACTGAAAGAACTTAGACTCAGCATTTCGAGGTAAATATGTACATACTTCCATAGTGTTAAGGTTTCCCCATTCTGCTTGGGTAACTTCCTAGCACAGTAAGTTTGTGTATGGAATGAGCCCGTCTGACCTCCACAGGAATGTCCTTTAAACACTAGCCTGGCCGTGGGTAAGTGCGCGGAGACACTGCCGTGGGCTCTCCCGAGCGCTGTGTCCGCCCTCACAGCCCACATGTGCCGGTGACAGTAACCTTCCACTTCCTCTTCCTTAGTTCCTGACTCAATCTCTTTTAGGAGAACCACCTCTCAATTTAAATTTCTCTACAATATCCGTGAACCGTGTTTCTGAATTCTTTTATTCACAAATGAGTTCTATACTAGTTTATAGTGTGGACTTAACTGTGTTTTGAATTTGTGTTTTCAGTTTCATTTTGAGAAATTGAAATTGCTGGTAACATTTTATAAATGTATTGAAGACCTATTACTAGATGATTTGGATTTTTCAGCGAAGTTACCTCTTCTGGTGACCTTCATTATTTCTTTTGTGTATGTGAATTTAGGAAATAATACATACTTACTCTTTTATTTCTTCATTGTTCTAGTCTCCATCTTTAGAATTTATTTACTTCATTTTATTTCCTTGTATTCATTTTAGAATCTTTTCTGGAATTTTTTTCTTTTCCCCCACATCTCTTGGAATTAGGCCTGCTATTGTTCCTTCTTTTGCTCTTTGTTTTAGAATAACTTGGTATCCTAAAATAACCCAAATGTCTTTTGTTTAAAATTTAATACAAAAAAAAAGCCTTTATTCAACTCTTCATATCATTAAGACGCTCTTATAGATGTGTTTATATTCAGTTTAAGTACAGGAATCTTAAAATTGGCTATTTTGCATTTATTTTTAGAGTGGAAGCATGGGCATGCTGTGATTTTCCAATAAACTGCTGTCACAATGTCAAAATGCAGTTCAGACAACAGCAACACAGAGATCAGACATTAAAACGGTAAACCAGCGACTTAACCTGTGTGGGAAGTGGAGAAGAGTTTATCGCGCGTTGTGCTAAGTTGTTTTAATATATGGAAACTATGAAACAGCCTCACCGATTTCATGAGTGTAAATTGTTTGACCAGAAATTTAAAATCTGTGATTGAAAAACAGTCACGTGGAGTTACTGCTGGCGCTGCTAAAGCAGTTACTGTAGTCAGTTCATCTGTGAACTGGAGCACTTTTACTTACCAGCAGGGACCCAGAGCATTTCATTAAGGCCAAGCGAAGGGGAAAATCTATTTCAGCATGCCAAGGAAAGTCAAAATCGGCAAAATTATAGGTTTTCCCTGTTTCCACGTGATTGGATTACCTGTTGAATTTTTAAATCTTGGTTCTGCTTTCCCTAAATAGGAAGTGTATTGCTGGGCCAGCCCCTGTATACGAAAAGAGTGGCAATCAATGTACCTGTTAGAACCTCATGGAAACTGTAGCTGGGAGGGGTAAATGGCTGTCCTCCATTTCCTTGCAAATCTCTTCTCGTTACACCTTCGAGGCCGGGAGGGACGGGTGGGTGTGGATTTCCAAACCGAACAGATGTCGTTTTTCCAAACTATCTAGATACAGTGTGTGATTCTGCTCTACACGTTACTGTGGGGGCATTCGTGAATCTCTGAGTCGGTTCATGGGATATTTCTTGACTTCACTGGGTGCGTGGCACGTGCACCAGGAAGTTCGGAGCTCGGAGGGTGAGCTGTGCACCTTGTCCCGTGGAGCACGTGCGCCAGTAGAAGAACAAGGTGTGCGTGCCGTCTGGACGTTCGCCATGTGGTCTGCATTACGAAAGGCAGAGGGCCGTGTGGAGGTTTTCATGTCCCGCACGTGGGCACGGTTTTCATTCTTCGGGCTGGGTGCTGGTTTGCCTGGCCAGGTGTGACTTGGTGCCGTGGCTGACACGGGTGCGAGGCATCAGCTCCTGTACTCACGGAAATGCTGGCTTAGTTGGTCGTATTTATTTACTTTTTACAACTCTTCATTTGGAAATAATTGCAGTCTCATGGAAAAGTTGCAGGATAAGAATAGGACAAAGAAGGCATGCTTTACCCATTTTGCCCCATTTGCTGTGTCAGTTGCACACACACACTCTGTATCTATCCCTGGTTTCTTTTTCGGAACCATTTGAGGATAAGTTGCATATAGCATGGCCCTTTACCACGAAGTACTTCAGTGTGTATTTCCTAAGAATAAGGCTATTCGTACAGCGCCCAGAGCCATCTGCAGCTGTCAGCTTCAGTAAGTGTAACTGCTGTTTTCTGCAGCTTCTTCAGCGGATTCAGTAATGGACTTTGTGGCATGGATCTGCCATTGACACAGGAGATGAGTTTCTGCATTTAGCTGTCATGTCTCTTGTCTTCTTTAATCTGGAACATTTTCTTTATTTTTTCTTCTTCTTGTATTTTATGATATATTTTTGAAGAATACAGACCTCCCTTTTAAAGAAATGGAACATTCTTCTCATTTGTTTCTGGACAATTTTTTTCTGGCGTTATTAATTATTATAATGACTGTCATCTACATGAGAAGGAATGGTGACATGCAGCGGTGGTAGGGAGGAGGGGTCCTGCGGTTCCTGGCTGTACTGGTGGAGGAAGGTGTATTTGGAGTTTTATAAACATTGTTGCCCTCTTCTCTTTTTCCTTTTTTCCCCATCCTCCACCCGGGTTTAGTCTGATTTCCTGGTACTTTCTGCTATGTCTGTGATTTGGCTTGGGTGAGAGGGAGGGGTCAGGCTTAAGCATACATAATCTCAGACAGGAAGCAGCCTGCCATCGGGAAGGAGGAGTATGGGGGATCCCATGAAGGTAGCCAGGTGGGAGGTGCCTGCAGAGCCAGCCTGGGCCTTCAGAGTGACCTGTGGATCGCAGGAAGTTAGGTAAAATCAGTTTTCATGTTGGATTCTTGGCAGCTTGAATGATGAACCTGAGGGTGTGCATGCTGGGGGCCTGCGGAACTGAGGAAACTGAACGCCTAGTGCGGGGGGAAGGAATGGTGCTGGGGCTCCGGCTCAGTGGCGCATGAGCAGAGTGCTGCTTTGATCCAGGGAGAAGAATGACTTGGTAGTTTTCCATGATGTCCTCCTCCGGAAGGCTAATGAGAGTGGTGGTACTGTCTGGCCCACAGATGGCGCGAGCCTTGCTGAGGTCCTGGGCCCCCGCAGCCGAGGGCCCCTTCCACTTACTCAGGATCGCACTTTACTAGTTGGATGGTGAATTCTGGCCAACTGAAGTGGTCTCTGAGATGAGAATTTGTGTGGTGCCTTATGAAGGGCCCACGCTTGAGACTTCTTGCTGGATTCGATGCAACAGCTGAGGCCTGTGCTGTCAGGAGGTGCAGCGTGCTTGCTGTCAAGGAACAAAGAGCTGTATTCTCCCTTTGAGCTTCGTAGCGGACTGACAGTGACACTCCCAGAGCACAGGGGAAACGCCTTCTACGGGCAAGCCAGTCCCGCTGCCCGTCAGCAAAGCTGACGCGGACTTTGGCAGAGAGATGTGAGACCCAGCCCTCTACCTGCAGGTTGGGTATTTTAGAAAGACTCAGTTTTTATTTTGTCCTTTTACTTAACAAATGTACCTTTGGGAAAGAAGACATGAAATCCACAGGAGTGCTTAGATACCATGGAAAACGATCATTTCTCAGAGTGGTGTGCCTTGTTTTAGCTGAACTAGGATATGTATAATTTCATTTTACTTTAGCAGTATTACTTTTGATATTTAAGTGTGTAGGGTATGTATAATTTTAAAGGTACATCTTTAAATAGTTGGTCATCTATGCTAGGTTGTTATTTGAGAAAAAGACCCGTGTTTTGGTCTTTAGATGAAATAACTGTTGACAGGCATTTGAATTTTTCCTGTGCAGCCACAGTGCTAAGTGCCTTCCGCACATTGTCTCATTATTTTATCAATAATAGCGTCATAGACTTTACAAATAACATTGTAAATATGTTTATGTGCATACTTAATGTTTTATATATACCTATATTTAAGAGTTGTTATACTATACATATTAAGGACAGGGTTCTGTGTCAGTAAATATAGATGTGTATTATCTTAATGGATTCAGAGTATTTCATTATAGGCATACATAATGTGCTTAGCTAAATTTTTATTAATACATTTAAAATTATTTCTTGTTTGTGGTAATAATGCAGCAATAAATATTGATGTCCTTTCATGTGTGTACAGTTGTCTAATTCTTTCAGACAAGTTACTAGGGATAGGGTTGGTGGGTTGGAGAGAATAGAATGGTTGACTTTTAAACAACGATCCTCTGAGGTCAGGATAAGCTGAAACAGTTATAGAAGAGTGTGAACGGCCCATTGGGGTGATATCTGATGTTTCTCTTGTTTCTGTGCTCTCGTTTGTGTTTAACCCGCATGGGTATGTAATGGTGTTCTTTTTCCCTCTTGTAGTAAGCTGTGCTAGAACAAAAATGCAATGAAAGAAACACTGGATGAATGAAAAGCCCTGCTTTGCAACCCCTCAGCATGGCAGGCCTGCAGCTCATGACCCCTGCTTCCTCACCAATGGGTCCTTTCTTTGGACTGCCATGGCAACAAGAAGCAATTCATGATAACATTTATACGCCAAGAAAATATCAGGTACTAATGAGAACACTAATACTGGAGCATTTTCACTAAAACAGAATAAATTAGCATTTAGTTGACACAACTTAATAAAACTCATTTACCTGTTCAAGCTTTCCTCTTCTGATTAATTTTCTCATTCCAGATACTTTGTTCTTAATAATCCTTTTCTAACATCTGCTGAGTAATTGGTTTGATAGTTTTATTTGTGAAGTTCCTTATTTTCTCCCCTATGAAAGCCTCATATCCATTTGGATGTGTCTGTCCTCATGAGCTGGGTAGGAATTGAGATGGGTTTGAATAACTGTGAACTGGCAGAACCCAGGTCACAATAAATTCAGTCATTCACCTAATTCTAGAGACGTATTCTGTCCGTGCAAAAATCTTAAGGAAATTGTAAATGCATTTCAACATATGTTTATACAGTACAGCTCTGTATAACAGGCATTTTAATGGTTATTATTCATATACACAGATGCAGAAAGTATGCTTTTTGGCAGACTTATTGGAGGTAGATATTAGAAAACTGGAATTTCCTGAATTAAAAGAAAATCCCATTTTCTAAATTCTGTACTTAGATAGAAGTGTGTAATCTTCTTTCCCACTGTATTTCCAGGTTGAACTGCTCGAAGCAGCTCTGGATCGTAATACCATTGTCTGTCTGAACACTGGCTCAGGGAAGACGTTTATTGCAGTACTACTCACTAAAGAGCTGTCCTATCAGATCAGGGGAGACTTCAGCAGACATGGGAAAAGGACGGTGTTCTTGGTCAACTCTGGTAATAAAAAGGCTTTTTCCGATCGCATGGAGGAAATTGGATGAGATTAAATTATTGGTTAAATTATTGAAAATGTAGAGAGTTTCACAAGCAATGTACTTGTTGAAATTCTGGTAGCAGAGCTGCTTATTTCTTAACTTTATAGTATTTCTCTTAAATATTAGCTGTTTTATTCCATACGTGTAAAACTAGCTTTTCTTTTAGATGTAATTGTATTTAATCTTGATTCTTCATTTCTTTTGAATGGATGACTATTGTAACATGATCTGAGTTGTGTTATTTTGTTTTTGCTTCATAAAACATGTCCAAAGGTGCTTAATTATGACATAGGTAACTTTTTGATTTATGATTGTGCTCTACCAGTTGTAGAAAGAAAGTTAAATAGTTGCTTCTTAATAGTTAAAAATACTGGGTTTTATGTGTTTGGGATTATATATTAAAATAAAAGTATAAAATGTGAACCTGAGCTGCTAGGGCACTAATACAACCATGTCATTCCTCTCCTTTTTTATATGTCCTCAGTGTGGGATGTTCTTACTGGTGTAAATGCGTGTTAGTCTGTATTGTTTCTTGGTGAAACGATCTGATTTTATTGACCAAAACAGGAGGGGTGGATCTGGAGTAGTTCTCATTCTAGCCTAAAAGTGACGTTTTTAGGTTGGGGAAAATCAGCTATAAAGTGATACAGGGTCTTTGAAGTGAGTGACAGGGTGGTGAGTCTAATAAGAACATTTTGGAAATACCTAAAATGCAGGTGGTTAGGTATAATACCGAATAATAAGGGTTTCTTGAACTGTCTGAATCATTAGTAGCCCAGAGAACCAACTAGAGCCAACTTCTCCTATTTCTGTTTGTAACCAGCAAACCAGGTTGCTCAGCAAGTGTCAGCTGTCAGGACTCATTCAGACCTCAAAGTTGGGGAATACGCACACCTAGAAGTACATGCATCTTGGACTAAAGAGAAATGGAACCAAGAGTTTACTAAGCACCAGGTAAGACTGGCAGAGACATTTCACTCTGTGAATCCCTGCAAGTCCTTGACTTGGTTTACAAGATGCCCTGCAGCCTTGGTTGTCTGAGTTGGACTTGAAAACCCTACTCTCCTGTGCTTGTCAGCCCAGAAACCAGCCCCTGCACCTTGATCCTGTGGGTCTCATCCCAAAGCCAGATAAGCTGCTCGTGTGTGTTGCTCTTATCTCATAGTGTGATTTACTTGCTTGGGAAGCACACATTCCGACTCTTCCAACTTGCAGATAACGCGCTTTCAGAAAATGTGCTCTCGAGTGAAATGTCTTGAGACGAGCCATTTCTTGGTGGAGCTCTTTGGGTCTTTGATGAGACTTCCTCTCACTTAACGTTGCCATGTCGCCAGCATGTGTTGAGGGTCTTCTGTGTGCTGAACGTGTTGGTGGATCTGAAGTGGTGTGGGGAGCGGCTACAGGGTTTGGGCAGGTTCAAGCCTCGGACTAATGAGAGGGCACAGTCCTCTCATGGCCATGTGCAAGTCCCAGCGTGGAGGGCAGGGCCTCCCAGCACAATGATAGCCAACAGCTGTAGTTGTGAGCTTGAACCGATGGTCCGGACACGTGGCCCCACGTGCCTGAGTGATGTGGGTGTGATAGAGTTCAAGTGCATGTAGTTGAGTAGGATCGAAACCCACGAGGATGTTGTAAACATCTTGACCCGCCCTTCCTGTGCCTCGAGGCATCTGCTATAAAATAAAGACACGGCTTGTAGTCCATGGCGCTGTCCCTCCATCAGAGAAGCAGCGTCCCACCGAGACCCAGCTTTCTTCTCTTGTCTGTCTTTTCTAGGCCTTCAGCCGCCCCCACTCAGATTCACCTTGGGCTGTGCTGGCGCGGCACAAAGTGGTTAAGAGCTGCTTCCTAACTAACCTTTAGCAGTCTACATACAGTCTGCTAGTATGTCTCACATTTTGGGTTAAGTCCACATTAAAAAAGCACTTCAGTGTCCACAGAATGATAATCTATAAAAAGAACATTTAACAGCCGTAAAAAAGGAGAAAATTTTACCCTTTGCAACAGCATGGATGGACCTAGAGGATGTTATGCTAAGTGAAATGAGCCAGTCACAGAAAAACAAGTACCATATGATCTCACTCATATGTGGAATCTAATGAACAAACAACTAACAAGCAAAATAGAGACAGACTCAGATAGAGAGCAGGCCGACAGCTCTGGTGGTGGTGGTGGTGGGCGGGGGGACGAGTGTGGAGGGGTTAAGCAAAAACGAGAAAGCTCATGGACACGACAGCAGTGTGGTGATTGCGGGGGAGGGGGTGGGTGGAGGTAGAAGAGGGTATGGGGGGTATAAATGGTGATGGAAAAAAGTAAAATAGGATAAGTTAAATGGAAAAAACACATTTTGTTTGTGTCATCTTCCGGAAAACTTTGTCAGTTCAATGCGGGGGAAAAAAGAAAAAACGGAATTGTTTTGTGATTTGATTAAATTGGCAGGTCTCAGTCAAAATACGGCTGTAGGAACCTGAAACCCTGAAGTAGATTTAAGAGAGTTATCAAAACATTGTCTCTGTGGCGAGAATTGTTTTTCATAGTCTGTTTCATGTTTTCCTAATTCCACTTCTTGGTTCCAAAGTATGAGCCTCCCATACATTTAGAATTTTTGTTTTAATTTTGACTTATGGATTTCTTAGTTCTCACCTACAGTACAATGGCTCCATAACCTCCTTTCATGTAAGTGTATCCTGTCAGGTGAATGGTACATTTGTTCATAGTGATATCAATTTTATTTTAGGTTCTCATTATGACTTGCTATGTCGCCTTGATTGTTTTGAAAAATGGTTACTTGTCACTGTCAGACATTAATCTTTTGGTGTTTGATGAATGTCACCTTGCAATCCTAGACCACCCATATCGAGAAATTATGAAGGTAAGTTTTTATATTTTATCAGTCTTAATAATTCAGGTCAAATTAATGAATACAAGCAGTGTTTTTATATATCAAAGCAATAGTATTAGTTACTAATTTTGAGAACTTGGTTCCAGTGTATGAATGAATGACTATTTTCATTTACACTTATAGTTTATAATAATAAGCTATAATAAATAATCTATAATAAAACTAAATCTATAATAAAATTGTAAGCATAACAAATCTGCCTTTGTGATAAATGGAACTTTTAAGCATGCTACCATAATTCTGTAAGTAATATTTTTTGTGTTTGTCAGTTTTTTGGACATGTTTTCATATGGTGATGCCTTTTTTATTATGGCCTTGCAAAATGAGTTTCTTACCTTAGTATCTTGTATTGTGTTAGCTCTGTGAAAGTTGTCCATCATGCCCTCGTATTTTGGGACTAACTGCTTCCATTTTAAATGGGAAATGTGATCCAGAGGAATTAGAAGAAAAGATTCAGAAACTGGAGAAAATTCTTAAGAGTAATGCGGAAACTGCAACTGACTTGGTGGTCTTAGACAGGTATGCACTCCCCAAGGACTTGGTGTGTCAGCCCAGCTAGGACTAACTGGAAGCCTCCCGGGCCTTGCAGGAAGTGCCTGTGTCAGAGAAAAGCAGTTCTCTACCAGGACAGTCCTTTCGAATGCAGGGCTGTAACCCTGTTCACCCAGAGAGGCAGATTGAGGTGTTCCTGCCTTAAGAGAGAAGATTGCATAAACCTTGGCCCTTCATAGTTGCTGATGTTGACAAGGACTGGGGACAGGATAGTAAATTTGTGTTCTTTTCTATCAATGTGTGTGCTTTGTTCTTCTGACCTAAATGTCACGTGTGATGGTTTGCAAGAACATTACTTAAGAGAATTCAGTATTTTACAATATGCTTTAAAATAATTGGAAGCTCCCTGTAGTTTTGAAAATGGGTATGAATTTCTGAGAAAGATGTTAATGATTTCTAGGCTCATCTCTTTGAGGAGGTTGCTATTTTGAGTTTCATTAAAACACACACACACAATTTTTGATTTAAATTAATAGAAGGGAGCCTGTATAAGGTTTTTTTAAGTAAATGAAACAAATTTAATTCATATTAAAATACCTTTATATTCTTATCAGATACAGTCTTTTAACAAGTAAAGACATATTTAAATGCTACCTTTTTCATTATTCTCAGGTTATGGATTTAAATCAGACATGGGCTATGAATACTGGCTCCACTAATTGTAAGCTGTGTGACTTCCAGTCATTTACTGTTCCTGCATCTGTAAATGGCATTGGCAGTGGTTTCAGGGGATTTTTCGATGATTAGTTACGTAGACACCTAGAAAACACGTTGCAGTGTGCCTGGTGTTTAGTAGAATTTTGGAAAATTCTCTTTGTAGAATGAGAAAAAAGGTAACGTTTCAGGTTATAGAACTTAGGTATCCAAATGCCATACAAAATACAGATCTCATAACCTTTAGGAGATGTTATTTTTTAATTCCCTGAGCCAAAGCGATCTATGATGTAGCAGTAAAGTTGCTTTTATTCAATTTCAATTAGATTGGTAGGCCTGTACTACAAAGCCTTCAAGAAAAGTAGAGGTATTAGAGCGTTTAAGTAAAACTGATAAGTAATCTGTTGGATTTGGCATTACCTAGTTCTCTAAATGTGGCTCTTTGGTTAGGTATAAATTCTGGTTGAGAATAATGAAAACTAGTATTTAAAAATGTCTTTACTATATTTTTCCCTTAATTAATTATTGTATGTGCTTTTAGAATATTATGTGCTACTCTGTCATATTTTATGAAAGATCCAATGAATGATACTGTAATTGACTGAAAGTTGGGGGAAGCTTTCCCTATACCAGATGTTATAAAAACACATAAAAAGCAAAGTTGACATTTGCAAATGCTATGCCTTTCAACTAGTATGGAAATGGATCAATTTAATAATTCCCCTCCCCCCCCCATCTATCCCCATCCCTGATTTCTGCTTCTGAAAAGTACCATGTTGCATTTCTTGAGTATTTTGACCAACATTATTCCTAAGGGGGCAAAAGGTGAAAGTCTAAACCTAAAAAAACAAAATAAAAAACCTGGCATAAAAATGAATTCACAAAATTCTTTTGACTGTCAGCTTTCTGCAGTCATTCCTTGAGCCCTGACAGGCAAGCACATAGCGTGGACACAGTGAGCACCACTTCAGGGAGGCTGGGAGCCTGCCTGTTGTCCCAGGTAGGTGTGCAGGCTGAACATAGGGGGTTTCTGGTTTGGTTTAGATACGGAGTGGATCATAATGCAGTAGTGCATTTACTGTGGTATTGACAACTTTTGTTCCTCATGTTAAAGATACACGTCCCAGCCATATGAGATTGTGGTGGACTGTGGACCATTTATGGACAGAAGTGGGCTTTATGAGAGACTGCTGATGGAATTAGAGGAAGCACTTAATTTTGTCAATGACTGTAATATATCTGCACATTCAAAAGAAAGAGATTCTACTTTAATTTCTAAACAGGTGAGCATATGCAAAGTAGAACATATAATAAAAGGCTTCTGTTTGTTTTTAGTATTGAAATGAAAATATGCTTCTAATAAGGATAGTTTCTATACCTTTTAATTTAAGGCCTTAACCTTATCTCTTTGGACATATATCAAACACATACTGGGTTGAGTTTACTACTACCCGACAGACATTTCTATTAAGTATAGACCTCCCTGATATAAGATATGACTTAGGATGTTCATGTCATGGCTATTTGAATAAAAGGAATGGGTCCAGTTTTCTTATTTCTTGGTCAGATGAGTTAATACCTGCTCAAACCCTTTGGCTAAACAAATTCTTCTGCTGTTTCCTTGTGTGTAACTGGATATGAGCTCGTCATCTCTTAATGGGATCCAGCTTTGAGAAGAGATCCCTTAGGATAGTGGTTCTCAAAGTAGGGACGCCAGACCAGCATCATCGACACTCCCTGGAACTTGTTAGATATGCACATTATGGGGCTCACCCTTGACCTGTGGAATCTAAAACGGGGGGTGGGTCCAGCTGGCTGAGATTGACAGGCCGTCCAGTTAGCCTGATGCATTAAAACTTGAGAACCATTGTTCTAGGACTTTGCGACCGTTCACGAGTGCTGACACTGTGTTGCTTCTGCATCTTAACTTCTTTCTCGCTGATTTTTTCTGAAGCAGCAATGCCCAGACTCTCCTTAGCCCTTGAATTGTCACTAAGTCCGTGTTCACCCCAGTCTGTCCTTTACTCGCCTGCAGAAGGCTCCTCAGTCACTCGCTGTGGACTGACATTCTGCTCTGAGCTAGGGTTGTCAGGCGTGGCTCCCTGCGCATAGAGTTAAAGGACAATTGTTTGCTCTTTGATACCTAAAATAAGATGCCTCCACTCTGGAATCCTGTATAGTTACCTGGAAATAAGTGACTCAGCTGTCCTAACTGACCAGAGATCTAAAATAAAGTTTTATTATCTTTATCTAATTGCATCTTTTAATATCTATTATTTGATCATTTCTGATTATCTGGGAAAAACAAAATAATGGCATGTGTGTGTGTGTGTGTGGTGTGTGTGTGAGTGTGTGGGGGGTGTGTGTGTGTGAGTGTGTGTGAGTGTGTGTGTGTGAGTGTGTGTGTGTGTTTGAGTGTGTGTGTGGTGTGTGTGTGTGAGTGTGTGAGTGTGTGTGTGTGTGAGTGTGTGTGTGTGAGTGTGTGTGAGTGTGTGTGTGTGTGAGTGTGTGTGAGTGTGTGTGTGTGTGTGTGTGTGAGTGTGTGAGTGTGTGTGTGAGTGTGTGTGTGTGAGTGTGTGTGAGTGTGTGAGTGTGTGTGAGTGTGTGTGTGTGTTTGAGTGTGTGTGTGTGAGTGTGTGAGTGTGTGTGTGTGTGAGTGTGTGTGTGTGAGTGTGTGTGAGTGTGTGTGTGAGTGTGTGTGTGAGTGTGTGTGTGTGTGTGTGAGTGTGTGTGTGTGTGTGTGTGTGTGTGTGTGTATGAAAAAGTAGAGCTTGGAAGGACGATAGACCCTGGCCCCGACCTTAGGGCATTAACCCCAGTGTTCACATGAAGATGTGGGGTACGTTTATTTTGAAGGGGCAGATTGAAGTTAACGTAAACCCCAGTTAACCCTCCTAGGGAACGGCTACATGATTATTGGGTAACGTTTCTCTTCACGTTCTTTTGCAGATCCTGGCAGACTGCCGTGCGGTGTTGGTGGTTCTGGGCCCGTGGTGTGCAGATAAAGTCGCCGGCATGATGGTCAGAGAACTGCAGAAACACATCAAACACGAGCAAGAGGAGCTGCACAGGAAATTCCTGCTGTTCACGGACACTTTCCTGCGGAAAATCCACGCCCTGTGTGAGGAGCACTTCTCGCCTGCGTCCCTGGACCTGAAGTTTGTGACTCCCAAGGTGATAAAGCTGCTGGAAATCCTGCGCAAATACAAACCGTATGAGCGACAGCAGTTTGAGAGCGTGGAGTGGTACAATAACAGGAACCAGGATAACTATGTGTCTTGGAGTGACTCTGAGGATGATGATGAGGATGAAGAAATTGAAGAAAAGGAGAAGCCAGAGACAAACTTCCCTTCTCCGTTCACCAATATTTTGTGCGGAATTATTTTTGTGGAGAGAAGATACACAGCCGTTGTCTTAAACAGGTAGGGCTCACGTTCACGTTTCCCCCGGAGCGGAGCCAGGCCGCGTGTTGTTCTGTGAGGCTCTGCGGGGACGGCGTCCCCCTGGCACCATCGCCGCGGCCTGCTCGCCTCAGTGCCAGGCAGGGTTGGCAGGGGCCATGCGTGCCCAGTAGCTTCCCCCAAAGGCCCGATTTCCCAGCCCTGAGGTTTTCTCCGAGAGGATGCGAACCTCCTCTGATCCCCCTGGGTGGACAGCGAGCCCAGGACAGCTAAGTTAAAGGAAAGCCTTTCCTGTTTTGCCCTCAGCTGGTCGGTCCAGCCCAGATATTTCTTGTTCTGTGCCGACGGGTTAGGCGTGGTGGTAAGCATTCCACAGCCAGCTTTGTCCCGGAGGTAATCCTTGGGCAAATGTCGTCTCTGGTTTTGGCTGTGGCTCATTTTTTATGTTAGCTTTTTTACCCCTTGAAGTGTTAGTTCGAGTTTTCAGTGGAAAAGGTTGAGAACTGGCTTCACAGTTTGGATTAGTTCGTAGACTGCATGTTAAATTTCCTGAATGGGGAGAGTGCGAGTCAGGGAAACACTGGGGAATAGTGGCAAAGGCGACGGCGGGTCCCGGCCCTGCGCCGCCTCAGCAGCAGCGCGCCTTCCCTGAACGCACCCCCAGCAGCTGGCGTCCGGCCTGTGTCCCATGGCGCTCGGGGCTCGTCCTCTTCGTTGGTGGGTCTTTATGGGTCGGGGCTTTGTGTGTCAGGGCCGGTTCTGACGTTGTGCTTCAGACAGCCTCCCTTCTGTGACAGCCATTCATCGGCCACAGCTGGTCCCGAGAGCCTTTCCTGCAGGCAGTGATCTCTGAGGAGAAATTAAGCTTTGTTTCCTGGTAATTGCGGATTTTTTTCTTTCTAAACTGCTTCTGACTGGTTTGGGATTTTTGAAAACGTAGTTGAGTAACGAGAAATTGGACCCTGGGGCCGCCGTCTGGTGCTTTTCAGTCTGGTAATTTCCATCGTCATTGGGCCTGATCCCTGCGATGAACACACAGCGGAGCGGCTTCAGGGAGCGAGCGGCGCTGAAACCAGGAGTTTGAGTTGGGAAGGGACTGCCTGACGACCTAATCCAGCCGCTTCTTTTGTAGAAAAGCCCAAGGGCCTCGGAGGAGAAGTGGTTTGCTCCGAGTTAAATTGCTCGTCAGCGACAGAGACGGCGGCGGAAGCCTGACATCCTGCCTCCTGGTTCCCGCTCCCTCTGCAGTCGCGGCCCCGGGCGTGGGCAGGCGGCCAGGGGGGCCGGCGGCTGTGGCATCAGAGGGAGAGGGCATCGGCCGGCGGCTGTGGCATCAGAGGGAGAGGGCATCGGCCGGCGGCTGTGGCATCAGAGGGAGAGGGCATCGGCCGGCGGCTGTGGCATCAGAGGGAGAGGGCATCGGCCGGCGGCTGTGGCATCAGAGGGAGAGGGCATCGGCCGGCGGCTGTGGCATCAGAGGGAGAGGGCATCGGCCGGCGGCAGGGTTTGCTGTTGGCTCCGCTCTGAGCGGGCTTACAGACACACGCCCCGCCCCCTTGCAGGATGGCTTAAGAATTAGATTTTCTGGGGCTGGGAGAGAAGAAATGGGGTTATTTCCTTCCTTGCTGCCTCCTCTGCATGTGTTTTTAAATGTGGAGGCGGGCCAGGTCTCATTGCAGGAGCGTTACCCTGAGAAGGTTTTCGAAAACCAGTCGTTGCTTCCTCTTGACTTTGAGGATCAGAGTAATTGTGATCAACTCTCATAAAGTGTGGCTGGAATTTAGTGTCGGATGATGAATCAAGAGCGATCTGAGGGTTGACTTTATGGGCAGCTAATTGAATGGACAATAGAGGTCTTGTTCCAGTTTTTAATAAGCCTAGAGAAACTTCCTCCAGTCCGGACCCTTTCCTTCCATCACCCTGACGGGAGGGAAAGCCCTCTCCGGCGACCAGCCTCACGGCAGTGTGCGCTGCTGGAACGCACGGCAGCGCTCTCCTCTCCTAATGAGCAAAGTAAACCACAGCCGCTTCGGCGTGCAGAGGAGCGGAGTACAGTCTGGGGGTTATAGTTTTCCTTTGCCTTATATATAGGGTTTATAGTTTATCTTTGTACCTCTGTATTTTTCAACTTCACAACACTTGTGAAGTGTTGAGGGGAAGGTAGACAGTGTTACAGACGAGGACACAGACTCCGTTAGGGACTCTCCCACGATAACACCGATAGGAAGTGCAGAGAACGGCCTCCCTTCTCCAGGTCCAGTGCTCTCTTCCCATGTGAGCCACAAAACGAATAACCTAGTACCAGCTACAACCTAATGAACAACATGAGTCCATACTGATTCAGTAAAGCAACCCGGCAAACAGGACAGAGACCTGTTACCTAGTGCGCCTGTGTTCCTTTGCTGTGCCGCCTCCTCTTGTGCTTGAGCACAGCCTTATGGTCTGATGCTACTCGATGCCCAGCTCTTGTCCTGTCCCTGCTTTCCCTGCAGAACAGTCATCCCCCGGAGCTCTGGCTCCTTTTCTTTCTCCCTACTTTGTAGAGGTGTGTTTTGTGAAAGTTACTTAATTCCTCAGCCTCTTCATCTGCACAATAGTAGCAATAGCTCTCCCTCCCGTTGGACATTGCATGTGAAAGTGGCTGTTTTCTCACCCGATACACAGCAGGTGCTAATTCCTCATGCTCCTCGTGCATACACTTGGGGAATACAGTGTCAGTGTTATAACTATCAGTGATTTTTTTTTTTTGTAAGATCATACAGGAGTTACATTTGATTTTCTCACTTTGATAAGAAAATATAAAGAGTAAGGATAGTATTAAAGGTACTAGAGGCCCAGTGCATGAAAATTCATGCACTTGGGGAGAGGGGATCCCTCAGCCCGGCCTGTGCCCTCTCGCAGTCCGGGACCCCTCGGGGGATATCTGACTGACGGCTTAGGCCCACTCCCCATGACAGCGGGCATAAGCTGGCAGTCGGACATCTTCAGTGCTGCCACAGGGGCAGGAAAGGCTCCCGCCACCGCCACTGCCCTGGCCAGCCATGAGCCGGCTTCTGGCTGAGCAGCACTCCCCCTGTGGAAGTGCACTGACCACCAGGGGGCAGCTCCTGTGTTGAGTGTCTGCCCCCTGGTGGTCAGTACACATCATAGCGATCGGTCATTCCGCTGTTGGGGTCAATTTGCATATTACCCTTTTATTATATAGGATTATTGATAACATATTTCAGTACCTGGCAGACATTTCAGAGGATGTGTTTATATCTTTGAAGCCTTCCTCCTTTTGGCTGTCTGTAAATTAGCGTGTTCAGTCAAAGCAGAAGTACATCCACCTCCTGGTTTTCGGAATGTAGCCTGCGTAGTTCTTGTTGGGGGCTGTGCTGCCTCCAGGGTAATTGGCAGGCCGCGTGCATTTGCACACAGGGTGGCGTTTGCAGCCAGTGCCCGCTGTGGTGAGGGAGGTGCAGAGGTGGAAGCACCCAGAAACTCTTCGTTTGGATAGTAAGTATGTCTGTCAAGTCAGATACAGTGCAACAGTAACGGCCTTTAAGATTCATTGTGTTAACGGTCAATTTTCATGGAATTTTACAAAAACATTGGTCTCGATGGATTTGAAATTAAAACAATAACCAGTTTGCTAGAGATAGTTGGAGAAGCTCTGCGCGCTGGAGGGCAGCGTAGTTGACCACACAGCTTGCTGGTGGGACCAGGCGCATAGACTCCGTGTAGGAGGCAGCAGGACACGTAGGACTGTGTCTCCCAGTTCTCTCCCGGGAAATCGCCGCAGCTGGTCTGGCGGCCCGCTCCTGCGTAGCAGCCCTGTGCCGTTGCTCCGAAACCCACGGCTTCGTCTTGGGCTACTTACCTGAGAGAGAAATGTGTGTTCTCTAGACTTCTCCAGCCGAGGCATAGCCTTTAATTATTACGCACAAGAGAGCTTGTTTGTTAACGGGCATGCGGTGCCTTCTGTTCCCTGCAGCATCGACGAGGGTCATTAGGAGGAAGAACCCACTCGCGGGGCCTCCGTGGCGCAGCGCATCGGAGCCGGCCAGGCTGACCGCCTGGCGAAGAAAGCACTCTCCGCCTCCTTGGGAGGAACTTGAAAAGCGTTGTGTCCGCCTCTGTTGCATTCACATCGGTGCTTGCGTACATAAGCTTCAGTTTGGAAGTTCCCATTTCTAAGATAATGTCATATTTTAGATGTGGGTCTGCTATTTGTGCACGTGGCCTTGCTTTCTGTTACACGTGTCATCAGTTTGTTGTAATAACGAAACAAAGCTTGAATGCGCTAGGGACGTTTCTGTTTTCAGCGCTAGGATTATGGGCAGGCTCCCGGGCTGACCTGGGCATGCCAGGCTGTGCTGATGGGGAGGCAGCGGGCTATTTTAGATGGCCACTCAGAGTGTCTTCCAGCTCTTTGATATTAGTCTGTTTCATGTATTTAGAAAAGGAAAAAAAGAATGGTTTGACTTAACAATGCAATTTTCTATTAGGAATTTATGCTATGTTGTATGACTTCAGAAGAAGCATGTGGAACCACTTAGGTCAGGTGTGGAACCATTTATCCTGTGTGCTGAGTTTTGAGTGTGGGTATTTCCAAAAGAGCTGTAATGGCCATGCTCACTGTTCACCTTCTGTACGGGTAACGTGATCTCCGCCTGCAGCTCTTCCCTGGCCCGGCCAGAAGGCCGGCCTGAGGGATGGGCACCCGGGGGGAGTGCGAGGAGCAGGCCAAGGCGCTTCTTTCCTCCGAGGGTGGGATGCGGTCTGGATGCTGTGCCCAGGCCCGTGTCTGTCAAGCAGAGCTGTGGTCAGTGCCCGGGGCCGGGGCAGGGGGCTGGGGGGGCAGGTGTTCTCTCCCTGGAGCCCTGCTCCCAGGGGTGCAGGGTGCCGGGGAGACGGGGGGCCTGCCCAGGCTGCTCTCCGCACACAGCTGGGCGCTCAGGCTCCTTAGCTGCAGAGCTGCCCCCTTGGCGCAGGGCGTGTGAGCGTGTGAGCGCGGCCACAGACACCGGGGCGTGGCTGCTGCCCCAGGTGTGCCTGTGCCCAGAGCGGCGCCTGTGGCCGCAGCTGCAGTGGAGGAGGAATTGCCGTTTCTCCGCCTGCTCTGGCTCTTCCCTTCCGCCACATTTCTATTAAGTCGTCACCCACACGGGAGAGTTGGAGGCGCTGTGACCACTGTGTCCGGCAGGCTGCGTCGGCCTCAGCCCGTGGTTGTGTTCCTGAATTGGGCCCACAGACCTGCTCAGTGAGGAGTGGCAGGGGTTCTGTTTAAGCTCCCGGGGAAGATGCCATTTTGTTAGGTATATTGGCAAAAAAGACGCGCATTTCCATTTTAAGGGAGACCTTACAGACAAGGTCTAAATTTTGTCCCCTCACCAACGCTTAACTTCAAAATGTGTATGATTTCCTTAGATTGATAAAGGAAGCTGGCAAACAGGACCCAGAGCTGGCTTACATCAGCAGCAACTTCATAACTGGACACGGCATCGGGAAGAACCAGCCTCGCAACAAACAGATGGAAGCAGAATTCAGGAAGCAGGAAGAGGTGACTTACGTTAAAATAACTAGTGACAGTTCTCAGAATACTCGCGACACTCGGCCCATAGGCACCCCCTTTCTCGTGCGCCTCAGGCTTCTCCTGGAAGACAGAAAGCTTGTTCATAGATGACTTCTGAGGTGGTTGTATAGTGATTCATAAACTCAGAGTTAGAATTGCCCCGGTAAACCAGTTTTGTGTCTTATTTGTTGTCAACCATTTCACTTTCCTGTATCGACCCTATGGCACACAACTCGGTTTCATAGGAAACGGCGTGCGTAGCCGTCACCCGTGACTCAGATGGCTGAAGCAACAAATGAAAGCTTTTCCTGGAATGGTTTGGTTTTGTTTTCCATAAAGATTTTGGCTTCATTTTTTCATACTTTTTAAGATTTTAATACAGGAAATAGCATTATAAAGGTGCAAGAGCCTCATGTAGTATTCTGGCTCTCAAACAAAATAGTTTTATTTAAAGTTTGTTACTTAACTTAAAAAGTAGCAGAATAATTCACATTGATGCCGTTTTCTACGTCATAGCTTTTTGATAATATTCCATTTGGGGAGTCGGATGGCCAGAGGCTGATAGATCTAAAACCCAATTTACTTTATTATTTAACTTATCCTGAATTGGGAAATGGTGTTATTTTAAATCTAGGAAGAAAAAAGTTTTCACTTTATTTTTTAACTAGAGGCGCGATGCACGAAATTAGTGCAAGGGGCTTGGCCCTCGCAGCCCTGGCTGCCTCGTCCGGCCCTTGCAGCCCCTCGCAGCCTCGGCCGGCCCTCGCATCCCCAGCTTCGTCTGGAAGGTCATCCAGACAGTTGTCCGGACGGTTATTCTGCTGTTCGGTCTGATTAGCATACTAGCTCTTTATTATATTGGACTCTAATTTCTGCATAATTCCAGAAAATAAAGAATGCCTTGCTTGTAATTTTTAATTTCATCTGATTTAGGGATTTTAGTGAATTTTGACATCTTTGGAGGGATGTTGGCACAGTCTCACAGACATGATATCGTGGTGGGGGGTCAGAATGTCAACGGGACTCGAGAAGTGGATTCATGGGGTCACTTTGTTAGCAGGATTCTTTGTGGTCATTAAAGAAGCCAGCAGCCCCTTCAGCCTGAGGCTTCCTGTGATGTGTGCATGACACTTGTCAAGTTAAAGACACTTTGATTTCTCAAGTCATCTTCAGTTGAAAACTATTGTTAAATCAGAATTCCTTTGCCCATGTGTTCATGCAGCATGAATTTTGTTGGATGTCATCTTCCTTAGCTTGTCTTAAAAATTTAGCGTGCCCAGAGTATATGTCAGAAATGACGGTTGTCACTTTTACTACATTTTTTGGGGGGGAAATTTTTTAGAATTGCTTTTATTTGGTGGATTTTTTTTCAGGTACTTAGGAAATTTCGAGCACATGAGACCAACCTGCTTATTGCAACAAGTATTGTGGAAGAGGGTGTTGATATACCAAAATGCAACTTGGTGGTCCGTTTTGATTTACCCACAGAGTATCGCTCCTATGTTCAATCTAAGGGAAGAGCAAGGGCCCCAATCTCCAATTATATCATGTTAGCAGACACGGACAAAATCCGAGGTTTCGAAGAGGACCTTAAAACTTACAAAGCTATTGAAAAGGTAAGGCCCAAAACTAAAGCTATTTCTGTGTGCATAGAAATAGGTAAAAACAGGTTTATCCTCACAGAACGGCCTCAGTCGGCATGTGCAGTGTGTACATAAGAAAGTTGAACATAAAGGTGGGGCAAAAGTAGGTTTACAGTTGTTTGTATGGAAAATAATACAGTAATTAATAAATCACAATATAAGGATAAACTGTTTTGTGTACTCACAACTGTAAACCTGCTCCCCCCCCCCCCCCCCCCCCCCCCCCGCCAATAATTACAAAGAGCCAGCAGCATTTTATAAAGCGCTGGAAAGCTGACAATAAGATAGTGAGAATGGTCATATGGATTATTCAGGGAGAATGCCTGGGAAGCATACTGTTAGTGTGGACAGTGTGGTGACAGTTGATTGAGTTCTGGAGTGATTTAAGAATGATATTGCTCCTATACTAATGAAGGAGACTGGTAATGTGTGTGTGTGTGTGCGCGCACGCGTGTGCAGTACACTGTAAGCCTGTACCTTTATGATGAGTGTCTCCCGTGATCTTCCGGAAGGATGCATTGGGAGAAATGGTCCGCAGCAGGTGACTTGGAAGTATTGAAGGGTGTTTGGAAGAGAGAGGTTTCCTGTCAGTGGACCTTTGCTATAGGGACAGAGGTGGACAACACACATCCGGCAAAGAAGGCGTTGGTATCCTCACAGATTCTGTTTTAAAATGTTCAGATCTTGAGAAACAAATGCTCCAAGTCAGTTGACACTGGGGAGGCTGACATCGAGCCTGTGGTGGACGACGACGACGTGTTCCCGCCGTACGTGCTGAGGGCCGATGACGGGGGTCCGCGCGTCACAATCAACACGGCCATTGGACACATCAATAGGTACGCCTGAGCTCGTGGCGTGGAGGTCTCTGAGGATTGCAGGTTTCCGTCTACACCCGTGAGGACTGCGTTGTTTACCTTCTGCAGACAGTGACCAGTCTGTCCATGTATGGCTTGTAATATTTTAATAAGAGAAAAACATGAAGTTGCTTGTTTCCATTCATTCTTTTTGCTCAAGAGGCCAAAACAGGTTTGTGCAGTGAAAATGTTTAGTTCCCATTGACAAGGTTGACATAATGAAGGTGTGCTTATTTTAATTAGATTTAATTTTACAATGCTCACTGATATTTTTCTGAATTCTGAAATTTATTGTTTTGTGCCACAAATGTTGGGAGATATTGAAAATTTCATCGGCAACAATCTAAGATGATGATGAATTAACTTGTATAGTTGAGTGTGTTCTAATTTACTTTGTCCTGAGTTGGTAATAACATTTCTAAGAACGAAGAAAAGCAGATACATGCCTAGATTAGGCATCAGGACAAATTCTATGCAGCGGTAAGACACAGGTGCACAGCATAAGATTTTCTTTTCAGCTTTTTATTTTGAAATAAATCCAAACTTTAAAATGTTGCAAGAATACTCGTAAGAACTCCCATGCCCCTCGCCCAGAGAGGCCTGTCGGAGTTCCACGGCTGTGCTCGGCACTGAAAGAGCCCATCCAGGCGTGGGTTTGTCTGAGGTTCTCATCGCCTCTTGTCTCCTCCAGCCGGAACTGTTCCTCAGGCTCCTTGGCCTCAGTGGCCCTGCAGCTTTGGAGATGACAGGCCAGTCCCTCTGTGGCCTGTCTCTCCATGTGGGCTCGTCTGGCAAATGTAAGATTTTTAGGAACAAACACTGGCAATGTGATCTCGTCACCGATCTGGAACATTTTCTGCACTGTCCAGCACGGTAGGCACTGGACACATATGACTGTTTAAATCCAAATTTCAGTTTTAACTAAAATGAAACAGGATAAAAAGTTCAGTTGCCTGGCTGCCCTCTCCCCGTTTCAGGGCTCAGAGGCTGCCTGGCGGGCAGTGCCCTGACAGAGCAGCGTTGCAGGAAGTCGTTAGACACGCTGTCCCTTCCCGTGCACAGTGTGAAGCAATGAGGCTCCAGCTCCGCACGTAAATGCCACCCCAGGATAGGGGAAGCGGGACATGAGAAGTCACACCGGAGCACGTGACTGTCAGTACACATGTTCTCATGCTTCTCAGTTGTAGACTGAGCATCAGAATGTCTTTTTCTTCCCAGATACTGCGCTAGATTACCAAGTGACCCGTTCACTCACCTAGCTCCTAAATGCAGAACCCGAGAGCTGCCCGATGGGACCTTCTATTCAACTCTCTACCTGCCAATTAACTCACCTCTTCGAGCCTCCATTGTCGTAAGTTTAGAAAAAGAAATGCTGTGCCTTAGGTATCACTGCAAACTCCCAGACGCGCAGGACTGGAATATATGACCTCTGAAGTCTGCGCCAAGATCCGACTCGGTCGACATTCCTGACGGACCGTTCAGCTGGGGCTGAGATCCGCAGTGACACCGAGTTCGCAGCTGTGATTGGGCTGCTCTGTCGCTCTCTTGACTTGAGAATCTGTCTTTGAGTAACTGCTGTCTGTCCTTGGTCCCAGTGCTCATTTCCAGATATTCGAAGATGACTAATTTCGGTTGCACATTAAAAGTGTTCCAACTATTATCGTGTATTTTGTAGTCAAATCTTGATATATCTTTATTTTTTGGTTACATGTTTGTAGATTAATGAAAATAAAATATATTAAAATTTAAATTCACAAAAATTATCAAATCTTAGTTATAATTCATTCAGTTTTTCCTGGGAAAGATTTTTAAAGTTGGTTATTTTAGATATGGAGAATAGAATTTTTTAAACTTGTGTCGTTTTTCAAAATAAAGAACTTTCCTCTGGTAAATTTCAACTTGAATGGTATTGGGGCAGGAGTTTTGTAGATGTTTTAGGTGTTAATGATAACATAGCTGCGTGCATACACAACGGCAATGTTTCTTGTTACTTTCAGGGTCCCCCCATGAGCTGTATACGATTGGCTGAAAGGGTGGTGGCTCTTATTTGCTGTGAAAAACTGCACAAAATCGGTAAGCATTCGAAAAGCACGTGCAAATAAAATAAAGTTAAAAACATCATAAAGCAAAAGCATGACAAGGACTTGATGCCAGTGGGCCGACGGGTTTGTGGAGCCGTGAGCTGTGGGCCCGGGTGTGACGGGGACACGGCCCGAGGTCTGTGCGGGAGGAGGCTGGGTTTCCCACCGCTGAGCCGCAGACAACTGTCCTTTTTTGCTTTCTTTACGGACTCCTTTTAGACACACACAGGTTCTCCTGTACTGCTGGACCACGAATGTTTGCACTTGAACGTATCCGTCTCTCACGTTAATCCATATTAGTGTACAAATTAATCACTTTCTGAAAAATGGGACGACTTGATCTCCATGGCTTTTGTAAAGTGACGACAATGCGCTCTTTTCCTGTTCAGGTGTTTTTGTTTGTGAAATCCTGCTCATATTGAATATATGGATTCAGCATATACTTTGCCTTAGTATCACGTTTGATTACGTTTTTATTAAGAGCAAAGATGCTTTAGTTGTCATTACTCTTCCAGTTGCTTCCTCTGTTATTGACTAATTAGGGAGGCATCGTCTGTATTGTGTATGTCAATTCTCTTTGCATTTCGTAGGTGAACTGGATGACCATTTGATGCCAGTTGGGAAAGAAACTGTTAAATATGAAGAAGAGCTTGATTTGCATGATGAAGAAGAGACCAGTGTCCCAGGCCGACCAGGTTCCACAAAACGAAGACAGTGCTACCCCAAAGCAGTTAGTATTGGTTAGAGCCGAACGAAAATCTAGCCTTGGCCACTTTCTCTTCTGCTGCATCAAACCCCAGCTCCTCTGCTTGGCTGCCCAGACCCCTGTCATTTAGCCCCCTCTGGGCCTCCGCTACCTCCCCCACCGCACCTTCTCTCGGATCTGCCCCTGCGCACAGGTTCTTGGCCTCCCCTGTCAGGTTCTATCCAGAATAAGTTCATTCCATTTGAAGAGGTGCTCTCTGCTTTACTCCCTGCAGGGATAAGATGTGTGCTTCTCTTATGTGTGGGGCTAAGACAGAAGAGGGTCTGGATAATAAAATAGACACATGGAAAGAAGGGTGCCCGTGCAGGACACACTGGCAGGCCTAAGTGCAAATACCTATCAGGAGTTAGGATGTGGCCTGCTAGGAGTCAGAATCCCTTCTCTCAGCGTACGTGTCCAGGTTGATGGGTTGCGGTTCATGCACTACAGCAGCCGAGTCTGACTTCTGGTTCCAGCCGTAGGATCAGCAGTGCCTTATGGGTAGGTGAACGTGGGCCTAGTATCGCAGACCTGAGAAATGCTTATTTACTCTCCAGCGGGCTACGTAATAAATAGGTCTCATGCCTCGGTTATTTTCTCAGCTTCTCCTCCTCAGCATTTAGTAAAGTCAGGAGTAAGTTTCTTTCCTTGCCAACATCTGGAAAAGAGGCCATTATATTTGAGCATGATGCTTAGTTTTTCTTTCCAATTCTAGATTCCAGAATGTCTGAGGGATAGCTACCCCAAACCCGATCAGCCCTGTTACCTGTATGTGATAGGAATGGTTCTCACGACCCCGTTACCTGATGAACTCAACTTCAGAAGGCGGAAGCTCTATCCCCCTGAGGACACCACAAGATGCTTTGGCATACTGACAGCCAAACCCATACCTCAGGTGAGGCGCTGCACAATGACTATCGATGTTAGAGAGACATCGTTTCTTTCAAAAAGGAAATGGGACTTCAGAGTGACTGCCGTTCGTTCCCTCAGGATGTTCAGTATTTACAAGTTGAGCTGTCTCTTCTGTTCTCTGATAGAAAGCATCATTTCTCTCCTGAAGTTAAATAGTTGTAAAGGAGTACAGTAGCTGTTAACCGTGGGCACTTGTCTTCCTTTGTGCTAAGATCCCGCACTTCCCGGTGTACACCCGCTCTGGAGAGGTCACCATATCCATCGAGCTGAAGAAGGCTGGCTTCACGCTGTCTCTCCAAATGCTCGAGTTGATTACAAGGCTCCACCAGTATATATTCTCCCACATCCTTCGCCTTGAAAAGCCTGCGCTGGAATTCAAACCCACAGACGCTGACTCGGCATACTGTGTTCTACCTCTGAACGTTGGTAAGGACCCGACTCCACAGAGTGAACGTTTGGCTTGGCAGCTGCTTTTGTTCATAACACAGAAGCCTCTTCCTGTGGTAACTGTGTTAGGCACCTTTGTGAATAGAGAGCTTACGTCAGAGTCTTTTCCGTATTGGTGTGTTAACAAGGTAACCGTCTTTTTCTTCCCTAAGTTAATGACTCCAGCACTCTGGACATTGACTTTAAATTCATGGAAGATATTGAGAAATCAGAAGCTCGCACAGGCATTCCCAGTACAAAGTATTCGAAAGAAACACCCTTCGTTTTTCAATTGGAAGATTACCAGGATGCCGTCATCATTCCAAGGTGAGCGGGCTGGCGGTGCGTTGTTTCGGAAGTCACCTGTTCGCATGGGAAAGGGAGTGCGCGGTGCTGTTGGCATTGCTGTTTCCCTTCGTGGTGGATTGTTTTCTCCAGTTACGTCCTTACAAAACCAAACCTACACCCTGCAGTTGAGGAGACCTGACTTTGTGAAGATCAGGTCATCTAATGGTGTTGACAGGCTTCTTCCTGAAACGGCCCTCCTTTTAATCCCCAAAGTCTTCCATAGTTTGACCATAAATAACTTTGCTTAACATTTTATAAGGAGTAATGTTATTAAGTGCAAAGGAAATAATAAATCTGAATTTTTCTTACTTTGTACAAATGTAGGGAATGGAGATTTTAGGCACTTTCAGAGTTGGAGCGCTGGCTGTAATGGCCTTCGCCTGATTTTTTTCTCTGTGCGCCTCCAAGCCGTATGTAGTGTGAGCTGCCATCCAGCTACCGGCGTCAATAACGGCGCAGTAGCCCGCCCGTGGCGCTGTGTCCCGGTCGCATTAGTGATGTTCGAGTGTCCGCGCAGTTTGGGCATTGGCAGTTTCCTGTGCTGTGGAGATTGATGGAACTAAGAGGTGCTTACTGATGCCCTTTAGCTTCCATGTGTTACTGAGGTAAAGATACTAAGAAAGGAGGGGAGGATGGTCAGGTAGGTTTGGCTCGATATAAATGTGGTGCTTTTTTTCAAATCCACTTGAAATATATAATTTGGAATTAAACTTTTCATTAGTGTTATTTATTTTTAACCTTTTGAACTCCTACTTTACAATCATATTTCCATTTCCATATTAAAAACAGTTAGTTGTGTTTTGAGAACAGTTGATTTAAACCACAAGTCACTAATATTTTTTAATTTTTTTTTTTAGGTATCGAAATTTTGATCAACCTCACCGGTTTTATGTTGCTGATGTGTACACTGACCTCACCCCGCTGAGTAAATTTCCTTCCCCCGAGTATGAAACTTTTGCGGAATATTACAAAACCAAGTACAACCTTGACCTGACCAACCTCAACCAGCCGCTGCTGGATGTGGACCACACGTCCTCAAGGTGAGGGCCGCGCTCGGGAGGCACACGCAGGGGCTCCGTATCCTGCCCCGGGCTCTGAAGCCAGGCGCTGGGCACGCAGATTGCCCGGGGTGGTCCGGGCCTGCCCTGGCAGTGAGCTCTCGGGGTGGGCAGGCGGCACCGGCGTTGGAGCGTCACTGGGAGAGCAGACTTGGGTCTGTTTGATAAAATCGTTTTGCCGTTTTTTGCAGACTTAATCTTTTGACACCTCGCCATTTGAATCAGAAAGGGAAAGCCCTTCCCCTAAGCAGTGCTGAAAAGAGGAAAGCCAAATGGGAAAGTCTGCAGAATAAACAGGTGATGTTGTTAGCATCGCTTAACATTTTTAAAGACAAGCTTGAATTTTGTATTATCAAGTGAACTGAGTGACTTGTAAATGTTTTGGAAATTGCCCAACCCTTAGGTTTTGTTTTGGTTTAACTGGTGTTATGTGTTGACTTTTATTTGACTTTTTTTGGTAAGTCTGAACAGTTTAACTTTTACCATTGGTACAATTATACATGAAATCATCTTATAAATTCTAGGATAAATCCCATTTGGCCCTCAAGGGTTATTTGAAAAAAAAATTTTTTCACTATGTCAATTATAGCTGACATTAGTTTCAGGTGTACATCGTAGTGGTTAGACATTATATAACTTTACCCACGTGATCCCTTCCGTAAATCTTACACCTCCCCGACACCACACGTAGTGATTACCGTGTTATTGACTGTGTTCCCTGTGCTGTACTCCCATCCCTGTGACTGTTCTGTAACCACCAATTTGTACTTCCTAGTCCCTTCACCTTTGCACCCAGCCCCTCCCCCTCCTCACGTAGCAGCCATCAGTTTGGCTTATAATTGGCCCATTGACACAATTGTACCATGAAGTCATCCTTATAAACCCTAGGATACACCCCATGTGGCCTTCAAGGATTTGTATAAAAATATTTTTAAAAATAGGCTTTTGCTGGCACGGTTTTTGTCCTTAGCCATTAGTGAAAGTGGTCTTAGATCTGCTTTCCATTCTGCTGTGTGTTTGCTTTATATTGATGTGTTCACGCTTCTTCGTATTCACAGATCCTGGTTCCCGAACTCTGTGCTATCCACCCGATCCCAGCCTCCCTGTGGAGGAAAGCAGTCTGCCTCCCCAGCGTGCTGTACCGCCTTCACTGCCTTCTGACCGCGGAGGAGCTCCGGGCCCAGACGGCCAGCGATGCTGGCGTGGGAGTCAGATCCCTTCCTGTGGATTTTAGGTATGCCTGTTTGCAAACGGACTGAATTAAGTCTAAACTTTAATTTTGTATAAAATGCTTCTTAAAAACACAAGGATGTCTAATGTGTGACATAAATGCAGCCTTTGATTCCTAAGTGGAAAATCTACATATGGAGTCCTGTGGTCCTGTCATGTTATAGAGGGAGGTGAGATACTAGGATCCAAAGTAGTCAGCCCTCCTCAGTGATGGGCGCCGAAATGGAAACAGTCCTTGTCACCGTGCTGACGTGCCAAGCCTGCCTCCTCGTGTAAATCTGAGTTCCATTGAAAAGCGGTGCCTTGGTATCCTTTTTGTCTTCAGTATGTTCTCCCCACATTATTTCCCCCGCTAGTCAAGTCTCCGCACTCTCTGAAAATTATTGGTTTAACCACTCAAATTAACTTTGATTATCCAGTTGGCAAGACCACGTGGTTCTGGGGAGTGAGGGACTTCAAAATAGAATGGTAGGAACTGTTGTTAGCTCCGCTTCCACGTTGGACGCTTAGGCACAGAGAGGTTATGTGACTTGCCCAGAGTTTCCCAGCTCGTTAACTGGAGGACTGACCCAGGCTTCAGCATCCGGCAGCCACGCTGTTACCGACGGCGCATGCACCGTGTCCCGCTCTGCAGTACAGTATGCAGGCTTCTTCCTTGGGAACTGGTGTCTCTTCTAAAGTAGGAGCAGAGATAGAGGGATCTTTATTTATTTCATATTCAGATTACTCTTGCTCTCAGCCTAGCCCTTTTGAAGGATCTGATGAAAAGTTATAAAAATGTCTTTGCAGATACCCTAACTTAGACTTTGGGTGGAAAAAATCTATCGACAGCAAATCTTTCATCTCAATTGCTAACTCCTCTTCAGCTGAACATGATAATTACTGTAAGCACAGCACAATTGTCCCTGAACATGCTGCACATCAAGGTGCTAATAGAACCTCCTCTCTAGAAAGTCATGACCAAATGCCTGTGACCTGCAGAGCGCTGTTCAGTGAGTCGTCTGGTAAGCCCCCCATTGACGTTCCCACAGATCTCACAGCAGTTAACGGTCTTTCTTACAATAGAAATCTTGCCAATGGCAGTTATGATTTAGCTAACAGAGACTTTTGCCAAGGAAATCAGCTGAATTACTACAAGCAGGAAATACCTGTACAACCAACTACCTCATATCCCATTCAGAATTTATACAATTATGAGAACCAGCCCACGCCCAGCGATGAATGTACTCTGCTGAGTAATAAACACCGTGATGGAAATGCTAACACACCTACCTCAGATGGCAGTCCCGGGAGGGCCGCGCTGCCTGGCACCACAGAAGCTGCTGCCGTGCTCAAGGACAGGCTGGGCTCTGCGCGGAGCCCCTCTCCTGGGCACTCGTCCAGGACTCTGGGCCCAAACCCTGGACTCATCCTTCAGGCGTTGACCCTTTCGAATGCTAGTGATGGATTTAACCTGGAGCGGCTCGAAATGCTTGGGGACTCCTTTCTCAAGCACGCCATCACCACGTATCTGTTTTGCACTTACCCTGATGCGCACGAGGGCCGCCTTTCATACATGAGAAGCAAAAAGGTAAGAGGTCCTTCTTGTACTTTGCGAGTCAGAACAATTATTCAGTGTGCCCAGATTGGCTGCAAGTGTTGGGAGTTTCAGAGGATCAGGAAAGGATTAACCTCGGGGGCCCACACCCGGCTTGTGCAGCTAAAGCCTGTGGCATGCGTGCCCAGGAGTTGACACAGATCCGCTTGTCACCGGTAAAGCACTCAGGTTTGGTGACTGACTTACTGATGGGCATTCAATTCAGATGCCACTATCTGAGAGCGTGAGCCCTACCTAATTTAGTTGGATGCAGTGTTTACTTGGGAGGGCGCTGTCCTGGCCTACGAGGCACACACAGGGATAAGACCCGGCTTCCACGGGGCCCTCGTCTCCGAGGCTTAGGGTGCTGGGGAAGGGAAAGAGCAGCACCCTCCCGGCTCAGTGAGCCGGCGGAAGGAGATTGAGCTCGGGCTCTGAGTGAGCAGTGCCTGGTAAGACACAGGGACGGCATGCTCTTACAGTTAGTGTGGAGTCAAGATTTAAGGAAGAAAAGTAATGAAGGTAAAACCTTTAATGATGATGAAAAGAGGTGTCACAGTCAGCGTGTGCCTGTTTGGCAGATAACTTAGCTGCCGGTTAGCCTGTGCACTCAGCGAGGGTGGCCACGCGTGATCAGAGCAGGTGTTCACGGAAGAGGTGTGGTCACAGTGCGTCCGGGAAATGGACAGATGGCAGAGCGTGTCGCCTCTCAGTGAGTCGGCGGCGGCCGCGGTCAGGAGTGGGGAAATTCCTGAGCAAAGACCTGCAGAGGCGGTGGGTCGAAGCCGTGCTGTGGAAGGTCTGCCGCGAGGCGAGGGAATCTGCGCTTTGAATGTGTAGGTCGCTGTGGGATGGGGAAGGCACTTTTTGCATGAGGGACTATGACTGTCAATAAAGCGGTGGTTTTCAATGGTCGACCTGGTAGCAGAATGCAGCGTGAGTTGAAAAGCAGGACCGACGAAGCTGAGCGGTCAGTGGCTTTGAGGAAGTCTGCGCTTCAGCAGAAGTGGCTGTCTGGGGGCGTGCTGTTTCAGAGGAAGGAACCTTAGCCGACACTAGGAAGTGCTTCCTCTAGCCGGACCCTGCTCTCTCCTTCCATCTTACCCATGAGGGTGCGGGAGCAGCAGAGGTGACCTGCCTGAGGCCATATGGCAGATAGATGGCGCCCAGCTGCCGTGGAGACCTCGCTCTTCACCACTGCACTGACCTGTCCTTGCTATTGCCCTGCAACACCAGGCACTAGACTGGGTGTCTTACAGCCCTTCTCCCGTACCCTTTCCGACGAGCCCCTGGGAGGTAGTTAACGTCTCCATTTTGCAGATGAGAAAACTGCTCAGAGTGTTCAGCTCATGGAGGTCGTCTCTCTAGGCCGGGGTAGTCAGGCGTTCGTCCGAGGCTGGAGCCCATGCCCTTCACCTTCGTCTGCTGCATCCCAGCGTGGTAGGGAGGATGCAGTGATGACAACCACACACACACACACACACACTCACACACACACTCACACACACACTCACACACACACACACTCACACACTCACACACACTCACACTCACACACGGAGGTTGGGGCGATAATGGTGCTGGTTGTGAGGTAGACAGAAATGTAGGAATCAGGGTTCAGGTTGGGTTTTTAGACCTCATGGAATATGAAGTGGGATGTTCAGATAATTGAGAATTTAGGACTAAGATATGGTTTGGGGAATAGTCTTTATAAGAGTGATAGTTGAAGCTCTGAGGACGAGTGAGATTTCCCAGGAGTGGTTGGGAAATCAGAGGCTAAGAATGACTACCCTGTTCGGTAAGAAAGACAAGATTTTATATTTCGAAAATTCATCCATTCATCTGCTCAGAGAGCTCTGACTCCTATTTCCTGTAGAAGTTCTCCCTCCCTTCGCCTTTTGTGAGACCTTCCAGGGTGCTCAACCCCAGGTAGGCCTGTCTCCTAACCAGGCTGCGCCCTCGTTCTTCACGTGGACCCGACCCCAGGGCACACCCGCAGCGGGTGGGCTTCTCGGAGCGCTCACCCATTTCTCCTTGCTCGGTTCGGCTTGTCCCACATTGAGCTCCATGAGTCCTTATTAGTTCTTCCTTCCTTTTCCCTCCTCAACTGTTTCTGTCGACTTGGCGATTTCCATCCTCTCGTTGGCATCTGGATGCTGTGTCCTCGTGGTCTGGAGGAGGAAACCAGCATTTCTGTGAGCTGTCACGTTCAGGCAGCTTGGGAAAGAAAGCCCGTTCGCACGTGTTGGGGTCATGGCGCCTCTCCCTCCCAGCTGTTCCGCAGAGCCCGCTCCCGCCTGCTGCCCTAGCGCCTCTCCGGTGGGTGCTGGGCCGTGGTGTTGCGTCACGTGGAAGAAGGGCTCAGGGAGCACTTAAATAAAGAGAAACCCGGTGTTTAGAAAACAAAAATGAGGTGACAGTTCTAGACTATAGTTTCCAAGTGAAAATGAGACAGAACGGCCGTAATTTGAGGAGATGGAAGCCTTAGGGAAAACAGAAAGGAGGGCTTTATTGATGCAGATAAACATGGGAGTTGTTCTTTACTGCTTTTTGCTCTATTTTAAAACGATTGAACGATACTGTCTTGAAATACATCCAAATCAAAGGACTGAGGCTGGAGAAAACGCTCCCTTTGAAACGATGCGGGGCGCGGGTTCTGGCCTCGGGAAGTCATTGGAGCTCGTCCAGTGCCAGTTGCACTTGGCTCCATTGAGAATACTGTGACGTCCGGACTTTGTATGTGGATTCTTCTTCAGAAATCTCAAAGTTAGCAGTTTGCATTTTATATCATCAGATCCTGCTTTCTACAGGTTGAAATTGAACTGTTTCTTCTGATTTTATAAGGAATTTGCATGTATACGTCAGTTTTTTTGGATCTGCATTTAGGACTCAGAAATACTCATCTAACGACACTGAAGGATATAGGACTTAATATTTTCCATCAGTCTTTATAATTGATGACCAGTTACAGTAATGTAGGTGCAAATATGTTAACATGCCTCGTATGAGTCACAGCAGCGATCATGCATGGTAAGTGTCTTGTAAACTTCTTCTGCCGAAGGTCAGCAACTGCAACCTGTATCGGCTCGGGAAGAAGAAGGGGCTGCCCAGCCGCATGGTGGTGTCCATATTCGATCCCCCTGTGAACTGGCTTCCTCCTGGTTATGTGGTGAATCAAGACAAAAGTAACGCAGATAAATGGGAAAAGGATGAAATGGTAAGCTTGTGGTAACGAGGATTTCTTTTTTGGTGAGGAGAGAAATTTATTCTATTAATTTTTTGTTTCTTTTCCCTGGTATGTTTATAATAGAGTATATATTTGATATATTGACTTAATAGCTCTATAAATAGACTGTCTTTTCATTGGATTTAGAAACAATGTTGAAGTTTTGATAGAAGACAATTTCTCTTCCTTTGTGCAAGTTAGAAGATTATCTAATTTAGTGTTCAAAAGAAGAAAAAGTAAAACCCTATAACGTTTCATTTTACTGTTAGGTGTTATAGTTTATCATAGATCCCTACTTAGCTCTGTTCAGTTAAATGACTGTTCAGTGACCTATGATCTCTAGTCTGTGAAATAATCAAATTTCAGTAAGATCTTGCCTTTGCAGCTCACGGTTTGTGCAGGCTGTTTCTTCTTTTGTGACCTAAAAGTAATAAGTAAATAAATCGCCAGACGTAAGGTTGTAGGTTTCTGGCAATAGTTTAAAAGTTGCCTGATTTCAGAAGCGGCTGCTTCCTGGCCTCTTGTCTTGAAGGCCGCCAGAGGGCACCTGGGAGGCCTGGGCGCGGAGCAGGGGAGCGCCGGCTTTGGCTGGGAAACTCCAGCGCCCCTGCCAGGGGCCCAGCTCCCAGACACGGACTGCGCTCGGTGAGCCGGTTCGCTGCGGCTTCCCCTTACTCCCCGCGACAGCCAGCGTGCCCTTCCTGCCCCAGGCCGGCTCGGCTAGCTGTGCGTCTTCTTTCTGACCTGCACGTCCCAGCTGCCTGTCTGACGCGTTCCCTGGTCACACACTCTGTGACTGTCCGCTTTTACCTCTGTATTGAGTACACTTTTAAGTCATGCAGTTTTTGACTTCGTATATAAATTAAACTTATGTGGGAAGCATTAGGAGGATATTTTAATAAGAATTGGGTTAGAAAAAGCACATGTTATTAATTTAGGGATAGGTAGAACCTTAGGAAGAAATGTGTAGACTCTGAGAACTTTAGAGGAAATACTACATTTTTACAAACATTATTCCGCAACAGTTATCCTGCTTTGTAAATACTGTTTTATAATATGATTGACTCTTTAAAAAACCCACAAATATGGAAGAATAAAGTTGATGTTGGCATGTCCTCTTGATTAAAAAAAGTTTTTTTTTTAAGATATAGCACACAGCTCCTTTTCTTGACATTTTCAGACGGACTGGCACTTTGGTTCCTGGAAAACGTTAAGAACACTGTTCCTACTGTCGCTGAGTAGTTTCTACTATTGCAGTGGCCCCTGCATGCCATTGAAAGCGAATGCTTGTTGCATTCCTGTTGTACCTGCCCTGCCCCTCAGCAGCTAGGTGGCAATAGCTCAGGTAGACAGCGCACTGGGACCGGGGGAGGAGAGTTGCATGCTGGGCCTTTGTTTTTAAAGAGCTTGAAGTGCTCTTGGGAACCACTTAGTGAGGTAGAATCCCACTGTTCTGCAGAGAAACTGAAACCCAGAGGCTTAAAGGACTTGGCCCAAGGTCATACAGCTTCTTGGTGATAAAGCCCAGGCCTTTGTTTTGATTTTTGCTTTTCTTGCACTCCACTAATTTTAGCTTATGTTAGCATCTCTATAAAAATATATATGGATGTTTTCAATTAAAAATTATTCAGTCTTGATTTTTTTAAAAATTGTAATTTGGCCCTTTCTTCTAAGGACCAAACAATTAGTCAAAAAAAAATAAATCTCAAGTTACCAGGAAAGTATAGGATTTTTAACAGGGAATAGTTCCTCGAGGTCTGCCATTGTAGTTTCTTTTAGGGTTCTTCCTTATTCTTGAAAAAGTTTTATAAACTTTTTTTTTTAACTTTAAAAAATACACATAGTTAAAGGTATATGGCTTGGCTCACTGCTCTTATTTCTTTTCAAACAATTACAGTTTGTATCTCTTTTGAGTCTGGCTTAAAATGAAAATATTTGCAGCATTTAAAAAGCGCTTGACAGAAAGTTTGAAAACCTTTCAGAACACTCTGGAAAGTTGTCACTATCAAAATTGAAGCACAGCCTGCTGCCTCTCCCCCCAAAGTCAAGTCTTGATGTGTGTGGTTTTTCTTGTTTGTGGTTTTTTTTTAAAAAATTTTATTACTCAACAGAAATTTGGCATCTTCCTAGCATTGCAAAAAAGTTACATCATTACTGAATCCTAGCCCATTATTAAGGTTGTCATTCACAAATAAGCTATTGCCAAAGAAATTGGAATTAGCAAAGATCCTCTGACAGAAATTGGATTGTTGTGTTTCATGTTAGTCTAAATTTTCTTCTATTTTTGTCAGTTATGCTATAATCAGTTACCCTGATTACTGTAGCTCAGCGGAGGGGAAAAGCATAATTTCTCAAATTCATAGCTTAGGTCAGTGATCACTTTTAGTTTTCAAAGTAAAGCAATTTAGTTTTACATTGTAGCAAATGTACTTTGATTTGAAGTAGAAATAGGGACAGACACTACATCGTGAAACTTTTGCACATTTTTAATGTTATAAAGATTTAAGAAATAATTCTGTTTTATGTTATACTCTTAATTGCAAAGATAATGCTTTTTCTGCATCTGGAATTTAATTTTATTAATTAGAAAATCTTTTTGAAACTTTGTCAGCAAAATTGAAGATCTCTCTGGTTGGCATATGAGTACTTTCATTGTGTATTCTGCCAGAGTTAGAGTTCTCAGCTGAAGGTTTGCCTTGTGGCCATTAACTTTAACTTCATATGCCATGTATAAAATCCTTAGCTGAAAGCTTCGTACTGGATAAAGGTCATTTTATAGCTCAGAAAATGAACATTCAAAGAACATGTTTTGCTTTGTTTATATGATTAAATAACTTATTTTATGTTAATTGAAAACAAATGGCTGTGATTTTAAAGTTGCCTTTTAGTATTTGTGGTTGTCATTTGAAATTATCCATAACCCTTGCTTTTATTGAGTCTCAAACCTTTTAAAACCAGCGGCTATGTCTCCCTCCTGCCCCATTCCCCTCGTTGCAGACAAAGGACTGCATGTTGGCTAACGGCAAACTGGACGACGACTTTGAGGAGGACGAGGAGGAGGAGGGCCTGCTGTGGAGGGCCCCCAAGGAGGACGCCGACTACGAGGACGACTTCCTGGAGTACGACCAGGAGCACATCCAGTTCATAGACAACATGCTGATGGGATCGGGAGCTTTTGTCAAGAAAATCCCTCTCTCTCCTTTCTCAGCCACCGACTCTGCATATGAGTGGAAAATGCCCAAAAAAGCCTCCTTGGGTAGCATGCCGTTTGCAGCAGATTTTGAGGACTTTGACTATAGCTCTTGGGATGCAATGTGCTATCTGGATCCTAGCAAAGCCGTGGAGGAGGATGACTTTGTGGTGGGGTTCTGGAACCCGTCAGAGGAAAACTGTGGTGTTGACACAGGGAAACAGTCCATCTCTTACGACTTGCACACGGAGCAGTGCATCGCTGACAAAAGCATCGCTGACTGCGTGGAGGCCCTGCTGGGCTGCTACTTAACCAGCTGCGGCGAGCGGGCGGCCCAGCTCTTCCTCTGCTCGCTGGGGCTGAAGGTGCTCCCGGTGATTAAGAGGACTGAGCGCGAGCAGGCCCTGGGCCCTGCCCGGGAGAACGGCGGCAGCCGACAAAGGAGCCTTTCAGGGAGCCGGGCCTGCGCCGGCCCCCGCTCCGGGGGGAAGGACCTGGAGTACGGCTGCCTGAGGATCCCGCCCCGCTGCATGTTCGACCATCCAGACGCAGAGAAGACACTCACTCACCTGATAGCAGGTTTTGAGAATTTTGAAGAGAAGATCAACTACAGATTCAAGAATAAGGCTTACCTTCTGCAGGCTTTTACACATGCCTCCTACCACTACAACACTATTACCGGTAAGGCGCCCGGCCCGCTGCACTTCGGAAAATGCGCCCCTGTGTTAATCGCGTTGTTTTGGCCTCGTGCAGAAATGACCTACGCGTGTTCAGACTTAGTGCTTAACATGTGTGGGGGGAGGCGGGGTAGGAGGCACCGGCCAGCGGGGAAGCCTGGCCTCTCCTCTCGGGGAGCAGGCGCTGCTCTTCGGGGGAGGGAGGAGGCTCTGCTCTCCTGCCCGCTCGCACGTCATGCCGAGTGCTGCGGGATGCCGGGGAGCGGCCGCATCGTGGCGTGCCTTCCTGTCTTCGCCCGCCCCGTGGCTCTCGGCCGCGCAGGGCTGCTTTGGGTTGCTGATTTCTGTGTGTGTGCTGGATGTACTTCCACACCCTTTTATCCTTCTTCCTGAACAAAAGCGGCCCCTCTGAAGGCCTTTGTAAGTCTAAAGGTGAACAGGTGATGAGGAACTGCTTCTCAGAGGCTGATGCCCTGGCCCTGGCGCTGGCATCTGCACTCGGCTCCCTGCTGCTCCCTGGGTAGCAGGCTCCAGCCCGTTGCCCGAGAACGGCGGTCGCCAGCCTTTCAGACCTCACGGGCCGCCGGTTGGCGACGCTGCCCCCGAGGAAGAACAGGCACCTAACAGCTAACACCGCGTCAGCCTGTGAAACAGCTCAGGCCTAAGTGTTGTTTCTGTATCACAGTAACAAGTGCTTGAACCCAAATACCAAAGCAAAGCAGAAGTTTGGGTAAGAAAAGAACGTAGATTAAGATGGTCTGAGAAATGAGAAAGCGGAAAGTGATCCAGTCCGTTGTGAAAGATTGGTGAAATGAAGACCTGTTTTTCTTGGACAGCATAACGAGGCCTGGTTTTCTACTGCCCAGTCCCGGGGGGAGGTCTGGGCTCTATCCTGTCTCAGCCCCTCCCTGGGGGGAAGCCGGGGCAAGTCATTTCATCTGTCCCTGCCTCAGTTTCCTCAGTTGAATGGACCCTTTAATAACTGAGGAAGTTGAGGTGCTGGTTAATATTGATAACTTTCCACATTTTGACTATCAACTGCTTTTGCTCAAGGTCTTGACTCACTTCCGCAACTTTTATTTCTCAATCTCTTGGTTTGTGTAAAATTCAACATTTTTTTATTGATCTTTTTTTTAGAGGGAGAGGAAGGGAGGTGGGGAGGGAGAGAGGGAGAGAGAAACATCCCGATGTGAGAGTGAAACATCGATTAGCTGCCTCCTGCACTCCTACCAGAGATGGAGTTCGTAACCCGGGCATGCGCCCTGACCGGGAATCAAACTGGCACAGGACGACGCCCCACCAACTGAGCCACACCAACCAGGGCTCAATTTCACCATTTCTAATCCGAGTGGAGAAGAGGGTCCCCTTATACTAACTGTCATCTCGTGTAACAGAGGTAACCCAGAAATGGCGAGGCGTGGTGCCACTCAGTACGTTCGCGTGTGAGTGAGCGGGTGGAGGCGGACGTGCAGGGCCGGCCTCCGTAAGGGATGGGTGATGGGGACTTGAGGACGGTGCCCAGCACCTGCCTGCCCAGCTCGGTGCCAGAGGAAGGGTTCAGTGATGATGGTGTCACCTGGAAAGGTTTTCCTAACAAGACGTTTGTCTTCGGGCCACTTAGAGGTTTTATGACCCGAACGCGTATATAAGAAATGTGCTTCATTTGCCATTAAAATGCAGTTGCTAGAGGCTTCAGCAGGTGTGAGATGTCAAGTGATGTTGTCCTTGAAGAGTGCATATGAAATGAACCCATAAAAAGTCTCTGGCATGGCTCTGGGGCCAGGCCTCTCGCCAGTCCTTCGGCAGGAACCACGTCAGGGCGTTGCCCAGGCTCATGGCTCCCTTTGGCTGCTCCCGCAGATTGCTACCAGCGCCTGGAGTTCCTGGGAGATGCGATTTTGGACTACCTCATAACCAAGCACCTTTACGAGGACCCGCGGCAGCACTCCCCGGGCGTCCTGACCGACCTGCGCTCCGCCCTGGTCAACAACACCATCTTTGCGTCCTTGGCCGTGAAGTACGACTACCACAAGTACTTCAAAGCCGTGTCCCCCGAGCTCTTCCAGGTCATCGACGTCTTTGTGCAGTTCCAGCTCGAGAAGAACGAAATGCAGGGGATGGACTCCGAGGTCAGTGCTGCCGAGCGTGTGCGAGTCAGAGGTGCAGCCGCCACCCGGGTTCTGGGGAGTTAGGGCTCTGGCTCACAGCTGTGCAGAGGGACGGCCGAAGCCAGGCTGTGGTGCCCGCACCCTGTGATGCTGGGGAGCTGGGGTGGGCTGGAGTCTTCGGGGGGCCTTTTAGGCATGGCCGCCCACGCCTGGGGCATGGCCATTCACGGGGGGAGAGGGAGCCCAGCGCAGTCCAGTGTGGCACCCACCCCCTGCCTTCCCCCGCGGTGGCCTTAACCAGTGGCCTCCGCAGGGTTTCTTCCGTCTGCCTTGCTGTTCAAAATGGGTCTGAAATACTTGCTCAGGTCTCAGGTAAGCAGCACAAACACACATTCTGCTTCTACTGGAAATGGGAACATCTCCGTTAAAAACCAAACTTGTTTAACCGTTGGGATTGGAGAGGCTTCTACTGTAAGTTCAGCCAGAGGTTCTTGGCGACGGAGCGGTTTCTAATGCTGTGACTCCTCTGCAGCTTTGCCGGGAAGGGTGTTGCTTAGGTGTTCCCAGGTCCCGGAGTTGCTTGCCGCTGCTCATCTGTGTCCCTCCGTGTGCCCAGGAGACTGCTCTCGTCCCTCCTCCTCCCCATGCCGACTCCTCGGTTTTTCTTATTTTTGTAGATTTTTTATAAGGAGTTAAGGAACTTTTTCATAAATTACTCTGATCGCTGTTGTCATTGTTCTTTTTTTATTTCCTTTTTAAATGTCAAACCATTGTTGGGGTGTTCGTGAGTTTCTGGGACTTCCTTGGAAGCGAACGAAGTCTTCAGGACCAGCCGCAGGCAGGCAGGCTCTGTGCGGGCAGGCGGCACAGGCAGGCAGGCAGGCTCTGTGCGGGTGGGCGGGCGGCTCAGGCAGGCAGGCTCTGTGCGGGCAGCACAGGCAGGCAGGCAGGCTCTGTGCGGGCAGGCGGCACAGGCAGGCAGGCTCTGTGCGGGCAGCACAGGCAGGCAGGCAGGCTCTGTGCGGGTGGGCGGGCAGCATAGGCAGGCAGGCAGGCTTTGGGCGGGCGGGCGGCTCAGGCAGGCAGGCAGGCTTTGGGCGGGCGGGCGGCTCAGGCAGGCAGGCTCTGTGCGAGCAGGTGGCACAGGCAGGCAGGCAGGCAGGCTCTGTGCGGGCAGCACAGGCAGGCAGGCAGGCTCTGTGCGGGCAGGTGGCACAGGCAGGCAGGCAGGCAGGCTCTGTGCGGGCAGGTGGCACAGGCAGGTAGGCAGGCAGGCTCTGTGCGAGCAGGTGACAGGCAGGCAGGCTCTGTGCGAGCAGGTGATACAGGCAGGCAGGCTCTGTGCAAGCAGGTGACACAGGCAGGCAGGCAGGCAGGCTCTGTGCGGGCGGCACAGGGGGGGAGGCTGGCAGCGGCTGATACAGGCTCTTTCCCCGGTGAGGCCTCGGGCAGTGTGAGGGCGAGCATGGCCGCAGGGAGACTAGGACCTAGAACCATCTCGCAGTCAGCATACTTCTGGTCTCATCCTCATAAACACTGTAAGCTTAGAATTAGAGAAATTCCCCAACATTTAAATTCTCTTTTACATGACAAGGGGACATACTAGTTCTGTAATCTGTGTTCATTCCTCTCCCTCTCCTTTGTTTATGTAAACATGTATAGAAGTTACAAAAACTAATTGGAAATGGCATGGTCTGGCTTTTCTAATTTACTATTTGATCTTAAGAACTCTCTCCACTTTTTGGGGCCTCAGTTTCCTCATCTGTAAAGGGAGAGAATTAAACTTTATATGTTTTAAAATTCCTTTCTACCTCAAAACCATCATATATGAATAATAACTGTCTTATTTTTCCAGTAGTCAGTATTATAATTTGTATATAGAACTTTGTTTCACTAAAAACTCTGTTTAGAAATTACTGTGCCCTCCTTTTAATTTCTCTTTCACAAGTAGTTTATGTTTATTTTAGAAAACACAAGCAAAAACAAAGTTAAAGTTACACAAATACACAGCTTGAGAAATAACCCAGATGAACATTTTGGGGTGTATTGTTGCTAATGCATGCAGAGGTAAACGTGCATATAGAAGGGGTTATGTTACGCGTGATTTTCCATGCCCTCTTTCTCACTGAGTGTGCTGGTGGCTGTTAGTAGCTGCGTGCTGGTCAGTACACGGCTGTCAGGGAGCGCATTTAGTCGTCCTTTGCAGCTGGGCATTTAAGCTGCTTTTAGTTAGGACTTTAATAAACATGGATGTGATAAATATGCTTATATACCCAGTTACCTCCTTACGGTAATTCCCAGAGGTGGAATTGCTGCGTCAAATCATTGCGAACCTTTAAGAGGCTTTTGATACACATGTACGTTTTTATTCTGTGACGTCGAATGCCTGCTGTTTGTCAGGTACTCTTTTACAGCAAACATGTATTAAGTGTTTCATAAAAAGGAGCTTGGAGGAAAATATCTTCCAAATAGGGTCCCCTGCCCGGAAAGCGGCCGTCTGTCCCCTCAGCAGCGTGCGTCCTCCCCGCTGGCCCCCGCGCTGCACCTGCCCCCAGCCGCTGGGCAGCACCGCCCACGGAGGTGCAGTTCTTCGATGACCAGTGAACTTGAAAAGTTTTTAAAATACATTTGTTTATTGACGATTTCTAATTTGGTGTTAAAATTTTAGTTCTTATTGAAAAAATAATCTTTTTTTCTTTGCTGGGTATAGACTATTAAAAGGGAGGGGATTTTTTTGTTGTTGTTGAGATATTTGAAAACACTTCATTTTTAGGTAAGATACTGTTTGTGAGGAACCTAGTGCCAGTGGAGGCCTGTGGGGACAGTGGCGTCGTTACCTTCGTTAGCGATGGGTACGAGTCCCAGCGGGAAGGCAGCCTGCCTCTGGACGGCCGCCTGCTGACAAGTCCCTTCTCTCTCCACCAGCTCAGGCGGTCCGAGGAGGATGAAGAGAAGGAGGAGGACATTGAGGTTCCCAAGGCCATGGGGGACATTTTTGAGTCACTTGCTGGTGCCATTTACATGGACAGTGGGATGTCGCTGGAGATGGTTTGGCAGGTGTACTATCCTATGATGCGGCCACTAATAGGTACTATGGCTCCCCTTCGAAGAAAGCAGAGTCAAAGTTAACGGCAACGTCAAGGGTATTATTTACGTTACTCTTTCCCTTTGATTATAGAAAAATTTTCTGCAAATGTGCCCCGTTCCCCCGTGCGAGAATTGCTTGAAATGGAACCAGAAACCGCCAAATTTAGGTAAGCAAAAATGTGCATGGAAAAAATTAACTTACTTCAAATCCAGGGGGGATGTTCTCAAAGATGCCGTAAATGAGTGATTCCGAAAAGTATTTACGCTGGGGCACGCTCTCCGCAGTTTCCACTTGTAGTCTGATCGACTTCTCTTCTGTTTTCATAAAGTGACGCTGAACTAAAGAAGCGCCGGCAGCCGCCTGCCGCCTGCCGCCGAGCGTGCGCCCCAGCGCACGTTCCCTGGTGCGGCGTCAGCCTGTGCGGGCTCCGGCCGAGCGCTCACACTCCGAGCTGACTGACAGTCATAATAAATACTCTGACTTCTCACTCATGCTGTCTGGCCTCTTTACAGCCCGGCGGAGAGGACCTACGATGGCAAGGTCAGAGTGACCGTGGAGGTGGTGGGGAAGGGGAAGTTCAAAGGCGTGGGCCGCAGCTACAGGATCGCCAAGTCCGCAGCGGCAAGAAGAGCCCTCCGCAGCCTCAAAGCCAACCAACCTCAGGTTCCCAGCAGCTGAAGCCCCTTTTTAAAGTTATAAAAACAGAAAAGCAGAGTAAGGTAGAAAATACTTAGATTGAAAAGGATGATTTAAGGTTGATACTGAGCGGAATGAATCGAAGGCAGAATTTAAGGTTTGTTTGATAACAGGATAGATTACAGAATAAAACATTTAACATATGTATAAAAATTTTGGAACTAATTGTAGTTTTAGTTTTTTGCGCAAACACAATCTTGTCTTCTTTCCTCACTTCTGCTTTGTTTAAACCACAAGAGTGCTTTAATGATGACATTTAGCAAGCGTTCAGAACAATTACTGATGGTTTGTTTTGTTTTTAGTGTAATTTCCTCACCTTTGCTTAGTGTTAGGAGGCCAGGGAGCTGAAAACTCACACCGTCCCTGGAGTGATGCTAGAGTCCCCGTGCACCTCGGTCTGCGGAACTGCCGCCCGCCCGGGAGCCCGAGAGGACGCTGCGAGGCAGGGAAGTGTGCCCGCGCCGCCGCGGTGCCCACGCTCTGCGTGAAGATGGTGTTCCCAGCGCTATTGCACTTAAGAGGGAGGGACAGGTGTTGATGGCATTGGCTGGCAAGCTGGTGACTCCAATGTCAGTTTTCTCGTGCCACGTGTGACGAAGGTTCTTGCCTTAAAAGTAATGTCCTCATGGATACTCTTTAATTTCTGACCCGTTTTGGAACAAACTGATCTGACATTCCCTGCATTTTATTGTGCATTCGATGTTGAGACTGTGGGATTCACAACCCACTAGTGTAGTTGTAACTTAAAACAGGAGATTCGGATTTCTGGCACGTGTGTACTAAAGACATTTTAAAAACCAGAATCTGTAGACTGGATTTTTTTAAAAACACCATAATAAAAATGATCTTTGGCTAAATACCCAGTTTTACTAAAAAACCTCCTGCTAGGTAGTTCCACTGATAGAAATGGTTTGTGGCAAATCACTTTGCCCTGTAGGCTGTTTAACAAAATACACTTTAGACATATCACACCTAAAATATGCTGCAGATTTTATAATTCATTGTCACCCAGCACCTTCCCCTCTAGCCTTCTCCCGTGAGCGCCTGCTGCACTGTCCACCATGCTGCGTGTACTCCATTACCAAAGCTGTGCTGGCCGTGGGAGTTTAGAGAGAAAAACTGCCACAATTGTGATGCCTCCGAGAGTTAGCTTGTTACCGTAGGGCAACTAGCTCATGATTCCTATCCAGAAAAGAAACAGAAAAAGACATTTTAGGCATTTGCCTAAGTCTCTTTAATTAGACCTATAGGCACTCTTCACTTAAATACCTCAGTTCTTCTTTTCTTCTGCATGCGTTTCCCCCTGTTTGGTGCTATGTTTATGTATTATGCTTGAAATTTTAATTTTTTTGCACTGTACCTATAATACCTCTTAATTTACCTTTATAAAAGCTGTGGGTTGGTCTTGTACTCCCACCAACATACCAGTAGAGGTTTGCTGCAATTTGCCCCATTAATTATGCTTGAAGGTTAAGAAAGCTGAGCAGAGGTGTCTAATGTTTTCCAGCACATCGTTCTGAACTTGATCTTCTTGCAGTGCTGCATTTCTGTTAAATTGCAGTTCATACTGTACCTCCCGCTGTCCGCACCCCTCCCAGAGCCGCGCTCTGCCCGTGTGGGCCCGAGGCTGCCGCTTCCCTTGCTAGGAGGCTCAGAGACACCCAGCCCGACCTTACTTGTCCCCAATCTTACATTGGGATGGAGCCAAATGATTAATTGCGTTTCTGAACAAATTAATTCGGGTGGCCTCATTTTTAAAATACGGAATTCTGATTTGGAACCTTAGATTTCTGTTTCGTTTTTTAAAAATCTTAACATAAGGTCTCGTGGCAAGTTAAAACCAAACAATTCTTGAATTATAGAACTGTAACCGTGTCCATGAACAAGTAAGGCTGGGTGTGGATTTTACTTGTGAGGGTGGTTTGTGATGAAGGCACATCGCAAATCTCCGAATAATGCAGCGACGACCTGCTGCCGGGCCGGGCGCTGAGGGCTGTGCGTTGTCTTACGTACTAATCCCAGTGTCACGGCTCTGCCTCCTGGCACCAGCATCCGATTATTTCACAGTTACAGTTTCCACTGGGAGAAAATGCCTCAATATATTTTGTAACCTTAAGAAGAGTATTTTTTGTTAATACTTTATAAGTTCAGACTTGGATAATTAGGTCATACATTCTCAGGGGTTCAGATTTCCCGCTACCATTCAAAATGTTTTATCAACAGCGAACTTTAGCTCTTTCTGTTTTTGTTGTTTTTTGCTGGAGAAAATGAGCTGATTTTAATTGGTGCCTCCACTTGGAAGCAGTCTGACCCCTGTTGCTCCGTTAGGAAAGGAAAGCGATGAGTTAGACGTGTGAGATGGTTACGAACGCTCTGTGCTGCTGATTCCAATGCTGTCACGTCCCCCGCTGAGCTCGTGGAAATGTTTCGCGCCCGTTAATTAAGGAAAAAGGCCTCTGCGTTGCCCGCCCCCCGTCCCACCGTGTGTGCCATCCCTTCGTCCTGTGATGGCGGCGTGAGGCGGATGCAGCGTGAGCCTGTCGGCCTGCAGGTGCTAGGGAGGCCTGCGCGCCTGTCCTGACCGCAGCCGACGGCAGAGGCTCCCAGGCTGTGGCGGTCAGTTGGCTGGACCCTCATTGTGAACGTCTGTAACTTCCGTGTGTACCTTCAGCCGCCCTCACTACGCTGCGCTTGTAGCCCGCCCCCTGAGCACAGAGAGCATTGCACTTGGTACCATGCTTTACCTCATTTCAAGGAAATATGCTTAACTGAGAGCAAAAATGTGGTTTGGCCTTGCTGCTGTTTTGATTTGCCGCATTTGAAAGAGATAGTTCTGATGCCTGCAGTGTGTCATGTATACTTGCACAACTTCAATGGATCACTCTCGTCTGTGGCATTTTACTGTTTGTGAAAGTATGACAAAGATTTGTTAACTGAACTCTTAATTATGTTTAAAATGTTTGTTACTTTTTTCCTTTATATTATGTGATGTGATTAAATGTAGAATGACCTCTAACACTCCTGTAATTTTTATTTTTGAACATACTAATATTTTATTTTCTTAATAGCTTGCCCTCAGAGAGATTCCGATTACCCGGCCTAAATCGCAAGGGACGTGGGCTCCTTTGGTTCTGCTGGTTCAGTTCATAGACCCAGGCGCTCCCCCAGCAGCCAGCCCTTCGGTGGGACCTGGAGCCAGGCGGGGCTGCGGTCGGCAGAGGAATCCAGCTCCAGACCCACCGCCTTCAGTCCCGGGCCAGGGGTTTAAACTTTACGTCTCTCTCTGTGAGGGGATCTAATTCTTTCACTCAGAATGTAACCCACCAGACTGAGACCTTGGTATTTTTATTTAAACTGCGTCTGGAATTACGTCGAGTCCTTAACCAGCTCTGTCGTCTGCAGAGGAGAGGTGCACGCTGCGTTATCACCTAGACGGTTATGTTAGTTACGTTTAAGTAGGTGTATTTCTCAACCACTGATTACTTTTCAGGAGTTTAATTGTTTCCAAATGAATTCCTTTATTTTATATTGCACATGAAACGTTTTTAAGACACATTGAAGACTGAGATATTAAAATGATCTTAAGAGTTGGAGACGCTGGCCAGGAGCGATGTCTAGGGAGCTTGCATCGAGACTCCGTATTTTCCACCAGCAGTGAAAATGGTCTCACGAAACTGACTTGTAAATATATTTTAATCATTAACTGCTTTTTTTCTAGTCCATTTTCATTTGGACATCAACCAGACAGTTTAAGTTTTATAGATGCGCTCAGAATTCCCTGCGGCAGCCGGTTGGTTACACAGCAAAACTGCGAAGGCGAACAAGAGTAACATCTCTGTTGTCAATAGCGTGCAGGAAAATGACTAAAATCAAGTAAAGCTAGCGTGTACTTTGACAATAAAGTCTTGACCACCACGCGCTGCAGCTGTTTGTAAGGAATGTGACGTAACTTTCACACAGTCATCCGCAGAAGGCTGCCGTCTGCGCTCACGGCCACCGTTACCTCCCATCCTGTTTTTTTTGTAATAATTGTAGCCGAGTAAATCTCCAATAAAGTTATGGTCTGTTCACTGCGTGGGCTTTTATCTTTTTCTTTTCTCAATTTGATCGGCTCCAGTGGGCGCTAACTCAAGTAGTCGCAGCAGAAATGGTCTTTAACGTTTTAATTCCGCGGTCAGATGAAAATGCATGCTTTAATATGATGACATTTTGTTTACCAAGTTCTGCTTCCCGTCTGCTTGTCGAGTTCTGTAGGAACAATTCTCTTTTTCAAGAGTTAGGTGATCCCGGGGTGTTTTTCTGAAACGCTGCCACAGTGACTGCTGTGCCCCAGGGCCGGGGTTCTGATGAGGGATCTGACGCGTTCCTGAAGAGGACTGGCTTCTTCTGAAATCAGCTTCCGCTTTGTAGGGCCTTCCAAAGAAAGAACCTGACCGTTCCAGGCTCTGGCCCGCCTCCGTGCAGCCTCAGTAACCTGAGCACTAGTAGAGAGGGCTTGGCTGTGCGAGCAAGATGGTAAGTGTAAGCTCCTTAGCAAAAGTCTTAGTTTTCCTTTGTAAGAGTTTAAATTAGCCCCTTCCTTTCCCCTCCCTCACGTCTCTCACTAACGGAGAAAAAGTACATGTTTCGATCCTGAGGAATTTGGTTGAGCGCTACGTGCCTGTGTGGGGGTGCTGCTGCCCAGAGTCCGCTGGATAGTTCAGGCCAGGCCTCAGCCACGGCCTTCCTGCCACCATGACCCTGCGTCCCGCGGCCAACGACGGGCACACAGCCCGGCCAGGCGGACCAGGGTGCAGTCGTGATGTGCGTGAAAAGAATGCAGATGAAGGGAAGGTTTTTGTTTCAGCAGCTGCACAGCGTGATGTGTGTTTGGAAGGGATGGTAGGTGCCCCTCGGCTGGCTCAGCTGGGAGCGGGCCGTGATCCGCGAAGGACCCGGAGCTGGGGGTGCACCGGTGGGTGTGCAGCACGCACGGCTTCCCAGCCTGCAAGGCAGTGTGTAGGCCACGCTTCTGTCTCTTTCATTCTTTTCTTGTGGTAAAATGCACGTGAAGCTTTCTATTTTAGCCATTTATAAGTATACTAGAGGCCTGGTGCATGAAAATTCATGCACTGGAGGGGGCGCCCTCAGCCCGGCCTGCCCCCTCTCACAGTCCGGGAGCCCTCAGGGGCGGGAGGCAACCCGGCGACACCCCCATCACACCTCTGCTGCTGCCACTGCCGGCAGCACAAGCCTCGGCCGGCCCTGGTTACCTGAGCCTTGGGCGGCCCTGGGCGGCTAGGCAGCCGCCATCCAAGGCTTGCCTGCACCTCGGGCCGGCCCTGGGCAGCTGGGGGGCTAAGAGGACTGGGGGATGCTGGAGGCAGGCGTGCCGGCGGGGCTGAGGAGACTGGGTGCCACCATCTTGTGGCTTTGGATGCTGCCATCTTTGAGGGCATGGTAGTCAATTAGCATATTTCCTCCTTATTGGCTGTGGGCGCCACCATCTTTGAGGGTGGGGCAGTCAATTAGCATATTCCCTCCTATTGGCTATGGGTGCTGCCATCTTTGAGGGCGGGGCAGTCTAGCATATTCCCTCCTTATTGGCTGTGGGTGCCACCATCTTTGAGAGCAGGGCAGTCAATTAGCATATTCCCCCTTATTGGCTGTGGGCGCCGCCATCTTTGCGATGGCGTGAGGGTCAATTAGCATATTCCCTCTTTATTAGATAGGATAGTTCAGAACATTAAGTTCATTAACGTTGTTATGCGACCATTACCGCCATCCATTTTCAGAACCTTTATCCCAAACTGAAACGCTGTCACCGTTAAACACTGCTCCCTGTGCCCCTCCCCCAGTCCCTGGCAGCCACCCTCCACTCTCTGTCTCTGAATTTGACTGTTCTAGGTCCTTCATACACTGGAATCAGACAATATACGTCTTTGGGTGTCTGGCTCTTTTATTTCCCTTCGCATGTGTCTACAGGCCCATGCATGTGGCAGCATGTCAGTGCTTCCTTTTCCAGGCTGAGGAATACTCCCTTGTCCCCTCCTGTGGGGTGGCTTCCCCTTGGGCTGGAGCGAGTGGTGCTGCTGTGAGCACTGGGGTGCGCATGTCCGTGTGATCCCCTGCTCTCGCTGCTTCAGTGTCAGACCCGGAAGTGGAATGACTGGACCACGGCATGGTTCTGGGTTTAGTATTTTGAGAAACTGCCATATTGCTGACAGTGGCTGTGCCATTTTCCATTCTCGCCAGCAGTGCACACAGGTTCCCATCCACATCCTCGCCCACGCGTGTTTTCTTGTTGATAGCTTCTTTTGATAATAGCTATCCTAATGGGTGCGAGGTGGTCTCTTGTGGTTTGATTTGGATTTCCCTACTTAACCGTGATGTTGAGCATTTTTTTCATGTGCTTGTTGGCCATTTATATATCTAGAGAAATACCTGTTCAAGTCCTTTGTCCATTTTTGAATTGAGTTTGAATTTTTGTTGTTGAGTTCTAGGAGTTCTTTTATATTCTGGATAGTAAACTCTTACTAAATTTTTCTCCCGTTCTGTGAGTTGCCTTTTTACCCCCTTGAAAATTCTCTCTTGAAAACCTTTGAATTGCGAAGCACAGTGGCCTCTAGGGTCTCAGATAAGGGCTCCTGGACCTACAGCAGCTCAGGTTACTGAACATGCGCTGGGTGCCTGCTCCGTGCAAAAGCTTTGCACGTTTTACACACTTACTCCTCCCATGATGCTGGAGATGGCTCCTTTTGGAGGACGGAAAACAGAGAGACTGACATGAGAGCTCGGTCAGACCACCTGGCTTCCGGCACTGTAGCTGGGCAAATTATTTGATGTCGGCCCCACGTCCTGGCCGGCACAATGAGGAGCAGTCATTCAGGTCAGGGCGAGTCCACGGAGAATGCTGGGTGCAGTGCCCCTCGCATCATAAGCCTGTGATAAATGCGAATTGTGACTGCGATACCCATTTTACAGATGGGAACAATAAGGCACACAAGTGAAGTAACTTGAATGCAGAGTCAGGGCTGAACCTTTGACCCATGTCTACCTAAATAAAAACGTTTAGCCATCGTTCAGTCGTTCTCTAGCTTACGTGGGTTGTTTGAGGTGAAGGTGGAATGGAAATATGTGACTGTGTATGTATGCTGCACGTTCCGTGTTGAGAAGAAAACCGGATGGTGACCGATGGCCAGCCGAGGCAGCAGTCACAGGATTTGTTTCTTTGTTCTGTATGTAACCCCAGAGCTCATTTTTCCAAACGAGGAAAGATTCGGGTCTTCCTCGGAGAGCCAGGTTAGGGCCGCTGTTGCCCTGTGACCCGACTCACGTTAGCCTGAGAAACTGGGACGGCCCGTGGCCATGGAAGGCCGTGGCATGAGGCCGGTCTCGGTAAGAAAAGCCATTGGTTCCCGTTCAGCGAGAAGCGAGCACTGGGACCTCTGCGCTCCCCGCCTGCTGCATCGGAGGCGCTTCTGGAGGACAAGCCCTCTCCCTGGGGAGGCCACTGCCGGGAGGGGCGTGGTGCCGGGACCGTGGTGCGAGGGGCCGGGCTTCCCCTCCAGTGTGTGGCGCACACGCACACGCACACGCACACGCACACGCAGCCGCGGCAGCAGCATGGACCCGGGGGCGTTGTCATCCTGCAGCGTGAGGGGGTGTTTCTGATTGTGGAGCCTAGTCCCAGCTTTCCTTGGCTGAGGGAGAGGGTGGTGCTTGGCGAACGTAACTGAGACCCTAACTAGGAAGTTCCTAGATGGTGAAGGGTTACTAGAGTGCTGATTTTAGCTTGAGAGGTTTTTTCTTACCTTTTTAAGAAATAATTTTTGGTGAGTTGTATATCAGCCTGGATGTTCTCTGGGTTTTAGTTTGGGCTTTTTTTGGTGTGTGTGTGTGTGTGTGTGTGTGTGTGTGTTTGCTTTGAACATTGCCTTCCATTTGTCAGGCTTCCCACCCGTCCCCACTTCCTGCCGTGGGGAGCGCCGAGCGGTGCCCAGGTCTGGCGCGTGTGACGTGCAGAAAGGGTCCCTGGCATCGAGGGTTGCAGGGGGTTCTTTGCACACCTTCTGGGGCTCTTGGTTATGCTGAATGCACGGGGCCCTCGGGCTGCCTCCCCACGCTGCTAGACCCAAGGCTGCTGCCAGGGCCTGAGCCGCTCCCCGCAGGCATCCCTGCCGCGCATTGGGCACGGGACCCGCCGTCCGATGGCGCCAGGAACTCACCGGCTGCTCTGGCCGCCAGCGGGCCGGGCTCGCGCGTGGAGTTGGCCCGCTGTCCCTGCGGCCAGTGGACGGGAAGGGAACCCCAAGGTTTTCGCATTCTGGGGTCACAGGCCCCTCATCCTGGTGGGGGCCTGGGTCCTGCGTCCTGGCGAAGCTTGGCTTGCGGAGTAGTCACGGAGCAAAACTGGGAATGTGTGTTCGGCAGGAGGGCGCGGCATGCCCGTGGCGCGGGGCCCGACAGCCCGGAGCCGGAGCCGGAGCCGGAGCCGGAGCGGGACCCAGCTGTGGCGTTGGCCTCGCGCAGGGTTGGTGGGCGTGTCTTCCCAGCAATCCCAGTGTGCAGCTTGTAGTGAGGCCTTTTTTAATTTTTACTTTTAAATATGTTTTTATTAATTTCAGAGAGAGGAAGGGCGAGAGAGATGGAATGTCAATGATGAAGCATCGATCAGCTGCCTCCTGCACCCCCCCACCCCCCACTGGGGACCAAGCTCGCAACCCTGGCCTGTGCCCTAAGCGGGAACAAACCGTCACTTCCCGGTTCCTGGTCGACGGTCAACCACTGAGCCACACCGGCCGGCAGGCGGCCTTGCGGTGTGCTGCCGGCGCTGCCGGAGCCTCTGGCCTCGTCACTCCTCCCTCGGGCAGCACTGCCCTTCCGCACCGAGGCACCTGGGCCAGCGCCACATGCAGAACCCCGCCTGCCCACACCCCGCCCGCCCTCAGCCGGGGTCCCCGCCCCAGGCCCGCCCCTTCTCGGCACACACCAGCCTGCCGCCCCCCTGCGTGTCCCTCAGCTGCGGGGAGGCAAAGGGCCGCCCGAAGCACCGCTCCGAGTCCCGGGTCCCAGAGCGGCGGCGGGCTGCCCTCTGCTGAGCCCTGTGGGACTCGGGGCGGGGGGGGGGGGGGGTGTCCAGCGGAGGAGGGAGGAGGGAGAGCTCCACTTTCTGCCCCGTTCGCCACGGGACGGGCTGTGTCAGTCCCAGGTGCCGGGTGGCTTCCTGCCCGGTCCCTCAGCCGCTCCGGGCGGGTGCAGACCCGGGGGGAAACGCCCGGGAGGGGGAGCGGCTTTGCCTGAAGAGGGGTGGGGGGGGCCACTGTTGGGGGGGGCCACTGGGTCTTCTAGCCCCGTGGTCGGCAAACTCAGTCAACAGAGCCAAACATCAACAGGACAACGATTGACATTTCTTTTGAGAGCCACATTTTTTAAACTTAAACTTCTTCTAACGCCACTTCTTCAAAATAGACTCGCCCAGGCTGTGGTATTTTGTGGAAGAGCCACACTCAAGGGGCCAAAGAGCCGCATGTGGCTCGCGAGCCGCAGTTTGCCGACCACGGTGCTAGCCCATCTTTCTGCTCTGACGACCGGGCAGCTCTGGGCCCTGTCCCCTCAGAGGGTGGGAGCGCCTCGGCACGAGGGGGCGGGCAGTGAGCCGGGGAGTCCTGGCCGGTCCGGCAGCTGCACCGCGTGGGTCCTGGCGGGGAAGTGAGGCCACAGCCGCGTGGCGGGCAGCTGTGTCCCGGGCAGGACACCCTGTGTTTGTGTCCGTCTTGTTCCCGTCTCCGTCCCACCCTGACGCGTCATCTGCACTCGGAGCCGTCCTGGCTGAGGGGCTGCAGCCCACGTCGCCCCTCGGTCCCAGGATTTGTGGGCGGCTCCGAGCTGGCAGGCCGGCGGTGGGCAGGGCTCTGGGAGGCAGATGGCATTCTCAGCCCGCTCCGGCCTGTGCCGCGGGGCCTGTGGGAGGGGGCGATGGACGGAGGGGGCGATCCGGCTCCGTTTTCTCCCGCAGGAGCCCAGCCTCGAAAGGGCGCGGACACCGTGGGAGAGAGCGGCTTCTATGGGAAAGCGAGTTTGAGCTTTATGTTCTTTAAGAGCCGTAGAGCCGCCGCGGGTCTTGCTGGGCGGTTAGCTATTTTTGCTTCTATTTACCTATTTTGGAGCAAAGGGCTGAATCAGTCCTCCTAACGAGCCAGAATTCCAGCGTGAGGTTATGTTTATAAATAGAGCGCTAGGCTTTCCAGAACTAAAACCCACTCAGACCAGTTTTGTTGACAAAGGGGAGGTACTGTCAACTAGCGGTCTGCGCATTTCTAGGCATCTGGCTTCCCAGACGCCCCGGGCCACTCCGCCGCACCCCTCCTGCACCGAGGATGAGGATGCGGGAAGGCCGGGCGCGGGGGCCTGCGCTGGAGGGTGGCCTCCACCCATGCTCCTGGCCTCTCCCCGTCTCTCCCGTGAAGGAGCGGCTCGCGGGGTCCACCAGCAGTTGGTGACCCTCAAAGCCACAGGAACTGAACTTGTGAATGCAGAGGTATGAGATGTGAACCTTGGCTCTCCGGACGAAATTCCTAGAGGCCAAGGTCACGTTCTTGCCCTTTTGCTCAATGTGTGTACGCGTTCACCCGCGAGCACCATCCCGCGCCCGCTGTGGGGGCCCCTCTGGTAGCCAATCAGATGGACAAGTCCGTCGGGGGTGTGGCAGCTTGCAGTCCAGTGGGCTGGGCTGGGCTGGGCTGGGCTGGGCTGGGCAGACAGACAGTAAGTGACTAGGACAGGCTTAGGGAACAGGACAGGGCGATGCAATCGAGTGCGGTGGGGAGGGGGAGGGCGTGGTGTGGCCAAGCTTAGATAATAAATAAATAAAGGGAACAGGGGGCACCTGCTGTTCTCATCACTTCCGCTGCGTTGCATAGGAGGCGGTACCCCTGGCTTTCCGGGTCAGAGGTGAGCACCGACGTGCAGGGGTGCTGGCGAGGCACTCAGGGCTCATGTTATGGTGGGGACAACTGTGCACATAATTTTAGTCCAATAAAGGACTGACCAGGCCCAGGAGGAAAAGGTGGGAGGAGCAAGGGGATGTTTGCTGAAAGGTTTTGAGGGGTGAGTAGGAGTTCTATTCTCACTGTGGCCGCTGGTCTGGGGTGCCGTGGACGTTTGCAGCCTCTTCAACAGACCACGGAATTCTTGGGATGGTGGGTCCGGGGAGGCCCCTAGGACGCGGCTCCTGTTATCTGCCCACGTCATAGAGTCCTGAATGTTGGAGGAATTCTCTAAGGAAAGCGATCACTATAAATCTTCAAAATTAACTGGCGCGTTTTAACCCACATTTACAATTTCAGCGTGGGTGACGAAAACATTCTGAGAGCAGGCTGCATTGCGCTGTAGCTTTAAACCTGAATTTCCTGCGATCCTTGGACGTATGATGGGGACTGAGCCAGACCAGAGAATCGGAGTTAGAACAACAAAATCAGGATCTCGGGGGCCGGGCATCTGCACTTCTAAAGAGTGGCCCAGAGGTGCAGCGCAGAGACGAGGGAGAGGGACAGGGTCTCGCCTGTGCTCACAGCCACCGGGCCTGGGAGGAGGCCTCGGGGTGGGAGGAGGGAGGCTGGGGCTGGGAGGAGGGAGGCGTGGGCTCCCGACCAGGGTTCTTCCGATCTTATCCGACCGATTCACTGGGCTTTCTCAGGACACTGTTGAAAGAGAGGATCTACTGTCAGACGCTAACGTCTGGAAGTCCCTGGCACAGAAGCCCGTGAGGAGCCCCCACTCCCGGGCTGCAGTTCCCTGTGGGGTTCCCCTGAGGTCTGGGTCTGAGTACCGTGTCTGCACTCTTAAAGGAGCCGCAGCCGGCCCTTTTCTGGAGAGGTAGGCCGATCCCCGAGTGTGGCCACAGGCCTACGGCAAGGGTTTTGATTACCTCGTTATGAGTTACGGCGCGGTGCCCCGGCAAAGGGTCGCAGGCATTTGAGATCCTTTGGGATCCGATGCGAGATATTACTAAAACGAGACTCCATTTAATAGGTGATAAATCTCGGTGCTGTGAGTTTCATGTAGTTGGATGGCTGTAAATCCAGTGCATCTACTGCAGGAACTGGCTGCGGGCTGCGGTTATGAAATATTTAGTCAGGTGTTTCCGAAGGTCCGGCTTTCCCCATGGCACCGACTTTCACGGCTTAAGAGAGAGCTGCCTGCGGCCTTCGCAGTGCAAGGGAAGAGGGTCGTAGTCTCTCCTTTTGTGCTATGAGAAAGCTCTTACATAATGTTGATCGTGTAACCAAGTCAAGGAGCAGATTTCGGTGTATTTCAGAATATATTTTAAGATAAGAAAATGCTTGGATAAAAGCAACTTAAGAGTAAGCTTCCGTTTGACGTGTAGCTTAGTGTTAGGAAGGGGTACACGGATGGGGTTGCCGTGTGGCCAGAGGTGGGTGTTGGGGCAGGTCCTCCAGCTTGGGGGCCAGGAGGCCCGGAGTGCATGTCTGGCACCTGTATTTGTTTTGTGCTGCTGCGTAACCAAGTCACAGAAATGTGACGGCTCAGAACCACATGGTCCACGCCCCGGAGTTCCTGTGGGTCAGGAGGCTGGGCAGGCGCGGCGGGGCCCTGCCCGGGCCGTCCAGGCTGCGGGAAGGTTCGCCGGGCTGAGGGCTCATGTGGTCGTTGGCCGAACTCCTTTCCTTGAAGATGCGAAACCCGGGCAGCTTGCTCGCCAAGGCCAGCGGAGAGCTTCCCTCCCACCCCGGTCTGTGCTCAGGGACGCTCGGACCCTCGGTGAAGGGTGCGCGGGATTCGGCCAGGCCCACCGACGATGGCGTCCATTTTGATTCATTCAAGGCCAGCTGATTAGGGTCCCTAATTCCATCTGCAAAGCCCTCTCACCTCTGTCCTATAACGTGACCTGACCATGACCGTGACGTCCCAGCAGAGTCTCAGTCCTGCCCACGCTCCAGGGGAGGGTACTACACAGGGTCCCCCGCCAAGGCGTGGGGATCTCTGGGGCCTTCTTGCCTGCCACACTCTGGACATGACCTTGGACACCTCTCTGCAGGCCTTCGAGCTTTCCTTTTGATCGCTGTCACGCAGAGACGGAACCCTACCTGGCGCGGAAGGACGTGTCGGCCTCGATGAGATCATATGTGGGAAGCCCGTGTGGGGTGCTGGGGGCGGGGGCGGGGGCAGCGGGAAGCCCCTGATGGGACAAGGCTGTGGGGAGTGTGACTAAAGCTGCAGTTCTTGGGCCCAGAGAGACCACCCGTCCCTGAGGGGATGTGAGAAGGCAGGCACCACGGACAGAGCGTCCAGTCCGCCCTTCAGCCGTCGTCCGAAGGGGCCCCAAATGGCTGATGTCTACTTTTCAAACAGTCGCCTTCCCAGGTCCCCACCCTCTGGACAGTGGCCGCGACATCTCGGATGGGTGAGGAGTGGATGCAGTGTCCGGCCCTGACCTCGACTCCCCACTCGCCGGGACCGGAGAGATACTACAGCCCACAGCTCGGTGACCGACCTGCAGGGACTCGGGGGGCACGTCCCGCCCCCAAAGAGTCCCCTGATCCCTCTCATTTCACAGTCAGCGTGGGGCCCGGCGGACTCAGGTCGGAGCCGGTCCTGGCACAGGGGCTGCGGGTCGCTGGCAGGTGAGCGGCCCACGCCGTTGGCAGCAGAGAGCTGCTCGGGCCCGGGCACCGCGGCGCCCCCGCTCGGCCGGATCACCAGCCGGGAACGGAGGGAGCGGCCGTCTCGTTTAACCGCGTTCCCGCGTCAGCGAGCACACTGCGAGGCCATTAAGCCGGCGTTTGTTGAGGACACATTGGGCCTGAGGTTTTTAATTTGTTTGAAGTGTTTTGCTAAAACAGAATTATGTTGGAGTTTACATAAAAGTGGAGAATGACATGAAAAGTTTTAACTTAAGCAGCAAAATATAAAGGCTAATCTTATTTAAAAGTAATATGTGTGTCTTGATTGAGTGCCCAGATCCTCTCAGCTGGGACTTTTTAGTGGGATCGGGGCTGAGCTGTTGCACTGAGTTATTCCGAGAGAGGTTTCCTGCGCTTACACTGCCAGACCTGAAATACTCCTGTGGCTGCATTTAATAAAGGAACGAAAGTCTTGAGTAAGGGGATATGATTTTTTATGACAGAAGGAATGCAAATAACTTTTAGTCTCGTTGCCTTGACTGGGCTCGGTTTGATTTGATGGCGTTTAATAATGACTTATAACCTGTGCTGACAATACGCAGGCCCGCGCCACGTCACCCCCTCATTTATTCTGCTTGCTGTAAAAACAAAGAGATGGCAAATAAATATATGGAATGTTCATTGTTTGTCGGAGGGCCGAAGCCAAGGGTTTTCACTGACCTTTTAAAATACGGTCCCGGGCTAGCACTAAAACGTCTGTCACTCAGCACACACGGTTGCACGCTCTGACTCTTGAACCCACGCATCTCGGGCTTCTCCCCTTCGCACGGGCGTATGCATTTCCAATCAGCTGCCCCGGCGGAGGCCTCTGCATCGGAGGATTACTGTAAATTGCAGCCTGACAATTACAATGCGCAGGGCACCGGCGAGTTATTAATGGGCTCGCCCACTGATGGCCTTTCAGCGCCGCCTCGGCCCTGCTGAGCCTCAGCCTAATGAGATCCAGGGGCCGTGGCCCCTGCGGATGAGGCCCGGGGGGGGGGGGGTGCTCCCCGGGACCCCGCCCCCCGCAGAGGAAGATATCAATTGATTATGTATGGCTCCTGTCCGCCATGTCGGGTCTCTAATGACTTGTATTGGCTTAAGGAGCTCTGCCTGATTTGACAGCGTCAGCTCAGCTGACGAAGACCAGCAGGTGACTTTAATTGAGGACCTCGATGGCAGGAGGTTTATGCAAGACAGAGCCGCCGTCCCACAGACACGGAGAGGCCTGTAAAAGGGTTCTCTCCGTGTGCCTGGGCCCAGCCCGGAGCTAGTGGCCTCCTCTCCTTCAGTTTACCGCTCCTTCCCCTCCAGGGTGGGATCGGGGAGGGGACCCCCCCTCCCGCCCCTGGAAATGCTGCAGCCGTCTCTCCTCTCTTGGGTTTCAATATTTATCTTTAGGGATAAATTATGTCCAGGCATAAATTACGTTTGACACATCTCGATGCTGGGGGAAAAATTAAATTTCTCACTCTCCGGGAAACATTCCCCAGAACAGCGCCCGCTCGGAGCGCGTCCGGAGGCCTCGGCTGTTTAGTTTTACCGAAGTAAATGGATGGCCTGTCTGCGGGTCGGAAGGCGGGATAACGATCAGGGAGGGAATGAATGGAGAAATGGCGGCGATAGGATCGCAGACCCGAGACCCGGGAAGGAGGGGGCGGCCGAGCTGGGCCTCGGGCCTCGGGGTTCGGGGGCCGGGCGCTGAAGGCTCTGTCGTCCTGGAGGCCGTGCGGCCCGCACTCCCGGTCTCGGCGTGCCCCATTCTAGGGGCTCCGGCGGACTGTCTCTACGCCTTTGGACACCCCGCGAACCCTGCATCCTCACCGAGCACCCCGCACTGGCCTCACCCACCTCCGTGCCAGGCCTCCTCGAGCCCCAGCCTCTGCCCGCACTGTTTCTCAGCCTGAATCTCCCCCCTTCACCTGGCCAAGTCCTGTCCACCCTTCCAGACCGGTTCGGTCACCTCCTCCAAGGAGCCTTCCAGTTCCTGCCTTACCCTCCCCCGCATCCTGACTCCAGGCCCACAGCTCCTCCTGTGCCTGCCCCTCCTCCCCAGGGTAAGGGGGCACCTGAACCATCCCACTGACCATCCTGAGCGCATCTGCCCGCGAGGGAGGCACCAGAGGAGCCGAGACTGAGAGAAGGGGGACGAGTCCCGGGGAAGGCGGGGAAGCAGAATCGGGGCCCGGGAGGGAGGGGGCCCGAGCCTGGGCAGGACGTGGGGGCAGTGGCGGGAGGGTCCTCTGGCAGGACTCGGACCCCGGAGGCTGGAGTTCAGTGCCCGGCGGAGGGAGGGCTTGGGACGCTGCCCAGATGACGGGATGTGGAATCTCAGGGTCCGCTCAGCCCGCAGCCGGGGTGCCCAGAGGTGTGGACAGACGGCAGAGCCCCCACCCCAGAGGGGCCACCCACCCGCTCCGCCTCCCCCCACGCGCCCACTGCCTCCCCCACGCGCTCACTGGTACGGCCTCTGCCTCCCCCCACGTGCTCACTGCCGCGGCCTCCGCCTCCCCCATCCGTCTCCCCACCTCTGTCTCAGAGCAGCCTTCTCCGTCCCGCCTGGCCGCCCCACCTGCTCTCCAGGCAGCCCCGCCGCCGCCGGGAAGCCTTCCGGGACTGCAGCCCTGTCCCTATGGTCAGCTTGCCCTTGGCGCCCGGAGCCCCGCGGTGAGCAGCCGGGCCGGGGTCAGGTCGTGCCGGTTGCTGAGTGAGTGGGAGCGAGTGAGAAAGCAGGACGCGGGCGCTGACCCCGAAGTGCTGTCCTCATCCACGGGCTTTGGAAGTTAAGGCGCCGGATTTGTTTGTTCAGAACTTACAGCGTGGACCGCTTTAACGCTGTGTGAACGGGGACCTCCGGAGGGAGCGGAGCATCACTGTGCACTGGGCCCTGTGGGGCTTGGTGGTGACCCCAGTCCAGCTGGGGAGGTGATACATAGAGGCAAACAGTGAGAAGAAACCCACACTCAGACCAGGAAGATATGGAAAGGGGGGGATGGGGAGGGTGGGACGGGGGAGGGTGAGACGGGGGAAGGTGGAGGTGGGGAGGGTGGGGATGGGGAGGTGGGGATAGGGAGGTGAGGATGGGGGAAGGTCGGGATGGGGGAGGGTGAGATGGGGAGGGTGGAGGTGGGGGGAGGTGGAGAAGGGGAGGGGAGGGATGGGGGAGGGTGGAGGTGGGGGAGGGTGGAGGTGGGGGAAGGTGGAGAAGGGGAGGGTGGAGAGGGGGCGGGTGGAGATGGCCCCATCCTGGATCTTGTCTGAGAGGAGGGAGAAGTTGAGGACTCTCTGCTTGTCATCTCTGGTGTCAGGGGTGGGGGTGGGGGGGTTCTGAGCTCCTGCCGTGCAAGGACCATCACAGAGCCCCTAGTCTCCCTCAGCCCTACTCCAGGCCTGGAACAGGAGGTTTCCGATAGAGAGTGAGCGAGGGAGTGAGGGAGCGAGGGAGGGAATGAGTGAGCGAGGGAGGGAGTGAGTGAGTGAGTGAGTGAGCGAGGGAGGGAATGAGTGAGTGAGTGAGTGAGCGAGGGAGGGAATGAGTGAGCGAGGGAGGGAGTGAGTGAGCGAGGGAGGGAGTGAGTGAGCGAGGGAGGGAGTGAGGGAATGAGTGAGCGAGGGAGGGAATGAGTGAGTGAGCGAGGGAGGGAGTGAGTGAGTGAGCGAGGGAGGGAGTGAGTGAGCGAGTGAGTGAGTGAGGGAGGGAATGAGTGAGCGAGGGAGTGAGTGAGTGAGCGAGGGAGTGAGTGAGTGAGCGAGGGAGGGAGTGAGTGAGCGAGGGAGGGAGGGAGTGAGTGAGTGAGCGAGGGAGGGAGTGAGGGAGTGAGTGAGTGAATGAGTGAGCAAGGGAGGGAGTGAGTGAGCGAGGGAGGGAGTGAGGGAGTGAGTGAGGGAGGGAATGAGTGAGCGAGGGAGGGAGTGAGTGAGCGAGGGAGGGAGTGAGTGAGTGAGTGAGGGAGTGAGGGAGGGAATGAGTGAGCAAGGGAGGGAGTGAGTGAGCGAGGGAGGGAGTGAGTGAGTGAGTGAGGGAGGGAATGAGTGAGCGAGGGAGGGAGTGAGTGAGCGAGGGACGGAGTGAGGGAGTGAGTGAGTGAGGGAGGGAGGGAGTGAGTGAGCGAGGGAGGGAGTGAGTGAGCGAGTGAGTGAGTGAGCGAGGGAGGGAGTGAGTGAGCGAGGGAGGGAGTGAGGGAGTGAGTGAGCGAGGGAGGGAGTGAGTGAGCGAGGGAGGGAGTGAGTGAGCGAGGGAGGGAGTGAGTGAGCGAGGGAGGGAGTGAGTGAGCGAGGGAGTGAGTGAGTGAGCGAGGGAGTGAGTGAGTGAGCGAGGGAGTGAGCGAGTGAGTGAGTGAGTGAGGGAGGGAGTGAGTGAGCGAGGGAGGGAGTGAGTGAGTGAGTGAGGGAGGGAGTGAGTGAGCGAGGGAGGGAGTGAGCGAGGGAGCGGGCGTTGACTGTGGGGATGGGTCCAGCCCTGGTATTGCTCAGCCGGATTTCCCAGTCCCTCCCCCTGCCCTGCCCGCTGTGCGGAGCTATAGACCTGCTCTTCTCTGTCTCTAGACACGTCAGGCCGCCTCCCCTCTCCCCCCTCACCCCCTCCCCTCTCCACCTTCCCCATCCTCACCCTCCCCATCTCACCCTACCCCGTCCCCCCCTCCCCATCCCCCCCCTTTCCATATCTTCCTGGTCTGAGTGTGGGTTTCTTCTCACTGTTTGCCTCTCCCCTCCCCCCTCCCCTCTCCCCCTCCCCCCTCACCCCCTCCCCTCTCCCTGCTCACCCCCTCCCCTCTCCCGTAGGAATGTCTCTCCCGCCATCACCTTCTCCAGGCTCTGCCCTGCCTCTGGCCTGTCCCGACCTTTGTCATAGCTCCTGAGTGGCTGCCTGATGTCAGCCTTCCTCTCCTGCCATCCCTGTCCTGTGCGACTGTCAAAATTTCAGGCATAACCCCGCAGTGGTTGAGAGTCGACCTATGAACAAGGAGGTCACGGTTCGATTCCCGGTCAGGGCACAGGCCCGGGTTGCAGGCTCCATCCCCAGTGTGGGGCGTGCAGGAGGCAGTCGATCCATGATTCTCTCTCATCACTGATGTTTCTCTCTCTCTCCCTCTCCCTTCCTCTCTGACATCAATAAAAATATATTCTAAGAAAATTTCCGGCAAAGATTGCTCAGCTCTTGCCCTGCCCTCCTCAAATGGCTTCCCCCTCGGTTCCTCTGTGCCCGCTCTCCTCTTGCTGAGCATCTCAGCGGGCCCATCACAGCGGTCACCCGGCCCCAGCCTTCCTCTGTCACCTCATCTCCCTTCCCCCCCTCCCCCTCCCATCCACCCCTTCACTTGGGCCAACAGACTGGGCCCCATCCATTGGCTGGGGGCCTGGGCCCAGCTACTCACCATGACCCTTCTCGGCTCTTGTGTGGCTCAGATGAGTGGCTTGGTTGGAGTGAACGGTCAGAGGTGGAGGCGACAGGGCTTAGCGGCGAGCAGCACAGCTGTGGAGCCAGGCCGGGCGGGGCTCGAACCCAGACTGCGCCCCTTACCAGCTGTGTGACCTGGCGAACAGTGGCCATGCCAGCAACACGGGGTTGTCTGGTGTTAGCGCAGGGCCAGCCCCCCCAGCGGGGAATACAGGTGTCTGCTATTGTCTGAGTCACAGGTGGTTCAGACGGAGTCGCACCCCCTGCCAGCGGGCCCCACCCCCATGGGACAGGAAAGGGTGCTGCTCCTGGCTGCCCCCATTTTGGGGGGCCACCTTGGACGCCTTTTCCCTGAAGAGCCTCGCCCTGGGGCGTCGTGGACGCCGAGCGGTCCAGAGTAGCAGGCCGGCCTGGATGGCCGCCGGGCCCCGCACGCCAGGCAGCTGCCCAGGACGCGCTGGCGCTGCGCCCCTCGCCCTCGCTCCTCCGCCGCAGCCGCCCCGCACGGCCCCTTAGGCCGCACTTTCAGACCCAGGCCCGGGGCCACTTTCCGGGGCCTCACGGGGCCCTGGCGCGGCGGGAAGTCGCTCGGGGGCGGGTGGAGCCGGCTTCCACCGGCGGAGGCTCCTGGAGGAGGGTGTGCGTCTTCTTCCAGGTCCACTGGCGACGGGTGGGTGGACGGCGGTTTTCAGGGCAGACCTGGCCGAAGCGGACCCTGCTGTCCAAGTGCGAAGGCCGGGCGGAGACTGAGGAGGGGAAGGGACATGGGGCGGGGCTGGCGGGTGTGTGTGCTCAGGAGCTCACCCGCAGGGCACAGGGGACGCTGGCAGAGCCGGGTGGGCGGGCTGTCCCTGCAGAGATCTGTGGGGCCTTCCATGCAGGAACCCCCTACCGCCCTGGGCCCCACTTAAGGGGGCTCCAGGGAGAGGCGTCCAGAAAAAAAAATGGCCTGTCGTGGGGTGTGGCTGTCACAGTGTGGTGGTCACTGGGTGTGGCCTGTCATGGCTGTGGCCTGTCATGGCTGTGGCATGTCCCATGATAACCCTCCTCTCCCTCCCCAGCCCATTTTCTAATGGGGATGAGGGGACGTGGCTGGTCCTGTGTCCCGCCCGCCAGGCCGTGGAGCTGAAGCAGCAGCCGGCCGGGACCCTTTACACTCCGCTCCCTCCTCCCCTCCACCTGCACCCCAACCCCCACGTGTTACATTGGTGTCCTCCAGGCTGTCATTCCCCTCAGCGGAAGGGAGAGTGTGTGCGTGGGAAACACCCGGGAAGGGGGTGGAGGACCGGAGGGAGGCCCCCAGATGACAAAGCCACCTCCTGGTGTGGAAGTGAGACACCTGCACGGAGAGAGGGGGCGATGGGGAGGGGCCCCCAAGGAAGGAGGCTGGAGACCCAAGATTGTGTAGTGGCTCAGGCGCTCTGGTTTATCTGAGATAAAAGGGTCTGAACAAACAAATAAATGATGGTGGTGGTGGTGGTGATGATGGTGGTGATGATGGTAATGATTATAGTGGAGAAGGTGATGGTGATAATGGAGATATGGTGATGTGATGACAATAAGGATGACCTGTGATGATGATGACAATGGTGATGGTGATGGTGGTGGTGATGATGATAAGGATGACCTGTGATGATGATGACAATGGTGATGGTGATGATGGTGGTGATGATGACGATAAGGATGACCTGTGATGATGATGACAATTGTGATGGTGATGATGGTGATGATGATGATGATAAAGATGACATTGGTGGTGGTGATGATGGTGGTGATGATGATAAGGATGACCTGTGATGATGATGACAATGGTGATGGTGATGGTGGTGGTGATGATGATGACAATGGTGATGGTGATGATGGTGGTGATGATGATGATAAGGATGACCTGTGATGATGATGACAATGGTGATGGTGATGGTGATGGTGGTGGTGATGATGATGATAAGGATGACCTGTGATGATGATGACAATGGTGATGGTGATGGTGGTGGTGATGATGATGACAATGGTGATGGTGATGATGGTGGTGATGATGATGATAAGGATGACCTGTGATGATGATGACAATGGTGATGGTGATGGTGATGATGGTGGTGGTGATGATGATAAGGATGACCTGTGATGATGATGACAATGGTGATGATGATGGTGATGGGGATGATGATAAGGATGACCTGTGATGATGATGACAATGGTGATGATAACGATGATGGTGGTGGTGGTGATAATGGTGAAAATGGTGATTATGATGTAATGATGATAATATTAACTCACTTGTGTGATCTTGGGTAAGTCCTTTATCTTCACTGGGCCTCAGTTTCTCCATTTATAAAATGAAGAGGTAGAACTTCAGCCTCCTTCCTCCTCTGAGATTCTGTGATCCCAAAAAATAATCAGGAGGACGTAGGAAAAAATTTAGGAAAAAAAGAAGAAAGGTTCGGGCCAAACAATCAGGAGTAGAGGGCAAACGGTGGTGCAGTCACGAGACAAAGGAGCCACCTCTCCCAAAAGCCCCTCTGGGACTGGAGGGGCCGGCGCTGCACTCTGAGCTGAGGGCTGCTCGCGCTGGGCTGGCCGCGGACACGCAGCACCCCCACCTCACAGCACCGCCCCCTGCCCGACGGCACGCCCCATGCTTGGCAGCACGCCCCTACCTGACGGCACCCTCCACTTCACAGCACCCCCCTACCTGACAGCACCCCCCCTACCTGATAGCACCCCCTACCTGACAGCACCCCCCACCTCACAGCACCGCCCCCATACCTGACAACACCCCCCCTACCTGACAGCACCCCCCTTCCTGACAGCACCCCCCCTGCCTGACAGCACCCCCTACCTGACAGCACCCCCCTACCTGACAGCACCCCCCACTACCTGACAGCATCTACCTTGCCTGACAGCACCCCTGCTACATGACAGCACCCCCCTGCCTGGCAGCATCAACTCCTCCCCACCCCAGCAAATCTCACCTGCTAATTACATGGACCAGGCCTGCCTCCCTGGGGGTTTGGCTCCACAGAATCACCGCCCCGCCCCCCCAAAGGGTCTGGAGCAAATCATTAAAATATCAGGTTTCCAGCCTCCAGGGGATGAGTAGGTGCTAAAAAGAGGCCAAGCTGGGTTTGTCAGAAACCAGTCAGCTCTCACACCGATGTCCCCTCTCACACGGTGCTGCGCAGCCAGCCTGGCGTTCAGGGTGTGAGAGGCCGAGGGGGAGGAAGGGGGTCTGGGAAAGCACTTAACTCCGGGGCACTCATTAGCGCCCTCAGGCCCGACAGCCGTGGGGAGCCGGGGAGGCCCGTGGCCAGCGGGGTCCAGGCGGGAGGAGCCACCGTGGGCAGCACCGGCAGTCCAGGCTTTGGGCCTGTGGCCGGGGCTCAGGCTCGTGGGAGGCGACCTCAGGGCAGAGGGCCGTGGCTGTGGAGGGCTCGGCGAGGGCAGGCACTGAGGAGCGCAGCCACCGCGCACTCACCCCTCCACGCGGCCCTGCCACGTGTGCATCCCCGTGAGAGAGGAGGGGAGCTCTGGCCGGCACTCGGCGGCGCCCTTTCTCCTCGCCCTGCCCCCTGCAGTCTCACCGCACCTGCCAGTGCCGCCGGCACCTCTGGGACAGACGCACGCTCCTCCTCCCCGAGGCCAGCAGGCCAGGAGGGGCTCCCCCGCTGGCAGCCCTCAACTAAGGAGCCGCCAGAGTCTTATCAATGCCATGATGCCCATGCTTGAGGCGGTGGGCAGGGTAGCTGGATAGCTCTGAGGTGTGAACTGTGGGCTCTAAGGTGTGAACTGTGGGCTCTGAGGTGTGAACTGCGGGGGTGGGCTCTGAGGTGTGAACTGCGGGGGTGGGCTCTGGGGTGTGAACTGTGGGGGTGTGGGCTCAGGTGTGAACTGTGGGGGTGGGCTCTGGGGTGTGAACTGTGGGGGTGTGGGCTCAGGTGTGAACTGCGGGGGTGGGCTCTGAGGTGTGAACTGTGGGGTGTGGGCTCTGGGGTGTGAACTGTGGGGGTGGGCTCTGAGGTGTGAACTGCAGGGCTGGGCTCTGAGGTGTGAACTGTGGGGGTGTGGGCTCAGGTGTGAACTGTGGGGCTGGGCTCTGAGGTGTGAACTGCGGGGGTGGGCTCTGAGGTGTGAACTGCGGGGCTGGGCTCTGGGGTGTGAACTGTGGGGGTGTGGGCTCTGAGGTGTGAACTGTGGGTGTGGGCTGTGAGGTGTGAACTGCAGGGCTGGGCTCTGAGGTGTGAACTGCAGGGCTGGGCTCTGAGGTGTGAACTGCGGGGGTGGGCTCTGAGGTGTGAACTGCGGGGGTGGGCTCTGAGGTGTGAACTGCGGGGCTGGGCTCTGAGGTGTGAACTGCGGGGGTGGGCTCTGAGGTGTGAACTGCAGGGCTGGGCTCTGGGGTGTGAACTGTGGGGGTGTGGGCTCAGGTGTGAACTGTGGGGGTGGGCTCTGAGGTGTGAACTGTGGAGGTGGGCTCAGGTGTGAACTGCGGGGTTGTGAGCTCTGAGGTGTGAACTGTGGGGGTGTGTGCTCAGGTGTGAACTGCAGGGCTGGGCTTTGAGGTGTGAACTGCGGGGGGTATGAGCTCTGAGGTGTGAACTGCGGGGGTGGGCTCTGAGGTGTGAACTGCGGGGGTGGGCTCTGAGGTGTGAACTGAGGGGGTGGGCTCTGAGGTGTGAACTGTGGGGGGTGGGCTCTGAGGTGTGAACTGTGGGGGGTGTGAGTTCTGAGGTGTGAACTGTGGGGGGTGGGCTCTGAGGTGTGAACTGTGGGGGGTGGGCTCTGAGGTGTGAACTGTGGGGGGTGGGCTCTGAGGTGTGAACTGTGGGGGGTGGGCTCTGAGGTGTGAACTGTGTGGGTGGGCTCTGAGGTGTGAACTGTGGGGGGTGGGCTCTGAGGTGTGAACTGTGGGGGGTGGGCTCTGAGGTGTGAACTGCGGGGGTGGGCTCTGAGGTGTGAACTGTGTGGGTGGGCTCTGAGGTGTGAACTGTGGGGGTGGGCTCTGAGGTGTGAACTGCGGGGGTGGGCTCTGAGGTGTGAACTGTGTGGGTGGGCTCTGAGGTGTGAACTGTGGGGGGTGGGCTCTGAGGTGTGAACTGCGGGGCTGGGCTCTGAGGTGTGAACTGTGGGCTCTGAGGTGTGAACTGTGGGCTCTGAGGTGTGAACTGTGGGCTCTGAGGTGTGAACTGCGGGGGGTGTGAGCTCTGTAGGCTGTGAGCTGTGCAGGTTTGTGCTGGGCTGCACTGGCTCCAGTGCCCCGGCAGCATGGGGCGCAGTGGCCTTCCCCTTGAGCCCGGTCGTCCCCGCCCCTCTGTGCCAGGACCTTGCTCTCGCCAGCAGTGTGCGCGATCACAGCTCGGCCTCTGGGGAATGGAGCCGAGACAGGATTCTGTCCACCAGGAGCCAGAGCGGCCACCAGGGCCAGCGCAGCAGCAGCTGCGGACCAGCACGCTCAGCGCTGCAGCTCCATCGTCACTCCCCGCCCGTCCCAGCCCGGGGTCAGGGCCTGCACCGGCCAGGCCACACAGCTGGGGAGGCCACCGGGAGCCCAGCTCCTGAAGAGTGTTGGGCGACCTCTGACCCCCGGGTAAGCGCCACGTTGGTGGGTGCCCTGTGGTGGGGCTGCCACCGTGCCTGGGGAGGCAGGGGGCCTGTCATCCCGGAGGTCTCCACCACGTCCTGGCCGGGTGTGGTGTGCGTCCCAGGAGCCAGGAACCCTCTGGCCAGCATTCCCCCGGGCCACGGCGTGACCACACCTCTCACTGCCCCACCCGACCCCCGGGACACAGACGCCCCGTCCTCTCGCAGCTCAGCGCAGGCTCGGCTCCGAGGGCAGTGGCAGCTCCGCGCGGCTGCAGGGAGATTTCTTGTGACATTTCCCATAATTCTCATAAAATATTGGCCCCCACTTAAAGACTGTCCCCTCGGTGGCCCAGTGACCCCCATCTGGGGGCTGCGTTTTGCCCACAGGCGCCGGCGAGTGGCCCCGGCTGGACAGACACCAGGCAGACGCTACAGGGAGGGCCCGTTCCTGACCGAGGCGATGACATCTTCTCACGGAGCATCTGGAATGGGGCTGAACTGAACCTGTGTGCAGCCTGGGGAAACTGAGGCTGGCAGGGGAGAACTGCAAGTTCCCACCCTCTAGTGTCTGGACATAGGGAAGGCCACCCCCCCCCCCCACCTCCGGCCTCCTGGGCTGCGTCCCCACTGCGGGTCTGGCCCGGCAGGGCGGTGGGGGTGCCCGGGTTGGAGTGTTCTGGGTTGGTGTGCCCCCCCCCCCACCGGACCCTCCTCGCTGGCCTCTGTGGGTGGCTCTGCCCACCGCTGGTTCTCAGGGCCTGGGGCGCTGGAGTGCGCTGACAACCGCCCAAGCCCTGGGAGCCCCCGACTTCAGAAGGGCCGCGCGTGTTTATTTAAAACCTCACAAACAGTTTACAGGCGACGGAGCAGGGCTCCCCGGCGGACTCGGCTGCCGGCGGCCCGAGGCTGCGACGGGCAGACATCGGGGATGTGCGTGCCGGCGGCCCTCGGAGGGGTCCTGGCTCCGGCCCCGAGCTGCCTGCTCTCTCGGTCCCCCACTCTGGGGGCTGAATTGTGTCCCCTCAGAAGACGTGCTGACGTCCTGCCCGAGACCGGGAATGCGGCTGGTGTGGAAACAGGGTCTTCGCAGATGTGGTCAAGTGCAGGTTGAATGGGCCCCATCGGATACCCCGGGTCCCGATCAGAGGGCCGCGTGCGGGCCAGGGTGCAGGGAGAGGCCATGTGGACAGAGACGGCTTGGAGGGCGGCGGCCACAAGCCAGGACTGCGGGAGCGACCGGAGCTGGAAGGACGGAGGGAGGATTCTTCCCAAGACACTCGGAGGGAGCAGGCCTGCGCCACTCGGGGCGCACCCCCAGCCTCCGGAACGGCGAGAAACCGTGTGCTGCTTCAACTCCCCCGGGCGTGGCTCTTCCTTACGGCCCGGCAGCTGGTGCCCCCCACCTGGGGCCTCCGCTGGGCCCTTCCCTGTGACACCCCCCCGGGGCCTCCGCTGGGACCCTTCCCTGTCCCCCCACCCCCCCCCCCGCGGCTCTCGGGCTCAGACCCGCATTCTACACCGACTGCCACATGGGCACGGCCCCCTGGGCCTGGCTCTGCTGTGTGCGGCAGGGCCTGGTCATGCCTAACGGTGCCCGGCAGGTCCCAGGGTCCTTGGTGCCCCCAAACCTCAGGGTCCCGGAGCGGGCGAGCAGGAGCACGCAGGCCCCACCGTGGCTGGGACCGGGTCCGGGGCATGGGACTCGGAGCCCGCAGCCCCTGGCCCAGGCCGGCACCGGCTGCACGGCCCTTGGGCTCCCTGTGGCCCTGCCAGCAGCACCACCCGGACGGCAGGTTCCTGGGTGCCCAGACCGACCGCCGTGAGGAAAAAGTGCGTTTGGCGGGGCTGCCCGGCGGCTCGCACGCAGGTTGAGTCAGACTGCCTGGCTCCGCGCTGATCGGGGAGAGGACCTGCTGATGGAGACGCCCGAGCCTGTCCCCTCGCTGCCTCCACCCACGTGCTCAGGCAGACACCCCACCTCGACCTCCCTCTCCCGGGCTCCCCCGCCTGGTCACCGAGCCCTGGACCTTCCTGGGCAGGACAGAGGTCCGTCTCCCCACCCCATGGCCAATCCCGCCCCCCCCCCCCCCCCCAGCCTGGAGCACTAAGCCGCCTCCGCCTGGCGGCCGGAGTGCTGGTTACAACCCTAATTCTCACCACGCCAGGCTCCTGCTCAGCCCTCAGAGCCCTTGCCCGCCGACTCCTCACAGGAGGACCCAAAGCCTGGCCCGCCGCTCCCGTGCTCGCTGCGCCCTCCCTGCTGGGCAGGCGCCGGCCTCCTCCGGCTCTTTGTGGGGTGCTCACCCCTTCCCTTCCCCAGGCCTTTCTCCACACGGTTCCCCACCCCGCACGCGTCCTCCTCCCCCTTTCCCTGGCCAACCGCTACCTCATCCTGAGATGCCGCCTCCTCCAGGAGGCCTCCGGGACACCTGCGTCCGCGCCTGTGCGTTTCCTCCGCGGCGGTTGTCACGCGATGACGGGCAGTGCCAGTGTGCCCGCTGCAGGCGGCCCGGAGGCCAGCCGTGCCGCCCCTGCTTCGCCTGCGGGCCAGTCGCTGCCGCTGCACCCGCTTAGTGAGAAGGAGGCGAAGCAGGGCGGCGTTCTGTGTGCAGAGTCCCTGCCACTTCTGTTTTCCGGGGCCCAGCCGCCCCCAGGATTGGGGCCATCCGAGCGTTTGAGCACTGGGGCACCGCAAGCGGCCTTCGCCCGGGAAGCTCCAGGCCCCCGGGGGTCTGTGGGTGCTCGGGCGGAGCTGGGTGCACCCCCCTCAGCTGTCAGCAGTAACTCGGGGAGACCCGCTCAGGAGCCGCCAGGGCCCAGGACTGCTCTCTTCTCCTCCCAGTCAAGTGCGTTGATTGGGAGACAGGCGCCCACGGCAAGGCTTTCCCAAGAGCAGAGGAGGAAGGAAGGAACTGGAGCCCCGCGTGGTGACCTTGGGCCTGCCCCTGTGATGACCTTGGCCTGCCCCTGTGATGACCTTGGGCCTACCCCTGTGATGACCTTGGCCTGCCCCTGTGATGACCTTGGCCTGCCCCTGTGATGACCTGGGGCATGCCCCACGTGATGACCTTGGGCCTACCAGTGTGACCTTGGCCTGCCCCTGTGATGACTTTGGCCTGCCCCAGTGATGACCTTGGCCTGCCCCTGTGATGACTTTGGCCTGCCCCAGTGATGACCTTGGGTGTGCCCTGCAACCTCCCGTAGCAGCAGTGATGGGAATGGCCTCCTTGAAGAACCAGCGTGCTCAGTAAGTGATAGCAAACATGTAAAGACACAAGCAGGTGGACCGCACAATCCTGCCATGTGGGCGTGGGCAGGACCCTTCACTCTGGTCGGCCACTCCTCTGAGACGTGAGGAGTGTGTGGGCTCCGGGGGCCAGCTGCCCTCAGGCTGCGGGCTCTGCGTCCCGTGGCCTCTAGGCGACGAGGCTCAGTGACCTGGCCTGAGTCCATCGCTCTGCTGTGTGGGGGGCACGCGGGGCGCTGGCGAGGGCCGCGGAGGTTCCTGTGATCTGAGCCCATCCCCTGGTGTCCACACACTCACTTCTGTTTACTTTCCCGAGAAGCCAAACAAACCAGTGAGACTGAGCAGCTCCAGGCCAGACGTGCGTTTTCCCTGTAAAAATATTTTTGCGGGTCAGAAAATTGCACCCAAATGTTTTCACAGGCAAAACGCTGCCGTGTGGGGCCGGGCCCGCGGCGGGCAGGCTGGGGCTGGGGCTGCGTGCACCCGGGAACGCGCTTCACAGCAGAGTCACCGCAAGCAGCCGGGAGGCGCTTCATCGCCCTGCGGCTCGCCGGGAGGCTGGTGCGACGTGTTCGCACCCTCCCGCCCTCCGTGGTCAGCGTGACGGTCACTGTCCCCCTTTGCGGAGGAAGGACACGAGGCCCAGAGAGGGAGTGACTCCCGAGGCCACACAGCCCGCGAGGGGCCGGCAGGATTGGAAGCGGGGTGTCCTGGTCTGAGCCCAGCTTCCCACCCCCCGTGGTGCGGCCGCGGCCCTCATGCAAGTCTGCGCCGCGCCTGCCTCTCCCATCAGCCCGGCGTCACTGCGGTCCAGCAGTTTTCCAGAGGGCCCTATCTCGGGAACGTTCCACAGCTCTCGCTCGCTGCCCATCTAGAGAGCGCCCAGCACATTCCCAGGCGCGGACCACACCGGCGGGGCTCCCGGCAACAGTGGGGGCCGGAGAGGGGGGCGGCGGGGGGGGGGCGCTCACAGCTGGACAGGGACACCCTCCGCGGAAGCCTGCAGAGGCTCAGCCAGGCCCGGCACACTGGGGGGCTCAGTAACTGTGGGGGAAGGAAGCACCTTGGCGCGAGCCCCTCTCCGTGCCGGCACCCCCCCGCCCCTGGGCGCACAGCCCTGACTCACTCCCTTCTGGTGAGCCGGCAGCGGGCACAGCGGGCTCAGAGTGGGGTTTTCTGTAAACAGTTTTTGAACAAAACTGTATAATATTTAGAACCATTTAGTCCAGGATGGGGGGCCCCTGAGGGGGCTGGAGAGAATGGCTCTTGTGTTAGCCGGGAGGCAAGAGTTTTTATACTCCAAACGCTCTCTGTTACCAATCGGGAGAGCGGTCCAATCCAGAGGGTGTGCGTGCGTGTGTGTGTGTGTGTGTGTGTGTGTGTGTGTGTGTGTTTGGTGTTCGTATACATGTGTGTGTATATTTGTGTGTGTCATATACACTGTGTGTGTTGTGTATACTGTGTGTGTATTGTGTACACTGTGTGTGTGTACCAGTGTGTGTAGGTATTTGTGTAGGTGTGTGTTGTGTGTGTTGGTGTGTGTGTAGGTGTGTGTGTAGGTGTGTGTAGGTGTGTATGTAGGTGTGCGTTTGTATGTGTGTGTAGGGGACACGCGAGGGGACTTGACCACGTCCCACAGCTGGTGAGCGGTAGAGCTGTGGGCCACCCTGAGTGGAGCCGCTGTGTTGTGTGAGGACTGAGTTGCTGCTCGTGCATGGATGTCCTCACGTTCTGTGATGGTTAATTTACGTGTCCACTTGGCTGGGCCACGGTGTCCAGATTTGTGGTCAAACATTATTCTAGATGTTTCTGTGGGGGGTGTTTTTTGGATTCAATTGACTTTGAGTAAAGCAGATTGCCCTTCCTCATGTGGGTGGGCCTCGTCCAATCAGGTGAAGGTCTGAAGAGAAGAAGAGACTGACCTCCCTCTGCGAGAGGGAATTGTGCTGTAGACATGCTGAACTTGAACATGGAATTCTCCCTGGTTCTCCAGCTTGCCGGCCCACTCTGCAGATTTTGGACTTGCCAATCTCCATAGTTATGCAAGCTAACTCCTTAAAATCTCTCTTTCTCTCCATCCACCCATCCACCAATCCATCCATCCATCCATCCATCCATCCATCCACCCACCCACCCACCTATCCATCCACCTATCCATCCATCCATCCACCCATTCATCCATCCATCCATCCATCCATCCACCCACCCACCCACCCACCCACCCATCCTATTGGCTCTGCTGCTCTGGGGAATCCTGACAATAATATACCTTCTCAAGAGGGGGTGGCAGTAGGAGGGAGAGCCCAAGACTGGGGAGCCCGACGCTGACTGGAAGGGAACCTTTTGGCATCCGGAGCGGCCCAGGAAGGGGCCATGCCAAGGAGCTGTGATGAGCCCAGTGGGTTCCGAGCAGGTGGAAGCAGAGCGGGAAACAGGGTGGTGTCTGGACAAGGCACCCAAGACTAAGCCTAGCCCTGCCACGTTCTTGCCAAGCCATCGTCTGCATATGCTTCCGTGTCCCCTCTGCCCGGTGTCCCTGTCCCGGTGGTCTTTGAGATCCTTTCTGTCCGGGATTCAATGACCTCCAGAGCGATAGAGCAGCAATTAAAGTGCCCAAAGGCCCCCCGCACCCGCCTGTCCCCCCTCTGTAGGCACCTGCCAGGGACCGCCGCTCCCTCCCTCCAGTGGAGTGGGGCGCGGCGGGGGGGGGGGGAAGCCAGAGACGGTGGGAGTCCTGGTCCAGGACCTGCTTCAGCAGGTCTAGCTGTGGGGCTTGGACGCACCTTCAACTCAGCGTCCATGTTCCCTCTCTCCCGAGCGGGCGGAGGCGCTGCCTGGCGGCTCGCTCTGGGTTAAGCAGGTGGCGATGCGACCTCCTGGAACGGGCAGGCGGGAGGTGTCTGACCTTGCCTTCCTTTCAGGGGCTCGCAAACTCCATCTCCCCATGGCCCCCGACGGGGCTTCTCGTGGCTGATTCCCGAGGCCTCGCTCCTTGACGTGCAGGCGGCCGTGTCCTCCGCGGGGGTGTCTGCCTCGGGCAGATTGGGTCAGGGTCCACCCACAGGCGCCATGGAACGTGAGTCCCCTCTTTAGGGCCCTGTCTTCAGGCGTGAGGTCCTGAGGCACCAGGGTTAGGACTTCAACATGGGCCCCGGCCGGTGTGGCTCAGGGGATAGAGCGTCGGCTTATGGACCGAAGGGTCCTGGGTTCGATTCCGGTCAAGGGCACGTACCTCGGTTGCAGGCTCCTCCCCGGCCCGGGCCCTGGTCGGGTTGTGTGCAGGAGGCAGCCCGCCGATGTGTTTCACACCGATGTTTCTCTCTGTCTTCCCTTCTCTCTTCCACTCTCTCTAAAACTCAGTGGAAAAATACCCTTGGGTGAGGATTAACAACAACAACAAAAAAAGAAAAAGAAAAAAAAGGGACTTCAACGTGGGATTCTGAGGACACACAGTTCAGTCTGACGCCCTGGAAGGTACAGGGCTTGCTTGTCCCCCTCCCCCTCGTGGGTAAACGGAGTCACCGCACGGCAGATGACTCACCCAGGGCCACATCCTGCTTGCGCGTGCCAAGCAGCCTGCCCCCCCCCTCCATGGCTAGCCCATCCCCTCGGGCGCACCTCAGCGACAGGGGCCTGGTGAGAGCGGCCGCTCCCGACCTCACACCGCATCGGCGGCGGCCTTGGTGTAATCAGACACCGAGTCAGATGCTGCGGAATTAACAATCCTCCGCACGGTATAAACAGAATCTAAATCAAATGCCGTGAAAGGATATTGCCTTTTAAATCGGCCCTGACAGCTGTGGAAAATATTATGCCCACGTAGATCCTTACGCGCCAGACGTGAGTCCTCACAGAGCCGGCGCTCCTGGCCCGCGTGCGCGGTTTCGTTTTATTATGGATTGCACGAATTGAAGTGAGACCATAATCGTATTGTGCGCTGACCTCTGTTTTTATAGCCCTGTATAAACGGCAGTTACCGTATTAGACGAGCGATGTTTACAGATGGAGAAATAAAAACACGCCGGTTTACTGTGTGCGGAAACCCGAGAGCAGCCCGAGGCAGGGCCTGCGTTTTGTTCGTCAGAGGCCCCGTCCTGATGGGAGCAGACAGCCTGACAGGCAGGGACACGGAGCAGGGCGACGCGGGCACGGCCCTGCCACCACCTCCCTCCCATCGCGGAGAGCCAGGCCCCGGGGGTGGGGGTGGGGGCGGGGTGCAGTGTGTCCGTGGGACACCGGTGAGCGGGAGGCTCTGGCCAGGCCGGGCGGGGGAGTTCTTCGTGGGACACGGGTGAGCCGGAGGTTCTGGCCAGGCCGGAGGGGGGGGGGAGGGGTCTCCGTGGGACACAGCGGGAGGCTCCGGCCCGAGGGGGTGGTTTCTGTCTGGATGCGCAGGCTGAGCAGAGAGGACCGGGCTTGCGAGCTGTTCGGAGCTGGGTTGGTCCTGGCTCTGCTTCATGGTTCTGTGACCTTGAGCTGGAACCCTCGGAGCCTCGGTTTTCACATCTGGAACGTGGGAGTGAAAATACCCGTCTCACAGGTTCTCCTGAGGAATGAGAGAGGAAGCAGAGGGCGCTGGGCAGTCAGGGAAGGTCCCGGCTGTGTCCCTCCTCTTCCCTTTTTTTTTTTTTTTTTTTTTTTTTTTTACAGAGAGGAAGGGAGAGGGATAGAGAGTCAGAAACATCGATGAGAGAGAAACATCGACCAGCTGCCTCCTGCACACCCCCTACTGGGGATGTGCCCGCAGCCAATGTACATGCCCTTGACCGGAATCGAACCTGGGACCTCTCAGTCCGCAGGCCGACGCTCTATCCACTGAGCCAAACCGGTTAGGGCTCCTCTTCCCTTTTGAGGTCCTATTCTATTTGTCCCGTGGACCTGGATCCCTGGTGAGTGCCTCCCACGCAGCTGCCCAGATGGAGAGACTCCTCTGGGCAGCCACGGCCGTGGCGTGGAGGCCACGTGCTGCCCGGAGGAGTCTCTCCATCTGCTTCTTTCCGCCTGACTCGAGATGGCAGGGAGGCAGCTGGCCCGGTGCCCGGAGCGAGGGTGAGGACAGGGACGCCTCCAAGCAGCGACAGTCAGTGTCAGGGACAGCGGCCAAGGAAGGTTCAAGTGCGAGTTAACCTTTGAGTGAAAACCCAAAATACACTGAGTGGCCAGATTATTATGATCTCTGAACACATAATAATCTGGCCACTCAGTGTGTATGTGTGTGTGTATACACACACACACACACACACACTCATACACATATATATATTAGAGGTCCGGTGCATGAATTCGTGCATGGGTGGGGTCCGGCCAGCCTGGCCAGGAGGAGGGGACATGGGCGCTTGGCCGGCCTGCCTGTTGGTTGAACTCCTGGTTGAGGGGACAATTTGCATATTAGCCTTTTATTATATAGGATATACACTGAGTGGCCAGATTATTTTGCGTTCAGAGATCATAATAATCTGGCCACTCAGTGTAGTTCCCGAGAACAACTACATGGCAGCCTTGGGGAGAAGAGATGTCACATGGGGGGCACGGGGAAAAGGCTGGGGGGCAGGCGCGGGTGGGCGTTTGAGGCTGGAGGGAGGGGCAGTGCTGGGATGAGGTCAGGAGTCCAGACAAACGGTGCTGCCTGCTGGCTGCTGCCCCGGGCTGGGCACCAGGGGGCTAATGCTCACATTGGGCAGGCCGCTGGAAGTTTGGGGTGCTATAGACGGAATGTTTGTGTCCCCCCTAATCCATGTGTGGAAGCTCGGACCAACAATGTGATGGTATCTGGAGGTGGGGCCTTTGGGGGGTGATTAGGTGTTGACCAGGCCATGGGGGTGGGGCCCCAGCGATGGGATTAGTGCCCTTTCAGGAAGAGGGAGACCCCGAGCTTTCTCTGCTCACGTGCAGAGAGGAGGGGAGCACACAGTTAGACGGTGGCCACCCGCAAGCCAGGCCTCCCGCTGCGGCACCTGCCGCCCCGAGTGCGGTATTGGAGGAGGGAAGTCAGGCTCTCTTCACACCGGCAAGGGCCTGGAACACAGGGGTGGTCTCAGCCCCATTCTGGAGGTTCCCGTGACGGACACGCCACTCGATCCAGAGGCCTGGGGATGAGGAGGGCGGTCCTGGGGGCGGGACCCTACTCGAGCTCCGACAAAGGAGGCGGTGGAGCAGGGGTGGCCGCAGGTTCATCTGACGGAGAAGGTGTTCGGGTCCTTCCATCCGGCGAGGGTGTGGCTCCCCTTCCTCCGGGCTGCGAGTGCCCATGAACCCAGGGCCGTGCTTCCCACCAGGCGCCCCCCCGCCCCGGGGGCCAGGGGGCAAGGCCTGGAGCCACTTGGGGTAATTGCACTGAGTGTGGGGACGGAGGACAAGCTCGTGGGCAGAGGCCGGATGTGCTAAACATCCTGCAAAGAGGGCATCGCGCGCCCTCCCAGAAGAACGCTGGCTGCACGCGTCCGCAGCCTGTGCCCGAGGAGCCTGGGTGCGGGGCAGGCGCTTTGGAGATGGGCACTGAGGCCCAGGGAGGGGGAGGGGCTTCCTTAGGTCACAGGGTGAGTCAGGGACAGAGCCACGCCCAGGACCCATGTTCTCCACCCCCAGTGCCCGTTCCCCTCTGCCCATCCCGTTACCGCCCCCCTCGGAGGCCCGCCTCTGCCTGCCCTGGCACGGGAGGTGCGCTCGCCCGGTCTGGCCTGGGGTGACCATACGCCGTGCCCTCAGCCCGGGTCAGCGTGGACGTGGCTCCCTGCTCACGGGGTGGCCGCTGGGGGGCACGTTCTCTTTTTCGCTCTCCCCTCCAGCCTCTGGACTGAACTCAAACCAGACTCGCCCTCTCCTCCCCGAGCCGCAAGCCCAATCCTCCTCCGGCATCTGCCTGGGGCCAACCCACTGGCGCAGTCCCCCCAATGCGAGCCCGCGGCGCGCTGCGGGCCCCGTGTGGTGAGACGCCCCACCTCCCGAGGCCACGCTGGTAGGGTCCGCACCCTGGGTGGTCGGGGACGGGCCCGGACGTGGCCCGCGTGGACTTGGCACGTGGCCTCGCCCGATGCCTCCTTTGACGCGGAGGCAGGTGCGGGAGGGCACTCACCCAGGGCTCACGCACACGCGGGCGGCCTGCCGGCGCCTCCCTCGGACCTGGAGCAGGATGAGACCCGGTCGGGCGCCCACCTTCCCGCGCATTCGCCCACCCAGCTGGAGACGTGGCCTGTGGCCCGGTCCCTGTGCCCGCGGAGAGTGCGGGGCCGACCGGGCTCTGGGTCCCTGCAGGTTTCCGGGGGGGAGGGGCCTCCAGGGCAGGGATCCCCGGCGTGTCCAGGACGGAGGGGAAAGGTGGGCAAGGAGGTCTGAGCCCCAGTTCGTCATCTGAGGTATTTTCCCCTTTTACCTCCTTATTTGGATAGAATGAGGGACTCCTAAGAAGTTGGGAAAACAGTGCCGGGAGGTCCTGGAGCGCGCACCCCACCCCCAGCTGCCCCAGGGGCGGCATCTCACGTGACTGTTGTGCATTGTCCAAACCAGGACTCAGTCCGCACAGCGGGAACCGGACAGAGGGTGTTGCGTGGATTTCCTGGTTTTTAAAGCGCTCGTGTAGTTTGGGTTTGCTTGTCTTTGTGTGCAGCTCTGGGGTGTTTTACATGCCCTCCCCTCCCCCCCCCACCCGTGTGGACGGGTGTGACTCAGACGGCGCCTCGGGGTTCTCTCTGCTTCTGCTGAGTCCCCCGCCCGCCCTCCCGCGTTGACACCCAGGCCTTCCCTTCCTGCTTCTCGGACCCTGGTCGCAAGGAGGCCGCCCAGCTGCCCACAGCGCCTGCAGGGAGAGGAGGAATCTTACCGTTTGGCGGCTCTGACTTCCCCCGCGGCCCCCAGGCGGGCGTGGTACCCGGGATCCCGCATCAGGGCTGCCCTCTGACAGGGGAGCCGGTGAGCAGGCCCAGCAACGCCGCGGACGCCGCAGGAAGTGCAGGAAGAGCGCGCTGGCCACGGTAGGCCAGCCTGCAAGAGTTCTCTCCCACCCTGGCGGTGTGGCTCAGTGGGTAGAGCGTCAGCCCGCGGACCGAAGGGTCCCGGGTTCGATTCCGGTCAAGGGCACGTGCCTTGTACCTCAGTTGCAGGCTCGATCCCTGACCGGGGAGCCAGTGCGGAGGCAGCCAATGATGTGTGTCTCTCACACCGAGGTTCCTCTCTCTGTCTCCCCCCCTCCCTTCCACTCTCTTTAAAAAATCAATGGGAAATACCCTGGGGGTGGGGGGGGGGAGGAGGAACACAACAGCAACAACGAAGAGTCCTCCCCCACCCTGCTCCCGGGCAGCAAGCAGTCCCAGGCTTTCTGGAGTGGCGGGCGTGGGTCAGGCGACCTCGGAGAGAGGCCGGCGCTGCCCGCACGCGATGGGCACACAAGCTCCTGTGGGGCCGGGGTGTGCGGAGGAAGGGGGGGCTGGGAGGAGAGACCCTGCGGGCTCCGGGTGCACAGTCTCGGGGTGGGTGGGAGCCCCGGTGCCCGGCCTCCGTCCCCTGTGCTGCTCCGGGGCCCGTTTGCCGGGGCGCACCGCTGGCCTGTGGACACGGCCGTCTGCCAGGCCGCCCCCCTCTCAGTCTGAGGTTTGGGGACAGAATGGACCCCCCTTTTCTGAAGGACGGCCCTTCAGAGGCGGCAGTGCCAGGCGCGGGTCTGAGCTCCACACGGTGCTTTCTGTGCCTCCTGTGTGACGTGCGGGCCGTCTCGCGGGATGGAGAGGCGCGGGGACACAGGGCGCCCCGCAGGACAGGAAGGGGCCCTAGAAGCGACTTCGAGGCTGCCGGGGCCTCGTGGGGACGTGTGCGGCACATGGCCCCCCACGGGGACCCCAGGAGGTGGCTCCGGGCAGCTGTGGGAGGGGCTGGGCCTCAGAGAGCTCCCCTCCCCCCCCGCCCAGCAGCCCACCCCCCGTCTTACACGCTGTGGTTCTGGGGGAAATGACCTGAGGACGGCGGGCTCCTCGGAAGACGCGGGTGCGGCCTGCAGCCCCCAGGGCCCGGGCCGGCCGCAGCCTCCTCGTCGCCGCCCGTGGGGCTCTGGCGCCATTGCTCCCCTGGCCGGTCTCCCCCCGCCCCCCCACCCGCTCCACGGCTCGTCCCTGTATCCGTCATGCGGCCCCACCCTCCGAGGCTTCTGAGGGCCAACCCGCTCCCACAAGGCGGCTCCGTCCCTCGTGGCATCTCCTGTTGAGGGCGCTCTGGTCAGGGCTCCGGGAAGCAGCGTGGGCCTGGCCCCAGGACCACACGTGCTGACCCGCACCCACCCACACGCAGCACCTCCCCGCGAGCGCGGTGTATCCCCGCCCCCGCCCCCACTCCTTGTTCCTAAACCACCCGGGAGGCCAAGCTGGGGTCCCCCGCCCCGCGGGCGGATTCCTTCCCCGAGTGTTTGTTTGACTTCCCTTCTGTCCTGTAAACACGGGGACGGCCCGGCCCGGCAGCCGCTGCTCAGAGCGGAGCTCAGGATGAGCGGCCTGCAGGCGCGGTGGGTTCAGCTGGGCTGGGCTCAGGCCGGGCTGACCCTCCCTGGAAAGCGGGGGGCTGGGGCGTAGGAAGGTGGTGGCCTAACGCCCGGGTCCAGGAAGCCTGAGGCCAGCCCCGTGCCGCCTGCTCCGGGGCCTCCTGGGCTGGGATGCATGATGGCCCACCTCCCTCCCGGGGCGCCGCTTGCAGATGTGGGCACAGGCCTTGCCCTGAGCTCGGCCGCCCCATCCTGCACCCCGCAGCCCCCCACGCTGGCCATGCGCAGGGTCTCCCCAGATGCAGCCTTGGCAGCGTGGCCGTCTGGCCTGGGAAAGGGGGACATTTGCGTGGCCTGTTGGTCCCATTGCTGTTCCCGCCCCTGACCTTCTGGGCCTCAGGGAAGGGGGGGCCGCAGCACGACCTCCTGTGAGTCCCCCTGTGGGGGAAGGCCCCGCCCGCGTGGGCACCTACAGTCACGGGCAGACCCCTCACCCTCCCAAGGCCCCCACCCCTGTGCTCCCCACTCCCGCCTCCTCTCCTGGGGGCTCACTCACACAACACGGAGCCCACACACGTCTGTCTAACAGTCGTACACGCTCCCACACATGATCCCAGGGACAGCTCCACATGTACACACACGCACCCTGCCGGGGCTCTTGTCCCAGCCTTACAAAGGGTTCAGCGTTCTGGAGAAAGGGGCTGCGCGTAGATGATTAAGAAGGAGTCCGTGGACGAAAGATAGTTTTGAAAGGCATTGGGGGTCAGAGGAGCTTCAGCTGAAGGAGCTAGAAGACTCTCCCTTGTCCCAGGACCCCATGCTTTTTATTAACACAATCTGTCCCAAGGCAAGATGGAAATATACCCTTCAAAGGGTAAGGTATCAAAGGGTTTACAGAGATTGTCAGTTTCAGGAATAGCCTACAGCTGTTCAGGTGTTTGGCCAACAGGAGGCAGTAAAATGCCCTGAGCTGTCTGGCAGTTAACAATCCTATTCAGGTTTGGGGGAAGTGCCGTGTAGCCGTTTCCAACAGGTAAACTACATGTGTGGCTCACCCTTGTTGAGCCCCCCAAGCTTCACCAACCTTTTGATGGAACTCTTGTAATTATTACATGCTAGAATTGGTTCCCGGCAGCACATACAAAAACACACGTGCACAAACACACACGTATGTACACACAAACACATACACCTGCATGTGTGTGCACACACATACATGTGCACACAGACACACACGTGCACACACCCCTCACAGCGCACTCTTTTCCTCCCCAGGGGAGAGCAAGGGTTGGGTGTCCCCCGAATGCTCCATGTGTCCCCTGCAGAGCGCCAGCCTCCCCTCCCCCCGCACACCGTCCTCCCGGCAAAGCAGCCTGCGTTCCTTTGGGGAACCTGGCCCTCTCCGGGCTCAGTGTGTAGGGCTCAGCGGGGGCCGACCCCCCCAGGGGCCCCAGGAAGTGAGCCGGACCTGGCCAAGCAGAGGCCAGCCTGCCTCTGAGCGCACCGTGGGGCAGGGATGGGCAGCCCTTGGCTGGAACTTTCCAGAAAGAGGCCGTCCCCTCAGCTGCACCGGGGGACTGAGAGCCCAGAGATGCGTGGAGTGAACCCACACAGGGCACAGCAGGGTCCCGACTGAGGGGCGCGGCCCCCACTCCCTGGCTCCCTGGTGGGCCTGTGCAGGGCGGGAGCCGCCGGGGCGCCCTCACAGGCCCTGGGTGGCCTTCCTTCGGCCCCAGCTAGCGGGGTTGGCCTCTGGCCCTGCGCCGGGGCGCCCTGAGCGGCTCAGTGGGTGGAGCTGCGCCAGGCGAGGCAGCTTGGCGTGGGAAGGGGAGCGGGGCCGGGCCTGGTGGGAGGCCGCTCGGGCCAGGCGGCTGGTTAAGGGGCTGAAGTCAGGGCTGCGCCTTCCAGACCTGCCCTCCCTGCGCCCCCTCTCCGCCCCCCTTTGGGCAGCTCCGGGCCTGCTGCCCGCGTGCCGGCCGCCAGGCCCGCGGTCGCTCTGAACCTGTGCTCGGAGCGTGGGGCCTGCCTCTCAGGGGGGGCCGCCGCCCCGGGGCCCTCGGCTCCTCTTCGCAGACGGGACGGGGGTCCGTGGACACACGCACCCGCCTCGGCCCTCCCATGGCCGGTCCTGAGCTGGCTCCCTGCCTTCCCGGAGCCCCGGCCTGTGGGGGGACTGGACTTCCTGCCCCCCGTCCCCCACCTCCTTTCCGTGTTCTTCCTGGGACAGCCTCCCAATGAACAACTGCCCCCAGGCCTGGCCCGGCTCTGCTTTGGGGGCTGCAAATGCGGACGGAGATTTCGAGGGTAAAACGAGACGGTCCCTCTCGAGAGCCGAGCACACGCCTGGCGTGTAGTAAGTGCTCAGTGCACAGGGGTCGCCGAGCGGCATCGTTGCCCTGACATTGTCACCGTCACCGTGATCGTCAGTCATGTTTCCTCCTTGGACTGAGCTGCCTAACATCACAGACGCACCCAGCTCCCCCGCTCCCCCCCCTCCTGCCCTCCCCACCCCTCCCCTGCATGGAACCGGCTGCAGGCACCCCACACAGTTGTGCTCCAGATCAGCTGCCAATCAGATGTCCCGAGAACTTGTCCCCAGTCCTGGCACCTGCCAGGGGCCCGGCTGCAGCTGCTCTTTCTGCTTTTCTGCCTTTGAACTGTAAGGTAGGGGCTCAAGTGTCCCCCTTGGAGCAAGGCCAGGGGAGCCTCCCCCGCCCCCCCCCCCCCCCGAGCCCCACCCTCCCTCCAGCCGGGGTTCCTGTGGGAAGATTCAGGGACTTGCAGGAGGCAGTCATTTTCTGGGCCCAGATGGCTGCACCCCCAGCTCTTCCCCGAACAAGATGCGGGTCCCTCCTGCTCCGTGGCCCAGTGATTAAAGCAAACGTATTCAAAGCAAAGCGTCGCGCCAAATCAAAGGGAAAACGAAGCATGCATAAAACCCCAGCAGTTTAAGTTTCCTATTGGAATATCAAAAGAATATTGAAATACAGGAATATCAAATACCAATCGGCCCTTTTTCTCATGTTTTGCATTTACAGGCTCGATTTCAATGGGCTGAAGCCTGCTGCCTTGACGGGGCTCCCGTAGACTACAAGCTGCTGGTCTAGAGGAAACAGCCTGGGCGCCGGGGCAGATCCGTCTGCCGCCCCTTCCTCGCCGGGTTGGGGGCAAGTGCGAGGGGCCCCGCCACCCTCGCTGGTTGTCAGTCAAGGCGCCAGGCCTCGTGGGGGAGTTCTGTGTCCCGTGTCACACCAGGTGTCGGGGGAACGCGGAGTCACGGATGGGGCCGTAGGTCATGTTCCTGCCTCATGGAATCTCAGTCCTTCTGCTAAATAAGACGGACCGTTAGCATAGCAGTCAAAGTTCTCTAGCGAAGCAATAGTTACCCGTGTGTGTGTGTGTACGTGTATGCATGTGTGCATGTGTATGTATGTGCATGTGTGTATGTGAATGTATGCATGTATGTGTGTGTGTATGTGTCTACCTGTCACCTCTCTATCTCTCTCTCTCTATGTCACCTAGCTCTCTATCCATCCATCTAGAGATTTATTCTAGGACATTGGCTCATGTGATTGTGGGGCAATACCTGCAAGTCAAGCCAGCAAGGTGGACATTCCAGCAAGAGTCGATATTGCACCTTTTTTAAAAAATATGTTTTTATTGATTCCAGAGAGGATGGGAGAGGGAGAGAGGGATAGAAACATCAGTGATGGGAGAGAATCACTGATCAGCTGCCCTGGCTCCCAGGCCCTGGCTCCCAGCTCCCGGGGGAGGCGCAGCATCCCCGCAGGAGGGGCCGCCGGGTCTCCTCGCCCAGCTCTGGCCGCAAGGCCTTGCTCCAGGCCGGGTGGCTGCGGGGTCTGGGCCCCCCTCCTCAGCGAGCCCCACCCATGAGGCCGCTCTACCCAGGGAGGCAGGCCAGGGTTCCGGCCCCGTCGCCAGCTTGCTCACAAGGTGCCAATTCCACTAACGGGGGATCTGGGTGAGCGTGGAGATCTGACCACTCCAGGAGCGCTGACAGCACCCGTCCGCCGTCCGCCGAACCCCGGGGCAGATCCCTTCTTCTCGGTGCTCACGGACGGTCTCCAGAACAGACCGCTCGCTGGGCCATGAAGCAAGCCTCCATGATTTAAAGATGGCTGGGACGACGCATGTTCTCTGGCCGTCACGGAACGGCATCGGCAATCAGTAACAGACGGAGACCAGGGAAATTCACACACACGTGGAAGTGAACCTAAAGGACCAATGAGTCAAAGAACAAATCACAAGAAATTAGAAACGACTGTGAGACCAACGACAGCGAGGGTGCAGCACGCCAACGCCGTGGCCCGCGGCGGGAGTGCTGGGAGGGACACGCACAGGCGGGGAGGTCTGTGTTGGGACCAAAGCGAGCGAAGGAAACCACCGCATCGGAGAGGAAGTAAATGAAACAGAGAAGAGACAACGGAGGAAAATCAAGGCAACCGAAGGCTGGGTCTCGGGAAAGATCCACCGCGTTGACGCACCTTCAGCGAGACTGACGGACACACGAGAGAAAACAGCCCGGCCGGCGTGGCCCAGTGCGGGAGCGTGGACCTAGGAACCAGGAGGCCACAGTTCGATTCCCCGTCAGGGCACAGGCCCGGGTTGTGGGCTCGATCCCCAGTGTGGGGCGTGCAGGAGGCAGCCGATCCCTGATTCTCTCTCATCACTGATGTTTCTCTCTCTCTCCCTCTCCCTTCCTCTCTGAAATCAATAAAAAAAAATACATAAAAAATTTGAAAAGAGAGAAAAGATGCAAATGGCTGCAGTCAGGAAAGAAAGAGGAGGCACCCCAATGGACTTCACAGAAATGAAAAGGATGGCAAGGGAGGACTCTGTGTCACTACGCCCGCAGGTCCGCTAACGTGGGTGAGACAGACAAATGGCTAGAACCCGGCCGCCAGCTGGCGGTCCGAAAGGTTGGCGAACGCGGGTGAGAAACACACCACCCACCGGCCCCGTCGAGAAGGAACAGGGGCTCCGCACGGGCCTCCACCGACTGAAGATATTGCCTCGGTCGTTTAAACACGTACCGCAAAGGAAAAGAGCCCATCCAACATTTAAAGAAGAACCGATACCAGTTCTTCCAAAAAGAGAAGGGGAGGAACCGCTTCCCGCCACCACTGCCCGCCCCCGGACCAAACTCACCCCTCCCCGCCCGAACGACAGACTTCCCCCCCTCCGAACACCGAGGCAACCTTCTCCACGACGTCCGTGACGGCGACCCGGTCCTAGGACATGGGAAGGCTTGCGCCCCACGGCGGGCGGCACGCATCCAGGTGCGGGCTGGGTGCGGGCGGTGAGGGCAAGGCTGGGGGAGGGTCAGGCAGCTCTGAGAGATGCATGCGTGCACCGAGGTGGAAGACAGAGCCATGTCAGTTTGGGGGGGAAGCTAGGAGTTCTGGTTGGACACGTGTGACCGGCGTGGGAGACAGCCTGGCGGAGGCCGTGGTGATCACGTGCAGGCGATAACATGGGCACCGCCGCGTGGGAGGAACGTCTGCTGTTGCTCTTCCTTCCATGTTTTTACTGACTTCAGAGAGGAAAGGAGAGAGAGAGAGAGAGAGAGAGAGAGAGAGAGAGAGGGAGGGAGAGAGAGGAACATCAGTGATGAGAGAGAATCATGGATCAGCTGTCTGCTGCATGCCCCACACTGGGGATCGAGCCCGCGACCCGGGCCTGGGCCCTGACCGGGAACTGAACCTTGACCTCCTGGTTCCTAGGTCGATGCTCAGCCACGGAGCCAGGCCGGCCGGGCGTCCTTCCATCCTGTAAATGAGAAGAGCACGGGGAAGGCGAAGGTGCCCCTGAAGGGGACCTGTCCTGGGCGGCAACAGGAAGGAGCCGGCTCCCGGAGACATCGCCGAGCAGCGGGGTCACCCCCGGGCCCCCCCCACTCTCCGCGGGACTGGTGTTGGGTGAGAGTTCCCTGCTCCCCAGCGGAAGCCGTGCCGAGCGGAGGTTTCTGCCGGTTGCTGCCGGAAGCTTCCTGCCCGGCACACTCCCTGACCGTCTCCAAGAGCGCCCCACAGGGTACTCTCTGCCCAGCCAGCCGCCCCTGCCCCTTGGGAGACACCCAACCCCAAGTCTGGGGCAGGCTGGCGTCAGGCACGGCTGGCTCCTGAGACCCGCCCCACGTTGCTGGGACGTGTGTCTGGGCTTCAAGCCGCACATCCCACCCGCTCAGCCGCCCTGACAGCAAGAGGACTTCACCAGGGGAAGACCTTGGGGCCAGGCTCGCGTCCCCTGTCCACTTTGGGGATGAGGCTCCGGGGAGAGGACCCGACTCCGCCCCCTTTAAAGCGCCGTGGAGACAAGAAGAGGGAGGTGCCGGCACGCCGAGCAGCAGATACTCCCGGCACCCGCCCCCGGAGCTTTGTGGTGGTTTGGGTGGGACACGCTGCCTCCTCCATCTCCGTCTGAGAAATGCACACGGCGCCTCGCACATTCAAGGCTCTGAGAAGGCCTGCAGAGGAGGATTAAAACTCCTGGGAAAAGTTAGCCCAGCACTTCACGAGCACTGCCATTTGGTTTTGAAGTCTGCTAACGAGCCTCACACGATCCCCGTTTTGGAAGAGGATGGGGACGTGCTGGCGACGTGACCCTGCCCCCAGGCCCTGCTGCCCGCATCTGCGAACCCTTCGCGGCTGCAGAGAAGGAAGAAAAATAGAGGGGACACTGTGCATGCGCCGAGCCAGCGCAGGGCATCGTGTGGCCTAGTGGTGGCACAGGTTGGGAGAGGCGGGGCGCCCAGTACGCCCACCAGCCACCGATGGGTTGGCAGAAGTAGGGAAAACCCCCCTGACCCCTCACAGATGTGCCCTCGAGATTGTCAGGGTGTGGAAACGGCACCCTCCCACCCCCGCCCCCGCCCGGACCCCCGACGGTCTGCGTGCACCGCCTGGGTGATAGAACGGTTGGGGCTGAGAGCAGGCCTCTTGGAGTCTCTGGGGCTTGTGCGTGTTCGTAGATTCGAGACTAAACGTGTGTGTGTGTGTGTGTGTGTGTGTGTGTGTGTGTGTGTGTGTGTGTGTGTATGTTTCGGATTTGTCTCATGCAGATGGAAAAGGCACCGCGTGGGGTGTAACCTCATAGCTGGGAACAGCCTGCAGATCCCCGTCCTGAGATAAAACGGGGCAATTACCGAGCGGGCCATCTCCTGGAACCGCTTCAGACGCGGCCGCCGCGACCGAGGCTCTGGTGGGACGGAGCTGTTCCAAGAATGTCCCCCAAACCGTGATTGCATCAGCCCTGCCTGGGGGAGCCGGGACCCGGGCTCCCTACCGCGGACGGCTGCTCCCTTAGACAGCGGCTGGAGTTCCAGCGCTCTGCCCGTGGGCCCGCACTTGGGGTGTCTCTGCCCCCCTCGATGGTGGCCAGCTAGCCTCGCTTTGTCCCCGAGGAAGGGAGAGGCGGGCTCCCAGGACTGCTCAGACCCCCGCCGCCACAGGAAGGAGGGGGACGCCAGGGCCAGGCTGCAGAGCCCTCGGGAACTCGCTTCCCTGGCCCACCGGCCCCCTCAGCCCTCAGCCCCTCCGCGTTCTGCCCAGCGACCTTTACGGCCCTAGGTCCGCCTCTCCCTCCTCACTGCGGGAAGGTTGTTGGATAGGGAACGAGAAACGTCAGTGATGAGAGAGGCTCACGGACAGGCTGCCAGCGAGGGCGGCTCAGATGGTTGTGCATGGTCCTGTGCACCCAAAGGTTGCCGGTTCAATTCCTGGTCAGGGCACATGCCTGGGTTGTGGCTTTGATCCCTAGTTGGGGAGCATATGGAAGACAGCCTATTGATGTCTCTCTCTCTCTCTCTCTCTCTCTCTCTCTCTCTCTCTCTCAGTCCCCCTTTCTTTCTCTAAGCATGTCCTTGGTTGAGGATTAAAGAAAAAAAAAAGAGGCCTGGCTGGTTTGGCTCAGTGGATAGAGCTCTGGCCTGCTAACTGGAGGGTCCCGGGTTCGGTTCCGGTCAAGGGCACAGGCCCAGGTTGCAGGCTAGATCCCCAGTGGGGGGCGTGCAGGAGGCAGCCAATCAATGATTCTCTCTCATTATGGATCTTCCTATCTCTCCCTCTCCTTTCCTCTCTGAAACCCATAATAATAATAAAAAAGACACCGCAGCCTGGGGCATCCTCAGGAAATCTGTCCCTAACTAAAGCCAGGGAGCTACGGAAGTTCTGACGATCGAGAGATTCCACGAAAGTGAGAAGAGGAGCCCAAGGCAGGAAAGATGTTTGTGGAACACCGTTGACAAAAGACCGGCGTGCAGGCCCCGGGGTCCGATGGAAACATGCTGGGGGCGCACGCGTGGCTTTGCAGTTTTCGGGAGCCTCCATGTAAAAGGGAAGTGACCGGTAGAATTAGTGTCAATGAATATTAACAATATGTAGCGTATACAGTAAGGTTTTAGTGAACAATATCGAAGCTGCTTCAGCTTTTAAATGTAAATAAATCCATTAAAATTCAGAATGCAGCTCCTCGGCAGCCCTCGTCACCTCGTCCACCTGGTGGTGGCTCAGCCCACGCTCTCGGCTGCCCAAACGTCCACCGTTTGGAACGAGGATCACGTTTTTTAACGATTCGGACACATGCCCTTTCTCGGTTTCTGGTGCTTGGAAAGCAAGAACAGAATTATTTTATGTTGGAAGCTCACGTTCTTATTTTAAAAGCAACATAACAACTGTTAGAATAATTTGAATAGAGGGGAAAAAGGGACCCCAAGTACACACCCTCCACACCACACGCGTCCCCCTCACATCCCTCACACCTCACATCCCTCACACACACGCGTGCACACACATACACACAGTCCCATCTTGCACATCAGACCGGGTTAAGTTCAACAACCCTCCCTCACACACCCTCCCAGAGCCCTGTACTTATCGCCGGCACCTGGTACACAGTAGGTGCTCAATAAAGGCCTGGCGAGTGAGTCGCCCCTGCAGCCTGCCAGTTTCACACGGTACCGCCTACTATTAGAGCAACGCACACGGCCAGCTTGCAGCGCGGTCTTCAGACCCACAGGCCCATGAGGGTTCCGCGAGTACCCGGGTCCATCGCCGAAGCTCTGCACGTGCCGTCCTTACCGACAACACGGCCAGGAGCCTGGCTCTGCACGGAGCCTGAGCGACGGGCTGTGTCTGCAGCACATGTCTCCAGGGTGGTCAGGCCAGGCCGGCACCTGGCATCCTGCTCACCGCGCCCGAGCTACGTTGCCAAGCTGCCCTCCGGAAAGGTCATGCGCCCGGCCGGCCTGCCAACAGGCCCTGGGTGCAGTCCCATCGCCAGCGGCCGGGTCCTGGGAAAACGATTCCTTCCGCGGAACGCAGGGTGTTGGTTACCGATTGCATTTGGCCCGGCGTTTATATTTTGCTTCATCGGACGGGCGTGCCTCTTCCTCTGCAATTTTCCCCTTGGCTTCAAAGCTCCGAAAGTAACTACTTCTCCAGGAGCCCGACAGACCCTTGATGGCATTTTCTGCTCGGCTGTGGGTTTAATGTAACTTTTTACGTGTAGCTTTCCTTTATTGGAAAAACCAGCCCAACAACACGGTGGAACATTCTGAAATAAAGAAAATGGTTCCTTCCGACGCGACCACCCCGCCGGAGCCGCGATCGCTGTGCGCCTCTCGGGGTTTTCCATCTGCACACGTACCTCACCTCGTCCTCGGCACGGCCAGGCGGGGTGTGCGCCTGCTCTCTCACTTACCGTGACAGCGTGGCCGTCCTCCCACGGGGCCTCCTGGTCTCCTTAGGGATGATCCGAGTCGCTGCATGCTATTTTATTGCGTGACTGCGCCTTACAGCCCGATTAACCAATGTCTTATTTCTTGGATACCTACATCGCCGTCCGCGTTTTACTATTAAAAACAATTCAGCAAGAAAGGCTTGTGTGCGCCAAGTCCTTCTGGGCTGTTTCTCTAGGACGGAGGCCCGCAGGAACGTTCCTGTAAAGGGGATAACCCGCAGCAGACACAGCGGCTGCACAGCACCCCGCACCCTGGGGACAGCGCCGCGGCTCGGCTCAGCGTCCAGATGACTTTCCCAGATCCCCTTGCGACTGGCCGAGGCCTTTGCCTGGACGAGAAGCACTCGGCAGCCTGCGCTCCCGGCCGCGCGGGGGAAGCGATTGCTCTCTGGCTTCAACAGGAGCGGTTTGGAGACCAGGCGGGTGGAAGCCACCCCTCGGGCTGCAGAGCAGACAAGAGAAGGGCCTGGCCACCGCAGACATCATGGCGATGGGCCTCAACCCTGGACCCCATGTGTGGACATCATCACATCAGAGATCCCTGTGTTTCCCGCGCGGGCGGAGGACTGGGGTGTTTCCCCGGGGGAAGTGACATGGACTACACACCTCTTACACACACACCGGGTGCCTTCCATCCGGCACCCCCCGCCCCTCACGGACAGCTAACGAGGTGGCAATGGTTATGCCCATTTTACAGACCAGGAAGTAGGGCGTAGCAATCTTTCCAGGTTTTCTGACTCTGACGGGGAAATCCATCTATCTAACTGGGAGTGCCACCATCTCTCTGCTCCTCAGAGGAACCTGGCTGCACCCGGCAGGGGAGGGGGACCCCATTTGCGCAGAAAGCCAGCGCCGTCGGGGTCCGGAAGGGACGGTGTCTGCACCTGAGCCCACTTCCCCGCCAGCAGGTTCTCCTCAAACTCCTGTCACAACCACGCCCACTTCTGGCTCTAACCTTTCCCTTCGCCTCACCTTTTCTTTTTTCCTGATTTCAAGAGCAGTAAGTGTCCATTGCAGAACATTTGCACACTACAAGGGGAAAACTAACACCATCCAGAATCTCATTCCTAGAGTTAACCACCAAGAGCATGTTAGTGTGGTTTCCTTCCAGTCTTTTTTCCGCGTTGGTATTGTACACGTACACGTACACGCTTAATGTACCGTTTCTTCCTAGCGCCAGTCACATTGCCTGGCTAAGAAGCCTTCCACAAACACACGCTCAGTGAGCGGGTAAGTAAAGGGGGACACTGTGTCCCGGGTCGAGCAGCGTGCCTGGCACATACGGGCCATCCACGCATTCTTGACGAATAAAAAAATGAGAAAATGAATGAACACCTTATCTCCGTCCGTGGCCTGGTTCACCGAAGCTTCTCATTAAAACTGAAGGAAGTACTTGAGTGCTGTTTCTTCCTAACATTGTCTCGGGAGCATGCTCCCATTTCACCACAAGCTCTTCCTTGTTGTTCCTTTCAGTGGCTGCATAACCTCCCGCCACTTACTCTTTACTGGTCTCCTGTTGTTGCATGCTAAGGAGTTTAACATGTTTCATCTCTCTATAAAACCCTAATATGCAAATAGACAGAAGGGCGGAACAACCAAACAACTGGCCGCTGTGACGTGCACTGACCACCAGGGGGTGCATGTGGAACATGACAGGCGTTGGCAAAGGGCAGCAGAGCGTGGAACAGGGCGGGCATCGGCCACGGTGGGATGGTGGAGCAGGTGAGCGGGGTGCCAGACCAAGGTGGGGCGCCAGTCGCTGTCATCGGGGTGAGCCTCTGGTGGTTACTGAAAATTCTCGGTCTGACCAGGTGCTTGCACCTGCTGCCAGTGCCGGCCCTAATCGCTTGGCGCTGTCAGTGGGTGCGAGCGGCGGCTGCCGGCCCTGATTGCCCTTCAGGGCTTCTCCATCTCCTCCTGCTCCTGAGGGGCGATCGGGATGGCAGCCGCATCTCGCACCCGCTGCTGGCGCCGGCCCCAATCACCCCACATCGTCAGCAGGGCTGCAGGCAGACAGGGGACCAGGGGCTGCACGGGAGGGGCACGGAGGATGGGCCGAGACCCACCCCTGTGCCTCCCACAGCCTTGGGGCCCACAGTTCCTTTAAGGTGCACAAATTCGTGCCCTGGGCCCCTAGTTGTTATAGAAAGCATTAGGGCTATCATCCCCGTGCACAGCTGTTTGTGTATGTTTTAACGAGGTTCCTCGTGTGAAGCTGTTGGGTCGCCGGTTTCCGACGCAGCACGATTGACACAATTAAAACACTTTGTTCAGCTCTAGGTCCAGACCAGCAGGGCGCACCCTGTCTGTTTCGCTCTGAGCTCGACATGGCTGAACGCCACCAGCGCTGTTGTCTTCTCAGCACAACTGCGTCTCGCTGACAGCTACACGTTACAAGGGGCTGCGGGGTGAGCGAGCTGGGGGAGGCCCCGCGGTGATTTTAAAAGTGGGTTCACCCACCCTTCCAAGTGCACGTGGTCCTTACCTCCCAGGGACGGGGCTGTGCCAGGCGCAGGAGGGAGCATCTTGGCGGCTCTGTCCACGCCTGGCGGGCTGCAACCGGGTCCCCTCCGGTGCCCGAGGAATGTGGGCCTTTGCCTGCTCTGCACCGGTTCTTTTGTCAGTGCGATCCCACGGAGAGCTAATTACATGGCTTAATTGGGCTTAACACCCTCCTGGCCCAGCTCTGACAAGGGCCTCACCTCTGAGTAACAATTAAAACAAATACTGGATTGTAGACGACATTGTAATTTTCAAATCAGCTTCGCATGCCTGGGCGCCTTTGAACCTCAGAATATTCCTGAGCGAAGGGGGTATTGCTATTCTGCCCGGTTTTGAGAGAAACGTGAGGTTCGGGCGTTCTGCCGGCTTGTCCGTGATCACGTGGTCACACCCCGGTGGGCGGGACCAGGACTTGAACTCGGGTTTTCTGGCTCCAGGTCCCACGGTTTTCTACCGCCCTCAGGAGGGATAAAAGCCCACACCTGCCGGAAGGAGCAGTGCCCACGCCCTGTGGGATCTTAGCTCCTCCCAGCCTCCCCCTCCCCCCTACAGTGAGGCTCACGTGACTGGTTCTGGGCAATGAGGTGTGAGCGCAGGTGGCTGACGGCTGTTACCCCAGGCGGGGCAGGAGGGCTCTTCTGTGCTTGGTGGTCCTGCCTGCCCCACCCAGGCGGAGGGGATCTGCGGGAGGACCGCTGTGGAGCTGGGTGCCACGCAAGAGAAGCTTCCTGAATCCCGAGCTGCTGCCCCGGAGAGCCGCCCGCCCTACCTCGGAGCTTGTGCGCGTGAGCGATCCAGCCCTGTGTTAAGCTACTGAGGTCCTGGGGAGTGTTTGTTACTGCGGCCTCGCCGGGCTCACCCTGACCAGTACATGAAACGCACACGGGAACGGGCATGCTCCGTGAGGACCATCCCGCGGCGGTGGAACCTGGCTTCTGGGCTCGAGGCTGTCCCCTTGTGACCTTGGCCAAGTCACTTTCCCGTCCTGAGTCTCCGTTTTCTTCTCTTCGATATCAAGCGACTGGGCATCAGCGGGGGACAAGTATGTGCTTTATTATTGTGTTTTAGGCCAAGAGCTCTTTTTGTTGTTGAATAATATCCACCTTGTCCCCCCGGCGAGTAACTAAACGTAAGGCTTCGCCGCTCGGCGGGTGGTGGGTGCTGCACGGGGCTCCCTCTGCTCCACCTCCCCCTGGTCCCAGAGTCTGTGCTGCTCCCCGGGATGTCCTGGAGCGCCCCGAAGCCCAGCTTGGAAAGTCTTGGGCCGGGGGGGGGGGGCGGGGGGAGTCCAGGTCATTTCGTGGTCCTGGCTTTGAAGAGACTGGGCGTTTATTCCAGACTGTGGGCTCGCAAATGTCTCCCCGTCAAAGCCTTCCCTTGGTGGGGTGGCGGGGGGGTAGGGGGGTGTGCTTTATGAAACCCGCGCCATCTCCTGCCGGGCCCACCTCCTGCCGGGACCCATCTCCTGCCGGGACCCACCTCCTGCCGGGACCCATCTCCTGCCGGGACCCATCTCCTGCCGGGACCCACCTCCTGCCGGGACCCATCTCCTGCCGGGACCCATCTCCTGCCGGGACCATCTCCTGCCGGGACCCATCTCCTGCCGGGACCCATCTCCTGCCGGGACCCATCTCCTGCTGGACCCATCTCCTGCTGGGGCCGGCGTGTCCTGAGCACCTGTGGGTGCCGGGCCTTGTCTGGACCCTGGGCACCTAGAACTGGTAGTTTCTGTTCGGGAGGAGTTATCGTTTAGAGCGGGAAGTCCGGGGAAGACCTGGAGGTAAAAGATAATGCATTTTATTGGTAACAATGGCAGGAACAAATTACTGGTGTTTGAGCGCCATTATGTTCAATTTATCTGAGCACTTCAGATAAATTATTTTGAATCTTCATGGCCACCCGATAGGTCCCAAGTCTTAGCCTCCCGGATGCTCCCAAATATTGCCGTTAGCGCCTCCCCACCTGTGATGGGCCCTCACAGCCCCCATCCGCCAACTCCTCTGCAAACCTCGGTGGGGGAGCGTCCATTTCTCCTCGTCCCCACCAACGCTGGGCTCTGCCTCCACGGGATTCCTCCTGGCACCTTCGTCTCACCTCCTGTGTCCTGGCTCCTTCTCCCTGTTCCTCCCTCGATCTGGGTTTCCCCCCCCCCAACACCCCAAGAAAGGCCCATGTGGGAGCTGGAGCATAGGGGACGCGTGGGGTCCCAGCCCCGGGGCTCCTGGCTGAGCATTCCTCTTGGGGCGACTTCATGGAGCTCTCTGGCTCCTCCTGTCTCCGTAGGTGGCGGGAGCAGCACTGAGCCCTCCCCTTCCCGTTTACAAAGTTTACAAACGCCACTGTGTCATCTGTCACCGCCATCCCCTCCCGGAGCCCCTGCTGGGAAGGCGGAGTGGCTGCGTCCGTTTGTTTTACTTTTCTTAAACACCCCCCTTTCCATGCCCACCGGGCGCGGCCGCCTCCTTGGTTTCGGATGGGATGCCGTGTCTGAGGATTGGCCTCCTGGCTGAGCTGTACTTGTAACCCCACTGTGCGCACAGGCGCAGAGCCGCGGACAGGTCCACAGGGCCGATGCTCTAATTCCCACTCGCGTACCGTGAACACGAGGCCTGCGGGGGCGCACGGCACACTTCCCGCACTTTCGCGCTTTCCGTTGGCGGTGTCCCTGCGGAAAGGCCCCACGCGGGACGCGGGCGAGGCTGACGCAGGAGGCCGCGGTGTGTCCTTCCAGGCACGAGCTCATTGGGGCACGAGCCACAGTGCGCTGGGCCGTGAGTTCGCTGTTCACGCACCGGCAATACATACGAAACGGGAGGTCTGTAAACAGAAACACACATGAAGCAAGCGGTGTCTTGATCGGTGGAGGAAAATGTGACCAGAGGCTGCAGCTGCCCTCCCCCCGCCCTCCCCAATCCCCCCCGTGGTCCTCCCGGGAGCGATGGCTCAGCATCTGCGGATCCTGTGTGTGCGGGACTTGACAGAACCTAACGTCGTCCATGAATAAGGAGGATGCCCTGTGCGCCTCACCCTCCTCCTCTTATCCACAGGGAGGTGAGCTCAGAGCAGGCAGTGGCCACAGTCATGCCCAGATTGGCTGGTTGGGGGGCCCCTGCTCTTCCCACAAACCCAGGCTGGCCCCTGCCCCACCTACTTGCTCCCTGCTCTCCTGTCTACAGCCCTTGAAATGCGAGTTTGTTTTCTATCCCGTAAGGGGTCACGGAAAAGTGGCCCATCCCGCCTGTCCCCTGAATTTTAATTGTCCCAGAAGGGTCTGGGGGCTGTCCCCCACCCACAAGCTGGGCCGGGTACAAAGGGTCCCCATTTCAAGTTTTCCCACCCCCAACTTTGAAGCTTAATAGCTTTAAAATCTTACAAGTTGTAAAAACAATTAAGGCAATAATCTTAAAAAGAAGCAGAATGCTGGGCCTTCAAAGGAATGCGAGCCATTCACACTTCGCGGCTGAACGCGGGCCCTGGCCGGCCAGCCTGAGAAAGCGCAGAGGCGCCGGGGAATTTGTTGATGCCAGTTTGGACAGACTGTTTATTTTCATGATTTCATGGAAGAATTTTAATTTAATGAGTGTTTTATACTCTAATGTAAAGCATCGTTCGAGCCCTGTAATTACTGTGTCAAAATAAGCCTTCTTAAGCGGCAGCAGCTTGAACTCCGGGGCTGGGCCTCGCCTCCGAATCAGGCGGGTGGGGGTGGTGGGGAGGGGGGTGGGGGGTGGGGGCTGCTCAGAGAGGAGCGCCTCCTTGGTGGATGGGTGGGAGATTGCGAGGCCGGCCGGTGGGAGGGGCGTCTCCTCGAGCGCGTTCCCCGCGTGTGGCTCACATGCTGGAGCGGATGGTCCTGAGACGGGCTCTCTTCTCCTGGTCCTTCGAGTCTTCTCCTCACTGAGACGTAACTTCCCCCGAAGCCCGTGCACCCCCAGGGTGTGCCTGCCGGTCCTCGCCGACATGTGTGTCTGTCATCCCAGCCCCCCACCTCCCCTTTTAGAAAGAGGACCTTCTGCTGTTGGCTTTATGCACGGCCCACGGCATTGATCTTTTCCCTCTCAGGTCTTCGTTTTAGAGCCTGGGAGAGATTTCTGTGCAGCTCAGAAGAGGGAAGGACAGCTGCCCCCAGGCCTCCGGGTCAAGTGTAAGGCCGCATGGAAGCCTGAGGTTTAGCACATCCCGGCCCGCGACCCGCTCCTCTGTCTCCGCGCCCACGCACCACGGGGCCGCGTTCCCGGGAGCCCGCGCCGCTCCCGCACGAAGCACAGAACGGTCTTTCCAGACGCGGGCTGAGCACCTCATCTTTCGTCACACCCCCCTCGTCCCTGGGCGGGGACCCCCCAAACGAGCCCTGGACCGTCTTCTCCGGGGGACTCTTGATCACACTCAGTGGCCCAGGTTTAGGCTCACTGTTCCAGGTCCAAGAATCCAGCTGTGCAACGGGATAGCCTGCTATTCCCATCCCGCTCAGAAGTGCATGTGCAGCGGCAGGAGGGAGGGGCGCTCACTCTGGGAACGAACCCTCTCTTTCGCCTGCACCGTGTGGCTGTCCCCGGTGCCTGGCTGTCCCCGGTGCCCGGCTGTCCCAGGTGGCCGGCTGTCCCAGGTGCCCGGCTGTCCCCGTGGCCGGCTGTTCCAGGTGCCCGGCTGTCCCCGTGGCTGTTTGTCCCCGGTGCCCGGCTGTCCCCGGTGCCCGGCTGTCCCCGTGGCCGGCTGTCCCCGTGGCCGGCTGTCCAGGTGCCCGGCTGTCCCCGTGGCTGTTTGTCCCCGGTGCCCGGCTGTCCCCGGTGCCCGGCTGTCCCCGTGGCTGGCTGTCCCCGTGGCCGGCTGTCCCCGTGGCTGTTTGTCCCCGTGGCCGGCTGTCCAGGTGGCCCGGCAGCCGGGTGGGAAGCAGGCGGCGGTGAACCTCAGGCCGGCTCACAGCGTGCAGGTCCTACCCTGACCCTGTCTCCTGCCCCCATGAGCGTAAGGCTGGGCGATCATGTTCCTGCGGGGACGCCTGGCTCCTGAGGAAGGAAGGAGGTGGGCACAGGACTGCACCCTGGTCCTTTCTGACTCTCAGCTTTAAGTTCTTTCTAACGAAGATCGCCAGACTTGGCAGAAGAAGGGAAAAAAGAAGAGGAAAAAAGACTGCCTGCTAAATCCAAACCGGGATAATGATGAGTACTTAAAAATACGCCCTCGTGATAGTTAGGACTTCCATGCACTGAACAGCCTTTGTTTATCTGCAACGCCAGTTTAACCGGGCGTCCTGTATTTTATCTGAAACCCACCTCGCCAGCTGCCTTCCCTTAAACGTGTGAGGCTGGGAGTCCTTTCGGGCAAACTGCCGGCCCCGGCTGCACCCACCAGCAGCTGTTAGTTCCCACGGCTGTATCTGAACTGTGAATTTGGGGAGTCTGGGGCGAGGCAGGCACTGCCCAGCCACCACGCTCCCCTCCACGCCTCATGTGGCACCCAGAGCCTCCCAGCCACGTGCCTCCCCCGCCCCGCCCCGTCTCATCCGTCTCCTGCTGACGGGTGGGTGCCTGGGCCAACCTTTCCTGGCCTCGCTCCTCCTGTGGCGCGTCATCTTTTGAAAAAAGGAAAGAAAATGTATCAGCTTCTTATAATGAGCTTTAGTAACCACATCCCGATCACCTTCTGGGAGGTGGCCTGGCTACCCCCATGGCGCCAGGGGGGACGTGGGGCCTCAGAAAAGGGAAGTCACCGGTCGGGGCGCGGGTCCGGCCGCAGGAAGGGGATCCGGGCCAGGGCCGGCTCCGGCGTCCCCGGGTTCTGCCCGTGGGCATCTGTCTTTAAGTGCGTTCCTTCAGTTCTGTGGCCGACCGCGGCTGAGTGCCACCCGGGGACCTGGCCCTGCTGGGTCAACGGTCCAGGTGGCTGTTTTCCTTCTCCCACTCGGGAAGGACCGAGCCCAGCCCCGAGAGGTGTAGGTGCGGGCCCCTGGCTGCCCGCACCCCGCCGCCAGGGCCGGGCCTGCACTTCGCCTTCGCAAGCGCGCCGCGTCTGGGTGGAAAACCCTCTTCTCATTTTGCGCCTACGATGCCGCTAAATTGTCCCCTGGATTTATTTCAAAGCGAAGAGAAGCAGCAGAGATTGCCATTCTTAGGCTGTAGCTGCTCTTTTAACTCAATTACGCCCTGACAATTCGGAATGAAACGCGGGGCATGTCTTTGTTTAAGCCGGGGGCCTCGCATCGGAGCCGTCAGCTGCAGGGACGTGGCTAGTGTCAGGGCTAACGATCTTTGACAAGGGCATTTAGCGGTTGTAATTCAAATCTAATTCAGAACATCTTAGCACCGGACCTGTCAGGCCCTTAAAATGCACTGTAACTACAAAACCAAGGGCAACGGGCCGGCCGGCTCTGTGCGGCCTCAAGTTGATATGTCAACAAGAGCAGCCCCAGCCAGCTCGCTCCCAGGCGCACTCAGCTCGCTGGCAGCGCTCGGGAAAGGGGGAAAGTGGGACAAGGACCCGCGGCTCGCCTGCCAGGACTTCTAGATTTCACGTCCCCGGCACATGAAGATACAATTAGCGCTCGGCCCCAGACGGCGCAGGCTCGAGCCTGCCTTTCGGGTTCCCTGTGTACGCTTTGCCCTTAAAAATCGGCGGGCTTAGCAACGCACGCACGTGTGGAGCTAAAACCAAACAATAAGAGTTGACTCTCAGCCACTAAAAAAAAAAAAAAAAAAAAAAAAAGTGCCCTTGCCAGCTCTAATTAGGATCACGTTGTGGGTTTGGAGAACCCCACATCGGCAAGGCACCCACTTATTGTTTGTGGGTGCAGCTTGCAGTAGACTCTGGCTTCACGGGGGAGTGTTTGTCCTCGGTGGGGCTCCACGTTGGGCCACAAAGCTGCAGGGTTGGACCGGGAACGCGAGGTCGGGCGGGAAAGGGGGGACTGGGCGCCCGGCCAGCCCGCCGGACACGGACAGGATTCGGGGTGCTCCGTGCGCCGTTTCACCCCCGCGATGACACGGGCGAGAGGCCTCGCGGAGCCCGGGCAGCTGTGCGCTTTGAAGAGGCGCCGCCTTTTGCGCCGGGACAGCGGCTAATGGGAGCGTTTGCAGATTTCGCTTTTATGATTTATCTACTTTTTATGCACAACAATATAGACCCTCCCCTCGGGGGACTCGTAAATGCGGGTTTACTTCCCAATTTACAAAGCGAGTCAATTACTCGGGAATGAGTCACTCATTCAGAAGTGTCAGTAATGCGATGTGTTAACCATCAGGGAATTTTACACCGATTGGAATTATAAACACCAGATTTGAAAAAAGGAGAGAGAGGAAGTCTCGGCCAGCAGCTCACGCTCCTTATGAATGGTCCTCTCTTCACGTCGGAGCTCCGTTCGGGGGGAGGCAGAGCCGGAGAGCGCACGTGGGGTTTTCCCCCTCCTGCCTCTGCGCCCCTGGCCCCAAAGGAAAGTCCTTCTAATGCAGTGTCTGCAGGACAGGGATGGGGTGAGCCCCTGGCTAGGGGACAGGTAGACGCGGACAGAGGGGGACCGGAGGAGTGGCCCCGGCGGCCGTGGGCTGGGCTGGGAACACCGCAACGGGGTGGGGCCGGGGGGGGGGCAGAGGGCTGAGCTGCTTCCACGGGGCTGCGTCTTGAGCGCCCGCCTCTGCCCCCCACCCCACCACTTGGACCCCTCCCTCGGGTTCTCTCCCTCTGCGGAGCCAGCCGCGCCATGCCCAGCCCAGGGCTTTGGTTAGACCCCAGCACCCTCATCTCCCCTAGGCAGGCTTCCTGGAGAGCTCAGCCCGGCCTCGCAGGGGAGCGGCCTGGGGCAGGCGCAGTGGCAACTTGGCGGTCTCGTCCCCAGGTTGTTTCCGGGAACCCCGGGCGAATCGGGGTTGGGAGCCACAGCTGGCGAGGCCAGGAGCCGCCTCCCGTCCTGTCTCGGAGGCCCAGGGGCTGTGTGTGCTCGAGAGACGCGCTCGCCCTCTCCGATCCCTGGATGTGGCCTCCATCTCCCACCACGTGCCTCCTCGGAGGCCTGGCAGGGGGCGTCTGGGTGTGATTTCCCCATTTCCCCGATCGGTCCTCGCCGTGTCCCCCGTGGACAGTGCGCGCCGTCTCTTCTCTCTCTCTCTCTCTCTCTCTCTCTCTCTCTCTCTCTCTCTCCCCGCCCCCCCCCGCCTCTGCTGCTCCGGGACCAGGCACAAACTCTGTGGCCCCCGGGCTCCCCTGGGCTGGTGCCCACTCCTGCCAGGCCACTTCCGGACGGGGCAGAACCCCGTCTCAGAAGCTGAAGAGACCCCCCAGGCTTGCCCCCTGGCTAAGGGCTGAACAACTAATGCATTAATTATGGTGTCCTCTCTGTGCCCGGCGGGGTGCGGGCGAGGGTGCGGGCGAGGGTGCCGGGTGAGGGTGCGGGCAAGGGTGCCGGGTGAGGGTGCCGGGTGAGGGTGCGGGCGAGGGTGTGGGCGAGGGTGCCGGGTGAGGGTGCCGCGCGAGGGTGCGGGTGCAGGTGAGGGTGCCGGCCAGGATGTGGGTGAGGGTGCGGGCGGGGGTCAGAAAGGGATTCCGCAGAGAGAACAGATTCCAGAATGATCCAGAGGGCCCGGGCAGCAGAACGCAGCGGACACCGGGCCGTGGAGACCCCGCGTGTGGGGGATGGATCTGTAAGCAGGCCACGTTATACTTCCTCTAGCTGCAGCCCATCGGGAGGTTGAAGACAGCCGTGCGGTGAGCAGACTGTCCTTGTGTGATGACTGATGGGTGAGCCGCTCGTGTAGTGATTGGCATTTACTTGCCCAGGCCGCCCCCTCCCTGCCGCACCGCCCGTGCCCATCTCCGGTCCGTGGGGCGTTGCCCGGACTGACGCAGCGTCTGTGTCCATTAATATTGCTGAACGAGGAGAGGCAAGGTGCTGCCCAGCTGAAGCTGGAAGTGACCGGGAAGAGATGGCCGCTCGAAGCTGCAGGAGGCAATGTGAATGGCAGGTGACCTTCTCAGCCACTGGGGGTGGGAAGGAAAAGAAAAGAGGAACATCGTTTTTAAACTCTCACAAAACTGGGTGAGAGCACAAGAACAAAATGCCGGCGGTGACAGCATGTAAACGGGTTCGACCCCACGCTTCCCGCAGGGGCGGACTGCTCCCCGGAGGAAGCCCGGAGCCACCCCCCTTCCTGCTGCAATCCCGTTCGGAACCGCACGGCGCGTCCTGCGGAACGACTCGCCTAGCTTTATGTTCAGTTTAATTTCCGGACCCTCTGGGTTCCTGCAGCCCCCGCTTCTCCATCCTTTCCACAGCCAGGACTCTGGGGGCGCAGGGCGGGGGACAGTAGACTGACCCCTCGGAGGGGGAGGCCGGAGAGCAGGCCGCGTGGGAGCTCAGCGTTTAGGAGGGAGCGGACGTGGCCGTGCGGGCGAGGGACAGCAGGGGACGTGCTCTGAGCCGAGGGGACGGGGTCTCCTGCGCGTGGACTGTCATCCAGCACGTCTCCGTGCCTCGCCTTCACGCGGCCGCCGTTGCCATCTTTTCATCGTTGCCCCAGCGGTCATCATCTCCACACGCGGTCGTAAAAGCTGGTGTGAAGGGACCACCTTTGGAGCCCGTGTCCGTGGGACTCCTACCCGGACAGCTGCCGGCCACGGCGGGGTGGGCAGGCCCGGGGGGCTCCCACCGCGGGGGGAGGGCGAGGGGCCTCCGGAGACCCCTGCGCCTGAGCCTGACCCTCGGGGGCGGAGATGTGTCCTCTTCTGTGCCTATAAACGTTGCCCCACGGATTCCGTCTCTTTCTCTTTTTTAAGTCATCGTCTCGGGAGTCCATTTCTTATTCTTCTAGGACCGTGGTCGGCAAACTGCGGCTCGCGAGCCACATGCGGCTCCTTGGCCCCTTGAGTGTGGCTCTTCCACAAAATACCACGGCCTGGGCGAGTCTATTTTGAAGAAGTGGCGTTAGAAGAAGTTTAAGTTTAAAAAATGTGGCTCTCAAAGGAAGTTTCAATCGTTGTCCTGTTGATGTTTGGCTCTGTTGACCAATGAGTTTGCCGACCACTGGGCTAGGACATCACCTCCATCAAAGATTTTGCCTTATCCATTTGGAGATGGGATGACACCTCCACACCCTTCAGACGTGGCCAGGTCATGGACGACAAGGAAAGGCGGGGAAAGGCTTAGAGGCTGCAGGAGACGCGAGAGAAAGAACAGGTGGATGTACCGTGGGATGCCTGGCAGGGTCCTGGGAGGGAAAAAGCACACGGTGGGAAAACAGGACATTCCAGTAAAGTCTTCAGATCAGCTGATAGGATTGTACCAACGTTAGCTTCCTGGGATTCCCTCCTTAGTCGCCCCAGAGTTATGGGAGATGTTCGCTTTAGGGAAAGTCGGGTGAGAGGTCAATAAGGACACGACTATCTTTAGACACGACCGAGTCTAACATTAATTCAAAATAAAAAGGAAAAACAAAAATTTGCCCTCCCTGCATTCAATGCAGTTTTCCTTCTCGACGCCCTCCCTCTCCTTCCCTTTCCTCCTCATGTCATCAGTTACGCAACCAGTCCCTACTTACCTTTGTTCACGAGGAGAGCGTGTGGAGAAAGGGGCGCCTTGTGGGGAATCTTCACGTTATCCCTGTTTCCCTTGGCTAGGAACGCTAAGGCATTCCAAGGTTCTATTGAATTCCCCCGAGTTCACTCTGCATTGCACTGAAGGTGTTAACTTCGAGAACTAAGGATGGCTTTTCTGTTCATCTGGGAGCCCCTTTTCTCTTTAAGCAGCCCAGGCGCAGAGGGATGACTCGCTAAATGCTGACCAATGAATTTCAGGGGCAGGTGTTGATCTAATTCAGCCAACATATCGAATGCCCACCGTGCTCTGCCGGGAGCAGTGCGAGGTGCCACAGAGTTGAATAAGACACCACGTGGTTCCTGGGGGCTCAGGCGTCAGAAGAGATCAGGTACCTGAATGCCTGCTGTGTCTTCTGATGGAGAAGAATGCTATGAACAGGAGGAACAGAGACTGGTTAATTCTGTCTGGGACATCAGTGATGGCTTCGCAGAAGAGGCGGTATTTGAAAGATGAGTAGGGCCTTGAAGGACGCATAGGAGTTCAAGGGGTAGAGAAAGAATAGCAGGCGCAAGGGCACAGAGGGCTGTCTACATAATGCCCGCGTATCCGGCCTTCCTTCAGCTGGAGGTTGTTCTTGCCGGTAGAATGTGAGCACACGTGGTGATGGCCACCCTTGGGCTGACACGATTAGGAAAGGGACATATCCTATCTTTGAACTGTTCCCTGGTCTGATGGCTGGATTGAGAGGGTTCTGAATTCCAAGGGGTGGCAGAGCCACAAGATGGAAAGGACCTGGGTCATCACATGGAGGAACACTGCTCACCGAACCACAACACTCACACCGCACTGTGCAGGGAGCGAGGAGTGCCTTTTGTTGTGCTGTCACTGACTGGGGCTTCCTTGTTACAGCAGCTGGCACCTCTCCACACTTACGCACGCATACGTGTACGTCTAGTGCGTCTGAAAGTGGTGGGTGGTCAGCCCAGGAGCGCCGGTGAGATCTGAGAGGAGCCTCAGTGGAGTCTGGACACTGCCCTGGAGATGTGTTATTTGGGAAGTTCGTGGGGGAAGCGGGGTGGGAGTGGAGCGATGGAGCTGAAGGGTGTGAACAGGGCTGGGAATGTCGCTCCCAACGACAGCCGAACGCTGTACTCATAGCTCAGTGAAACAATGAGAATAAAAATAAAAATGCTGTAGACGTCTCTTCTGCGATGGGATTGTGCAAAGGAGGCAGGCTCCGTTCACCCACAGACGAGGGATATTTTAGTGGTAAAGGGAGTCTCTCCCCTTCAATGGGATTTCTTTCCACGGGTGATGAATGCCTTCACCGGAGGCAGCCCTTTGAGCTCCCCGTTAACCGGACGGGAGCAGTGCCGTCACTTTGGCACCCCCCTGCAGACCGCGCTTCTCCCCGCAGGGCGAGGGCTTGCCGCTTCCCATCCCATCAGCGCGCAGAAGTGCGGGTTTGATCTACGGAGAGGTGACGAGCGGCTGCTGGCAGTGACTCCTCCCCCTTTTAAGGCCATTTCTATATTTATTTTGGAAAATGCATAAAGAATTTCTGAGTCTTGCGAACAGATTTGAAAGTTATGTAAGAAAAGCAGGTGGATGGCGGTGACGTGACGCAGAACATGGGACTCCACCCCTGGACGAAGAGGCGGGTGCGCGGGTTCAGGCCCGGGCTGTGTCCTGGCCGTGTTCTTTAGCCTCTGGCAGCGTTTTACATTCTAATCCTTGAAACCAGAGGGTTGATCTAGGCAAGTGTTTTCCAAAGCTTGGTTGATATGGCACCGGTGATACATGAGATGCTTTTAGTCCCTTGAAAAATAGTTTCAATCTATAATAATAAAAGCGTAATATGCTAATTAGACTGGACGTCCTTCTGTCCTTCCGGACGAGGCTGGGGCTGTGAGGGAAGCCCGGGTCCCGGGTGCCAGAGGGAAGCCAGTGCTGGCAGCGGGGGAAGGAAGGCCTACTCTAGCACGAATTTTGTGCATCGGTATGATAATCATAATAAAAGGCCAAGAGGCGTCACGACCAAAACGACCAAACGACCGGTCGCCATGAGGTGGCATTGACCACTTGACCACTTCTTGGTCCCCCCCACCCACCCGCCCGTGAGCGGGGGTGGGGCAGGATTGGGGACTGGTGACTGGTGAGCGGGCTGAACTGACCTCTTGGTCCCTCCCCCACCGGCCCGCTGGCTCCGGTGGATCAGCGATGGTGAACGGGGGAATCGGGGTGGGTGGCGGGAGGACCGGGCTGGCTGTCAGACTGTTGGGATCACCAGCTCACCCCCGGCTGCTCCGGGGCTCAGGCCTGCGGGAAAGCAGGCGCCGGAGACTTCACCTCCATGCGCGTGCGCCGGGCCGGCCGCTGATGGAACGCGCTGCCCACTCAGGGCTGCTCACGCCGGGACGGGTAGGTCGTGGGCGCACCCCACAGCCTCTGTCAGCGCCTCAAGCCCCAGCAGCAGTGGCAGCGGCAGCGGCAGCGCCCGCGTGGGAAGCCCCAAGCGGGCAGTATGTCCATCAGCGGCCGGCCCGGTGCACGCACATGGAGGTGAAGTCTCTCTCTGGCACCCACATTCCCGCAGGCCTGAGCCCCGGAGCAGCCGGGGTGAGCTGGTGATCCCAGGCCTGACAGCCCGGCGGCAGAGGCGGCGTTCTGCCTGGGGATCGGCGAACGGGCAGAAGATGGCCCTGAGCGCAGGAGGCTAGGCCTAGGGACCCTACCTGCACGGTTTAATCGTGCGCTGGGCCTCTAGTAATTACATATTTATGTAAATATTTAATAAAACCACAACAGCACAGCCCAGCCACGATTTTGTGGTTACCATGCAGCAGTATAACCTCCCTTTAAGCTGATGGAAATTTTAAAGGGAGGCAACTTAAAGGAGATAATGGATCAATAACGGAAATCCTTTGTGACGGTGAAGTTGGGAACACAGTGGAGTGGGTCTTTTCTTTAGGGCTGACCCTCTGTGGTTGATGGGACCACTGATCCTATGGGTCCCCCTTTGGGAACATGAACCCTGATTGGCACTTTTTTCATCGTGATAATATCGCATTTTTAAAAGGTCGTTTTAGAGTTATTCTCCTCTTTGGTTCTTGGGTGCTAACTCCCTCAATTTACTGCTAAAATCATTTATTTATTTCTTCAGGTAGCTTGCAATTTTTTTTTTATTGCAATTTCATCTCTCAAGCAATTGCTTCCTGTGGGAGTTCTGTGCACTTTGACGTATAAATTGTCTGTACAGAATGGCCTTTTCTAGTTCCTCTTGTCCTGGACTAGCTTTTATCTTAATGCGACCATTTAGGGCTCAACTGCTGCTCTTCTTATCTAGAGCACACGGTTTGACTTGGGTTACCAAGTTCTAGAATGTGGGTTGTTTCTCTGTGTGTTTTTTCCTGCTTAGGGCTGTTCATTGGACGTGTGGTGACCTCCTTTGCCATTTTCTGCCAGTGGCTTTATGCCAGAGTCTCCATTCTCCCACCTCCTCACACACCTGAGACCTCCACCTTGGGGTGGCGGGGCGGGAGAGACGGGAGCTGCACTGGGAAAGTCACTGGGCTCCATAGATTGGTTGTGCATTCATTCACTCACTCGTTCATCACAAGCAGTGACTGAGTGCCTGGTGTACACCGGGCTCTCTGCTGGGGACTGAGAGAAAGGATTGCTCGGAACTTCCTTTCCGGCAGGCCCAGGGCTAAAAGTTTGGCTCTGCGATTTACCAGCTACTAAGTTTGGGCAAATGACTCCGCTCCGCCGAACTCGGCCTCAAGCGCTCGGTGCAGAAAGGGCTGAGGCAGAGGGGTGCGCATGTGGCCACTGGAGAGAAGCAGGGCGTGTGGCTGTGAGCGGGTTGGTTGGTCTCGGGGACGGCCGTTTGCACGTTCTCGCCTGGCTGCTCTAGGCTGGATTCCGTGAAATAACATGTGTGCCTGGTCTTCCGTCCAGAGCAAGCAGAGAAGAGAGGGTGGTGGCAGTTTGAGGAGAGGGAGGCATAGGATGACCTGGGAGAGGAATGACTGGGATAAAGAAAAGAGAATTTCTGGGGGCCCTGAGAGCCCACCTGAGGGTTGGGGTCAAGAGTTCAAGGGCAGTCCATGGGTGTGTCTTTCCCTGGCCGTGCTCAGCTGCCTGGGTGCCCGTGGGGAGCAAGTGGGTAGTTAATGAGATTTTAATATGCATGATCGCATCAATCCTCATGGGAAGGCCTTACCAGCTATTTCATACCCATTTCACAGACGAGTAAACTGAGAACTGAAGAGGTGAAATAACTCACCCAAGATCGCATGCAGGAAGGGATAGAGCCAGGGTTGGAACCAGGACGGGCACGGAAGCTCACGCTCTTACCCCTTACAGCCTGCTCAGGGGCCGCTCTGCGCACCCGTGCGGGTGCTCTAAGCGACCTTGATTACTCGGTCGCCTGGAGATGGCCTTGCAGAAGTCAAAGCAGACGGTCCCGTTCTAGACCCGGTCCTGCTACAAGCTCCCCAGAAGCTTCGGCCACGTCGGTTCCTCGGGGTGGGACCTGATTCTCCTCTCCAAACGGAGGGGTGGGACCTAGGGCCGCCTCTGGGCCTTCCTGTTCTTCAATCACGCGTTTTCTGCGCGTCCCTCCGTCTCCTGGGGGTCCGCCGGGATGACACCAGCCAACTCCCGGAGTCCTGCGGGCGTTCAAGGCCGCGTGGACTCGGGTCCTTTGGTCTGACGCCAGCACATCTGGGCGCCCTATCTTTACCTCCGCCACCTCCAAAACCCGCAGCCGACGGCACGTGAGGACCGTTCCGAGGAGCGTTCGGCGTGGAGACCGGCCACGCGGGACAGGACAGCGGGCCTGCCGCCTCCCCGCGTAGCGTGCGAGCCCGCGGGGGCGCTGGCGCTGTCACCGGCTGCCCCTGTCATTGCCATCGGCCCTTTTGTTATTAAACAGACCCGGCCTGCACAAAAGGGATACTGTTTCTTTTATGAGTAATGTGCTAACTCACCCTGGAAAAGGGGGAAAAAGTTCCAGTCCAGCTTGGGGAGCGAGACAGCATAAGATTTATTGCGAAGGCCGCAGAAATTATTCCTCCTTCGCAGCACTTAAGGTGTCTAATTATCACAGCTGTTTCCAATTTGTCTCCGGCTGTTAATTAAGGGGGTGGGTCTTCCCCTCCTTCTGGGGGCGACCACCTGAAGCCTCAGGGGCAGCACGCCGAGGCGCCGGGGGACGGAGGGTCCGGGGACCTGCAGAGTCTGTTTGCCCATGAACTTCTCCCTGAGATGGACGTGAGGCTTAAGAGACGTGAATTTGGCCCGGGCGGCGTGGCGCAGCGGCGGCTGAGCATCAGGAGGTCCCGGTTCGAGGTTCCATTCCCGGTCCGGGCACAGGCCCGGGTTGCGGGCTCGATCCCCAGTGTGGGGCGTGCAGGAGGCAGCCGATCCATGATTCTCTCCCATCATGGATGTTTCTATCTCTCCCTCCCTCTCCCTTCCTCTCTGAAACCAATAAAAAATATGTATTTAAAAAGAGACACACATTTTGTTTCTGCACCTGGGTCCTCTCGGAGCCAGGTGGGGGAGCAGGGGGTCCCCAGTCCTGTGTAAGCCCACGAGACAGGGTGGACTTCCACCCACTCCCCCACATCCCACCCCCGTGCTCCGCCCACCTGTGGCCCTGATCCTCTGTGACTCCCCTTGCCCCACACCCTGGCATCTCCCGGTCGCAGGGTCCAGCTGTGCTTTGACTTTGAGACAGATGATCATGCCAATGTTGGCTCGGCAGTCACTGAGGGCGCCCGCTGGGCGGTGAGCGGAGCGGCGGGCTTCAGGAAGGAATGACATGTCTGATTCCCTCCGTGTTGCACACTGTAAGGTGCTGTATCGCCATCACCTTTGACTTCGGCCTGGCGCACAGCAGGGCGGGGGCAGCCGGTGTACAGCCCAGGGTGGGTGAATCTCGGCATAAAGAGCCGAACCTGTGGGCGGGCGCAACGCCCTGGTGGCCTGCGGAGCCCGGTGAGCAGGGCAGACCACGGTGGCTGGGCTTCAGGGAGAAGAACCGAAATGAGATCTGAGCTGCTGTCCCGGAGGCCGAGCTTGAAGCTGGAGTCCCCTGTATGAAAGGCGCCGCCGAGCAAGCAGAACCACACTCCCTGGAGGACTAGCCGGGCTCAGAGTCCCCACAGCACCACGGTCACCGTGTCCAGGCTACAGCTCGACACACAAAGAAACAGGAGCGTATTATCTAGTCTTTAAACTTGGTTTCTTTCTTTATTTTTAATCCTCATCCAAGGACATGCTTAGAGAGAGGGAAAGAGAGAGAGAGAGAGAGAGAGAGAGAGAGAGAGAGAGAGAGAGAGAGCGCCCTGGCTGGTGTTGTCCAGTGGATAAAATGTCGGCCAGAAAACCAAAAGGTCTTTGGTTTGATTCCTGGTCAAGGGCACATACCTGGGTTGTAGGTTCAATTCCTGGCCCCGGTCAGGGTGCATACAGAAGGTAACCCATCGATGTGTTTCTCTCACATCAATGTTTCTCTCTCCTCCTCCTCCTCCCTCCCTTCCACTCTCTAAAAAAAAAAAAAAAAAAAATCAATGGAAAAAATATCCTTGGGTGAGGTTAAACAGAACATATAAACAAAAAAACAAAAAAGAGAGAGAGAGAGCAAGAAACATCAATGTTAGAGAAAAATATTGATTGGTTGCCTTCTGTATGTGCCCCAACCGGGGATAGAACTTGCAACCCAGGTGTGTACCGTGACCAGGAATCGAACTGGCCACCTTTCGGTGCACAGGACAGTGTTCCGACCAACTGAGCCATCCAGCTGGGCGACGGCCTGTTCTTAAGAGACAGAAAGTTAATAGAGAGGGACTCCAGCTTGGCAGATATTGAAATGAGCAGGTGAAGATTGTAAGTATGCTCGACGATATAAATACAAACATGCTTGTAATGAATAAGGAAAAAGGAAATGCCAGCAGTAAGATGGAAACCCTCCAAAAACAAAACAAACACACACACACACCCTACACACACACACACCCACACACCCACCCACACACACACATACACACCACACACATACACACACTCTCTCTCTCTCTCTCACACACACACACACACACACACACCCCGACACCCCCCCCACGCACCCCCATACACACACACACACACACACATACACACACACACACAACACCCACCCCCATGCCCCAAATATAACCGAAGAAATACAGTATCTGGAATGATGTAGATGCCATGGTAACGAGGGACATTGCTTACCAGTGATGGGCAACCTTTTGAGCTTGGTGTGTCAAACTTCGCCAAAAAACTGAGCATAACTCGGGTAGTGTGTCACTTTGAGGAAAAAACATTATTTCGCAATATTTATAGTTTAAATAACATAAATGTATAATTGTTATATATAATTGTATTTAATAAACCAAACACTAAATATTTAGTGCTGACACGCGTGTCATAGGTTCGCCATCACTGGCTTAGACAGAGAACATAAAGTGGGAGGGTCAGGACGAAGGTGCTTCCTAACTCCCATCAGATGGTCCGTGGCTTCCCTCGGCTTCCAGTGGTTTGTGTGTGTGGAAGCAGCGGCCGCGGCGTGCCCTTTCCCATGCGGTGACCGCGAGCGTCTTCGATGGCGGTTTCTGTGTGTGTGTTTGACTTCAGAGACAGAACACCAGCTCCCCCACCGAGACCACCTCGCATGCCAGTGGCTGAGCCGAGTTCCTCGCTCACCTTGACCATCACCTTGCACGGTAGGTGTGTCTTCCGCTGGAGACACTGAGACCCAGAGAGGGCCCGCAGCGGCCCGGGAAGGCCATGGCCAAGGAGCTCGGGTGCACAGCGGGCCGGGGAGGGAAGTCCGCAGGTCAGGGCTCGGCCGTGCGTCCCTCCCGGAGAGGCAGGGTGGGAAGGCACAGGAGTTAGCCTGGGCTTACACCTAGCTCCGCGAGCCCGGGCCTCATTATCTTTGTTTTCTTAAATATATTTTTATTGATTTCAGAGAGGAAGGGAACGGGGGAGAGAGAGAGAGAAGCATCAATGATGAGAGAGAAGGGGATCGATCCCGCAACCCGGGCATATGCCCTGACCAGGAATCGAACTGGCTTTAGTTAGGGACAGATTTCCTAAAGATGCCCCAAGGCTGTGATGTCTTTATTATTATTATTATTGATTTCAGAGAGGAAAGAAGAGGGAGCGAGAGATAGAAACATCAATGATGAGAGAGAATCATGGATTGGCTGCCTCCTGCACGCCCCATCCTGGGGATGGAGCCTGCAACCTGGGCATGTGCCCTGACTGGGAATCAAACCGTGACCTCCTGGTTCCTAGGTCAACGCTCAACCACTGGGCCACACCAGCCAGACTGAGCCTCAACTCTCTTAATTATAAAATTGGAATAGCAGTAAGATCACCGGTTAGATTTACGGAGGATTAAGTAAGGGAAGCCAGGCCGGTTACCTGGAAGGGAGTTAAGAGCCAACGTGACTTGCTGGCCCGTCTAGTGAGTTCTGCGTGGTGGGAACACGCTTGCTAACCCACCTTCACTGGTGGCTGGTGTTTCCGGGAATCCCCTCCCGAGTTACTCACTTGCACGCGAATTCTGCCTCAGCGCCTGCTTCTGTGGGGGCCCCAGCTCAGACCGCCAACCGTCACGTGTGAACTCCTTCTATGTGCCATCCACGGTGCGGGCACCTGACACACGCTCTCTCACTTTCTCTTTAAAAAAACACACGTGTGAGCCCGGCCAGTGTGGCTGTGTCGGTTGCACGCCACCCTGTACACGGAAGGGCCGCCAGCTCAGCTCCCAGTCAGGACACACACCCAGGTTGTGGTTGGTCCCCGGGCGGGGTGTGTGCAGGAGGCAACTGACCCATGTTTCTCTCTCTTCCTCTCCCTTCCTCTCTCTCTAAAATTAAAAAAAAAAGTATGTATATTTTACAAAATGGTTGTGGAGGCCATTTTACCGTCATTATATTCAATAAGAAACTGAGACTCGGGGTGGTTACAGGAAGTGCCGGTCAGGAGGGGCCGAGGAGGGTTCCAGCCCAGGCCTGTGTGCGCCCCAAGCCCAGGCCTGCCCCCCGCGGGCACCAGGGGGCTCTCGGGAAGAGCGTGGGGGGAGTGAGCATGCTGTTTGCAAGGCCTCTGGAGCCAGGGCAGTGTCCCGCCGGAGCGGGGTCTGGGGTCACGCAAGGGCACTTCCAGGGCGGCGTGACCGAGTCTTTCACCGCAGCTCCCGGCTCCTGCCTCCCCCCAGAGGCCCACTCTGTTCCGCTCAGCGCGGTGACCCTCAGGCCCGGGACCTTCTCCCAGCTGAGGCCCACCAGGCGGGCGGGACATGGCTCCTGTGGGCCCGGGGACAAGCCCAGCGTTGGCCTGGCCGAGAGGAAGGCAGGCGTGGGGCGGGCAGGGCGGTGCGCTGGGTGTCTGCGGACACGGGCGGTCACGCCGACCTCGGCTCTTGCTGAGCTGTAAGACCGCGAGCGGGCCCCATCCCGTCCCTGAGTTTCTGTTTTCTCAAACGCGAGACGAAAGCGTTAGCCGAGTTGGACACACGGTGACCGCAGGCCGGCGGCTCCTGGGTGAAGCGGGCCGCGGGTGAGACAGGGAGGGCAGAGGACGCGGCTCGCAGGCCACGGGCACGTCGAGGAAAGGCCGGACCTGCTGGGCAGAGCTCAGAGGGGCCCGGGGCTTCTTGTTTGAGACGTTTGGACTAAATAGCCTCTGCATTTTTTGGCTTTTTCAGTTTGTCATTGGATGTGGTAGATGCCAGGACTTAGATGGAATCGTTTCTTGGCGAATAGTGTATTCGCAATGAAAATGAAAAGCCGCAAGAGGACTGGCTTCTAGAAACAGCCCCCGAGGACCCTCGAGCCGTGTGCCTGCGCTGCCTACAATCCCTTACCCACCCGGCTGAGGGGGGCTGTGTGTGGGGGCATGAGTGGATGGCCTGGTGAGACCCGCCTGCTGGCAGGGGAGGGAACGAGACAAATCAAACCCACCCGACCATGGGATGCAGGTGGGGGCGCTCGGGAGAGCACAGCGTGGGGCGGGGTGGCGGTGGGAGGCGGCGCCCACGAGGTGCTTGGAGGAGAGGAGGGCGCCCAGGGACGCCCGGGGAGGAGCGAGCTGACCTGGGGAAGTGGCTGAGAGGGTAGCAGATGGAGCCTGGGTCCCTCGCTTGGCATTCCGGTCTCTCCCAATCCGCTCCTGGTGTACGTGCCCACCTTCCCGTCCGGACTGTTCCCGGCCCCACAGCAACGCAGCCACGCGGCCACGTGGCGCCTGCACCCAGGTCCCCTGGCTCTCCCCGCTGCTGCCCGTCTCCGCTGGCGCCTGCGTGGGGCTGAGGGTGGACCCCGAAGGCCCTGCCCCCATGGGACGGAGGGCGGAGGGAATGGAAAGGACGAACTGAGCGCCCACAGCCCTTCTGGGCAGCCGGGCAGGAAGCGGGGCCCAGGCGACGAGAAGGGTGGTGAGGGCGGCACGCTGCGGGTGCCGGCCTGTCGGTCACACGCTCAGGGGTCTGCTTTGCACCAGCAGCTCAGGGTTCCCGCAGGGTTCCGTGGCCAGGCTGTCTGAGTACAGTGCGCCCGGTGCCGCTGTGCTGGGTGGGCTCTGAGAAGTCCTGCGGCAGGAAGGGCGGAGCGCTGCTAGGAGCTGGCACCTCCCAAACCTGTGGGGCAGGTCTTCCCTCGGCCGGGCGCCTGGGAGTCCCCTCAGAAGCTGTGCGGGCGCGGCTCCCCGCAGGGCAGCCAGGCGGGTCCCTGGGCTCCTTCAAGCTTCCGGGGAAGGACTGTGGGAGCCACATGCCTGTGTGCCTTCACATTTTGGTCTGTGTCCGAATCGCCACCAAACCCCACACACCCTGCTACGTTCCAAGGGGCAGACACGGATGCTTACTTTATTTTATTTTTTTAATATATTTTTTATTGTTGATAGCATTACAGATGTCTCCCATTTCCCCCTCCCCCCCCTCCTCCCGGCCCCCCCCCGCCCAGGTCTTCACCACCCTGTTGCTGTGTCCAGGGCTGTGCATATACGTCTATAAGTCCTTTGGTTGATCTCTTTCATCCCTGCAGCCCCACATCCAGGGATGTCAGTGTGATGCTAATTTTAATCCAGACCCGTAACTGTATCTGGAAACAGCAGCGGTGATGGAATGTGGAGCTCTCTTCCCTGTAAAAATGTTTTCTTTCCTCCCTCTGAAACCGTGTCCAAGGTCCTGGGGCGATGGGCCCCCGCACAAGCCGCTTGGCTGGGAAAAGGTCCTGACTCGAGGGAATTTCCCAGAATCCCCTGCAGGGGCAGGGTCTGTGACGACTCCCCTCCATGCCCTTGGCACACGGGGCCTGACGCATAGTAGGTGCGCAGTGGAGCTTTGCTGAAGGAGTGGTTGCCTCTCCGGCTTTCTTTCCCATTGTTACTTCCTTAACACTCACTTGTTAGGAAATACTCGGAACGGCCTACTGCGTGCCAGGCTCGGGCCAGGGATGGCCAACCCATAACCCCTTCCCCGGAGAGCTCACGGTGTAGCTCTCTCATGTTTTCCCGTTCGGGGTCCCCTCCGCTCTGGTTCCTCAGCGCCGAGTGTCTCCGATTCGATCCTGCGAAGACTGTTGTTCTAAGATCCCACGATTCCGTGCCCCCCTCGTGAGCCCTGGCCATCTGCCTTCATTTTGGATCCTCTATCAGACCAGTTATCTAAATCGGCATCTTCCCAGTTCGTTGATTGGTGACTGTGTATCAAGCATTGATGGAGAGGTCACCTCTACGAAATTTGTAGATTCAGTTCAAGGTCAATTGACGCTAACTGTATTAAAGCAAGATCTTATCTCTGCCCGTGAAATATTAGCCGTTCTTTTTGTAAAAAAGAGAATGAGGCCAAAATAGTTCACATAAATGGGGGCGGGGGGAGACTTCATTGCCGCATATATTTACGCATATGCTCATTTGGTGGTTTCTTTCTTAATTATGACCAGGAGGCAGAGATGTAGGGTCACGCGGAGGGTACGTATGGACCCGGCCACAGGCAGGGTTCATGGAGGGGAGCACCCGAGACCTGGGAGGAAGCGGGGAGACCGCTGAGTCAACCCCCTGCTCACCCAGGTCACACGGGAGGGTGCAGGTGGAGAATGACCCCGAGCGGATGCCAGCCTCTTGCATCCCAAGGATGGCCAGGCAGGCGGGTGACGGCCAGGCAGGCGGGTGACAGCCAGGCAGGCGGGTGACGGCCAGGCAGGCGGGTGACGGCCAGGGGGGAGCAGAACATCAGAGGCACAGGCTCTGCCTCCGTGAACATTAGTACCTCGTGCTGAGAAGCGGTCTCAGCTCGGGGGGCACAGTGTGACGTGGTAGGAAGACCGTGGCCTGGCCCTGGCCCGTTTCCTCAGTGGCCAGCACGTCAGCCTGCCTACCGAAAGGTCCCGGGTTCGATTCCAGTCCAGGGCATGTACCTCTGTTGCAGGCTCGATCCCCGGTCCTGGTCGGGGCTCATGTGGGAGGCAACCAATCAATGTGTCTCTCTCACATGGATGTTTCTCTCTCTCTCTGTCTCTCCCCCTTACTTCTACTCTCTCTAAGAATCAATGGAAAAATATCCTTGGGTGAGGGTTAACAAAGGAAGGAAGGAAGGAAGGAAGGAAGGAAGGAAGGAAGGAAGGAAGGAAGGAAGGAAGGAAGGAAGGAAGGAGGGAAGGAAGGAAAGAAGGAAGGATGACAAACCTGGCCTGGAACGCACCGGATTTAGTGCACGCTCCCCGGCTGGGTGGGCTTGGGCCAGTCATTGCCTTCTCGGAGCCTTGCTGTCCTCAAGTCCAAAGGGAAGACGTTGAAATGAACGATCTCAAAACCAAACTGCTCTGCATCCCCGTTTACGTGCCGGGCGTTTGTTTTTAAAATGTTACGATGGTACAAGTAATACACTAATGCCGTTTACACCAGATGATACCGCTGTAAGCGTGCGTCCATTATAGACAAGGCAGAGGTCCATCTGCCACCACCCCCCCACCCCAAGCCACCCCTGGCCCCCAGAAGAAATCGCTGTGGTTCGCACCCATGCGTTTAGGTAACATCCCACGGACCCTGTGTAACGCGTCTCCCGCGTGTGGGCGCGTGTGGCTTTTGTGTCTCTGCTTTCCCCGCCCCGCCCTTAGCCCTGCCTGAATTCCGGCCGGCAGATGGAGGAGGAATAACAAGGCCATGCTGCTTGAAGTGCCACTTTTGGGGTGACTTGTTACCAAGCATTTGATCATTGAGACAGAAATGTGGAGAATTTTGCAGGTGTTTTTAAAAACTTGATTGAAGAATAATTGAGGATGGCTGAAGACTGTGTGGGTGCGTATTTAAACTGCATGTATGTAAATCGCACCGCGGGGGATAATGAGCACCTCCATCACTCACCGCTGGCTGTGCGGGCAGCGTGGCGCTCTCCTCTCAGCCACTGTCAAGGGCACAGCGCCGTGGCTTTAGCTGCAGGCACCTGGCTGCCCCTCACAGCCTGCGGACGGGCGCTTCCTAGAACTGGGCATGTGCGCCCCTGGGCCGGGGTCACCACGCCCCTCCTTGGAAGGCCCGCCTGGGGGTGGCGCTTGGCGAGCCGGGCCTCCCGGAGCCGAACTCCCTGGCACATGTTTTTTCACGACTATGTATGTGGAGTTTATGAAACACGGTTTGCCCCTACAATTGCCTTCGTTTTTTATCAAAGAGTCCTTTATCAAGTTCAGTTTCCATTTGACCTGATTACTCACATGACCACAACGGAATAGTAATTTGTTATCCGGGCTTTTTCAGACCTACGTGGCTAGAATCTCACCGACAGGGAGTGTTCAGGCGGCACCGCCGTCAGCCCTTCAGGGCACAGAAGCCAAGCCACACCGTCTCCCTGGCACGTGGGCAAAGTGCACTTTCTCCTTTTCTAAGTGTCCAAGCCGCCCTGGGACACGAATAAGCACCCACAGAAGGCCCGCCCCTCGCTGTGCGTGCTGCTCTCGGACAGCGGGAGACCGGCACCGAGCCCGCCCTGCGGGAACCGCTGTCCGTGGGAGCGGGACCGGGCCTGCTGGCCTGCGGGTCACTGGCATCTGCCTCTCCGTGTGACATGACGGTTAACCCACACTTTCTGGATGAAAAAGGAATATAGACGCACGCGAGGACATTTGTAAGACGCAGGAAGGTATCAACACGTAGGGAGGGAGCTGGAGCGCGCGTGCGGTTGTGCGGGTCTGGTGTCGGCCGCCCTCTGCTTGGTGCGCGTCCTGTGCAATCTTTTGAGACTGGTCCCCCCCGCCCCCCCCAACACACACGCACACACACTTATTTTACTGTAGAAATCATTGTGGGTGCAGTTTTGTGTCCCTTGTAGCTTTTTCTTCACATCATATCACACGTGTTCTTCCTGTTTCGTTACAAATTCTTTGCGAGTGTTCACTGGACCGGCGGCCTCTGTTCCCCGCTGGGTCCCCACGCTTCACGGAAGCCCCCTCCAGCGTGCAGAGGCTCCCGGATGGGCCTGCTGACAGAGACCCGGTGATGAGCACCCTCACAGGCCAGCACCCCCCCCCCCCCCCAGGCTGCCAGGGGCCCGGAACCAGGAAGCACGAGGGCGGGTGCTCTCGGAGGGTCCCCGGAGCAGCGAGGGGAGGACCGGACTGCGGTCCCGAGTTTGATAAGAGAGAAGCTGGTCCAACGAGGTGCCCGCAGGGTTTCTCCCCTGCACCCGCCCCTCCCATCTGAAGTTGTTTACTCTCGGCTCCCGGATCCTTCCGCAGTCCGGGAGCCCTCAGGGGATGTCCGACTGACGGCTTAGGCCCACTCACCTTAGCGCTGCTGCGGAGGCGGGAGAGCCTTCGCCACCACTGTGCTCGCCAGCCATGAGCCTGGCTTCGGCTGAGCGGTGCTCCCACTGTGGGAGTGCACTGACCACCAGGGGGCAGCTCCTGTGTGTTGAACGGAATCGGGCTGAAACCGGCTCTCCAACATCTCAGGGGGGGCGGTCCCAGATTGTGAGAGGGTGCAGGCCAGGACGAGGGACCCCTCTGGTGCACGATGAGGGCCGGAGAAGTTGGCCAGCCAGGGAGGGACCGCGGGAGGGCTCCAGAGTGTGTCCGGCTCGTCTCGCTCAGTCCCGATTGGCCGGACCCAGCAGCAAGCTAACCTACTGGTCAGAGTGTCTGCCCCCTGGTGGTCAGGGCACGTCATAGCGAGCAGTTGAGCGGCCTTAGCATACCATTAGCATATTACGCTTTGATTGGTTGAATGGACAACCGGACGACCAGACACTTAGCATATTAGGCTTTTACTATATAGGATTATCAACCCATTTTACAGATGAGAAGACTGAGGCCAAGAGAGTGTAAATCATACCCACAGCTCCTTAGAGGGTTTCCCGCCGTCCAGCTGTAAGATTCTAATGTCATTATCCAGGGAGACAGAAAAGCCCCTGGGGTTCAGATTAGACTCAAACCCCTCGTATTTCCCAGGGGCCCTGTCACTGTCAGATGCGTTTCTCACACTTCCTGTCTAAATCGCACAACTCCACGCACCAGTATTATTCCCTCGGGACGGGAAGCTAACACGCGGAGAGGTGAGGCGGCTTTCCCCGGCTGCCCAGCTGGGAACCACGGAGAGAATTCCACTGGAATGCTCTCACTTTCCCCCATCAGGAGGGCGGCCCAGGGTCACGGCCTGTGGGGACCGCGTGGGAGGGCGAGGAGGACGGCTTTCCTCTCTCCGATCCCGCAGCAGGTCTGAGCCAGTTCTCGATTTCGGTGCCTGCCTCTTTCTGCATTCCACGCCCCCACCCCCCGTCCGCCTGCCAACTCACCTCTGTTTCCACCATATTTGAGGCTTCCTCTTCCAACTGTTATTAAAATCCTGTCCCTCTCCCCCCCCCCCTCGCCCCCCCCCCCCCCCAGTCATTTCCCTTTCTCTCCTCTTGCAAAATACAAAACCAGAAATGCCCTGACTACAGAAGTCTGTAAACACGCGGGCTTGGCCGCCGCGGCGGGTTCCTGGACACGGCCTTGAACCCTAATTAAGCTGTTAGAGCGGAGCCCGCTGCCGGCGGCTCGGGAAATAGTTTCCATCGCGCAGCCTCTGGAGCTGGACTTGGCGCTGCCGTCGGTTCCGAGCGGGCAGAGCGTCCGCTGTTATTAATCCAAGTGAACCGTGCGAGACCCGGGAGGGAGCGGGGAATAATTTGATTTTGGAAAAGAAAACCAGGCAGAGAACGCGGCGTCTCCGCAGCGCCCTGGACCCCCTGCCACAGGCCGTTAGAGGAGAAGTATGTCTGTGGTATGTGGCCGGGGATTTAATGAAACTACAAGATAAATCGGGACGCTCAGGCCAAGGTGGAAACACAGAATTCCCGACACACTCGGCGTGGAGCCCCGCGCCCCGGGGACCGATGAAATGCGCACAGAGTGTTCCTGATGGCAGGAAGGAGACTGCCTGATGCAATTTCCAGTCAGCGCCGGGGCTGCCCGCACGCCCGGCCCTCGGCCTGACCGCCAGCCTGGCCCTGGGCCGGGGACGCCCATCGCGTGGGAAAGGAGAAGGTGACGGGACCGCCAGGGCCCGGCTGCACGGCGGCGAGGCTGTCGGGGTTCTCTGGGGGACCCTCCTTCCCCAGCCCCTCTCCCGGGCCGTCTCAGCAGCCTCCTCTGTTTTCCCAGCCTCCCCTCTCTTCTCTCCACCCACCTGCCCTCTGCCCTGACTGGAATCCTGGTTTTGCTTGGGTGGCAACGCGCCCAGCCTTGGCAGTGGGTCCGAGTGATCTAAGCCACCCCCCTGACACGGTGACTGGCCCAGAGATGGCGTGCGGCCTAACCCTGGCCAACGCGACGTGAGAGGAAGTCTGACGGGGGAGGCGTGCTCTGAGGTACCGTCTTCCTCAACAACGACAAGACTGGCCCAGCGAGGGGACCGGGTCGCCCTCCTCGCTCCCTTTCGACGTCATGGACTGTGGGGCAGGATGAGATGGCTGGAGCCGTGGCAGTCATCTTGTGATTGTGAGGTGATCCATGCAACATACTTTACACTGAGTGGCCAGGTTATGATGATCTCTGAACGCATAGTAATCTGGCCACTCAGTGTATATCCTATGTAATAAAAGGCTAATATGCAAATTGTCCCCTCGACCAGGAGTTCGACCAACAGGCAGGCCGGCCAACTGCCCATGTCCCCTCCCCCTGGCCAGGCTGGCCGGACCCCACCCATGCACGAAATCATGCACCGGGCCTCTAATCTATCCTACCTTATAATAGAGAAACATGCAAATTGACCGCACCTCCGCTACGCCCACAGCCAATCAGAGCGAACAAGATGGCGGTTAATTTGTATATGCGGGCACTGAGCGGCCTGGGTCCAGGAAACATCCTCCGGACCCAGGCCACTCCTAGCCTGTAGGCCTGTGCTTAGGTCCTGAGCGGCAGGGGTCCCAGAACGCCCCCTGGCCACTCAGAGCCTATGGGTGTAGGCGCCAAGCAACCTGACGGGCGGAACATCCCCGCGTCGCTATAGCTATAGCGACGTGGGATGTTCCGCCCCGCCCCCAGCGGCTTGCAAAGGCTCCTGCACAAAGCAGCGGTTTGGGGCCATGCCCCCAGCCAGGCGCCCAGGACCGGGGGCTGCCGCTGGCCTCTGGGGTGTGCCGAGACCCTGGCGGCCACTGCTGTGTGCTGCCCGGGGTCCCTGCAAGCCCCGAGCCTGAGGCCCATGGTCAAGGTTGGCTGCTGGCCTCCCCAAGCCGCTTGCAAAGGCTCCTGCACAAAGCAGCGGTTTGGGGCCACGCCCCCAGCCAGGTGCCCAGGACCAGGGGCTGCTGCTGGCCTCCTGGGTTTGCTGAGACCCTGGCGGCCACCGCTGCGTGCTGCCCAGGGTCCCTGCAAGCCTCGAGCCTGGGGCCCATGGTGGGGCTGGCTGCTGGCCTTGGGGCATTTGGAGACGGGGATGTTCCCACCCCGCCCCAGAAGCTTTCCAAGCTCCAGTACCAAGTGGCAGATGGTGTCCACGCCTCCAGCCTAGCGCCCTCCACAGGGGGATGGCTGCTGGCCTCTGGGGTGTGCAGAGACCCCGGCAGCCACCACCGGGTGGCAGGGACACACCCCTAGCCCAGTGGACACAACCCAGGGGCTTCATGAGCTGCAGAGGATACACCTTTTTAAAAAAATTTCTTATTGATTTTTTTTTTTTTTTTTTTTTTTTACAGAGAAGAGGGGAGAAGGATAGACAGTCAGAAATATCAATGGGAGAGAAACATCCATTAGCTGCCTCCTGCACACTCCCCACTGGGGATATGCCTCCAACCAAGGTACATGCCCTTAACAGGAATCAAACCTGGGACCCTTCAGTCTGCAGGCCCACGGTCTATCCACTGAGCCAAACCATTTTGAGAGTAAATACCTTTTCTGACAACTCATTGGCTAAGCTCCCTGTAGGCCACCAATTGCAGTGTTCTTGGTAATTTGGGTTATAAGAATCCAAGAAGGTAATCTAGGGTTTTTCCACCACACTCTTGAAGGAAAAAATGAAGGTCCCTTGAGGGGTCCCAGATTGGAGAGACTGCAGGCTGGGCTGAGGGACAACACCCCCTGCTACCCTCCCTCCCCGCCGTGCATGAATTTTGTGCACTGGGCCTCTAGTATATATATAAAACCCTAATATACAAATAGACTGAGTGGCATAACAACCGAACGACTGGTCGCTATGATGTGCGCTGACCACCAGGGGGCGCGTACAGACAATGGCAAGCGTTGGCCATGGTGGGATGGTGGAGTAGATGAGCAGAGGTATCAGACCAAGGTGAGGTGCCGGTTGCTGTCATCAAGGCGAGCCTCTGGTGGTTTCTGAAAATCCTTTGCTCCTGCATGCTGCAGTCTTGCCCAGAGCTCCCACTTGCTGCTGGTGCCGGCCCCACTCGCACCCACTGCCGACACCTGGCGCCAGCTCCAATTGCTCAGTGCCATCAGTGGGTGTGAGTGGCAGCTGCTGGCCCCAATTGCCCCTCAGGGTTTCTCCACCTCCCCCTGTTCCTGAGGGGCGATCAGGGCAGCAGCTGCTGCTTGCACCCACTGCTGGCACCATCCCCAATCGCTCTGCGCCATCAGCGCGTGGGAACAGCGGCAGTGGAAGTGGGGCTGCTGGCAGACAGGGGACCGGGGGCCATGGTGGGCAGGGCCGGGTGGGGGCACAGAGGATGGGCCAAGACCCACCCCTATGCCCACCACTGCCTCGTGGCCCACAGTTCCTTTCAAGGTGCACGAATTTGTGCACTGGGCCCCTAGTATACACACACACGCACACACACACACACACACACACACACACACACACACACACACTGAGTGGCCAGATTATTATGCGTTCAGAGATCATAATAATCTGGCCACTCAGTGTATTTTATATAGCACAAGTGCTTTCCAAATATTAACTACGTTAGCAGTAGCTCACTCGATGTCCAATGCTTTGAGGTTGCCAGACACAGGACAGAAAGAATGTGGGCCTTGATGTCATTGTTGTGCGAGGTGCTCACCCCTGGGGCCTGGCCTCCAGACTCCCAGGCATCTTCAAGGCTGGGTGGCAGGATCCTGTGTCCTGCAGCCCAAAGGGACTGCACCAGGAACTGCCAAACGTCTGTTCACTGTCGCTTGCTACCCTCCTCAGTTACAGATCTCTCCTATGCGGCAGGGCAGGACCCAGGCCACACTGCCGACCCGTCTTTGCAGCTAGAGTGGCTACAGGACTCCATCCTGGCCAGTGCAATGCAAGGGAAAGACTTCCGGAGAGACTCTCGGAAAGGCGCTCACTGCCCGAGGTGTGCGTCTTTTTATTTTTAATTTTTATTTTTATTGATTTCAGAGAGGAAGGGGGAGGGAGAGAAAGATAGAAACATCAACGATGAGAGAGAATCATGGATCAGCTGCCTCCTGCACGCCCCACACTGGGGATCGAGCCCGCAACCTGGGCATGTGCCCTGACCAGGAATTGAACCATGACCTCCTGGTTCACAGGTCAACGCTCAACCCCTGAGCCACACTGGCCGGGCCGAGGTGTGCGTCTTTTGTCCAGCTCTCCCACTCATTGGCCTGGCGGCCAGGAAGGCCAGCGTGAAGGCTGGAGCTCCTATGGCAGCCTCAGACCACGGTGCTGTGGAGTAAGGAGCCACGTGGAGAAGTGAGTGGAGCAGAAAGAACCCGGGGGTCAGGGGGCCCCACAGACCTGCTGTGCCTGCCCTGACCACCTGCTTCTGAACAAACGTCTTTGGAAGAGTAGTGTCAGCCTCCCCCGTACCCTCCCCCCCCACCCCCCCGCCCCACTGCCGAGGAGGCAGGCCCGGCTTTCACAGCCTGTGCGCTCTGCCTTGACTTCCTTTCAGGCCTCATCTGTGGCCAAAAATCTCCAATTCATACTTGGAGACTCGGGTCAAAGGTCAGCAGAGCCTCTGAGAAGCCCCGACCCCCTGTGCCTAGGGGACCCCGCGTCCTGCCCACACCTCTGCATGGTAAGGACTACATCTCTGCAGCTGATGCTCCGTGATGTGTTCCTCGCCGCGAGGCCAGCCGTGCGGCCTCTCCTCTCCGTTCCCTGCAGAGGAAGCCGAGGCCCAGAGAAGGGCTGCAGGTCAAGGTCGCACAGAAGCGGGCGCGCTGCACGCACGGGGCTCTGCACTTGGCCCCGTTCCTGCTCCCCTCCCACTTCGCTGCCCTGGGGAAGAAGGGGAGTCGCTGGGTTGAAGTCATTCTGTCTGGCAACCGGCTTGGCGTCTGCTTTGAGGAGGAGGACAGGCTGGGAAGCCGCCCGTCGAATTCCTTGGACTCTCCGTCGAATTCTCTTCCTGGAGAACCCAGCATTGGCTGCCCTGGTGTGGCCCCAGGTTCAGTGGCTGGGCCTCCGTGGCGTCCTTGGTGGGTCTACGCGTGGCGAGGATCTCCCCAAGATGTGGCTGTAGCTGCCGTGGCCTGGCTGGTGGGGAGGGGCTAAGGGGCTCTCAGGGTCTTCCCACATCCCGTATCTGCGGGGCTCCAGGTCCCTTGGGCCCTCACACCCCTCCCCCCTTTGGGGTCAGGGACCCCTGGAGCCGGCCAGGCTGTGCTGGCCCCAGAAGGCGGGCCCGTGCTGGGATGCGGGGCTCTGCGGAGTGATGGGAAGACCGGTCCCCGGGAGCTCGCGCTGGGCGTCCTGCTTCCAGAGCCAGAACAGAGATGTGAGGCGGGGGCTGAGCCAGCCCCAAGGGCCAGGGGATGTCATCCTGGGTCCCTGGCTGGGCGGGGGCAGGAGTGGAGTCGGGGCTCAGCACTGAGTGAGAGGGGGCTGCAGCTGCTCTGGGCTGGGAGGAGGCTCCTGAGAGGCCCAGGCCGGCCCACTGAGCCTCTGGCAAATGTGTGAGTGTCGCCTGGGCCAGCGGGGTCCCTGGCTCAGCCTGGGGGCTCGGGGCCCAGGGTCTGGGGCTTGGCTTGTCCCTGGGGCGCTGCAGGCCTCGCAGGGTCAGCTGTGGGCGGCAGGGCCCTGCAGGCAGGTGTAGGCACCGGGGCTCGGGGCTCAGCACTGGCTGCCTCTGAGCACAGGCAGAGGCTGTTCCAGCCTGGCCTGCAGGGAAGCTGGGTCAGCGGCTGGCGAGGATGAGGGAGCGGGGAGCAAGGTGCTCTCTCTAGGCCTGGCCTTAGGAACGCCTTGCACAGCCCTCAGCTCGGTCCCTTCTGCTGCAACCTCAGGGGCCACGAGCTAAGTCCCCTCTGCGAGCAAAGCCACCTGGGAGGGCCGCTCAGCCCAGCACAGGTGCGGGGTGGCGCCAGGTGAGCCTTGCGTGTGCAGAGCCTCTGAGCTGTGGGTGACTTCTCCCCGTGGTGTGGCCTGTCCTGCCCTCACTACCCCAGCGAGGCCCCGTCCCCGGGGTCAGCCAGGTGGCATGGCTGGGATTTGGGACTCATCCTATTCACTGATCTAAGGAAGAGAGGCTGCCCGGCCAGCATGGCTCAGTGGTTGAGCATCGACCTAAGAACCAGGAGGTCAAGTTCAATTCCCTGTCAGGGCACATGGCCCTGGTGAGCGAGGACAGTCCGGCTGCCTGAGCCCAGCCCGTGCACAGCAGTGTCTGCAGGAGGGAGGCCGGGACGCCCTGCAGCAGGGAAGTCACCGGATTTCTCCGGTTTGGGTTTGTCTTCATCGGCACACCTCCCGGGAAGCAGGCCTCACGCGTCTTAGAACCGTCACTGCGGAGGGACTGTTTCCAGAAGGTTCACATTCCGGCCGCGGGCCATTCCCAAAGGAGTCCCAGGGCTGAGTTGCCAGGCGGCCTGATAAGGTGTGGGGGGTGGGGGGTGGGAGTGGGGGGGACATTCTACAGCCTCAGGAATATTTGAACCTGGCGGGGTCTTGCTGGGGGAGCTGGGGTCCTTTGTGGGCCCTGGGAGAGCCTGCAGGGTGCCCCTGCTCCACTCCGGTGGGGTGACTGCGGCCCCAACCTGTGCGGCGGGGAGACCCCCTCCCCCCCCCCCCCCCCCCCCAGGCCTCAGCGGCACTCAGAGAAACCTGCAGCGCATAAGCGGCCACTTCCTACCCGATAAGCCTGCCGTCATCGCGGCCTTTCTCGAGACACCTCCGGACATTTGTCTGGGCGGGAGCGTCTCCCTGTCACGCCCGTTTCCTCGCGCTCCAGGCCGGGTCGGATGCTAAATCTCGCGCTGACGTGATGCTGTTTATAATACTTTGCAGCTACTCCCGGGGTTATCCCCGCTCCCCAAACCTGCCTCTCACCTTTCATTTCAACTCTGCATGTGGGGGAGGAGGGGCTGCAGGGTGCGGGGGTGGGGGTGGGGGCAGGATCCTGACGGGCCCTCGAAGGCACAGCCAGCCAGGGTTTGGGGTGACAGAGGGCGAGCGGGTTCACTGCTCAGCTTCCGGTCAGCAACCGTGACCACCTACCGTGGCCATGGCCAATGAGAGTGAGGACAGGAGAGCAGGAAGGCTGAGGGCTGTGGGCCTCCGGCAAGGAGGCCTGGGGGGGGGGGGCAGGCAGCCCAGTGGGGAGGGGCAAAGGGCAGGGGGAGGGGCAGAGAGGCCCTGAGGAGGACAGGGACTTTGGCATGACTCATGCATGCACACATGCATTGTTCACGCATGCACGTGTTCCTCCAAAGATCTTCAGTGAGCACCTGCCATGCAAGGCTTTGCGTGTCACCAGCCCTGACACCGTCCTTGTGCAGACAGAGCCCATAGCTGCCCCACATGGGTGGCTTCCTCTGTCTACACATTTGCTCATTTCGTGCTCATATCAAGTGTCGGGTAGGGCTCATTCTTCTCCTTTTGCAGATGAGAAAACGAAGGCACAGAGAGGCTGGTCAGTTGCCCAAGGCCACACAGCAGCGGCAGACCCCGGACGAACACCCAGGTGTCTGAAGCCCAGCCTGTGCGCTCAGTGCTGCCCACACGAACCGGAAGGCTCCGCTGGCCCACGGCACAGACGGAGAGAGCGAGCAGGGGCAGGGTGGGCAGAGGGGGTTGGCCTTGCTGCCCCGGGTCCCAGGGAAGGAGGCACCCAGGGGGGGCCGAGGGCTGGGCCCCGCCCTAAGTGGCGCAGGGTCTGCGGCCGTGTCTGCTCGCGCCGGAGTCTGACCTCTCGCTGCTGAGCTGAAACGTCCAGCTGTTGCTTTTGGCACCAAAGATCCGATTGGCTTTGGCTTCCTGTTGGCAGTTCTGGCGCATCTCGTGAGGTTTGCTTTTTAATGAAGAGGTGGACGGTCCCAGTCCGTTCCCTCTCTTTTCGGGCCAATTTCAGAGCCACGGAGGGAGCCCTGGCCGTGGTCGAGGACCCGCTGAGGGACCCGTCCGCGCCCCTCACTTAACCGCCCATGAGCCTCTGAGGACACCCCATTGGCCCCGTTTCACAGACGCAGAGGAGCGGCGAGGAGGCCCCAGGTCAGTGCCACGTTAGTAGCATCCCTAGAGCTGCCACCCGCCGGGACCTGGGATGGGCGGGCGGCCCAGCCAGGACTTTCTGCGGGACCTGTCATCGGCGCGGCTCCCGTGGTGCAGGAGGCTGCAGGGGTTTCACACGGAGGACACGGAGGCTCAGGGAGGCCGGGCAGAGCCGGGGGGACCTGGGGCCGGACCAAGGGCAGACGCTGCTTCGGGACGACCGTTGCCGCTGGTCCCTCTATTGTATTCTTTGTAGAAGGTGGTTTTTTTATTTTTACTTTGGATTTTCTGTTAATAAATTTCGGGGCGCTTATCTCCTCACCTCGCTTTCTCTTGGGTTGCCTCAGTAATTCCCCTGGTTTGTGGTGAGTGCCCTCTGTGTGCCAGGGCCTGAGCTGGGCCCTGGGGAGGAAAGGAGGGGAAGACGCAGACCCCATTCTCAAGGCGTTCGGGGAAATGGGGAGACAGACGTAGAGGCGTAACCGAAGCAAGCTGTGGGTTCCTCCTCCACAAAATGAGAACGTCAGTGGGACGGAGCAGCGGCGGAGGGCGGGAGAAGCGGGGGCAGGTCTGCACAGCGCTCCGCTCCGCTCCGTGGGACGCTGGCGTGGGGTCCCCCGCTGTGCGATGGGGATGGGGCGGCGATCGATGGTGCCCTTCCCCGAGGAACCCGTGAGATGTGTTTCCCCACAGGAAGCACAACAATGTGTGCACATTAAATGCGAATGTTCACACATCACAGATGGAACCCTAACAGATCAGAATGGGAAAGACCTAGACCCGTGGTTGGCAAACCGCGGCTCGCGAGCCACATGCGGCTCTCTGGCCCCTTGGGTGTGGTCTTCCACAAAATACCAAGGCCTGGGCGAGTCTATTTTGAAGAAGTGGCGTTAGAAGAAGTTTAAGTTTAAAAAATTTGGCTCTCAAAAGAAATTTCAATCGTTGTACTGTTGGTATTTGGCTCTGTTGACTAATGAGTTTGCCACCCATTAACCTAGATGATCTCAGGGGCCATCTGGTCGACCTCCCTGCTACGTTGCCTGCAATCGACTCTGAAAAATCTCTGCGTAGCCAGCCCGACACAAACGCGCGGGTTGTTCAGACACCTGTGTGTCAGCGAGCCACTTGCTGTTGCTTCTTCCGTCGCATTTCTGCCTTCTCTCTGATAATAATGTTCACGGCACCCACTCTTCCTGGCAGTACAAACCCCCATAGAACACGACTTGACCACACCCACTGAGCTTCCTCATTTTCATGAGGGAATAAATGTAAAAATGCGCAAACATGTTCATTTCAGTGTCCCGTGTCCTAGCAAAACACAAGAGCTGTGTGAGCGGCGGTCCGTGTGCTCGGTGGAGCGTTATGTGGGCATTAATGGGAAAGTTCAATGAATTAGGAGGAGGCAGAGTGCCTCCAGGCTGGATGCCATGTTATGAGGGTGGTCATCTTGACCTACACTCCGCAGGCCCTTGTTCCTGCCAGCAGCGTCCCTTCTTCGGGGGCACCCCTGAGAGTCTGTCCTCCAAGGCCACCTCCGGAAGCCACCGCAGCGCCTGCAATGGCCAAAGCTGGGTAATTTGAACAAAAAGAAGTAAAAATATACCGTTGGACTACAGCCAACCTCTCTCCGAGCCCCTACTGATAAAAATAAATGATTGAATAAATAGGGGAGAGGAGATAAATCTCCCTCAGAGAGGGACTCGCCGATGATAGGAAGGCAGTAAATCCCGTCCACACTCAGCGAGGGGGACTAAGCCCTTTTCTTCCCGGCGATGGAGCTTAACCCCTCTCCCGCGGGTGCAGGCCCCGGCACTGCCTGTCTCAAAGCCTGGCGTGTGGAAAGGAGAGGAAAAGCCACTTCCCCGTGGAGCAGCCTGGCTAACCAGACCTTAACCAAGGCCCGAAGGTCACGTTCTTCAGCGATGAGTGGGGTCAGTAGCGTGCACCATGGACGTGGTCGGGTGCATGCAGGAGGCAACCGATCGATGTGTCTCTCTCACATCGATGTTTCTCTCTGTCCTTCCCTCTCCCTTCCACTCTCCCTTAACATCGATGGGAAAGTCTCCTCGGGGTGGGGATTAACAGAAACAGAAACAGAGACACCTGATCAACGCTCTTCAAGCTGGCGGTCGGTACAGCCAGGCAGGTCCCAGGGAGGAGGCGGTGACCGCACTTTTGAGTCCCTGTTGCCAGGCTGGCGGGAGAGGTGGGGCCCTGTGAGGGCGGTGGGGTGGCTGCCAGGAAGCCCCTGAGAGCGCCGGGGGTGTTGGCCAAGAGCAGGTGGGCTTTGGGGGGGCCTTGGTCCTAACCAGCCTCTACTGGGCGCTGGCCCAGCCCCTCCCCAGGCGTCTCCCTTCCTTTGAACAGCATCGCAGCGAGGAAGCAGCAATGAGTGTGTCCCTTGGACAAAGCCGCTCATGCTGGCTTTCCCTCTCCCCCACAATATGGGGGGGGGGGGCACTGGTCTTCTCAGGACCAGACCCCACACCCCTTGGGGCATCTCTGGGTCCCCAGCCCCCCACTCAGGCATTCAGTTTCTGTGAAAGGGAACACGTGGGCCCCCTGCTTGCACTCATTTCCTCTTGGAGAGGAAGCTCTGGAGAAGGAATTGCCCGGAGCCGGCTGGGTGGGCGGCCTTCTGCATCCAGGAGGGGGCGGGGTGAGGGGGAGGGAGTTGGCCTTGGGGAGGGCCTGCCTGGTGCTGGAATGTTCAGCCAAGGGCTTTCATGATCGAGCATTTCTTCTATTTATTTATTTATTAATTAAATATATTTTTATGGGTTTCAGAGAGGAAGGGAGAGAGAGAAAATCAATGATGAGAGAGAATTATTGATTGGCTGCCTCCTGCACACCCCACACTGGGGATGGAGCCTGCAATCCGGGCCTGTGCCCTGACCGGGAATCACACTGTGACCTCCTGGTTCATAGGTCAACACTCAACCCCTGAGCCAGGCCGGCCGGGCTAGGCGTGAGCATTTAACTATTTAAATGTAATCATCACAGCAGCCCTCCGAGAGGATCTTTATTTTCCCCATTTTACGGGTCAGGAAGCCGAGGCTGAGGTGGACCGGCCTAGCACCCTGACAGCCTGCGCATCCTGGAGCATGTCCCCGAGGCCCGGGGCACACGGAGACATGACCGGGGGACCGACTGGGATGGCACTGTCCCCTGTGCGAGCCGGTGTAGGATCGCTCCAACATGGTCTCCATGTCCCACTCCCAAGGCGTGTCTCCCCTTTGGTCCAGGTGTCTTCAAACTTGCGTGGGAGTGGGACCTCCCAGCACACCGCAGGGGCCAGTCCCGTCTCCAAGGCGGTGCCCAGGTCACGGGCGGGGCTGCTGCCTGGCCAGGCAGGTGGGGGCTGTGGACTCCTCCCTGGACTTGCTGCCGCATCGCCGGGTCGCACCTGGGGCCCGGGAGGGCCTGCGCCCTCTCCCGCCAGCGCTGCGGCTCCGCGGCCAGTGTCCACCGCCGGGCCGCGCCCCGTCTCTGTCTCCGCTCACAGGCCTGGCCTGTCCGTCAGCAGCCTCCCTGTCAGTGAGCAGCCCGCGGATTTATGTCGCACGCGGGTTTTACCTGCGTCTAACTACACCCAGATGCTCCCCGTTCGGTAAGACGTCCCTGCTATTAATCTGACCGCAGGCTGAGCCTTTCGCTCTGTGTCATCCCCCGAGGGTGGTGCTGATGGATGAGCCTGAGCCCGGCCAGGAAGCAGGCTCCCCTCTCCCTGGGAGTGCAGGAGGGAGACGTCATCTGCCTTTGTACGAGGGTGACTGGCAGCCTGGCACACCGCTCAGGCCCAGGCAGGCGGGGCAGGGGTCACCCCACTTGTCCCCCCCAGGGGATGTATGTCCCAGAGGAGTGCAGCCCTCAGTGGAGGAGGAGGGGCGAGAGGGGTCCGTCTGCAGACTCGGAGAATTGGGGGGGACAAGGCAGAGGGCCAGCCCTTCCATTTGGCAAACGGGGAAACTGAGGCCCGCAGAGGGGGCAGAACTTGCTGGGGTTGTCAGCATCATGGCTCGGTTCCTTCCCACCCCTGCCCGCCCCCAGGTGCCATAGTCGTCTGCGGAAATGGGGGAGGGGGTGGTGAACCAACAGTCGGAGAGCTGCGGTCCTCAGGGTGGAAAGAAGGCTGGTGGGGGCGTGAGCCAAGGCGTCTGGGCTGTGGAAGGGGACGCAGACGTGGCCCCAAGCCCCAGGGCATCCCAGCCAAGCGAGCCCTGCCAGAGGGATATCTGTGGTGTGAGGAAGCCTGCTGTCCCCCCCCCCCCCCCACACACACACACTGGCCCAGTGCAGCTCGGAGGTCACTCAGCAGGGCTCGCCACCCCTGCCCCAAGGCAGGTGGGCCGTGTCCCCAGGCCCGCACAGCTGGGACCCGGTGCCGTGTACCCTGCCTGCAGCCGAGTCCTCACACCAGGAGGCACAGGGTTCCCCAGGAGTCTGTGCCCGTGGGCTGAGGGCAGGAGGAGGCCACCCCTCAGACCCACAGCCACCGCTCAGACCCACAGCCACCCCTCAGACCCACAGCCATCCTCAGACCCACAGCCACCCTCAGACCCACAGCCACCCTCAGACCCACAGCCACCGCCCAGACCCACAGCCACCCTCAGACCCACAGCCACCCTCAGACCCACAGCCACCGCCCAGACCCACAGCCACCCTCAGACCCACAGCCACCCTCAGATCCACAGCCACCCCTCAGACCCACAGCCACTCTCAGACCCACAGCCACCCTCAGACCCACAGCCACCCTCAGACCCATAGCCACCGCCCAGACCCACAGCCACCCTCAGACCCACAGCCACCCTCAGACCCACAGCCACCGCCCAGACCCACAGCCACCCTCAGACCCACAGCCACCACTCAGACCCACAGCCACCACTCAGACCCACAGCTACCCCTCAGACCCACAGCCACCGCTCAGACCCACAGCCACCGCTCAGACCCACAGCCACCGCTCAGACCCACAGCCACCCTCAGACCCACAGCCACCCCTCAGACCCACAGCCACCGCTCAGACCCACAGCCACTGCTCAGACCCACACCCACCGCTCAGACTCACACCCACCGCTCAGACCCACAGCCACCGCTCAGGGAGAGTGGCCCTGTGCCAGGCCATGCCTGGGGCTCAGGGCTCAAAATTCCCCAGGACTCTGCCTGGCCAAGCAGCAACCAGCGTCTCTGGCTTCAGCTGAGGGAGCTTCGGGGAGACCCCTGACCCGCCCCCGCTGCCCTCCTCCCCACCTCTTCCAGTTCTCGAAAGGGCCCTGGAACTGGGCAGTGTGTCCCTCCTCTGGTTCCCACTGGCCTCCCGACCTGCCTGTCTCTGACCGCACCCACACGCTGCCGCCCCCTCAGCCCCCGCCAGCTGTTTCCTGACAGCGTTGATCACTTCAATGATGTGCTCTGACAGTCACCATCACGCACCATGTCCCCGTGTTCACCGTGTGACACACTCACCCTGAGCGTGCATCCACTTGCTCATCCTGTCGCTTCGCCTGCTCTGTCTGAGTTACTCAGGCTGCGTCTCTGCTGCCTGGAACCGGCTGTGGCACGTAGGAGGGGCTCGCCGACCTCTGTCAAATGAACGGAGGTTTGGGAGTGTGTGCGGGGTCCGGGGACCCTCGGGCCCACCTGTCCTCTGAGGTGACTCGGATAAGCCGGGGACATGGACATGGTGCCTTCCCCTCGGGGGAACTCGACTCCTCTCCCCGCCGCCTCCACAGCCCCCACCCCAGGTTGCAGCCAATGGGTCCTGCACAGACTAGATGGGCGTCCGCATTACCCACCGAGAGGAGGACACCAAACTGGGCCAACTCTCCCCGGGCAGCTGTCTCGGGGCGGGAGGCACCTCGCCTGCGTCCCAAAGCCGACCCCAGTGGGAGGAGCTCCCAGGACACCCAGGCCATTCAGTGAGCCCATCTCTGGAGGGACTCAGCCGCCCCCAAGGAGTCTGTCATCCAGAGGGACGTGAGCCTGGGTGCAGCGTGTCCCTGGGTTGCAGCCATCACAGCTGAGGGCTTGTTTGTAATAGAGAGGAGGCTCCCAGCCGGGGCTACCGCCCACCCAAGAGGGCCAGGAAGATAGAAGCATACGTGTGGGTGGGGGTGAACACGGGGCCCCACCTCATCTAAATACAGGCAAAGTTCGGCAGAAAGCAGACACCCGCCCACGAAGAGGAGGCACAGCCTCCACACAACCCCAGGCTTGTTCGTTTTGTCTGGAAGCTCATGCACTCCACGCTGAGATACAGAGGTTGACCAGAAAGCCGGTTATTGTCCTGTGAATCCTGCCTTCTTCACAGGCCTGTCCCGACAAATGCAGCTCTGTCCAGCGAGGAATCCAGTGGAGGGGATGTCTCCGTGTTGGTGTGTAAGACTGTCCCGCAGCCGCGCCCCTGCCGGTGTGGGCCAGGGCACAGGAAGAGAGACCCTCAAATGGAGCTGAAGTGACAGCCACACAGTGGACGAGTCTCCTCCCGCGTTTTCGGAACCACTGCTCTGCCAGCGCCCTGGACAAGCCTGCTCTTCTCGCTCCACTTGCACAGCGGGGAGGAGGCTGGGAAGCTGCTCCCGGGGCCCCGGGGCCCGGCCCTGGCACGTTCCCTCGGCTGTGGAGCTCCACGCAGAGCAGGGCCTGGACCCGAGGGAACCTGGCGGGGTCCAGTGGAGCCAGTGTGTTGTGGACCTGAGGGAGTCCCACCTGGCAGGACCCCAAATGCTGTCTTCGCTGCCCCGATCCTTGGGGAGAGCGTAGGCTGACCTCCGCCCCAGCTTCTCCCCGCGGGACCCTGAGAAACTTGGTCCTCCTTCCCTGAGGAGGCCCCAGGGCGGGTTTGATGCTGACTAAGCCGCGTCAGGAAACTGGTTCAATGGCGTTTGGCACCAGCACTGTCCTCGTGTCCTCAGAGCCCCGGGCCCCGGGCGGGCACTACGTGCAGGCTCCCCTAGCCCTGATTGAGTATTCGGTGGGCGTGGGCCTGGGACCAAGGCCCCGTTTCATTCTGGGAGTTTCTGGAAGCAAGGACGCAGCCTGGCCGGGTGCAGAGAGCCCGCCTGGCTTGGCGGCTGGCACCACTGAGTCTGTGCCCCGAGGGCAAGTCCCCGCCCAGGCTCACCGCCTGTGACAGCAGGGGTCTGGGCTATGAGACGGTGGTTGGGACCCTTTAAAAAGTCCAACCACCCTTTTCCTGGATTGATCACGTTGGGCCGAGCCCGTCAGGACTCATTGCCCCAAGGAAAGAAGACAGCAACGAGCCAAAGAGCAGAGGAGGAAGCCAGCTGGGTGCGTGGTTTTCCAGAGAAACGGGCGCTTTCCTGAAACGGGGTCGAGAGGGCTGTGCCAGCTGAGCGCCAGGGGCCCGGCCCTCACCTCGCCCCTGGACCAGCCCCGGGACCAGCAGTGTGACCTGGGTATGCCTGTCCCCTCACCGCCTTGTGCCTCTGTGCCCTGAGTTGTGAGACGGAGAGTGACCATGTGTCCGGCCCCGGGGGGGGTGGGGGGCGAGGGTGGGTGTGAGGACCAGGCGGCGAGTCTGAGGTGCGCGCTCCGAAGCACGCCTGGCGCCCAGGACACGGGACGGTGCCGCGGTCACGGCTAGTGTCAGCGTCAGTGGATCCCTTAAGTCAGTGGCTTTCTAAGGGCAGGACCTTTTCTTCAAGCAAAATTGGATGCAGACAGGCGGGGCATGAAGCTGAAATAAGGCAGAGCTACCTGGAGGGGGGAGGGGGGAGGGAGAGGGGAGCCCTGTCTTGCCATTCAGAATAGAACCCCTCCAGCCCCCCCAGGATCGTTCCCGAGGGGGCAATGATTGAAGGCAAACGGTTGGAAAAACCTCCTCAGTGGAATCCAATCCAAAGAACGTCAGAGGGTTTAATAAAGTCCCGTGTCCCTTGCTGCAGCCCCAACTCCTCCGTCTGTAGGGGTCGGACCAAGGCCCTGCCGGAGGGGCCGACGCTGATGGGTTCAGGGACGCAGACTCTGAGCCGGAGTTGATACGGGAAGGCGGGTAGGGGCGGGCAGCGGCCGGGCTGGCGAGGGAGCTGAGCTGGGATGCCATCCCAGGAGAGGCCTCGAGACCCCCAGCCCCACCAGGGAGCTGGGCAGCCCGATGGCCACCCGGTCTGTCCCAAGCGGGCAAGAGGCCCTCGCCTTTTCCCCGGCCGGGCCGGGGGACGCGTGTCCAACGCCAAGCAAGCGAACTCCCACGTATGGATAAGGGGCTGCGCTCTGCGGGACCAGAGAGGATGCGATGAGGGGCTGGGAGGAAGGCCCCCGGGGTGGGGGGGCAGGGACCAGGCCCCGTGAGGACCAGGCAGGTGTGGCGGGCAGGGACGGGCCCCCCCTTCCACGCGCCCGGGCGGTGAGAGGGAACCAGACACGGAGCCGCTGGTGAGCCCATGGGCACCAATCGCTTCCCCCAAGGCTTCGAATGCGCGTCACGGTGCTGGGTGCTCAACGCAGAGCGCGCTGTGTCCCCCACGGAGCACCTCGCGGGAGGAGAGTGTTCCGGAAGCTTCTCAGTCCCAACATGCCACCCCCAAAGCAGCCAGCCCTGCCACACGGGGCTTCAGGGAGGGGAGAAATGAGCCCCGAGTTTCCCCAACCACGCAGGGATCGGCCCGCAGGGAGCGGCGCCCGTCCTGCAGATGGGGACGTGCAGGTCACAGGTGCTCAGCCACTTGCCCCACGTCTCCCGGCCCAGGAGCAGCCAGGCCATGGGGACCCGGCTGGCTGGCTCGCCCCGGGCTCCAGCTCTTCCCCCTCAGCCCCTGGGAGAAGGGGCTGAGGGAGAAGCATGGCAAGCCCATGAGGCCTGGGTGGGCACCCCGAGGCGCAGGGGTTGGATACCTGTCTGCAGAGCAACAGGCGGGCCCCGCCCTGGGGACAGAGGAGCCGGGCAGAGCCCACAGCCTGCGGGGCGGGCGGCATCCCGGAAGGAATGGGGTAACATGGAAGCAGGGGTGGAATGGGACACACGCCACATGGGGTGCAATCCCACCCCAGCAGAGCGCCGGACGGGCTCCCCGGCCGCACTACCTACTCACGGTGCCGTCTGGGCGTGGCGCCCCTCCGGCTGCGGCTCCTCTTCGGCCGGGATGGTCTCCGGGGCCTGGACCCTCGCCGCGCCTCACACGCGGTGACGGCTGGGCCCCTCCATCCCTCTGGTCGTGCGGGACCATCACTGGCACCTCGTTACCCCAGCGGTCGGGTTTGGACCCCACGCCATGTGGGAAAGCCGCGGCTCCCAGGCTCCAGCCGCCCCACCCAGACCCGGCAGGCAGGAGCAAGCCGCCCTCTCAGGAAGGACCCGTGCGCTTCCTGCTCCACCAACACGTGTGCGCGTGCGCACACACACACACACACACATGCCAGACACACTCACACATGCCAGACACACACTCACAAATATCAGACACACACATGACACACACACTTACACATGTCACACACACACACACTTACACATGCCAGACACACTCACACATGCCAGACACACACTCACACACACACACTCACACATGCCAGGCACACACACTCACACATTCACATACTTACACATGCCAGACACACACTCACACATGGAACGCACACACACTCATACATTCACATACTCACACATGCCAGACACATACTCACACATATCAGACACACACATGACACACACACACCAGACACACACTCACACATGGAACGCACACACACTCATACATTCACATACTCACACATGCCAGACAGATACACACACCACAACACAACACACACACAACACACAAACACTCATACACACATACCACACTCACACACCTCACCACAGACACACACACACACACATACCAGACAGACACACACACACATTCACATACTCACATACACAAATACACACAATTACATATATATACGCTCATATACACACACAGACACACATACTACACAGACATACACACGGACACACACACCACACACACACATCACACATGTACTTGTACAGACAGACACGCATGAACATATACCACACAAACCCATTCTCTCACGTGCACACACACCCACACACACATACTCAAACGGGCAGACACACACACGACAAACCGCCAACGCCAGAGACAAGTGAACCCCACCTCCCCCGAGGAGGACCCGCCCCTGCCGGCACCTGCTGGGAGCCAGGACGGGGCCAGTCCCTCCCAGGACAGAGCTCCCTTCAGTGGCCAGGTGACCCTCTTAAAGGCCAGTGCTTTTCCGTCTTAGAGCCCATCGGACGCTTTCCTTCGCTGTTTAGAGAGACTCCTTTAGACAAGACGCGCCTCTCGTGTACCATGTGTACCCCGAGGGGGCGTCCAAGGAGGCCCCCCTGGCCGCGGGGCCCGGCCTGCCCCTGTCTGGGGAGCGGCACGGACCCGGGGCTGAGCTCACCACTGGCCCAGAACGTGGGGAGAGCAGGGCACCCAAGGGCAGCCGAGCAAAGGCAGGCGCCTGGGGCGGGTGGGGAAGCTCTGCTGGGCGGTCAGTTGGGGTGAGGGGAGCAGGAGGGTCAGATCCAGCCTGGTGGCCAAAGACAAGCCCCGGGGCCCCGGTGACCGGAGCTGGCGGCCCTGGCCCAGCCCGCCCGCCCCCCGTGGCCGCAGGAGGCCGCCTGGGCCGCTGGCCTGGCCTGGCCCCCACCCCCTCCCGGGCTCCCCGAGTCCGTCAGCGAGTGCCGTCAGCGTGGTAGCAGCTTGATTAAAGTTCAGGGGTTTAATAGATCATTTAAAAAACCCAAATTACTCCCACCCCCGGCCAGCCACCTGGCCCGCTGCCCCCGCGCATGGCGGCCCCCGGCCAGCGCCTCCGAGGCCGGGCGGGCCACGGTTCCTGCCTATTCCCGGAGGACGGCCGCGCCGAGCGAGCCGACATTCTCAGCTGCATTTAATCTGCCCTGAGACAGGCTGGCGATGAGAAAACGCGAGGGGCAGGGCGCGGAGCAGCCGGGGAGCGCGGCCGCTCGGCCGGCTTTGTTCGCCGGGAGCCTGGCGCGGGGCCAGCCCGGAGGAGCTCCCTGGCGGCAGAAGTCGGTTCCAATTAATCGTGTTTAACCATTCTAATCACACGTTAGCACATTAATCCTATTTTCAATCCAAAACACATCTGAGGCAGTGGCATGTGGGCCTTTTTATGGGAACCGCAAGTCAGATGGAAGGGAGAGGCACGGGACCCTCGCTCGCTCTGCACTTTCACTGAACTTCAGCTTAATAAAGTTCGGGCCTGGCTTGTGGCTGGATTTACTGCAGGACGCCGATGCGTTCGCGTATAAATAGATCCCTTAAGTGACTTAAAAACCTGTCAGAGAGGGCAGTGAAAATTTGATTATAAGGCAACCAGCGCTGCGCCCCCCAGCCCCCCTCCTCCCAAGGATCCGGCGGGGTGGGTCTGACGGCTGGGTGGCTGGCTGGGTGGGTGGAGGGTGGCCTGACTCCCAGAACCTCTGGGACTCCTGCCAGAGGGGGCGGCCAGGCCTTGGGAGGCTCCAGGGGCTGGGGCTGAGCAGCCTTGTAAAGGGGTTTATGGAGGTGTCATCCCGAAAACTTGATAAACCTCAAGCACCTCATCTCCCACGTTTCTGTCGAGTCTCTCAGGCGCTTGGACGTGAACGGCTCCTCCCCATCGCGGGCAGGAGGCGCACAGGCAGCGGGGAGGAGGGGAGAGAGGGCTCCCCAGCCGCCAACAGCCAGCGACACCGTCTAAGGCCCAAGTGTGATCAGGGCGAGAGGTTCCCCGAGAGGGGGGGTGCTGCCCGAGGCCAGAGCTGGGGGTGGAGACAGTACCAGGGTTCGGCCAGGCCCCCTGCAGCGGGGGTGCCTCCAGCCGGGTCCGCGCCCTGTTTCGTTCGGTAATCACATTCCCTTCGCTTCTATCCCACGTCCACTTAGGACCCTGTGAGCAGCTGGATCGGAAGGAATCGTCTGCATCTGAATGAAAACAGGGAGGCATTGCTTTTTAAAGAAAATATTTTTATTGATTTCAGAGAGGAAGGGAGAGGGAGAGGAGAGAGAGAGAGAGAAACATCAGTGATGAGAGAGAATCATTGATTGGCCGCCTCCTACACATCGCCTACTGGGGATCGAGCCCGCAACCCGGGCATGTGCCCTTGACCGGAATCGAACCCGGGATCCTTCAGTCCACAGGCTGACGCTCTACCTGCTGAGCCAAACCGGGTAGGACAGACGTTGCTATTCTTGCATTGGGTCACGTTGGGTGCGATGCCCGGGAGGAGGGACTCCTGGGTTCGTTCCCGCCTCTGCCACATCCCAGCTGGGCATCCGTTCGTGAATTACTTAACTCCCAGGTCTCGGACTCTGCATCCACCAAACACGGGTGCCAAGAAGGTCTACGTGGTGAGGTCCTCGTGACTGCGAGGATTAAGCCCTGTGACCAGCACACCGCCGGGCACACCGTACACGCTAAGAGCCGTCGGCTACCACTCCCCCACCCAAAACCAAGGACAGAGCGTGTAGGTTCCCTTATGAAGTCAGTCAGCTCGGGTTCCTGGCACACGGGGGTGGCGAGCAAATTGTCAGGCGACAGCTGAGAAAGGAGGGGCCCGGGGAAGGCTGGCCCCCGAGGGGCAGCATCTTCGGGACTTGATGTTCGGACAGGTCTAGAGTGAAACTGTTAGAGTACGAGGCTGACTTTTTAGAGAGAGCGGGGAGAGGCAATCAGATCGAGCCCCGGGGCCAGCACGGCTCATGGTATTTTACGGACGCTCTGGCCCTGGGCTTCTGCAGAGGCAAAGGGGGAATGATATGCCACAGCCATCCTCCCCTTCACGGACTCAGTTCACCCGTCCAGCAAGCACTGGCTGCGGCGTGCGGGGCGCCAGGCCGCGCTTGGTGAGGACGCGGGGAGGGGTGATGGATTTCTCAGACCCAGCCTTCTCCAGGAGCCAACGCTACACCCATTTCCCCTGTTGCCTCTGAGAGCCTCCCTCTTCCAGGTGATTTCACGGGGGTGCGGCCCCATTTCCACACGCAGCTTCTTCAACGGACCCTTGGTAACCCCGGAGAGCTCCAATCGGGAGCACTCTAGGCCTTTTGAACCGGCTTGGCTTTAAAAATCCATTTCCAGCCCTGGCCGGGGTGGCTCAGTGGACAGAGCGTCAGCCTGCGGACTGAGGGGTCCTGGGTTCGATTCCGGTCAAGGGCACATGCCCGGGTTGCGGGCTCGATCCCCTGTGTGGGGCGTGCAGGAGGCAGCCCATCAATGACTCTCTCTCATTGTTGATGTTTCTATCTCTCTCTCCCTCTCCCTTCCTCTCTGAAATCAATAAAAATATTTTTTAAAAAATCGATTTCCAGCCCTGGCTGGTGACGCCGTTGGTTGGAGCACCATCCCGAGCACTGACAGGTTGTGGGTTCAATTCTCAGTCAGGGCATCTACTTAGGTTGTGGGTTCGATCCATGGTCAGAGAGCATACAGGAGGCAACCACTCAATGTTTCTCTCCCTCTCTCTTAAAAAAAGAAAAATCGCCAAAACCGGTTTGGCTCAGTGGATAGAGCATCGGCCTGCGGACTCAAGGGTCCCAGGTTCGATTCTGGTCAAGGGCATGTACCTTGGTTGCGGGCACATCCCCAGTAGGGGGTGTGCAAGAGGCAGCTGATCGATGTTTCTCTCTCATCGATGTTTCTAACTCTCTATCCCTCTCTCTTCCTCTCTGTAAAAAATCAATAAAATATATTTTTAAAAAAATCAATAAAAACATATCCTCGGGTGAGGATTAAAAAAATCAGTTTCCAAATCTGCCGCTCCGCCTTCTTGCTGGCTGACGCAGTGTGGGTTGGAAAGAAGCGGACTTGGAGGAGCTAACCGAATGCCCGCGTCTTCCCTTGGATGTGACGTGGGAATTATTAATTCTTGCTAAATGAGATACGCACCGGGTCATAATGCGGTAGGAAGTGTGTGGGGCGGGGGGCGGGAGGGGGGAGAAACAGACGTGGCAAAGCTATTGGATGGGAACCAGGATTAGGGTCTGATGTTTGGCTTCCTAAGTAAACACGTCTAGCTTTTTCTTTTACAAACAGCAATCTGGAAAGATGCACGAGGGGATCTAAATGCAGAATAGAAATGAGTTTATCCAGGTAAGTAAGTTTTTATTAAACAATTTAATTCGTTCCAGTTCCTTTGGAAGAAGCTGTGGGTCATGGTTAATGTACTGAGCCAGACAGAAAGTGCATTCCCGCAGCCACCTGCGTCTAAGGCACAGCTGCTGGGCGCTCCCGCCCCTCCCGCAGGGGACGCACCGCAGCCGAGGTTACGCTGGTAAACGCGGCAACAGAAATGGCCGATGGGTGTCCCAGGCAGGAGCACCTCGGCATGCGAGCAGCTGGGAGCGTGGACCGCGCTGGGGAGCACGGAGGACCCTCGCGCTCTAGCCACTCTCGGCGAGCTGTGCTGGGAAGAGGTTTTGCAGATGTGATGTGGGGGGCGGGGGGGGGGGGGGTGGAGGAAAACAAACAAAGAAAGCCAACGGGGATGAACACACGGCCCCACAGACACCGTTAAACAAATAAACCCACGCATGGAATCAGCCTGCAGCAGCCACGCTCGCACCGGAGGGGCTCAGGGCAGGCACAGCCGATGCTCGAGCTGTAAACAGCCCTCCGCCCCGGGCGCTCTTCGCCGAACGCTCGCCGGGCCTGCGCAGGCGGCTCGCTCTCGGCCTGGTCTCCCTGGCAGTGGTGGTGGTTCAGAATAGGTGTTTCCTACGTCCTTGAGCACAAGTCGTGGCCCTTTACAGTCAGGGGTTTACCAGCCATCCGGTGAGAAGTCATAAAATAACCCACGATTGCGAGTCCCCTCCTCGGCAGCCGTGCCGCGCTCTCCACGCCGGGCCGGGCTCCGCTCCGACATGCTCCCTGGAATGCCTGCCGATGGCCTCCCCTGTGTTTTCCGAAAGTCCCCAGAGCTGCTCTTCAACCCGGTCTTTCCTCTGGTTAAACCGCACCTTCTCTCTGGGCTTCTCAGTGAGACTGGGCGGTGGGCGTCCAGGGGCTGGAGGAGCAGGTGGAATGTAGAGTGGTCACCACAGCCCGAGGTGCCGGCCACCATCGGCCCGGAGCCACCGCAGGACCCAGCCACACACCACCCCTGCCCCACTCCGGTTCTCCCAGGAAGGGAGGCGGGGACTTGAGCGGAGATCTGCACACGCAGGTTCACAGGAGCTCGGTTCACAGCAGCCGGAAGGTGGGTCAGCCCACGTGTCCATCGGGGGTGGACGGACAGCACATGTGGAGCCTATGCCTGGAAAAGGAAGCAAGTTCTGCAGGGTGTACGCTGCCTCATGGACAAACCTTGAGGCCGTCATGCTACGTGACATGAGTGAGTCACACAGGACACAAGCTGGATGATTCCACGGGTGTGAGGGTCACACGACAGGGGCAGGGTGTTAGCCAGGGCCGACAGGAGGGGCGTGGAGAGCCTGTGTTTAATGGGCACAGAGTTTCAGCTTCCCACGAGGGAGAGCCCCGGGGATGATGGTGTGATGGCTGCACCGCAGTGTGAACGTATTTCATGCCACCGAGCTGTGCACTTAAAGTGGTTACAATGGTAACACGTATGTTGTGTGTTTGATCACACACGAAAGTAATTCTGAGACCACGAACAGCTTCTCGTCGGTCTTTACTGGAGTCCCGTCGAGGGGGCAGGAGTCAGGCCAGGAAGGAAGAGGGGACAGCGGTGAGCCTGGAGGCCCGGCCTCAGAGCCGAGGCGGGTGCCGGGACGGTGAGCTGTGCCGGAAGGTGAGCCGGCGCTGGGGCGGCCATCACAGCAGCTGACGTTTGTCTGTCGCTGGACAGGGCACAAAGCAGTGTCATGGCTATTGTTCCGTTATTGCCTTGGGACCATCCTGTGGGACTGGTCATATTATTACCCCCATTTTACTAGGGAGAGGGCCGATGAGGGCTTGTGTGCTGGGACGGAGCCCCCTGAGAAGGAGAGAAGAGTGGAACGGTGCCAGAGACCCCACTGAGGGATGCTCCCCCTTGATGCCTCAGTGTCTCCAGGAAGAGAACTGAAGTTCCCCAACACCTCTCAACGTCCTCCTCCTCCAGGAAGCCCCCCAGGATTACACATGCATCCCTAGGAGGGCGGGTGGCGGTTGTCACCGTCCAAAGGGCTTCGGGGCCGACAGAGAGCAGCAGAGCTTGCTGCGCAGGAGAATCTGCAGGAACCAGGCTCTCCGCGCTGTCTGCTGCGCTCGGCACGGCCCCGGGAACACGGGGAGGGCTCGCACACGCTCGGAAACTGGGACAGACTGCTGGGGTGGCCCTGGAGGAGGTGCAAAGGGGAATCCCTCTAACCGCGGTGCAGGTGGGAGCTGTGACCTGCTCCAGAGGGACTGCGTGGAAGGAGCCCTGGCAAGCGGCCACCCAGCCGCCGCCTCCCGAGGGGCTGCAGGCACAGACAAGGCGGGTGTTGTTCTGACTGAAAAAAGAAACCGCCGTGCCCGGCCCTTTCACACGTTCCGCTGTGCAGCCCTCGCAGCCCCGTGCTGGGACCTGGTTCCCATTGTGCAAAGGAGCACGGGGAGGTCAAGGTCAAGGCCCAGCCAAGTGCAGCTGGGGCTGGAGGCCGGGCCTGCCTGCTTGGCGGCGCTTCCTGCCAGACGCCACCGCTGTGCCGCCAGAGCACGCGTGGGGCAGGAGGTCAGAGCTGGCTGCCGAGTCGGGGCTGCAGCAGCAGGCAGGAGGGATTGGTGGGACCCCTACGGGAACCCCCCACCCCAGGCCCGATGGGGGTGATTGGCAGGTCCTGCAGGATCTTTGAGAGGTAACCAGAGAAGTGGCCCAGAGTCAGAGATGTGTTCAAATCTCAGAGCCCCCAGCTAGCCGAGTGACTCTGGGTTCAATGTCACCGTGCCTCCATTTCCTCGTCTATAAAAGGGACTTAATTACAACTACTTCCTCCTCTGGAAGAATGAAAAAGAAGTCACGCATGGAACTGCTGAGCGGGCGTTACGACGCCACGCGTGTCACAGGGCTCGGCACACAGCCGGTGCCAGCAGGTGTTTGCTGAATAACTACTACGCAGCAGGCAGCCGCGTGAAATAGTGCGTGGGCCGTAGATGCGGGGCCTCACACCACAAGTCCCCCCTCGCGTGCACGTGGGCTTTATAAACCCTCGTGGTGTGCTTCACAGGAGCCTGCCGGTGTGAGGGAGGCAGCTTCCCACTTGCAAGGGAGGAAACTGAGGCCCCGAAGGCGGCCCAACTTGCGCCCAGTCACAGGGCTGGCATCTGGCACTGGGGACAGGGCATTCGGCACGCTTTCCTGGTTGGAGAGACAGTCCTCCCCGCCCCCGACACCTCCTCCTGCAAGGTCGTAGCCACGCTCACACCTGGGAGGGGGGGGGGGTACACTGTAGTCCCCTCCCTGCTTACTGAGGCCCCCGAGTCCTCGAAGAAGGGCTTTGGCGCTCGTCTTGTCTGGATCCAGAATGCCCAGCCCAGCGCCTGGCACTCAGGGGCTCAGTGCCTGCCCGGCGAATGAATGAATGAATGAATGAATGAATGATGGTCCCACATTTGAGGTGCCTTTTTTTATCTGGAGAGGGAGGCGTAGACACACTGTGCTCAGTCTCCTGCTTCGTGCTGGGGAGCTTTGGGCTGGAGGTTCCCGGGGGCTGGGGAGGTCTGGCTCGTCCGCGCTGAGCTGCCGAGATGGTGGGCTGCTGAGGAGAGAAGGTAAACCCGCCTGAGAGAGCGGAGGTCTGCGATGGGGGCCCGACTGGGGACCGCCTTTGATTGGAGGGCAGAGCCAGCGTCAAGGGGGCGCCCTGGTGGGCACACAGCACCCCACGCCCAGAAGGACCCTGCAGTCGGTTGGGGCTCTGTTGCCGCCGCCTGGGAATTCTGGTGTTTTGAACGAGGCCCCATCAAACAATATGTGAACATGTGTTTCCCTTTGTCCCGGGTCCTGGGAAGCACGGAGCTGTTCCCGGATGCGGGACGGCCCGTCCTCTGCTTCCCAGGCTCCTGGAGGGGGCGGAGAGCCGGCCTCTCCCAGCGGACGTCACTCTTCTCCAGAAGGAAGGTCATGTCCAAGTTTCCCAGAAGCCCCTGGGGCAGGGCCAGGATGAAGGTGAGGTGAGTGCGGCTCTGTCTCGGCACAAAAATGCAGAGACCGCTAAAAAGTTCAGGGATCAACATAAATGATGCCTCAATATAGTATCTTTAAATCCAGATTACTGCTGAAACTCCACGATGAACAAAATAGCAAAGTTTTGTATTTACAGGGTCAGGAGCATACTGAGCCCCAGGCAAACGGAAAAATGTGGGCCCCAAGTTACATGTTTACATATTGTTTGATGGTTAATTCCCGCCCCTCCCCCCCCAAAACATTAAAGCATTGAAAAAAATTACTGAAAGGTAGAAAAGTAGGTGTATTAAAAGTCATAGATTATCTTAAGTTTAAATATTTTATGTCATCAACATCTTAAACAGAATTCATTCTCATTTTACTTTCCGGCCTTTAGTGAAAACAAACTCATCAATACATATATCTTTAAAATCTGCTTCTTTGCCGATTTCATTTTCAGTGGAGAGAATTGACATATTTGACAATGTCTCTTAACCGAAGTGACAATTTTAAAGATTTTAAAATTAATTTCCGCTTACTAATTGTACCTTTACATTTTTGTTATTTTGATCATATGGTGGATTTCTTTACATTAATTATGATTTTTTTAGAACGTCGCATTACAATATTTCTCAGCAGTTGTTGTTCAGTGGGTACAGAGTTTTTGTTTGGGATGCTGAGAAAGTTCTGGAAATGGATAAATAGCAACCGTGCCCACAGCAATGGGGAGGCACTTAATCGTACGCTTTAAACTGGTTGAGCTGGTAACGGTCATGTTATGTATATTTTACTGCGATGAAAAAGTATGTTCATTTTCTTGATTACCGAGGTTTTCGGATCCTCCTTAAATTTCGTGCCCGAGAGGAGCACCTTGACTCACCCTAGACTCAGCCCTCGCCTGAGGCCCCAGGAGCAATGCGGAGACCCCGCGGGGACGTTGCAGACAGGAGGATGCTGAATGGGAGGGGAGAGGCGAGTGAGCCTCCAGGCAGGGCTGAGAGGAGCGGAGTCAGGCTGCATCCGTGGCCACGCCTCAGAGGAAAAGTAGGAAATACGGAAGTGCCCACAGCAGGTGCGTCCTTGTTGTCACAAAAAAGGAAACGTAAAGCTTACGCGGTGGGGGTGGTGCCAACGTCCAGCAACAGCATCCGCGTAGCAACACGTGCTGACTGAGCACTTACGATGCGCCATGAATGGTGCTAATGCTTCCCTAGCAACCGCTCCGGAGCGTGAGGGGCTCAGAGTGTCCTCGTGGCGGACAGGCACCCGGGGGCCCGGGGAGAGGAGGGAAACTGCCTGAGGTGCGTGTCGACGGGGCGGTACGAGCCAGGCCCCTGCCAGGCCCGTTCTGAGCGGAGCCTCCCCCTCGTCGCACCTCTCGCTTCACTGCTGCCACCAGTTACAGAGCGCGGCCCGCTTCCCCACACAAGGAGCGCCCTTTTTGTTCTTTCAGCCGTTTATGCACTTGCTCACCCAATAAACACAGACCGGCACCGAGCCAGGCACGACGGGCAACACGCAGGCCATCGGCCGGGACCCTGGGTCTCGGAGGACGGGAGCGAGGATGGAAGGCGTAAGGACGCTGGGCCATGCTGACGGGGGGAGCATGCAGGCAGGTGCGGCTCACGCGCAGTGCGAAGGCCACTCAGGAGCCGTCAGGTACCGCTGGGCCGTCGGGGGGGCTTCCGGCGGCCGTTCTGGCAGCCTCCGCGGGCGCACGCGGCCCAGCGCCACGAGGACCTTTGCCCGCAGGTAAGGAGGACGGCGTGGGATAGCGGCAGCAGCAGGGATCAGGAGCTCGGATCGGGGTTCCGGACTGTGGTTCTGGGCTCTTCTCTGCCTCGAATCTCCTGAGACCTGGGGCCGCGCACCAACCGGCACAGCGGGGCCCCGGCGTCCTCACCGGGAAAGGAGGGCCGGCCAGACCCCACGTTCCTGGCGTTCCATCCAGAACGAGGAAGGAGAAGACAGGCATCCAGCGCCCAACGGACGTGTCGGAGCAGGAAATATTTTGGGTCTGGAGATGAGGACCGTGGCAGTGACTCATGTTTCTTTTCCTAAAAGCACCAGCATTGCTCGTGGGGATGAATGAACACAGTGAGCGGGAAGGATGCAGGCGGGTGGCTCGGCTCGATTACAGCGCAGCTTAAATATTTGTCGAATATTTATTTTGAATAAATTCCTTTCACATATTAGTGGGCCCGCTTGATTATAAAAATAACAAACTAAGTAACTGTGTAATCAGGAGAGGTCCTTCCATAGTGCAAGTGCCTCACTCGCTCCCGCCTGCTTTGACAGGCGGGAGAGGGGGCGTGTGCCTTATCGTAAACCTTCAGCACTTTCGGCCACGCCTCCTGCCTGAGGACTCCGACAACGTGTCTGAGAAGAGTTTAGGGCTTCTTGTCAGAGGCCACAGTGATGTGGGAAGTAAGGGGGGCAGGAAAAGCTCAGTACTGCCCCCGCCCCGGCCTCAGGGGGCGCTAGACCAGCATCTGGGAGTAAGCAGAAACTCTGGGTCTCAGGGCATCAGAACTGGGTGTCTGCTGCTCTTCTCTACTATGTCCCCTTAGGGGTGCCTCGGGTCCCTCGGCTCCCCCAGCTCCTGGACCTACTGGTGAATGGGCTCTAAGCAGCTCACACGCAGACCCTTTAAGAGCTGATGGATTTGGCCAATCACCAGGCAGCAGCATCCTAGGTACCCACCCCTGGTCCAATCAGCTAAAGGCCAGGTGGAAACATGGGGTGGTGCTCTGCTTATTGGGTGAGGGGCCCACCCCTGTGCACTCAGCCAAGGTGGGTGGAAACACGGGGTGGAGCCATGAAGAGGACTGGGAGTGGGCATCCTCAACCATTCAAAGAGGAAGTAGGCCGGCGGGGCTCAGTGGGTGAGCGTCGACCTAGGAACCAGGAGGTCACAGTTCGATTCCCGATCAGGGCACAGGCCCGGGTTGCAGGCTTAATCCCCAGTGGGGGGCGTGCAGGAGGCAGCCGGTCCATGATTGTCTCTCATCACGGATGTTTCTATCTCTCTCTCCTTTTCCCTTCCTCTCTGAAATCAATAAAAATATTTTTAAAAACAAACAAACAAACAAACAAACAACAAAAAACAAAGAGGAAGTGGTTTGCTCCTCCAGATCCCCTCTTTAGCCTCCTCCCCATGCCACTCCATCTCCTGGGGTGCTGACCACGCGGCCTCTGGCTTCCCGTGGGGTCCGGCCATGGGAGGCAGCAGGAGTCAGGAGGGGGAGGGGAGGGAGAGAGGGGGGTCTCTGCTCCCGGGCCCTGCCCCTGCAGCGTTTATGTGGCCCTAGATCGGACTCCACCTCTGACAAGGAGCTGACTCCCTAGGGCTTCGTCCTTCTGGGGTCTAGTAACCGCCCCACCCCCACAGCCCCTGTCTCTTGGGGTTGCTGGCTGCAACCCCCACTTCATGAATAGGCCCTTTGTCTATAAACTCTTCTTGAATATTCCTGAAATTATCTTATTTCAAAGTTGCCACCTGCTTCCTGCTGGGACCTGCCTGACCCCCCATCCCCACGAGGTGGGTGGAGGCAGATGCTCTGTCCCCCTGGGCACAGACGAGGAGGTCAACCCTTAGACAGGCTCGTGACTTTGCCCGCTGCCCCGCTGCGTAAACGACAGCGAGAGTCCAGACCCGGGTCTGCCCGATGCCCAGGCCCAGCTGCTCATCACCATAGAGCACCCCTGCCCCAGTGGCCGCGCAGGACCACCCCCAGGCCCCGCGGCCACCACCCAGCTCCTCCTGCAGCAGGTGCCCCTCACGAGAGGCTGGCAGTGCCTGAGCAGAGACGGGCGGGATGGGGCCCTGGGCAGAGTCCCCACAGGGCGCAGAGCAGGGAGGGGCGTCCTACAGATGAGGACGGGAACGGAGGACAGGGCGGGAGCAGGCAGGAGCAGAGGGGAAGGGGAAGGAAGCGGAGAAGAGGTGCAGTTTTGGCTGCAGACGCTGGAGGATGTACCAGGAGCCGCGGAGGGGCCGGGGTCCAGGCGGGGGCTGCGGTCCAGCTAAGACTGGCTTTTCTTGGATTCGCTCGGAGAGAGAAGAGGACTGGAGGCTGTGGGATGCTCCGGGGTTACCTCTAAGAGGCTGCTCCTGGCGGCAGGGGAAATTGAGGGTTTGGGGCCCAGCCGAACTGCCCCGGGGGCGGGGCCCAGCGCTGCTTTAAGGCCGTGCCTGGAGTGACAGACTCCGAGGAGGGATGGCAGGAAGCTGTCCTCACTCCCAGGCGGAGGGAGAGGGCTGACAGGTGCCCGGCCACTGCGTGGGGCAGGGAGGGCAGAGGCAGGGCGGCCACACTCCCGGGCAAGTCCCGGGCAGCACACGGATTGCTTCCACCTCCAGGGTGGCCGGAGGGGTGGCAGAAACTCAGCGTTTGGGCAGGAAAAGAAGGAGAAATTCTAGTTGCTTAGAGGCAGGAAAGACAAGGTAGGAAAAGGGAAAAAAGGAGAATGAAGACAGGCCGGCTTCCCACCTTCACAAGGGTCATGGCTGAACTGTGACCCCCGCACCGCGGAACGGGGCCTCCTTGGGAAACGGCTCTCTACAGAGGAACCGGGTGAGGCGAGGTCGTGAGCATGGGCCCGACCCCAGGAGGAGTGTGTCCGAGGGAAAGGGGAAATCTGGGCGCAGGACAGGCGGGCACCGGGAAGGCCGTGCGCGGTCCCTCGGGGTGGAGGCCACATGAGGGGGAGGGTCGGAGTGGTCGGAGTGACAGTCTGCAAGCCAGGGACCAAGATCTCCAGCGGCACCTGAGCCAGGGCCAGCCACGGAGGGGTCCCTGCAGCGTCACCCTCCTGGCTCCGGGGCAGTGAGAGTGCGGTTCTGCTGTTTGTTTATTTAAATACTCACCTGAGAATATGCTTTTATTGATTTTTTTGGAGAGAGAGAGAGAGAGAGAGAGAGAGAGAGAGAGAGGAAGGGAGAGGGAGAGAGATGGAAACATCCATGATGAGAGAGAATCATGGATCGGCTGCCTCCTGCACGGCCCCTCCTGGGGATGGAGCCTGCAACCCGGCCCTGTGCCCTGAGTGGGAATCAAACCATGACCTCCTGGCTCATAGGTCGACGCTCAACCACTGCACCACACAGTCTGGGCTGTTTCTGTTGTTTTAAGGCCCCGGTTTGTGGCGCTTTGTTAAGGCCGCCCCAGGAGACTAATACAGCAATCCACTCAGCAGGGGTCGAAGGCAGGAACGGGAGGCGCCCGGTGTGGCCGGCCGGCGGGGGCCCTGGGAGGAAGGTGGCCATGAGGGGGTCTCCAGCTGTGGAACCCCTCTCTGTCTGCTGCTGTTCCCCATCCCCTCCCACGGTTCCCTCTGCCAGAACGCGCTCCGCCCAACTTTGCGGCGGGAGAGATCCTCCCCGTTGGTTCAGACAGAGACCCCAGCCTCGCTCCTCGTTCCCGCCTCCCGAGACGGGACCCAGGACTCGGTCTGTCCTCCCGCTGCCCAGCACTGGACGGATCGACGCAGGACAGTGCCACGTCCGTCCGCCCACCTGACCCCTGGGTGCCCCCTGCCGCCCTCCTGGCTGCGGCCTGCCTGCGGGGACTCTGCTCCCAGCACTGACCCAGCACTGGGCGCCCTGGGGGCTGGGCCGTTCGCGTCCTCAGCCGTCACTCCCACAGCATCAGCCGCAGGAAGCCCAGGCCGTGAAGTGTGTGTTTTTCCTCAAAACCGCTTTAAGTGTCTTCTTAATGCATCCCACGCTTCACGTTGCTGGGAAATCGCCTCTTGGAGCCAGAGGCGGAGAAGGCATTTTTCAGGGACAGGAAATGATACAGTTTTTGCTCAAGCCTCCAGCTCCCTTCTAAATGGAGAAACAGAGTATTCCCAAACCCATTAAACACATTGATAGATAATACAGATGTTCCTTGCTTTATGGAATAGATGGTCCGGGCAATATTGGGTGTAAATCAAATTTCTTAAAATCAAATTACCTCGCGACAGCACCCTGGGAACGCGCCTCTAAGAGGAGTCCTGCAGTGAATTCCCGTCTAAATCAAAGAGCCGCTCCTGCGCTCGCTCCGTCGTGCAGCCCTTTATTCGGTCCAGCAGTTCCCAGCCCCGGCCAAACCTCCGAATCACCTGGGAGCTTTTAAAACATATACCAAGCGGAGGCCCCGCCCCAGACGTTTCCTCTCCACTGGTCTGGGGTGCGGCCGGGCCTCAGTGTTTTTAAAAACTCCCAGAAGGTCCTGATGTGCAGCCGGGCTGGGACGCGCGGGGCCAGTGGATGGGTGTGTATTAAGATCCCAGGCCGGGCCGAGTGCGGGGATCGAGTGGCTGCTAATAAGACACGGCGTGCCTCCTCCCAGGGCGCAGGGTCCAGAGGCCTGCACGGATGCTTTAGCAGACTGTCCCCCCGTCACGTGCCGTCTGGGGCCGACACGTCGGCGTGCGTCTCGTTTAGACGTTTAGATTTTTCACCGCACGGATGGGACTGTTTGCTCTTCTGTCCTCACGGAGACCCAGTTCAATGGCGTCTCCAAGCCGGCTTTGCCCGCTGTCACGGCGGTATTTCTTTAGGTTGGGGTTTCCGTGCCTGGTGTCTCTGCCTCCACGCTCAGGGTTCCTGCGGCGTCGTGTTGTAGGCGTGTCGCTTAGACATCCAGACTCAGGTCTTACAGGGTTTGTTCTGAAAAACACGCGTCTTTTACGAGATGAGCCGGTGTGTTCCCAGGTGCTGCGTGCCCTCGGCTGTCTTCCGCCATCTGGCTCTGTGTCCTACTCACTGTGGTCTCTGTCCACGCCTTCCCTCTGCTCTCCTTCCCCGCTTCACAGCGTTGAACCAGGTCTTCCCGCGTCCACGCCCCCTTGTCATGGCGTGCAGGCCTGCGGTTACACGTTCAGTGCTGGGCCTTCTGTGTGTCCACTCAGGTGCTTCACGTCGAGGCTGGAAACATCCCCTCCTCCTCCGGAGAACGCGAGGATTTCAGAGTCTCAACTCGGACGGTCTACCTGCCAATTTTTATCTAATTTTTGTCAAGTAGGTTAGTTCTTGCTTATATTTAACCCCCCCCCCCCCCCCGCAAATTGCCCTAGCCAGTTTGGTTCAGTGGATAGAGCGTCAGCCCATGTGCTGAAGGATCCCAGGTTCGATTCTGGTCAAGGGCACATACCTCCATTGCAGGCTCCATCCCCAGCCCCGGTTGGGGTGCATGTGGGAGGTAACCAATCTTTCTCACATTGATGTTTCTCTCTCTCTCTGTCTCTCCCCCCTCTCTCTAAAAATCAATGGTAAAATATCCTCGGGTAAGGATTAATCAAATAATCTATACTAATAAAAGGGTAATATGCAAATTGATCACAATGCCCTCATAGTAAGACCAAACAGCAGGCTGCATGGGGCAACCGGGCCAGCAGGGGGGTTAGTGAGGGACAACCAAATGACTGAACAGCAGGCTGTGTGGGGCAACCAGGCCGGCAGGAGTGGCAGTGAGGGGTGACCAGGCCAGCGGGGGAGGGGAGTACTTAGGGGTACTTAGGGGCGACCAGGCCGATGCGGGGGAGGGCAGTTGGGGGCAACCAGGCTGGCAGGCTGGGAAGTTAGGGGTGATCAGACCGGCAGGCAGAGGGGGTTAGGGGTGATTAGGCTGGCAGAGGTGGGGCAGTTAGGGTGATCAGGCAGGCAGGCAGGTAAGCAGTTAGGAGCCAGTGGTCCTGGATTGTGAGAGGGATGTCCAAGGGGTCCCGGATTGGAGAGGGTACAGGCTAGGCTGAGGGAACACCCCCCCAGTGCATAAATTTTGTGCACCAGGCCTCTAGTAATAATAATAAAATAAAATCCCCCCAAATCATCATTTTCTTTTCATTTCTACAAACAAGTTTATTTCTGTAGATTTAGCAACCTATTTCCTAATTTAATTTCTCAGCATCGCTTCTTGACCCCCTCCTTTTGTACTGGCTGTGATATTGTTCTTTTTGAGGTAGGTTCTTTATTAAGGTCCATAATCTCATATACGAATTTCTGAAATTCAGAAAGCTTTGAGAACCAAAGCTTATTAACAACACTGGTGGCCCAGAGCACGGATTCGTGCACATTGAAAGGAAATTAATTAGAAGAAATATTTTAATATCGGACTCTCTCCTCTCTGGTTCCGGGGTGCGTCATCTGAGAACTGCCCCTGCCAACTCACCACAGCTCAGCAGCTCCTGTGTTGAGCGTCTGCCCCCCTGGTGGTCAGTGCGTGTCATACCTACCAGCCGGTCGGCCTTTTATATCTGTAGATGTTCTAGAAATGTGAGTGTATTTGGTGGGGTCAGATGGGATGCCTTCCTAAAACCCAGAAACTCTGAGGCCTCCTTCCACGCCAGCTCAGTGCTGTGTTGTGAGGCGTGATTCCACCCTGTGGGATCATGGACACCCTAGGCCTGTGTCCCCCAGTCTGAGAGGTGCCAGGCCATGCCCAGCCTTTCCAGATGCTTCCGTTCCGAACCAATCGCTCCTTCCTCCAGAACTCACCCCTGTCAATCAGGCCGGTGACCACAGCTGCTCGCCGTGCTTGTCCCACGCCCTGGCCTCTGTGGACAGACTCACACCCTTCTCCGCTGCCTATCGGGCAGTGCCTGTGGGACTATACCCCTTAGACCCAGGCCTGGCTACGTCTTGAGGAGACGCAGGGCGGGGAACCTCGTCATTCTTCCTTCCTTTCTAGATCATCAGTGGAAAACACACGAAATGCTACATGATACGCACAGCCTGCTCCAGACGTGTGAGGAGGCAGCTGTGTGCCTGTGTGCTGAGGAGACAGGATCCCCTTCGGGGGCCGAAGGGAGATCACTGTGGGGTTAGCCTTTCCTGTGGCTTACCTTCTTCTACCGCAGGCTCCTTGTTTTCAGCTCAGACAGGCAAGGCTGGGGAGCGAGCAGGACATCCATCCCACACTCCTGCTGCTCCCCTTCTCCTCAGTCGGCCACTTCCGTGCAGGAAGGCTGAGAGCGGTAAAGGGCGTTGACTTAAAACCAGAGGGTTTTCAACAGCCTTTCGGGCGATGACCCTTTCGGTGCCTCGGTCTTTGGACGTGACCGGTACCCCCCAGAGCCCTGGGCCTTTCAAACTGTCCCCGCGGGAGACACGCGATTCGCCCCGAGGCTGGGCCTGCCCACAGCTGCCAGCCGCTCTTTGGGGTCGGGCAGCAGAGCGGGGCCGGTCAGCCCAGGCCACTCAGGAGCCCAGGGCGTGGACATGGGCAGGGCCAAGCTGCCTGCGGCTCCGCAGTGTCCCCGCGGGGCAGGGAGCGGCCAGTGACCGGAGCTCAGGCTGCGTTGTAGGGGGGCTGAGTTACTGTCAGATCTGCCTTCACCAGAGCTGTCCATCTGTCCTTCCTCTGAGGGGCGGGCAGCGGGCAGCGGGCAGCACCAGGGGGCAGCGTCGGGTGCTGGGGCCACGGGGCTCCGCTACCCGATGAGTGCTCAGCAGGGCCGCCTCGGAACCCCAAGAACACGGGCATCAAGTATCGATGCCTCTGACGCCCCCTCCTTCCATCAAAGGGCCCCTCCTTGTCTCTCGCTCTCGTCGGCCCCCTCTCCCCCCGCCTCCCAGCCGGCCTGCTGCGTTTCCCCTCCTCTCATCCTCCCCGCAGTCCTCCTCGGTTCCAAAAGGCTTTCATTTGGGAGACGTGATGGGGTGTGGGGTGAAGAGGCATCAGGAAATGATGCCAGCGGCGGCTTTTATGTGTGCGAAGGAGGCATAGATCACCCCGCAGCAGCCGCGCCTTCTTCTTTCTTCCTTTTCGCGAAATTTATTACCTTTTTAGTCCTGGAGAAACACAGTACACGCGTAGATTTTTCCGTGTGAAAGGTTCACGTCTACCGCTCCAGCGGGCGTCCTCTGTGACCCTCCCCATCTGCTCGGCTCTTTGGGAGCCACCCAGGAAACGGGCTGGGTGGGCCCGGCCCTCCTGGCCCTTCTCGGTGGGCCGCGTGCGTCGCTAAGGACGCAGGGCAGCGTTCTGTGTCTGCGTGAGCGTGTGTGACGTGCTGTGGGGGGTGTGCAAACTGACGGCCCTCTGTGAGTTATTCTACACTCGCCTGTCTCTCAGCATCGCCACACCAGCTCTTGGAGACGCGCCTCGTCCTTCTCGTTGTTACCGGGCGCTGCGTGGTTTCGAGTGTACACACGGTTGTTGCCCATCCCTTATCTCCTTCGCTCACAGAACCCGAAGACACGGGTGGCTCGGCTCAGGCTGTCCTAACAGAATGCCGCGGGCTGGTGGCGTAAGCAGCAGAAATGTGTTCTCTGGTGGTTCTGGAGGCTGACGTCCAAGATCCAGGTGCCGGCATGTTTGGTTCCTGGTGCGGGCTCTCCGCCTTCTCTGTGTCCACGGGAACCTCTTATTTGCATGCCCAAGGGGGAGGCGTGAGGGAGGAGATGAGATGAGGTGGGATGGAGGAGAGAAAGATGGGGAGGAGGATAGAGAGAAAGGGAAAGCGATCTCTCCTCCTCTTCTTATAAGGCCACCAATCCAATTGAATGAGGGCCCCACCCTTCTGAGCCCATTTAACCTTAATCACCTCCGAAAACCCTATCCCCCAGACTGTCACATTGAGGTTAGGGCCCCAACATATGAATCTGGCTGTGAGACACATTCAGTCTGTAGCAGTTGGGGTGGCAAGCAAATGCCCTGGAAGGCACCCCCTTTGCACCGCATGCCCAACCCATCACGTGCTCAGTACTAGCTGTGAGGAGCTTACCGCTTTCGCAGAAGGTACCACTGATGAGCAAGGTGATCTTGGACACATGTTCTGTCCCATGAAGACGAAACTAGCTTGAGTGTGTTGGGCATTCATTGCATGCCGGGCATGGTTCCAGACCTTTCTGTGCATCGCTCACATACGCCTCCCAACCGTAGGAGGTAGGTCCCATTACTACCCCATTTTCTAGGTCAGGAAGCTGATGCATGAGAGGGGGAGCAGGTCCCCGCGGCCGTGCAGCTAGAGAGCGGCAGAGGTGGGACGTCACGCAGCCCGGTGGTCCTGAGCCCTGGCTCTCCCTCAGCTGGTGCACGCTCACCGCCAACAAGCTGTCGCCATTGCTACTGCCTCGTTCCCATCCTCATCGCAGGCCCACGGGAGCCTCCGCTCGGCACAGGCAGGCGGTCCCTGCAGGCAGGTGGCCTATGCTTGGGGTTTGCCTGTCCACCCTGCCATCTGCTGGTTGGGTGCCCTTAAACCTCTCTGAGCCAGAGCTTTCTCCTCTTTCAAATAAAAACAATGATGCCTACCTCATAGGATGGCGTGGGAGATGAATTAAAATAAAACAAAATAATGGTGATTTAAAAATAGTTTCCCGTTGCAGAAGAGTTTGGTCCCGGGTGGCAAGAAATGAGACTCGTCCTTGCCTGGTACGATTTTCATACCCAGCCCTAATGGCAACATCCCTGTGCCAGGCACTGTGCCGGCGACTTGTCACACCCCAGGGTGAGAGAACCTTGACAGCAGCCCCTTGGGGGTCGCCTCGATATAAGTGAGGAGCCTGAAGCATCGAGAGTTAAATGAATTGCCCAGGTCCCACGTTGGAAAAGGAAGGAGCCAGGCCTCAATCCTGGCCCATCTGGCCGCAAGGCTTCCGTGTTTTATCTTGAAAGAGAAATCAGCGTGGACCTGCTGTTTCTCTCCCGTGACCCACTCAGGAGCACGGGGAAGCGGGACCCGGCGATTCCTGCTCCCTTTCAGACCCCAGAGGAAGGGGCTGGTGATCCAGCTGCTGCCCATATGACCGTCCTTGCAGAAGCTGGATGGGGTGTTTGCACGTATGCGTGTGTGCTGCCTGCATGCTGCTGAGAAGCATGGGGCTCACGACATGTGGGGTGTCCGAGAGCAGAGAGCGTGCAGGGAAGCAGAGAGGGCCGCACGCACCCCACCCCTCCCCCTGCAGGGCCCTGGACATCTCCCTCACCTCCCAGGACCCCCACGTTTGAAACCTCAGGAAGATAAGGCATCAGCAGGCCTGAGTGACGGCTGCCCTCAGGAATCACACGGCAATTCTCGTCCACCACTCTGTCTTCTCCCACCACGCTGGCTAAGGCCGGGTTTCGGGCTCGGCGCCTTTGTCTGTCTCTGAGCTGGTTAGGGTTGAACTCTGGGGGGCTGTCCCCAAAGAAAAGCCCACGCTGAGCCATCTGGGGGGCTTCGGTCTGAGTCTGGCTCTCACACTTGCTCCTTGTGGGTGACCTTAGGCAAGTCGTTTGTCTCCATAAGCCTGGGTGGCCCCCTCTGGAGGAAGCGGTGGCTGCTCAAATTTAAGGGGGCGGGGGGCGGGGGCGCTGGCTGGTGTCTGGTGTCCAGGCTCAGCTCAGCACAGAGCTGGGCTCTCTGCAAATGAGCCGCCTCTCTGCTTCCATTTGCTCTTCGGTGTCTTTAAAAAAACAAACATTTTTATGATTTCAGAGAGAAAGGGAGGAGAAAGAGATAGAAACATCAATGATGAGAGACAATCATGGATGGGCTGCCTCCTGCACCCCCCATCCCCACTGGAAATCGAGCCCGCAACCCGGGCATGTGCCCTGATCTGGAACCCAACCATGACCTCCTCATTCAGAGGGGCTCTTTTCAGACCTCCCAATGCCACACTCGCCGGACCAAGGCCCTGCTGCCCAGGCCTCTTCCCCTGGCTGGGGCTCTGGGAGGGCCTAGGAGGGTCCTGGCTTCGGAAGTGCATTAGCATCCTCAGGGTCAAGGGTGAGAGCCTGCAGCAGAGGAAAGGGAGGCTCGGGCGTCAGGCTCAGCTCAGCGTATCTTGCTCCCCAGGGTCCCGGTTCCTTAAGGTGTTGGACCAGACGGAGTGGCTTGGAGAGACTGTCACATTCCGAGCCTTTCAGAACACGGAAACCGGGTCCAAGGAAACAGATGCCTCCAAACCAGTGCTCCAAACCAGGTTCTCCCTCTCCAGATCCCCCAAGAAAATCTCACGTCACATAGGATCGAACATGCGTGGTATTGTCACTCATTCTCTCCAAATATATTCAGAATCCAGCCCTCTCTTTCCACCTTCACGGCTCCCACCTCGCCAAGTCCCCGTGACCTCTCACCTGGATTGCCACCGTAGCCCCTCACTGGCCCCGCTGCACTCAGGCAGCAGGTCAAGCCCTTCCGCTGCTCTAACACCTTCAGTGGCTCCCCATTTCCTCGTTCCTACTTCAGACCGTCTCCTCTCCCAGCACTCCCAGCCTCGCCTCCCTATCCCCTTCTGTTCTTTTGCTCGTGGCTCTTGCAGCTTCTGATATGTTTCTGATTCCGTGTGGCTGTGGTTGCTGTGTTTACTCTTTGTCTCCTTCGCGGAGTGTGCTCTCCAGCAGGGCTGTCTTCGGGGGAGGCTGACATGTAGACAGAGAACGGCAGTGCCGAGTGTTACGGCCTGGGAGAGACGGGGGCGCTGAGTGGCGGGGCCCAGAGGAGCGGGGAGGGCCTACCTTGGGGTGAAAGGGTTGATGTTCTGCATAGAGCAAACGTGACGCTCCAACAATTTTCTAATCCTACGTGGAAAGCATGACGCACTTACATTCAATACAGGTATGCCACCATTATTTTAAAAATCAGTACTCGATATTTATAATGTCAGGGCTACATAAATATTGTTCACTGCTAAGCCATAGGGTTCATGAATTTTCTTCCCTCTGTTAATAACTGCTTACCAAGTAGCTAATGGTTGCCTTGTTTTATTATTATTATTATTATTATTATTATTATTATTATTATTTTAATCCTCACCTGAGGATATTTTTCCATTGATTTTTAGAGCATGGAAGAGAGAGGAAAAGACAGAGAGAAATATCAGTATGAGAGAGACACATCGATTGGTTGCCTCCTGCATACACCCCGACCAGGGCCAGGGCCAGGGAGGAGCCTGCAACCGAGGTTCGAGCCTGTGACCGGAATCGAACCCAGGACCCTTCGGCCCACCGGCCGACAGCCTATCCATTGAGCCACACCGGCCAGGGTGCCTTGTTTTGCAAATCGTCTTTTTCTATGGATCCCAAGCGTTTTTGCCAGACGTGTGTTTCCTCCGGATGCATTCCCACACATTGGCTCGCTGATGGGTTCCCTGATTAGCTTCTCCCGTGTGCCGGTTGTCCCCCAGATCTGCTGCCCAGCTGCCACCCTGGAGGTCTCCTTGGTCCTGCGTTAAGTGACTAATTGGTGGGCTCCGTGTTGCTGTGGACGGAGTTGGATCCCTCCAGATTCGTCTGTTGAGGCCCTAACCCTTCATGTGACTGCATTTAGAGGGAGGCTCTGAGGAGGATGAAGGGGAGATGACGTCAGAAGGGTGAGGGCGCACTCAGGGGGTTGGCGGCCTTCTGCGGAGGGGAGGAGAGAGGTCTTTCCCCAGCGCACGCCCCGAGGAAAGGCCACTGCAGGCACAGCGAGGGGGCAGCCGCGTGCACCGAACCCCAAGTGGCTGGCACCTTGAGCTTGGGCTTCCAGCCTCCGGAAGTCCTATATAATAAAAGCCTAATATGCTAGGTGTCCGACTGTTGGACTGTTCGACCAGTTGCTATGACACACACTGACCACCAGGGGGCAGGTGCTCCTATAGGTAGGTTAGCTTGCTGCTGGGGTCTGGCCGATCAGGACTGGGTGAGACAGGCCAGACATGCCCTGGAGCCCTCTCGTACTCCCTCCCGGCTGGCCAACCTCCTGGGTCCCTCCCTGACCCTGATCATGCACCAGTGGGGTCCCTCGGCCTGGCCTGCACCCTCTATCAATTCAGGACCCCTCAGGGGATGTCAGAGAGCCGGTGTTGGCCTGATCCCTGCAGGCCAGGCCGAGGGACCCCACTGGAGCACAACTCTGTGCACCGGGCCTCCAGTAAGAAAATAAACTGGGTTGCTGAAGCCACCAGGCCTGTGGTATCTCCTTATGGTGGCCCAAGCCGATGAAGGACGCATGCCTGCCTCTTGGGTGGCTTACGCCCTCATCCTGGAGGAGGGCAATGTCTAGACCAGTGATGGGCAACCTTTTGAGCTTGGTGTGTCAAACTTCGCCAAAAAACTGAGCATAACTCGGGTAGTGTGTCACTTTGAGGAAAAAACTAACTCCAAGACTCTAGTCACAAATGTTTCATCCTCGGCATGCGGCCACGTGTCATCAGAAATGGCTACGCGTGTCAGTGCTGACACGCGTGTCATAGGTTCGCCATCACTGGTCTAGTAGCTTCCTCAGACATGGTGCATTTTTTGACGCCTTCCACATCTACAACTGCATTTAGTCTGTCCTCACACTCCACTGCTGCTGTGCCTGGGTATATCATGTTTGGTTGGCAATCATTTTCCTTGGAATGCTGAAGGCATTGCTCCATCACTTCTTACCTTCCAAAAATATTAAGACATTCAGCCCATTATGATTCATGATTCTTTGTCTATGACCTGCCCCCACCTCCTGGGAGCATTGGAAATCCCTTTCTCTCTGTTTTGTTTTTTAATTTCTTGCTGAGGTGCCTCGGTGAAGACCTTTTATTCTTACTGTGAGCTAGGTGTTCAGTGAGCCATTCCAATAAGGAGACTCATTTGATTACATTCTGCCAAATTTAATTGTATTATTTGATATATTTTTTCTTTCTCTTTTTGCAGTTCTCTCGTTTTCTAGAAATCCTAATAATTCAATATTTTACCTCCTGAGTTGGCCCCTCGTTTCTGTGGTTCTTCCGCTTTCCAGCCCTTTGTCTTTCTGCTGTGCTTTCGAAAAGGCTCCTCGGTTACATCTGTCAGCCCTCCATGAATTGTTCCGTGGTGGAGGTTTTACTTTCTACGAGCCCGTAAGTGACGCCCCGTGTGGAAGGCAGGGCCGCTTTTATCTCTCCGAGGACATTAATTAGTGCTTTTGAAGTCGAGGCTTCCTACACGGGCCTTTGTTCTGTCCGCCGCTCTCAGCGCTTTCCTGGGGCCTGCTGACTCCTGGCTGCCTGCTCACTTTTAAGAACAAAGCACTAAAAGCCAACTGGAAGCTTCGGGTGCAGGGTGGGCCTCGCTGACGGGGAGCCTCCTTACAGGGACCCCACGTGCGAGTAGTTGCAGTTAACTTTGTCTCAGAGAGTCCGCTTCCCAGAGAGGCCTGCCCCCCGCGCATACCCGTGGAAGATGCTGCCTGCATCCTGGGAACCAGAGGGCGAGGGCCAGGGTCCCACCGCTTAGGATGCCCCTCTTCCCTAACCCCTCAGCTGGGCCTGGCTCCCGTGGTTCTCACCCTCCCGGATGCAGTGTCTTCAGAGATTAGCCTTTACCTGCTGCGAGCATGTGGGATGGGTACCACATGGCGGAGCGTGCCGGGGAAGGAACGAGGGGGTTCTAACTGCTCTCAGCGTGGCTGCCGGACCCGCCTTCTTGTTTTAACACTAACCTTGCTCCTAACCCTTAGCGGTGTCTGCTGCCTGCAACTCCTGAGTCTCCTGGGGTCTGGCTCCTGAATCGGCTGGATTTTTGAGCCTGGCCTCGCCCGCCCTCCTCCCAGCAGCCACTGCTCTGCCAGGTCAGTTACTCTCGTCCATCCCATAATGCACAGGGCGCGTTGGCCTCCTGCAGCCCAGCTCTCCCTGCCCAGTTCTCTTGTGTTTTCTTGTGGGTCACACTTCATTATTCCTTTATGGTCACTTTAGAAGGCGTTGGAGAGAGAAGAGGTAAACGTGTGTATTACTTCTCTATAGTTTTTAAAAGTCGGTTCATGGGTGTCTTTAGCTCACAAGTGTTCTTTTCTCTGAAACACACACACACACACACACATACACACACACACACACAATTCAGTTAAAGGGAGCATCAAACCTGCCAACAGAGACCACGTACGCGCCCATGCAAATGAGCGAATCAGCAGCAGCCATTAGCAACCTGGTGTCCGTGTCGTGTGTGAAAGCGTTTGTAGCAGGTGCATTTAGAAACATGCTTTGATTAATAATAATAATAATAGCCGAAACCGGTTTGGCTTAATGGATAGAGCGTCGGTCTGCGGACTGAAGGGTCCCGGGTTCAATTCCGGTCAAGGGCATGTACATTGGCTGCGGGCACATCCCTGGTAGGGGGTGTGCAGGAGGCAGCTGGTGGATGATTCTCTCTCATCGATGTTTCTAGCTCTCTATCCCTCTCCCTTCCTCTCTGTAAAAATCAATAAAAAATATATTTAAAATAATAATAATAATAATAATAATAATAGAGTAATAATAACCGCAGTGCGTAATAACTACCATGACGACGTCACCTCGTCTGACCGTGAGTGGCGCCTTTCTGGGTTGGTTCTTGCAGTAGCTGGCGGCCTCTGTCTGAGGCGTGGAGGAGCCAGGCTGGGGACGGGGCCTTCTGTCTTGGCCACAGTGAGTGGGCATCGTGATGGGTGATGGCGGCCCCAATCCTGCTGAGCTCCCTCTGCTTGGGAGGTGGGGTCCACCAGCTTTCTGTGTTGGTCTGATGCTCCAGGTCCCTGCTCCAGCTCCATGTGTGTCCACGTGTGTCCGTGTGCGTGCGTGTGTGTGTGTGTGCGTGTGTGTGCGTGTGCGTGTGTGCGTGTGTGTGTGTATGTGTGTGAGTGTGTGTTGGGAAATCTGGTTCTTCCCTGAGTCCTGAAGCTTCTGTCCCAGGGCAGGACCCTCCTCCTCGTGCCCCTGCTCTCCCCCCGGACCTCCCGCTCCCCGCCACGGCCGCCGCCAAGATGCAAACATGCGCCTACTTCTCCGGAAGCCGGGCCCACGCCCGGGTGAGGAAAGGGCTGCTCTGAGCTGCTGCTTCGTGAGCTGCGGAGAGGACAAGAGTGTGTGTGTGGGGGGCTTACCCCACTCCATGTTCAGACTGGATAAATGACTGGAAGCTGTCAGCGCTAGAGGAACCTTTATAAAATGCTCACTATGTGCTGGGCACATAGTAGGCACTTTATGCCTCCCCCAACACTAGGGGTAGAGACTCTTACCATGTTCACTTCACAGACCAGCCTCGCAGAGGTGGGAGACTCACCCAGGTCTCCACGTGGGGGAGCCTGGACTCCAACCCAGGAGAGGAAAGTGGGGCGAGGCCCTGGCACACGGGGGGTTGCTGATCAGGGAAGAAAGGAGAGGCATACCCTGAGAAATGAACCCAAGCGTGCGCTTTGGGGAGACCGGAGAGAGTCCTGGCGGAGCCCACGCCAGGCGCGTAGGGGCGCTGTCTTGCCTCTGAAGCGAGTAACCACAGCGCCTCCCGCCTGGCTTTGGAGAAAACCCCAAGAGTCAGGCATGGAGTTTGGGGCTCTGCCCGCCCCAGGGAGGCCCACGGGAGGAGGCTGGAGGACGGAGGACGCCCGTGCCAGGGACACGCCAGCCTCGACCCGGAGGAAGGCGGGGGACCGCCTGCAGAACTCAGTTTCCCCGCAGAGAGCAGGCGCCCGCCCTCTGGGCTGCTTTTCGGCGTAAGGATCGTGAAGGTAGGAGGCCGCCCGGTCACGGCTGACTGGCCTCCCTCGGCATATCTGATAGGGCTCGCCTATCGCTCCTGCTCTGCCTCGGATTGTGACAAAAGGAAAGTATTTATTACCAGCAGACAGAGCCCTCGGGCCAGCGCCGTCAGCTCCGACCGGCCTGTCAGCCCGGCCTGTGGAATTAAAGGCAGTTTTGTTTTTATCTATTTGCATGGAAGCTTTCCAGAGAAAACAGCACGTTTCGTGACCTGCGCACTGGGTATCATGTTAATTAGGTTTGAAGACTCATATATTGTTTTCATAAGGGCTATTACATTTTCTCTAATCAAATTAAGGGAAAAATAAGGATGCACGGCAATAATATTTATTATTAATACCAGACTCCAGAGGCGCCCAGAAAGTTACATCGGAGAGGAGAAAGCCTGGAAGACGGCCTGGGCTTAGGGCGACTCTCAGGGTGCGAGTCCTCTGGATGCTTTGGAGCAGGAGAGAGTGAAAAACAGACCCCCTTGCGGGAGAACGGGGGCTAGTCCCTGGTCACACGGAGCGTTCGGGGGCGTCCACCACCGTTTCCTTCAGTGCTTTTCTCCAAATCGCAGCTACTTCGCTCCGAGGCGAACGTTTGACTTGGGTTTCATGTGGATTCAAATGTAGCAGCTGGGCCCGGCCGGCGTGGCTCCGTGGTTGAGCGTCAAACTATGAACCAGGAGGTCACGGTTCAATTCCCGGTCAGGGCATATGTCCGGGTTGCGGGCTCGATCCCCAGTAGGGGGCGTGCAGGAGGCAGCCGATCCATGATTCTCTCTCATCATTGATGTTTCTCTCTCCCTCTCCCTCTCCCTCTCCCTTCCTCTCTGAGATCAATACAAATATATTTTAAAAACAAACAAAACAAAAAAACAAAGGTTGCAGCAGCTGCGATTTTAGTTTAACGAAGAGATAGTTTTCCATCCCCCGCGTCCTGGTGTGAGGAAGCCACGTGTGGCAGGCAGAGCGAAGGCGTGGCCCCTGGGAGGAAAAGTCTCATGTGGAGAGAAGGTGGTGACGGGGGTGTCCCACATGAGCACACGGGACAAGAACACGTGTATCCCCCGGGCAGCCCCTTCTGGAAACTGGGTTGAGTCATGCTGGATTCTTCTAGCAGTGGTCGGCAAACTGCGGCTCACAAGCCTCATGTGGCTCTTTGGCCCCTTGAGTGTGGCTCTTCCACAAAATACCACGGCCGGGGTGAGTCTATGTTGAAGAAGTGGCATTAGAAGAAGTTTAACTTTAAAAAATTTGGCTCTCCAAGGAAATTTCAATTGTTGTGCTGTTGATATTTGGCTCTGCTGACTCATGAGTTTGCCGACCACTGGTCCTAGGGAGAGGGAGAGCAGGCCCGGGCCGGGGGCCTAGCTGAGGCGTAGAACTGGCTCCCCGAGCTCACGGCTGCAGTGTGCATTGGCACTTGGGGCCACACTCACCACCATTTCCCCTTCCTAGTGGTACTCCGATTTCCTTGAGGGGCACCTCCTTGGGGTGCAGTCTTGGGGGCCGATGGGATCCTGGCACTTGCCCTCCCGCTACGGGAGCAGGCGACTCCCGGAGGGCCCTTCCTCTCCCGCCTGCCCTGAGAGCCAGGCTCCGGCTCCCGGCCCTGGCCTCGGGGGGCGCCCGGTGGAAACCCTGCCTGGAAGACACGCATTCGCAGGGACCGCCTGACCATCGGGCAGCCCGTTCCCAGCTGGCCTGGCTCCCGGGTGGTCTCGAGGCCCCGTGTCCTTCCCAGGACGCCCCTTTCTCTCTGGTCGGCCAGATTGCTTCTGCTGCGTGTGCCCGGGGGCTCCCCGCGCTGCAGGGGCCGTGGCACGGAGCTGGGGTGTGTGGGGGGCGGAGAGGCCGGCAGATCTGGCACCTCGTGGCTGGGCCTCTATCGGGCTGACTGGGACAGCACTGGGCTGGGCGTCAGGCTCCCCCACTCTGTCCCACGGGGAGACCTTGACCTCCCCGCCTCATCTGCACGGGGGGGGGGGGCAGGTGCTTGGTATGTCACAATAGTAACAACTGTAATTTTTAAAAATATGTTTTTATTGATTTCAGAGAGGAGGGAGAGGGAGAGAGAAATAGAAACATCAGTGATGAGAGAGAATCATTGATCGGCTGCCTCCTGCACACCCCCCACTGGAGATCGAGCCCACAACCCGGGCATGTGCCCTTGACCAGAATCAAACCCAGGACTCTTCAGTCTGCAGGCTGATGCTCACTGAGGCACAACTGTAATTTGTTTTGTACTTTTTTTAAAAAAATACATTTTTACTGATTTCAGAGAGGAAGGGAACCAGAGAGGGAGGGATAGAAACATCAATAATGAGAGAGAATCATGGATCGGCTGCCTCCTGCACGCCCCACACTGGGGATCGAACCCGCTACCCGGGCCTGTGCCCTGACCTGGAATCAAACCCGTGACCTCCTGGTTCATAGGCGGACGCTCAACCACGGAGCCACGCCGGCCGGCAGAACAACTGTAAGTTGTCGCCTGCGCTGCAGGGGCGGGCCCTGTGCTGCGTCACATGCCACCCGGGGACGGCACTCCCTCAGTCTCTGCATTAGAGAGGAGCAAGCCCAAGTTTAGGGGGCAGGGCGCCTCCCCTGAGGTCAGATTGCCGAGGTGACGTACAGGGCCTCACCTGCGTCTCCCTAGGTCCCCTAAAGGTCTCCGAAGACTCCTCGGCGACTGTCGCTGCTCAGGGTTCCCAGCACGTGGGCTTTCAGGGCTGAAACCAGGACAGTCCTGGGCACACGGGGGGGGTTGGTCGCCCCCCCCAGCTCCGTCCCGCCCGATGCTCCGTGGCGCTGGCATGGCGTGGGATCTGCGTGTGCCGGGGAGCATTGGACACAGATGAGAACGAGCTTCCAGTTCTCAAACCTCAGAGTAACGGCAAAACCCAAATGGGGTTTCGGGTGCCACGTTCAATCACAGCGGAACCCCGTTCTGTTTCGCCTGCGTCCCTCCGTGGGCAAAGGAAGTCCCAGCTCTTCCAACAACTCCTGGTCCGATCAGCCTACCCCTCAATCACGGCACGAGCGGCCCTTCATCCCGCTTCTCCGTCCCGGCCACACTGAAACCCGTCCTCACCATCGGCCCCGGACCCCACACCGACATTTCCAGCCGTGGAGCACTCCGTGGCTGACGGTGCCCATGCCGTTTGAATGCTGAGGGAAGTGAACTCAGTTTTCCCACCGGCTCCTGCTCTAACGGTCTCCTCTGAGGCCCGGCCGGCAGAGTTCGTAGGGTCTGGTTCCTTCATCGGCCCCTGTCATCCCACCATGAACTGATTTATTGACTCACCAGACATCTATTGAGCACCTACTGTGTGCCAGTCCCTGAGCTAAGGACCAGGAGACCAGAGAGAAGCATGTGGAGCAATGCTCTTGAGTTGCCTCAACCAGCCATTCCCACGCAAAGCAGCAGCGGGGAGGTCGGCAGGGTGGAGTGAAGAGCGGGAGGCGGACTGGGGAGCTGGGGTTTCCCAAGGCAGCAGGTGGCTGGCTGTCCGGTGCCCGGCCCTCGCATGGCCCTGTTCCTGTCATCATTCTGCTGTTCATAACGCCTTGTGCAGTGCTGGACGCACAGTAGGTGCAAAGCTTCGGTTGGCCATGTCCTGATGCAGCGGCGGGGGCTGCTAAGCGGGCGAAAAGCTTTGCGGGAGCAGAAGCTTCCTCTAAAAATGTGCCGAGCCGTCCTCTCCCCACGCGAGGGGTTCTGCTTTCCGAACCCCCGGGACACATGCGTTCCCCGACATAGAGTTTTCTAGAATTGGCCCCTATGGGTTCAGTCCGGTGTTGCGGCCAGCCAATCAGAGGGAGCCGCAGGCTGCAGCCTCTCTTTGGAGCTGGGGGGGTAAGGACAGGGTAAGAAATGTCACAAAGGTTAGAAGAGTGTCCGCCATTCCATACGAAGAGCGGGCCTCGGGGGGCGGAGAGACTCCGCCTGGGGGTTGGAAGGCCTGGGTTCCGGGGGGTGGGGGGAGTAAACAAACCCACAACCCTGGAATGGGTCACGTGGGTTTCCACACCAAAGTAAACAGCAGAGATTAAGCTGCTGGGTGTTCCCAATCCTCTTTGGGACCGAGTCCCTGGACGTCAATGTGGGTTGTCAAAGGCCTCCTTCTGAGCGAGGCCTCACACCCGCCGCCCGCCGCCCGCCGCCCGTCAATCAGCCAGAACTAATCTTACAGCCACACGGGCTGGAGAGCCACAGGCTGCTCAGGGGCCTCTGTGCTTTAATTAAAAGCCTTTGACGGATTCTCAAACACTAACAAGGCCCGGGCACCCGACGTGTTTCATATTTGCCATCGGGTGGCCCCGGTCTGGTTGGCTCCCAGCTCCTTAAGGTCGCGCTATTGCAGGTAAGGCCAGGTAGGGCCCCCCGGCCCCCGACTTCGGGCACCTTCTCGGGCAGTATTCCCTCGGGGACCCCTCCCTGCTGTGCGAAGTGGTGCTGTCCATCTGGGACACAGCGGACACTCCTCAGACAGCTGGACTCTGCCGGATTCATTGCAGCCGTTCAAAGCCAACGCCAGCCCCCAGTGCGAACCGCGGCCGGTGACCGGTCTGTACCAGCACCTGCGGGCGCGTCCATTCTGCTTGGCCAATCCCACACCACTGTGGCTGGGGAACACTTTGAACTGGACTTCTGTTGTCGGCTGCTCCAACCTCGTCCTGTCTCTGCCCCTGCCCCATCCCGTCTGCTCCGGGGACTGCTAGGCAGGAGGGACGGAGAAGCGCATTCCCAGCTGACCGCCGGCCCCGAGGCCAGGCCCTGGCCTAGATGTGCAACTTCCCGCAGCAGAAGTAAAGCCAAAGTCCTTGGCCACCTGATCTTGACCTCTTGCTCCAGCCTCTTCCTCCGCTTCACTCCATCCGCCCTCTCTTCCCAATCCCCTCCCAGGGGGCCACGGGGGGCTCACACACATGGTCTCCCAGCCTTTCCGCTGCCCCCTGGGTCCCACTTCCCACACGGCCTCACGTCCCACCGCCTGCTGAGGTCCTGAGCATCCCACGTGGGACAGACCCCGCGCGCCCCCTCTCCTCGCCCCCGGGGTGACCTCTGAAGCTCTGAGCAGCTTGCCTTGTCCGAGTGCCTGTGGTGGCTCCAGGGCAGGCCCAGGCCCGAGGTGTCTGCACCCCACGTGTGGACGAGGGCCCAGCGTACGGCAGATCTAATAGATGCTTGGACCGGTTTGTTCAGATGCTGAGGGGTCTCCGAGCTCCAACATCCTAAAGAGTAACGTGTGCGGAGCCTCCAGTCCTCAATCCAGAGTGTGTGGACAGGGAGGGAGGTGAGGCCCCCCAGCGGCTTTCCTCTGGGGTGACTGTCAGACATGTGCTGCACCCGGTGGCTTCGGGAGCCCTGGGGGGAACAGGCCAGTGCCCGGAGCAGGGGCCTCACGGACGCCGTTATCAGGGAGATGCAGATAAGGCCACAGCGCGGTCCCCCCACCCACCGGAGGGGCCAGCGTTAAGACGGACGCTCCCACGTGCTGGCCCAGAGGGACAGCTGCGAGATACCCGGACGCTGCTGGTCGGAGGGGAAGGTGGCGCCTTTGGCTTTGGAAACCCATGAGGCCTCAGCGCCTACAGTCCCATGTACGCATGCTTCATCCCCCAGCGTTTCCACGGCTCCTGTTCACGCAACAGGCATGTGTGCATATGTCCACCCAAGACATGCACAAGTGTTCAGAGCAGCATTCTTCGTAATCGCCCGGACTTGGGAACAGCACCGATGTCCATCAGCTGGTGACGAGCGAGGGGACACGTGGCCTCGCCCCACACTTTGGGTGCCACGTTGGCTGTTGAGTGCATGTCCCGTCTCATGTGCAGGGGTGGCTATGCGCTCAGAGGGGCTGCCGTAACCGCATTTCCTAGGGCCGTGGTCGGCAAACTGCGGCTCGCGAGCCACATGCGGCTCTTTGGCCCCTTGAGTGTGGCTCTTCCACAAAATACCACGGCCTGGGCGAGTCTGTTTTGAAGAAGTGGCGTTAGAAGAAGTTTAAGTTTAAAAAATTCTCCCTCTGCAGAGCACGCCCACGCCCACGGACTCACGTGGTCCTCCCCGGACTCGATCCTCCCTGGACTCAATCCTCCCTGGACTCGGTCCACCCCTGGACCCAGTCCTCCCCTGGACTCAATCCTCCCTGGACTCTGTCCTCCCCTGGACTCAGTCCTCCCCGGACCCGGTCCTCCCCTGGACTCAGTCCTCCCCAGACTCGGCGGTGGCTCCGATGTACAGAGCAGAGCACAAAGGCCCAGCAACTCAGCTGGAGGCAGTCACAGCCTCCTGGCAGGAGCGGCATCCCCCTACCCTCCGGCCCGGCTGCAGATTCCAGCTTCGGGCCCTGGGCGTGTGCCGGCGGTCCTGACAGGCACCCCTGCTCCCTCCCCGGCTCCGTGACGGCCCTGATACCGACCATTCCGCTTTGGTCTCTCCTGGCTGCCCAGCCTCGGCGCCTCGGGACTGTGCGCCTCCCTACACCGTTCAGCCCGGACGGACACGTTGCCTGATGCTGCGGGCGGCGTCCTCCCCCACGGAGCGCTGATGCCACCCCTGCCTGCGCGGTGCCCGCTCACCTTTGTCTGCCACAACCCCGGCGCCCAGTGGGCCCACGGCAGCCGTTCACCAAGTAGCTGTTGTCCTGGGCGCCCCCCCCCCCGCCCCCGCCCCACAAGGCTGATGCTGAGACGGGGGTGAGCGCCGCCGTCGTTTGGGGGCGATCCCAGGAAGCACCAGGAAGGCGCGGGGGCAATAGCAGGAGCTCACTGCGCAGTTACCTGTGGCTCTGAGGCTTGGGCTGCTGGGACCTTGGAGACGTAGGCCAGGCCTCAGAGGCACCCGTCTGAGAGGCAGGGGCCTGCGCCTCCCCGCCTCCCCCAGCTTCCACTCTACTTTCTGCCTCTCCCAGCTTGCCGCGTCTATGGCCTCATGTGCATGGAGTCACACAGTATCTGCCCTTGCGTGTTGGCTGGGATGTATTACACTTGAAAACGCACACGCGTCCTTTGGTCCAAAACTCACAATTCTGGGAATCCGCGTTACAAGCGAAACAGAAGCAGCCGGGCTGACGGACAGGTGTCTCGGAGGTGTGTATCGTAGCCATTTGTGCCAAGGTGGAAAACCTGGAGACACCTCCATCGGGAGAGAATACTGGCTGAAGAGCTAACCCTCACCCACGTTCTGGGATGTCACAGAGCCACTGAGCAGGATGCGTAGATTCCTACGTGCCAGTCTGGGGCAGTGGCCAAGATACGCCAAGTTTAAGCAAAAAAAGAAAAGCAAGTCACAAGTCGTGTTACAGAAGGGGGTTCGCTAACGCCCGGCGTGGAGCTAGCACGCCCTGCCCCTTGGCGCAGGCGCGGTCTGCAGTCCACGCCCGTCGCTGTGCCCACCGCGCAGGCCTCGGACGTTCAGGCCTCGGACATTCAGGCCTCGGAGCAGCGCCTCTTGCTGCTGCCCCTCCCCCAGGCCCAGAGACCAGTAGAACGATCTCATTTTTGTTTAAAAGATATTTTTTATTTAATTTATCTTTATCGTTGAAAGTATTACAGATGTCCCCCGTTTTTCCCCATTGATCCCCTTCACCCTGCACCCGTCCAACACCTCCCCTCCCCCCGCCCCTGGCCGTCACCAGACTATGGTCTGTGTCCATGGGTTATGCCTCTATGCATTTAAGTTCTTGGTTAATCTCTCCCCACCCACCCACCCCTTAAAATATTTTTTTAAATAAAAGAAAAAAAATGCAGCATACTATATGTGTGTGGTGTATGTGTGCATGTATGTTGTATGAGCACGAAGAGGGGTGTGTTGGAATATACCCTGGGAGGATGAGTCCAGGGAGTTGGGGCTTCCCTTTTTCTCTGTTTAACTCTTACATGAAGGCCTATCACTGCTGAAATTAAAATAATAATCATCAATAATCTTACTCCTGGTTATATACGCAAGCGAAGCGAGTATTTATAGCCATCAAAAGACAGTTCTAAGAATGCTCAGAGACACATCATACACATTAGCTTAAAAACAATGGAAACCACCAAATGTCCATCAATAGTAGAATGGATGCGCTATGAGTGGAATACTATACAGCAAGGAAAAGGAACATGCGACTGAGGCCTGCAACAGGACCCAGGGAGACTAGCTGGTGGTGTTAAAGGGCAGGACAGACCTCACAGAGTTTGTTGGGGGAGGGGAGGGGAGGGGAGGGGAGGGGAGTGAGTGGTGATTCTCTCTGCACCAACCCATCACGAGCTGTAGATGTGTGCATGTTAGGGATATATGTCAGCTCTCAGGACCTAAGAAGAGTACTGATCAAGAGAGTGAAGCGCAGGGAGGAGAGGAAGGGAGGCCTGGAGGGAGGGAGGCAGGGAGGGAGGGAGGGAGGATCGCACGGGGAAAGTGACTGAGCAGCCTCTCCGCAGGGCTCCCCTAAGGAGGGAAGCGGCTACGGAAGCAGGAAGGGAAGGGGGGCATGAACCTGACTGGCTGAGGGAAGCGTCCCTCCACTCCAGTTTCTCTGCATTTCAGCAGGGAACCCGCTCAGAGGAAAGCACTGTGCGGGGAGGGGGGTGCGATGGGCTTTGGGGTCACAGACCCTGGCTCTGCTGTCCCCTCGCTGGTCCCCAGGGCACGGCTCGGGGCCTCCCCGGGCGGCCCTCTGCCCTGGCCAGCCCTCCTCGAGGCCGGCGGGAGGGGCCAGACGCCTGCGTCTGCGCCCGGCCCCCGGCAGCCCTCGGGCGCGGCCTCCTTCCCTCCGCGCTGCAGAGCCAGAGATGAGCGTGCTCTGCGAAGCCTCCGGACGGAGGGCTTTTGACAGGTGAAAGCACTTGAGAAAGAAAATCCTTCTCCTAATAGCACGGATGGTCGGAGATTTCTTTAAAAAAACTCAAGCTTTCAACTCGAGCGAGCGTTGGGTGAAATTTAAGCGTTTCTCTGATTATGTATCTAATGTTGCCCAGAAAGGGGAGGGGTGGGAGTAGATAAAAGACTCTTCTTACCCCAAACGCGCCCTTTCCCTTTTCCACATGCTGTGTTTGTGATTATGGGTTTTAGAGCGTTTTTCTTCTTGTATTTCATCAAATACCGCCTCTATCCACATAATTCCCCTTTCCCTGAGAGTTTGCCACAGAGGGGGGCGGGGGGGGGGGGATGGCAGGAGCCTCCGGGCCGGTCCACCATCTCCCGTCTGTGAAATCTCACCCCGCCGTGTGAGAAAAGGCGCCAAAAGGGGGAGGCCCAGGCCTGTGTGTTGGGGGGACGGGACGAGCAGGAGCTGGAAGGCAGAGGCGAGGCGAGGCTTGGGGATCAGGAGGCGGTGCCCACTTTAGGATGCCTTCCTTTGGGGTCTGCAGGCGGAGGGTTCTGCTGCGGGGGGGGGAGGGGGTGTCTCTGGGGTTAGCTGAAGCCTCTGTGATTGGCAGCCGGCGGAGGGAGGCAGCCGTAAGGATGGTCAGAGCAGCGTGGGCGTCACTGGGGAGTGACTCTCGTAGCGCGGCTCAGGCTAGCGCAGCGGTCGGCAAACCGCGGCTCGCGAGCCACACGCGGCTCTTTGGCCCCTTGAGTGTTCTAACGCCACTTCTTCAAAATAGACTCGCCCAGGCCGAAAACCGACGTCTGCGCATGGGCCACGCAGTTTCCATCGCACTGTCCGTGCGAGCCCGCACATGGTATTTTGTGGAAGAGCCACACTCAAGGGGCCAAAGAGCCGCGTGTGGCTCTCGAGCCGCGGTGTGCCGACCCCTGGGCTAGGACCTCCCGGCAGGAACCCTGCGGGCAGTCGGGCTGTTTGTGGGTGTGGCGGGGGAGGCGTGGGGAAGACTCCCCATCTGTCCAGGTCAGGAACTTAGGCAGACACCCCAAAACATAGGCCGCAGAGGGAGCGCCGCCTGGCCACTCGTTGGGCAGGTGGAAGGGTTCCTTGGGATGGTGGCATCTAAACCCCCCTGGCTGCTCCCAGGCCCTGGTCGCCACCCCACCCGCGTGGGGTCGCTGACGTGTCTCCCTCCTCAGGATGGGGACCCCCCGAGAGCCAGGGCCTCTGCATCGCTGTCCCTGGGTCGGCACCAGACGGGCACAGGTAGGTGCTCAGGGGCAGCCACCCAAGGCACGGAACCGGGAGTCAGTGACGCCGTAGGCCAGACGGGTCCCCGCGGTGCCCACAGCCACACGGTGCCACCGAGGACGCCAGCACCGCCGGGGGAGCCGGTGGCAGGTCAGGGGAGGGAGTTCCATGGGGACCCCACTCTTCTAGTCTTCCTGGGAATGCCTCTCTTCTCCCGTTCAGTCCCCCAGCCACCCAAGGAGGAGGCCCATTGCCCCAGCACACAGATGAGGAAACTGAGGCCCCGAGAGGCTGGGGTCTGGCCCCAGGGCATGGCGATGAGCGAGGCAGGCAGCTGGGATAGGACCTGTGCCGCGTCCTGTCCCTCTGCCCTGCGGAGCGCAGCCATGTCCCGGGGCGGAAGGAGGCCGACCCCACAACCAGGGTCGTATCCTCACCTCACCCGGGTGGCTGGCCTGGAAGCCACGGCTGGAGTCTGCTTCCCAGAGAAATCCCATCTGAGGAGGCTCTGCCACTCAGTCTGAGCAGGAGGCCCTGAGCAAAGCCGGGACCAACCTGCTGGCAGAAAGCTCCGCCCCACCTCACCCCCCCCCCCCGCTCCCCCCGCCCCGCCCCGCAGACTCACTCAACTGACCTACGAGCTTGTGCAGGGAAGGCCCCCGTCCGCGGACAGGCTGGCCGCTTACACACACACAGATTCTTAGAGCTCGGCTGTCCATCCAGTACCCTCCCCGGGAGAGAGGCCCAGAGGCCCAGAGAGGGTAACATGGCTGAGGTCAAAGGGCAGCGGGCCAGCAGCAGGGGCGGGCTGTCACCCCCGTCTGACAGGTTCCCTCACAGGTGCAGCAGGGACACTTATCACACAGCAGGAGGTCCCGTCCCCACAGGACGACCTCACCTTCTACTGCGATGCCTCCTGCTCCTGTGTGTGTGTGCGTGTGCGTGTGTGTGCGCGTGTGCACGTGTGCATGTGTGTGGTGTGTGGTCTGTGTGATGTGTGGTGTGTGGTGTGTGCATGTGTGTGCATGTGTGTGCGTGCGTGTGTGTGCGTGGTGTGTGTGTGCATGTGTGTGTGTGCGGTGTGTGTGTGCGTGTGACCTCCACAAGGCCCTCTGGACGTGGGTGGCATTAGCCCCTGGCTTTCTCCTGGGAAAGCAGAGGTCAGAGCCTCCCCAAGGTCACCGGGCGGTGTCTCCAGTGGCCCCCAGGCCCACATTTAGCTCCTTGGGAGGATCTTGTGTGAAGACGTGCGGGTCTCCGTGGCTGGGACCCGTGGGACAGGGAACACTGGGCGGGCCGTTTTTCACAAGGTCCGAAAGCGGTTTGAAAGGGGGACGGTGTCTCCATCAGAGCAAAATAGCCAGGCTCCCTGCACCTGCGTGGTGAAGAGCTCGGCAGGACGTTCGCGGACCTCGCCTCCCAGGGGAGAAGCCTCGTTCACTGAGCTCCGGCGGGTGCTGCGACCTGCCTGGCCCCGCACACACCGGAGGCCCGGCCACGCCCGAGGCAGGTGATTTTCCAGCCGTACAGGTGAGGGGACAGTGGCCAGAGACACCACTGACCCAGCCCCGTCCCCCAGCCCCGTCCCCCAGCCCCGTCCCCCAGCCAGGCCTGGGCAGAGCCATCGGGGCCCGGCTCTGAGCGCCAGCTTTCTCGGTCACCACACCGGTCTCGGACAGACCAGTTCCTGAGATCATGACAGAAGAGACCCCACCCAGGTCGGCAGGAGACATTCTGTCCTGTTGTAAACAGGACACAGCAGAATTGTCTCCCGATGGTCCCTCTGTGCTGGTCACAAAGCAACAAGCAGACGCGTTGGAATTGCTGGGGTCAGAGCAGGTGGGCAGCCCGAGGGCCCAGCTGCTTCAGGCCTCGAGGAGCCGCCATCAGGCAGGTGGGAGCTGGGGGGCCAATGTGTCTTCACACGCAAATCCCACCCTCCCAGGGCGCCCCCCCCCCGGAGACCTGGGGCGCCCCAGCGGGAATGGGGTGGTGGAGAGGTGTGAGGGTGGGCGGGTCTCTTTCTGTGGAATGAAACTTAAAAGAGTTTGACAGGTGCCCAGACCAGGGCGTGGCCCGTGGAGCTGACCCGCCGTCGGCACGCCGTCCCCTCGGCCAGCCCCCAGCCGGAAGGGGACCCGGGATCCGGCCACGTGGGGTGTGATCTGGGAAGTGACGGCCCAGGGTGGGGTGTGATCTGGGAAGTGGCGGCCCAGGGTGGTGCGTGCCCCACCAGGCAGCGGTGCCAGATGTTCTGTGTGCCCCTCAGGCCTGAGCCGTGCTAAGTCCTGTTCTGGGAGAGGCGTTGTGTGGAGAAGCCCCGGCGGGAGCTGCTAATGCGCAGGGGAGCCCCCCCTCCCCACTTCAGCGGGCGGGCGAGGCCCTCTGATAGAGCTGGGGTGTGAGGGCCCTTCAGTCTGTTGGTGGTCTGCAGAGAACAGAGCAGCACCCTCTGCTAATTACCTACCCTCCAGGGGCTCTCCCCTCCGATGGGGGCGGGGTGGGGGCTGGGGGGCGGGTCAGCCTGTGCTGCTGGCCCATTGGTGTGTTCCCAGTCACCCTGCCATTGAGTGGGGATTACCGTGAGGCGGCGAGGAGGTAGCGCCCACAATAAACAGGAGGACCCTTCCTAAGTGCATTCCTGCAGCCGGGGAAGTGGCCGCCGAGCCTGCCCCTAAAGAGGTGGGTGTCCTTGGGGGGCGGGGGCGGGGCGCTGGTAGATTTCTACCAAAGCCGACTGTCAAATGAAGTTTAGTAAAACCTGGAGAAGACTTGTTGGGGGGCGGGGTAGAGGGTGGCCCTGGATTGGAAACGTGAGTCGCCCGCCCGTCCACTCGCCCTGGCCTCGCTTCAGTCCCGGGTGGCTCCGCGGCTCCGCGTCATCCGTTCCCGAGGCCGGGCCCTCCTTGGCCATCGCTGCAAATGCTTCAGCGGCGGACAGGGCTGCGATGGGTCCTGTTGGCGCTGCTGTGTGACGGAGGTCACCTCCCCCGGAGAGCCGCTCCCGGAGGCAGGGATGTCGGGGGGCCGGGCCAGGAGTTCTGGGTGAGCGTCCTGCTTCAAAGGCAGGAAAAGCCCTGGGAGAGGCCGGGCCGCCTGGCCACGTGCCGAGCTCTTACCGGGTGCCTGGCGCTCGCCCTCTCGTGTAACCCGGGTGACCACGGCCCCGGAGGAGGACGGGTCACCGTCCCGTGTCCACAGGAGACCGCCGGGCCTCACGGGCGTCGAGGGCCGGCCCCGGCGAGGGTGGCAGGCGGCTCCGGCCGAGGCGGGGGGCTGGCGATGGGATTCCTCCCCCGGTTGGCATGCCGAGGCCCGGCCTTGGGGTCACCGAGCCACGCTCCGGAGAAAACGTGGGCGCGAAGTTTCCTGAGGCACGGAGGCTCCGGGTGACAGAAGCAGGACCTGCTCGCCACGCGGCCAGTTTGTCTCCACTTGTCCTCCGGCCACGCGCCTCTCGTCCCCCCGAAGGCGGACACGCCGGCCGAGGGCGGCTCCGGCGCAAGGACCCTTTTCCGAGCTGAGAGCTGCGTCTGGAAGGGGCTCCAGCCTCAGAGGGCCCCCTCAGCCCCGGAGAAATTCGGAGGTGCTCCCAGCCTCCCAGGCACCGCTCTCCGCACTTCCCCCCTTGATGCCGCTCACAGCAGGAAGCGGAGCAGGAGCCCCGCCTCTCTGCGGGACGCCCTTGCCAACCCTTTGGAAGTCGTCCCCGGGGGGTGGCCCCTCGTCACCACGGTGCCCGAGGACGACGCCACTGGTGCCACCTTTGCATGTGCTGCCTGGCCCGAGGGCTGACCACTGAGCCTCCGCCCCCCGGACCAGTGCCTTCCGGCTCTGAACCTGTCCAATGGCCTCAGCACCTCCTCTGCTGGGGCCACGTGAAGGTCAGAGGCAGGAAGTCACCAGGGCCCGGCCGGCGTGGCTCCGTGGTTGCGCGTCGACCTATGAACCAGGAGGTCACAGTCCGATTCCCGGTCAGGGCACAGGCCCGGGTTGCGGGCCCGATCCCCAGGGTGGGGCGTGCAGTCACAGCTCTGTGACCTTAGCCAAGTCACTTCCGAGACTTCAGGTTCCTCGTCCTTATAATGAGTAAAAGGTGTGACCTCGAAGCCTGAGGAGAGCCGGTGCCTGGCACAGGAGGTGCCTGACCGGCCGCTGCTGGCTGTCCCGCCCCCTCCCTCCTTCTCACCCCTGTTTGCAGGTGAAAGCATTGCAGCTGCAGACATCAAATCCAACCGATTCTGTTGTTAATCCTCACCCCAGGATATTTTTCCATCGACTTGTTTTTTAGAGAGAGTGGAAGGGAGGGGGAGAGACACGCAGAGAGAAACATCCATGTGAGAGAGACACGTCAATGGGTTGCCTCCCGCATGCGCCCGACCAGGGCCAGGGATCAAGCCTGCAAAACCGAGATGCGTGCCATTGACCGGAATCAAACCTGAGACCCTTCAGTCCTCGGGTGGACGCTCTATCCACTGAGCCACACCGGCGAGGGCCCAACTGATTTTTTTAATCCGAGCATCGTGGCTCCTGCCCACTGGCGGCGGCCTCCGTGTCATTCCGCTCTGCGTGGAAATCACTGTTTCCCAAGCGGCTTGCTCCCCAGGTCCCTGACGCTGACGGCAACCACGCAGCTTCCCTACGGATGTTCTGTAGCGGCGGGGGCGGGAGGGGGGGGGGTGCTGTTTCACTGGGGTTCGTTGAAACCCAATCTGCAGGAAAGGACGCCGCGGCAGAACTGGGGGTTGGATTTCATTTGCTGATTTAATAAAAGCTCACAGGACGGATTTGGGGATATTTCATTAATCTCGCTTTCCTTTCGGTGCAAAGGAAATGAGTTCACGCTCGTTCCAACTTGGTCTCGCTCTTTACAATGGGCGGCCCATGTCCACTTTCTCCCTGGCACGTTACACCCGATTAGTCACAGGAATTCTTCCCTGACCTCGTCCCCGTGAGCGGGAGAGCGGCGAGCGGCCGGCGTGGGGTGCAGGAGCGCATGCGTGCACACTCCCGCCCGCCCCCTGCCATCCTCTGCCGGGTCTGGTTCTGACTGTCCGTGGCTTCGAGACCCCGGGTGTGACGGCATTCCTAGGAGCGCATTGCCAGGACGCGGGTGTTGCAGATGCTCCTCTCCAGGGCTTCATCACGTGCCCCCGAGACGGTCCCGAGTGTCCCCCTCCACTTGCAGAACGGGCCGGGACCCTTCGGAATGGAAAAAGAACATGGTTTTGGTTATAGGCACCCTATGCGGCATCACCTCTGTATTTTTACTTTGCTGAGTCATTAGCAGGGCAGAGATGTCAGGCAGGGAAGGGACAAGAGAGCCCAGGTTGGGGCCCTGGTTCTGTCGATTACGAGCTCTGTGACTTTGGGTAAGCAGCTTAACCTCTCTGAGCCCGGGTTTTCTAAGAAGTGGGAATGAATGATCCCTGGTCTCCCTGCCTCAGAGAGAGACGTGAGGATCAAACCTGGCCCTTGGGGTTCAGCCTAGTGGCCACATCTCACAGTGGTCAACGCCGAGCCCCTTTCCCCCTCCCCGCCCCCCTCCTCTCTCTTAAAATATACTTTTATTGATTTCAGAGAGGAAAGGAGAGGGAGAGAGAGGTAGAAACATCAATGATGAGAGAGACACATAGATTGGCTGCCTCCTGCTGGCCCCACACTGGGGATCGAGCCTGTAACCCGGGCATGTGCCCTGACCGGGAATCGAACCGTGACCTCCTTCCAGGGGCCTGAGGTGCAGGCGAGGCACTGGGTGGGGGCAGGGGTGGCGAGTGAGTAAGTGATCAGTCACACAACGTGGTGGCGCACTGGCATTCCTAAGCACTTGGTACCGGCCAGGCCGGGCACTGGGCTGTGTCCGTAGTGCAGCCAATCCTCACACGAGGAGGTGCCACCAGTGTCACAACGCCCATTGCACAGAGCGGGAAGCTGAGGCTCAGGGGGCCCAGGGGCTCGGAGGCAGCACAGCCAGGGCTCGGAGGCCGGTGCCTGTGACCGGGCGGGGCCGTGCGGGGCCGCAGCTGCAGGGCTGTGATGCCAAGAGTGGAGGCAAGAAAAAGCTGAGCGACGGGGCTTCGAACTTGGTCTCGAAAGGAGGAGGTGAGTTGACGGCAGGAGGAAGACGGGAAGGCTCTCCCAGGTGTGGGCCAAAGGCCGCACGGAGACATACAGGCTGGTGGACGGGAGCCGCCGGGCCCGTGACCAGGGGGCATCGGTCGCCTGTGTCCGCAGAGGGCCACGCGCGGGGGAGGTATTAGCGTCCCAGCCTCTCCCCAGATTAGATTACAGCTGATAGCAATCACCGCGCACGCCGTGCCAACCACAGCGACGCCGGGAGCCGCCTAATTCAATAGTCGGAGGCTCGGCGCTGTGCGTGCGTCTCAGGTACGGCGGGGCCCACGCAGGAGGGGGCGTCTGGACTCTAAGACAGACGCTGTTGTTATCGAAGAGCCGCATCTCATGGAAGGGCCTGGGTACCTCTGGGCACAGGGTTCCCCGTCAGCACATTCCCGCAGGCTGCTTGGGGGGCGGGCTTCTCCCCAGGGGCACCCACTTCCTCCTGTGTCTTGCTTTCACTTTCAGGGGTGTCTCCTGCCTTCCTGCTGGTTTCCTGAACCCCCACCCCCTCCACGGCCCCCCACAAACACCCACCGATCCACTCACACCACTGGGATCCAGCCGGCCCGGGATGCTGGTAGGAAACCGGCTGCTTTTCCGGCCTCTCTCAGCGCTGCAGACAGGAGGTCACAGCCAAGGTCACAGAGTCCGGGCCAAGGAGCCCAAGGACGGACCCAGGGCCGCTGACACCGCCTCGAGTGCGTAGTCAATTCTGGACCCACGAGCCCTCGTTCACCTTCAAGATTCACTGAACAGGGCTCCTCTGCTCAGCCTTCCCGCTCCCCCCAGGCGGCCCTGTCCCCTCGGCCCGCCCATCCCAACCTCGTCACTGGGTGGGATTCCGCGTGGACCTCCCATCGCCAAGGGCCATGTTCCCGTGTGCTGGTTCCCAGAGCCAGCTGAGCCTTAGGGTTTTACTGTGGCAGCAGGCTGGGACACATGAGTGCATGTGCACACACATGTGTATACTCACACACTCATGCACATGCACATGCATGTGTGTGCACATCTGTAAGATGCAGCAGGCTGGGACACGTGTATGTGCACACGCGTGCATGTATACACGCATGTGCATACACGCCTCTGCAAGAGGCTTCAGCCCGCTGGCCTCAGCGTGGACATTAAGGCTAGAGCGCTCACCCTCCCAGGTGAGAATGGGGTGCTGGAGGGCGGGCATGGGGTGGAGATGAGAAGCGCCACCCTCTCCCCACGTGTGGCTGTTGCTCAGTGACTCCTGCGGACTCGCTCAGGCGGCCAGGACCCAGCGCCTGTGTATACACTCCACCCTGCATGCAGGTTCATGGGGGACACTCACATAAGACGGACAGAGACACGGATTTGGGAAACGTGAAAGTTAGTTTGTTGGTTTTGAAGATGTAGCCTAATTTAAGGGTCAAACACACAAGCCTCCAAACATTTTCAAGGAGAATGTGGGAAATATCAAGGTCAAATGTGACAAATATGAGAGTAATTTAACCTCTTTGAGCACATCTCCATAAGTTTCTGGAAAAGAAAACGAGGGGGAACATGGCTTTTATTTTATATTCACCTGCCAACGATAAGCATAGGCTGAATATAAAGCTACAAGTTTACATGCATGAAGGAAACACAAACACACGTGTGTTGGTGTCTATATGTAATGTTCAATAGGTAACCTTATCATAAAACTAACCATGAAACACGTCTGCCCACGTCTTTGCATGTCATCTGTACATGCATTTATATTACTTAAGTCTGAAAGTTCTTCCAAGAGTCCTGTTCCCAGGCAGAGATTGCTAGCACCCTTGAGGCTTGAGGCACACGAAGCTGAGATCACAGCATGAGTCCGAATGAAAACACGAGCTAATGAGAAAGAATATCCTAGCCCTGGCCAGTTTGCTCAATGGGTAGAGCGTCAGCCCCTAGACCAGTGGTTCTCAACCTTTCTAATGCCGCGACCCTTTAATACAGTTCCTCATGTTGTGGTGACCCCCAACCATAACATTATTTTCGTTGCTACTTCAGAACTGTAATTTTGCTACTGTTATGAATCGTAATGTAAATATCTGTGTTTTCCGATGGTCGCGACCCACAGGTTGAGAACCGCTAGCAGGGTCGCCTAAGACCATCGGAAAACACAGATGTTTACATTACGATTCATTAACAGTAGCAAAATTACAGTTATGAAGTAGCAACGGAAATAATTTTATGTTTGGGGGTCACCACAACATGAGGAGCTGTATTAAAGGGTCGCGGCATTAGGAAGGTTGAGAACCACTGCCCTAGACTGAAGGGTCGCAAGCTCGATTTCGGTCAAGGGCATGTACCTTGGTTTCAGGCTTGATCCCCAGCTTTCGGGCAGTGTGTGGGAGGCAACCAATCGATGTGCCTCCCTCACATCGATGTTTCTCTCTCACTCTCCCCCTCCTCCCTCACTTCCATTCTCTCTGGAAATCAATGGGGAAAAATATCCTCGGGTGAGAATTTAACCCTTTGCACTCGCTTGCTTTTTTCTCGATTCCTTTATTCTACTCGGGATTTAATTTTTTAAATACCCCAGATTTTACAAAGCGCGGCAGTAGAATAAAAAACTGGAGTTTCTTTTCATACAAACTTATTTATTTGGATTTTTTTATATTTCAAATTATTGATACATTCAAAGAGTAATTTTAATCTCGACATCGAGTGCAAAAGGTTAAAAGAATACCCTAAAAGGCCAATTGGCTTAAGGAGCCTCCAGCTCTGTCACACTCAGGCCTCGCTGGACACCCATGGGGTTGGGCCCATTGCCCCGCCCACCGGAGCCACGACGTGTGCCGAGGTCTCCACAGGGGGGTGGCCAGTGCCGGCTGGGGCCGGGTCACCAGCAGACGCCACGGGGCAGGGAGGCCTGGCAGGGCCTGCTGGTGAGTCAGCTCAGCTGCCATACCCGGACACCATAGGCCGGCGGCTTACACGCCGACATCCATTCTCTCGCTGCCCTGGAGGCTGAGGTCACTGAAGGCGTCGGGGGCTGGCTTCCCTGGGCCTCCTTCTGGGCGTGTCGCTGGCCGCCTTCTCCCTGGTCCTCACGTGGTCGTCCCGTTGTGTCTGTGTCCGACTCTCCTCTCCTTACGGGGACACCAGTCGTATTAGGTCAGGGCCCACCCTGCCGACCTCACTTAACCCCATCACCTCTCCAAACCCCCGTCCCCAAATACTTCACATTCAGAGGTGCTGGGCTAGGGCTTCATCGTAAGAGTTCGGGGGACACACTTCCACCCATTCTAACCTTGGAGGTTGCAAGAAGGGTGCCTGGACTCAGGGTCCGAAGCCCTGGGTCAGAGCCCCGCCATGGTCCGCAGCCCTGCCTGGGAAAGCCGCACCCCGCATCTGCACCTCCCCCCTCCCCCTACCCCGTCACGGGGCTGTGGGAGAACGCAGCGGGTGGGAGAGGAGGGGTGCTTCTCAGGCGGAAAGGCATGGCTCTGTGTCTGTCCCCCAGGGGATCCCTGTGCTGGGCAGGCCCCTGTGTGCGGAGAGGGACCCCGGCCTGGATGGGGAGAGTCAGGGCTGACGGGTGGGTTGGCATGAGGCAGCCTGGGGCCCCCCGAGGGTCTGGTGCGGTGTAGACGGTGGCGTGGGAGAGGAGGTCGGGGATGGCAGGGGTCAGAGGTCAGGGGCTCGCCTGCCCAGGGAGGCTTTGGTTGGAGACCAAAGGTTGGGCACCCTGGGCAGACAGCCACGTGGGAGGGGGGCAGGGCAGCCCCCTACATAGGGGCACGCTGAGGGGGCCACGCCATGTCGGGTGCAGGGCTGCTCTGGCCCGGAGAGAGGGCTCCTTTCTCTATGCGCGTGAAGGTTCTGGAAGGTTCCGGAAGGTTCCAAAGGGCTGGCAGAGGCCGCGATGGGCTGCGGAGGAAGGGGAGGCCGCCTGAGCCTCCAGACCCCACCACGTCTCCCATTCGCCGGCCGGGCCTGTCTCTGAGCCCTCGGTTCCGCTCCTCCGGCTACGCCGGGAATTACCTCTCCTTTGGGCCAGAGACAAGAAAGAATGCGGACTTGTTTCCAGGATTATTAAATTACACTCGCTCTTCTTCCCGCGCCTCTGAGTGGGGCTCGGAGCCCCCGCCGCGGGCTCCGGTTTCCTCTAATGAGGATAATGACCCGGAGGCTTAGCGATAATTCCGCAGCGCCTGTCCGCCTGCCGGCCCGTGTTGGCCAACTCGGGGCGCAGCTCCGCTCACCGCCCGCCTCGCCGCCGCCCGGGCCAGGCCTCCGCCCGGCCCGTCCGCGTAAGAGTGGCCCGGGCGCTCGGGATGGGATTAAACACCAGCTTACACCCCGTGGGGGGATGGAAGTCAGAGCAAGAAATAAAACCCAAACAAAAAGTGCAGCTAATTCCATCCTGTCAGCGGTGGATATTAAGGACTGCGCGTTGGCAAGGCCGGCGATGTGTAAGCCACAATGGCACCACTGTTACGTTTTAATTTAATTTTCAGAGAGGTAAGCGAAGGGGGTGCTGGGAGGTTCCCGCTGCAGGCGGCCTGAGTGTCCTGAGCCCTCACCCAGGGCTTCCTGGCCTCAGTGAGGCGAAATGCACAGTGACAGGGGCCTCCCAAATGCCCCAGCCACAGGGACCCTCCCCAATGCCCCAGCCACAGGGACCCTCCCCAATGCCCCAGCCACAGGGACCCTCCCAAATGCCCCAGCCACAGGGACCCTCCCCAATGCCCCAGCCACAGGGACCCTCCCCAATGCCCCAGCCACAGGGACCCTCCCCAAATGCCCCAGCCACAGGGACCCTCCCCAATGCCCCAGCCACAGGGACCCTCTCCAATGCCCCAGCCACAGGGACCCTCCCCAATGCCCCAGCCACAGGGACCCTCCCCAATGCCCCAGCCACAGGGACCCTCCCAATGCCCCAGCCACAGGGACCCTCCCCAATGCCCCAGCCACAGGGACCCTCCCAATGCCCCAGCCACAGGGACCCTCCCCAATGCCCCAGCCACAGGGACCCTCCCAATGCCCCAGCCACAGGGACCCTCCCCAATGCCCCAGCCACAGGGACCCTCCCCAATGCCCCAGCCACAGGGACCCTCCCAATGCCCCAGCCACAGGGACCCTCCCCAAGGCCCCAGCCACAGGGACCCTCCCCAATGCCCCAGCCACAGGGACCCTCCCCAATGCCCCAGCCACAGGGACCCTCCCAATGCCCCAGCCACAGGGACCCTCCCCAAGGCCCCAGCCACAGGGACCCTCCCCAATGCCCCAGCCACAGGGACCCTCCCCAAATGCCCCAGCCACAGGGACCCTCCCCAATGCCCCAGCCACAGGGCCTCCCAAATGTCCCAGCCACAGGGACCCTCCCAAATGCCCCAGCCACAGGGACCCTCCCAAATGCCCCAGCCACAGGGACCCTCCCCAATGCCCCAGCCACAGGGCCTCCCAAATGTCCCAGCCACAGGGACCCTCCCAAATGCCCCAGCCACAGGGACCCTCCCCAATGCCCCAGCCACAGGGACCCTCCCCAATGCCCCAGCCACAGGGACCCTCCCCAATGCCCCAGCCACAGGGACCCTCCCCAATGCCCCAGCCACAGGGACCCTCCCCAATGCCCCAGCCACAGGGACCCTCCCAAATGCCCCAGCCACAGGGCCTCCCCAATGCCCCAGCCACAGGGACCCTCCCAAATGCCCCAGCCACAGGGACCCTCCCAAATGCCCCAGCCACAGGGACCCTCCCCAATGCCCCAGCCACAGGGACCCTCCCCAATGCCCCAGCCACAGGGACCCTCCCCAATGCCCCAGCCACAGGCCCTCTGAGAACTGCTGTCATTGAGCATCTGCTCTGTGCCCGGACATTTCCACAGTCCAGACATCATGGTAGCTCAGAGGTAGATGCAATCACCTCCCTTTCAAGGAAGAGGACACTGAGGCTCAGAGAGGCTGTGTGATTTGGGTGAGGATGCCCAGCAACTGGCCGTGCCCTGCCCTGTTGCCCTCCCTGCAGCCTCGGGACCGGTGGCCCAAGAGGTCTCCCTGCGGTTCTGTCCCCGGCAGCTGACCCCGCTTCTCTGAGGTCGGAGGAAGGGCCCTTTTGCACAACGATCCCGCCTACACCTTTCCCCCCCAGGATGCTCCCCCCGGCCCCCCGCTCCTGTTTCTCCCCACTCACCAGGCACCTGCCCCTCCCAGCCCCGCGCTTCATGCTTGTCAGCGTCCCTCCCGTGAGCCATTACTTCCTGCCCTCTTCACAGCTGGCAAGTGGGAGGCCGGGAGCTGAACCCAGGCCCCTGGTCCCACGGCAGCCCCTGCCGAGCTGCCCACCTTGTTCTCACGTCGCCGGGCTCCTCTGGGGGAAGTGCCCTTGCTGGCAGGAGCAGGAAACCCCGCGAAGGGCACAGGAAGGGGGGCGGCAGACAGAGGGGTCACAGTCACCCAGCTCTAGCGCGTGCACAGCAATCTTTTTACGTTGACAAGGGTCGCCTGTGGCTGGGGACCCGGAGGTGGCTGTCCTGTGAGGCCTCCTGGAAGTGACCGCCAGCGCTGCCCCCGGGTGGGGAGGTCACACCGTGCGAGGAGACGAAGGGCCAGGACGAATATTCTGTAGCCTTGATTCTTGGATCTTCCCAAGCGATGCTAGGAATTCCCATGGCACCTCGAGACAGCAGGTAGGTGCAGACAAACCCTAGCACCCCCGAAACTGACTGGGTGACCCTGTGCATTTTGCTGACGCTTTTGGGGCCCCAGTTTCTTTATTTCCTGCCTCCCTCCCCCCACGCACACGTGTGCACACACACGTGCACACATGTACGCACGCACATGCACGCACACACATGCACACACATGCACCTCCGTGCTGACATAGGGTGTTAGGAGCTAAGCTGGCAACTTCCATTTCACCCTCTTGACGAGGACAAGGGTTTTGAAAACGTGGCTTGTGTGCTGTTAGTTGGACAGTTTACCAAGAACTCTCTATTCATTTTAGGGAAAACAGGGTAGAGATAAAGCATGTGTGTGCATATATGTATGGTCATGTGCGGTGTGACTGCACACATACATAATACATGGTCATGCGTGCGCACAGGTGTGCAGGATTGTGGGTGTGTCCGTGTGTGAGGGCGTGCACGCGTGTGTGTGCCATCCGGCCTGCACTCACTCTCCCCATCTCCCCGCACGCACGCTGTCTGAGGGGCGTCCTCTAGCGCTGACCCCGAGCTCAGCTGCCTGAGTTCAAATCCTGTGGCTTCCCCTCCGAGGCCTCCGTTTCCTCTCCTGGAAGTGGTTGGCTCGCCCTTGGTTACGAGGTTTGCACGTGCTTAGGGCAGAGTGTGAGTGAGTGTGAGTGGGTGCTCGGGTGGGGCCGCCCTGTCCTGGGAGAGCCCCCCACACGCACCATCGCTCGGCTTGAGTCCCAGCCCTGCACCGGGAGGGGGACCTCAGAGCACGCGGGGGCCCGAGGGCTCACTGAGGCAGCGTGCGGAGGGGCACAGCCCTGCCCGCGCCGCCTGTGACGGAGACCCTGCGGGCAGCGGCCACCCAAGTAAGTGACTCTTCCTCAACTTAAAGTTGTTTCTGAGTTTATGGCAAACTTCTCGGGGCCGCCCCCACAGCACACGACGCTCCCCCAACAGCGGCGCCGGGGCGATGAGAGGCCGGCAGAAGCTGTCCCCGCGCCCGGCCCCCTGGCCGGCTGCCCGTGCGGGGCGCCAATCCAGGCGGCTCCACCCGATGGCTCGGAGGCCTGGCGGACAGGGGCAGGCGCCCGGCCCTGCCTGCCCCGAAGCCCAGTTCCGAACGGTCTCCTGCGCTCAGGGCGCCCAGGTAAGCCTGCCTTTGCCGGGAGGACGTTCGGGGCCTCCGGTGAGGCCCACGGCCAGGGATCTGCACGCACTGGCCCCGAGAGCCAACGGTTAAAATCCCAGGAATCCTACCGGCAGGTCATTAAGCAGAGACATCATTGAACGTTGAGTTACGTAAACTTACAATTAAATACCTTCGTGAAAAGCAAAGGTGACAGTGGACCTACTCTGTATGACACTATCATGGTGAAGGCATGTCATCATACATGTGTCCCAACCCACATCCCATGGTAGACAAGGCCAAGCGTGTGTGAGGGGGGCAGGGAGTTTAGGGCAGTGGTCGGCAAACCGCGGCTCGCAAGCCACATGCGGCTCTTCGGCCCCTTGAGTGTTCTAACGCCACTTCTTCAAAATAGACTCGCCCAGGCCGAAAACCGACGTCTGCGCATGGGCCACGAAGTTTCAATCGCACTGTACGTGCGCACCCGCACGTGGTATTTTGTGGAAGAGCCACACTCAAGGGGCCAAAGAGCCACATGTGGCTCGCGAGCCGCGGTTTGCCGACCACTGGTTTAGGGAACCGCTCTAAAAAAATAAAGTTTATTAATTTTTAAGAAGGCAAAGCTGCCCAGCCTGCGTGGCTCCGTGGTTGAATGTCGACCCACGAACCAGGAGGTCATGGGGTCGATTCCCTGTTGCAGGCTGTATCCCAGTCGGCGGCATGTAGGAGGCAGCTAATCAATAATTCTCTCTCATCATTGATATTTCTATCTCTCCCTCTCCCTTCCTCTCTCAAATCAATAAAATAATATTAAAAGGCTTGAAATTCTGCTTTGCACCATTTTTTTAAAAAAAAAAGAAGAAGAAGAAGAAGAAGAAGAAGAAGAAGAAGAAGAAGAAGAAGAAGAAGAAGAAGAAGAAAGAAAAGAAAGAAAGCAACGCTGGCCTGGCCGGTGGCTCAGCTGGTTAGAGTGTTGTCCCCATACGCCAAGGAGGTGAGCTTGATTCCTGCTCAGGGCACATACAAGAATCCACCAGTGACTGCATCAACAAGTGGAACAACATCATCAATGTTTCTCTCTCAAATCAATCAATCAATAAAAATTTAGGAAAATAGAAGCAAAGGTAAAAAAACCTCATCACTCCTGATGCTGCCACTGGATTTTTCACTGTCACCTAAGTCCTGGGCGTGTGTACGTCCGCCACGTCGGGGCAGTGGGCATCCCTAGACAGTGACGGGCCGCCGTGGCTCTGTCCCCAGCTGCTCATTGGGTGGCCCCACATGGGCAGCTCGACCGCAGGCCTGGTGGGGGCCTGGACACCACAGAGGGCTGAACGCATTCCCTGTGGCCATTGGTTAGACCTCAGAAGGCGTGCAGAGTAAACGTGTCGCATCACCGACGACCAGCCAAGCTGAGGCGCTGCTCCCCAGCCTTTGAAAACCACTGTCTGAGCCACCGAAGACGTGGCCCCCGTTTCGCTTCTGTCTCCCCGACATCCGCGAACACGCCCAGCCACACGTGTCTTTGGCAGCGCCCTCCCTCTCCCCCCGCAGCCTCCGGGGCTGTGGCCAGGGGGTTCCCAGCAAGCTCGGCTCGCGTGCCTCGAGAGCGGACGGCCGCGTGGCCTTGGCGGGGAGGAGCACGGTGTGCGTCACCAGCTGCTGACGGTGCTGCACATGGTTCCCCGGGGGCGGTTAATGACGGACACTTGCCCGCAGGCGGGGCTTGGCCTCCTTCCGTGCGTCCCTTCGGAGAACAGGCGCGGGGAGCACAGCACGTGCTTCAACGCCAAACAGGAGCGCTGCTGAGCGCCACGCGGCCTGGGCCCTGGGCGCAGACATGCCCCCCGCCCCCCTGCACCCGCCCTCCAGCTGCTTCGGAGGGAAGCCCAGTTCCTTCCCGGGGACGCAGACCCCGCAGCCGGCATGCAGCGCAGGCCGCAGATCTGGGAGGGGTCCCCGGAAACTCCGCAGGGAAGTGGGGGCAGCCTGTCCGGGCGCAGGTGGAGCTGGCCGCCGCCGGGGGCCTGGGAGCGGTGAGATTCGAACTCGGGACTCTCCCCCACGAGGGGCGCGGGGCTGGGCAGGGTACCCACCTCCTGAGTGTCGCTGAGAGCTGCCCTGCCAGGCACTCGTTCGTGGTACCGGGTCCCGTCTGACAGCCAGGAGCCTCACGCCTTCCCGTGAGGTCAGGGTGACCTGTGCCCCCCGGAAGCCGAGGAACCAGCCCAGTGAGGCCCGTGGGAGTGGGGGCAGCTGGGAGCTCCTGGCTCTTCCCAGGTCGCTCTCCCCGGCCCCAGGCGGTGTCCTCGGCTCTGCCGTGTACAGGAGCCACGGTGGGGAGGCGCTGCCCAAACCCATCCTCCCGGCTCCAGTCCGTCAAGGGGGAGGGAGAGAAAGCCCCGTCCCAGGCCCCGGGGCAGACACGGGGGAGGGGGAGGCTGGTCTCCTGCTTGGAGCCGGGAGCCAGGCTTGAGCACACACCCACCCGCCTCCACAGCCGCGGGACGGAGAGGCGGATGCGCTGACGCCGCTTCGCCAGGGCCCACACGCAGGAGCGGGGGAGCCCCCGCCGCCAGCCAGCCACCCTGGCAACAGATGGCGACGGAAGCCAGGAATGCTGTACGCGGCATCGCGCTGGCCCGTGACGTGTTCTGAAGACGTTCAAAAGGCTGGTGAGGGGATGGCTTCGTGACAACAACAAAATGCACCTGACGGCCCCAGCCGGCCTGGCTCAGTGGAGAGAGCGTCGGCCTGTGGACCGAAGGGTCCTGGGTTCGATTCCGGTCAAGGGCATGTACCTTGTTTGCAGGCCCCTCCCTGGTCAGGGCGCGTGCAGGGGGCAACCAGTCACGGTGTTTCTCTCACATCGATGTTTCTCTCTGTCCCTCCCTCTCTCTTCCACTCTCCCTCAAAATCAGTGGAAAAACATCCTCGGGTGAGGAGTCACAAAACAAAACAAAAAATGCATCTGACAAGTACTAGGTGAGAATGGAGACACACAACCCGGAACCCACGTGGAATCATCTTGCGTGTTTGTCTCAGTTCCTCCGTGTCTGTCGCCCTTTATTGGACTGTGAGGTTCCTGAGGCTGGGGGTGGGGGGCGGCGGTCAGGGTGGGGGACAGGGATCCTGTCTGCTTTGTTCATTGACGCACGCCTAGCACCTGGAGTGACACCGGGCCCATCGTAGACGCTCAATAAACATTGGATGGTGGATTAGCTGATGAAGAGTCTGGCACCACGGAAGGGAGAGCGGGTTGGGAAGGGGGGGGGGGCTGTGTCCAGTCCTCTGCATGCATATTATATCCCTGTAATGCCTGGGCAACGAGGAAAGAGAAGCAATGAATGCCAGGAACGAGGTGGGCACCGAAATAGAGCCAACCCATGGCCTGTGACCTCTGTGACCGGGCAGGTGTAGAAAACTGGACTGGAAATACTGATAATGGTGCTTATATACCCACTGCCACGGGCTAGCGCTCTCTCTCTCTCTCTCTCTCTCCTCTCTCTCTCTCTCTCTCATCATCATCATCGTCATTGAGGCCCCCCGCCCCCCACAGCTCTGTTGAGGCACAAACTGTTACCATCACCCCATTTGATAGATGAGGTGCCCAGAGCCACGCAGGCGGAGACGCCACCAGACCAGTGCCTCCCCCTCCCGGGGCTGAGCTGAGGCAGACAGACAGACAAGCTTCTCATCGCACCGAACTGACCACCTGCTGCGGAGCCTCAGGCCGCGAGTGTGCCGCGTACCGTGCCAAGCGCCAGACTGACTAGTACGTCAGGGAACAGGACAGACAGGGCCCCGGGCCCCGGCCTCAGGAGCCTGCCGTCCAAGGAAGGGAGACAGACACGAAGGGGCAGCAAGCAGCAAGCAGGCGGGCCGGGCCTTGCTGAGACGCGTGTCCTGCTGGGTGGGGCAGGGGCGAGGCCGGGGCTCTGCATCCCTAGGCTCCCGGGTGTCGCTGCCCGTGTTGCCCTCAGCAGCAGGTGGTACTGCCCCTGAGCAGAGGGCCCCTCGGAGACCCGGGCGCAGGCGGCCTGGGCCGGAAGGAGCCGTGAGGTGAGCAGAAAGGAGCGGGTTCAGGCAGGACGCCCCCTGGACAGGAGGCCCCTGGCGTGTAGCCGCCTCCGGTGTTTCGCCGCCCACCCACGTGTGGCTCCTGTTCTTCCCCGACCGGCCACCTCTGCACCCCTCCCTTGTGCCGTCCCTGAGTCACGAGCCTGAAGACGCGGGTCCTGCCTGGTCCCCGTGGCTTCCTGGCACAGGCCTCTCCCTCGTCTCATGGTCCTCACCAGCCCTTCGGAGCCCCCTCCCTCCGGCCCAAGAAGGAGGCCCATCAGCCCCCTCCGAGTCCTGGTTCTCGCTCTGGCCTCCAACAGGAAGCTGTGACGTGGCATGAGGTATCAGCCAGGTCAGTCCCCTGTCTCGGCCTCCCTGTGTGGCCCGCAGATGCCTCAGTCTCCACCTCTGTAAAATGGGAAGGTGGCCCCTCCAGCCCGAACGCCCTGGGCCTGAGTGGAGGACACACCGAGAAGTGTCAGGTTGGGGGCAGGCAGAGCTGCCCGACGCTGCAGGTGTGTGCACCTGACGCTGGCTGCCCGCCCCCCTCCACTGGACGGGGCAGAGTGCGGGGTCCCCACCGCAGGCCCCGTGGCCGGGGCGCCCGGAGTGCCTCGCTGTCATATGGCCGTGATTAGGACGGGGCTTGGGGCTGCGGGGGCAGGAGCAGGCTAAGATTTCCATAAACACAAGCACCGAGCCATTTATGGGTTTCACTAGGAATTTTACTGGCGTTTGGTCCTGTTGGCGTTGTGTGCGCCTTCAAATGTAAATTAGATTACGGGCAGCAGATTCAATTTAGCGGCAAAAATGTAGAAGTGAACTGGGCCGAGGATGAAACAATGCAAGGCCTGTTCTCGGGTCGGCAAACGGTGAAATCGCCGTGCGAGCGTGCGAGCTGAGGGGGGCGTGACGCGGAGGGCGGGAGGCAGCGCGCTGTGCCCCCCCCCGCCCCGCCCCCCCGCAAAGTCAGGTGAACGCTGCCCGAACGGCCCCCGGGCCCCCGAGTGTTCTCTGCCCCCGAAGGCGCGAGGCTCCGAGGAAACGCCGTCACTTCGTCCCCGTGAACGTGATTCCGAGGAAAAGCAGTCACGGCGCATTCTGGAAGGCCTGTGCCCGCGGGCTGAGCCGGCGGACAGCACCCCGTGGGCTGACGCTTCTCGGGCACTTAGTGCGGCCGTGCACTGTGCCAGACCTCCCCCCCCCACCCCCCCCCACCCCCCCCCCCGTCTGCGGGTGTGCTGCCAGCCGCTCCATCGCACACATGAGCAACTGGCAGCGTGGGAGCGGCTCGCCCAGCATCTCCTCTGCATGTGGCCATCACACTGCGTTCTCAGCAGAAATTCCGTGTGCTCCGTGCCTGGGTCCTTTGTATATGGCTTGCACTTGTGTGTGTGTGTGCGCTGGTGAGTAGGTGTGTGTGCACATATGCTTGTAGGTGTGTGTGTGTGCACATATGCTTGTAGGTGTGTGTGTGTGTGCTGTGAGTAGGTGTGTGTACATATATGCTTGTAGGTGTGTGTGTGTGTGCTGAGTAGGTGTATGTGCACATATGCTTGTAGGTGTTTGTGTGCTGTGAGTAGCTGTGTGTGCTGGTGAGTAGGTATGTGTGCGTGTGTGTGTGTGTGTGTGTGTGCTGTGAGTAGGTGTGTGTGCACATATGCTTGTAGGTGAGTGTGTGCTGTGAGTAGCTGTGTGTGCTGGTGAGTAGGTGTGTGTGCGTGTGTGTGCGTGTGTGTGTGTGTGGCGATGATGGTACCGAACTGGGTGCTGGGTGGGGTGGAGCGGTGGGTCTAGGCCGCAGGAGGTAGGCGGCACATGGTTGCACATGGCATGGCGTCGGGCCCTGAGAACGGGCTCTGGGTCCCGGCCCACACACGCCTGCGCTGCGCCCTCAGGTAGGCCAGCTCGGCAATCTGGGCTCCGTGAGGAAACGGGGGGGTGCCATTTCTGAAGCCAGGATGCGGGTTCAGAACTGGGACCCTGGGAAGTGGAGAGCGCTCCTCCCCCCCCCTCAGAGCTTCCCCCTCCCGGGGCCTCTCCCCCATCCGCGGGGACCCCCTCGGCCTACGGCCTGGCCCCGCGGGATGAATTCAGGATGATGGGCACAGAGCGACCGGCTCCGAGCCCAGGCAGCCGCGGGCACGGGCTCCTCTCCGCGGGCATTTCCCGGGTTGGGCTCGCCCTCCAGGCTTGATGGCACTGGCCCTGCCCACGAGGCGGCCCTCAGAAGGTCCCCGGTGCCCCGGCTGCCGCAGCGGTGACTCGGCGTTCAGTGGTCAGCATTCCTTTGGGCCTCGTCTCCCTGCGGGCGAGGCTGAGCCATGCTGAGAACCAACATTCCAAACACGAGAGGCGGCTGGGCCCTCAGTTGTTCGGAGAACAAAAGTCTTCATGGGTTAAAATGATAAATAAAGATGTGCCCTCCACAGGCTTCCTCCGGCTCGCCCGGGACCGAGGCAAACTGCCCGGATCCCTCCCGGTGCCCTCGGGGGTCGGGGTCCTGCCTCAGGCACGTCCTTGTCCTGTGACCTTGGCCAAAATACTTCCCTCTCCACGTGCTAAATTGCTGATGATAGCTGGGTAGGGGGTGGGCCGGATCACAGTCCCCTCCCCGCAAGCATCCTCCCTCCTCCAAGGATGTCCTGGACGGGTGGGGTCCGCAATACGCTCATTGATGCTCTTCATTATTTTGTTGTCTGTTTCCAAGCAGCGCCCCAGGCGCAGGGTCACGACGTTTTCAAGATTCAAGATGCAGCAGAGTAATCCCGGACGTGGGGGCGGGGGCTCCGGGAAGCTGCCAGGCAGATGCACAGTGTGAGGCTCTGGCCGTGTGGACGGTGCGGGAGAGCGGTTAACGCCACAGAAAGATGCTGCGGCACACGAGCAAGGTCATACGCTAGGGTAAGATGGAGCATATGGCCTGATTCTGTTTGGGGGAAATACTCACAGGACATTTATACGTGTCCAGGATGTACTGCTACAGCAATCATTAACCCCAATTATGAACCTGATTGTTTCTGGGGCGTGGGCCTTGGTGCTTCCATTTCCCCCTCTCTTTCTGATCTGTTTATTATCTTAATTTTTCACCATAAACATGTATTCCTTTCGTATTGAGCAAAACCGAGGCCTTGCCCGGGCCAGGGAGCTCAGTGGTTAGAGCGTCGTCCCGATAGGCCAAGGTTGCGGGTTCGATCCCCGGTCAGGAATCTACTAATGAATGCATCAAGAAGTGTTAGAACAAATTGATGTTCCTCTCTCTCAAATCAATAAAAAAAATTTTTTTTTTAACCAAAAATCCTTGATTTTAAAGGATTATGTGTTTGCTTCTTTTGTTCGGGAAGCTGCGCACGGTTCTGCCTCCTGGCCTGCTTCGGGGCTGGGCTGAGTGGGGAGGGGGACGTCCATGGGTAGGGGTGGTCTGTTACAGAGCTGAGCCCCTTTATGGGGTCCCTGCACACACCGTGGCTTGTCCCGACGGTCCCCAGGCACTTACAGGGCACCTGTCGCCACAGACGTTCAGGTCAGCCTGCAAACCTCACGGCTGGACGCGCTCTCCAGCCGCTGGTGCCCGGCCCCCAGGCCCCCAGCCCCCCAGGCCCCAGGCCCCAAGCCCCCCAGGCCCCCAGCCCCCCAGGCCCCCAGGCCCCAGGCCCCAGCCCCCCAGGCCCCAGGCCCCCAGCCCCCCAGGCCCCCAGGCCCCCAGCCCCTCAGGCCCTCAGGCCCCCAGGCCCCAGGCCCCAGCCCCCCAGGCCCCAGGCCCCAGCCCCCCAGGCCCCCAGCCCCCCAGGCCCCCAGCCCCCCAGGCCCCAGGCCCCAGGCCCCCAGCCCCCCAGCCCCCCAGCCCCCAGGCCCTCAGGCCCCAGGCCCCCAGCCCCCCAGTCCCCCAGGCTCCAGGCCCCCAGGCCCCAGGCCCCAGGCCCCAGACTCCCGGCTCTGGGTCAGCTTGGGGTCGGAGGCAGCCGGCTCCCCCACGGGCCCTCCACCTGAAAGAGATTAGCTGAGACCCCCAGAAGCCTGCAACCCTAATCGCAGGGATTTTGTTTCTTGTTTCCTTCGAGGGGTCCCTCCAGGTGTTGGGAGTGATTAGCCAGGAGCCAGCCGGCCACTGTGCCCATTGTGCCCCAGCCTGTTTCCTCGCCACGTGGCCTCCGGCAAGGACCCCCAATAAAAACGGCGAGAGCAGACGGCCACACGCTGGACCGCTTATGGGCGCGAGGACGGGGCGCACCCCAGAGAGGGCTGTGCAGCTTCACCTCCCCCAGCAATGGGGACTCGGTGCCCCCCACCCCGCCCCCCGCCAACTCGCTGGTCCCCTTTTTTTGTTTGTCAGGAGGGGGCGTGACACCTCACCGAGGGCCTGGGGCGGGGGGCTGTGGGTTGGTTTTGCGCGCCCCCCGCCCCCCGCCCCCCGCCGCTCAGTGAATCCCCCTGATTGCCGCTGAGCGGAATGAGATGGTCCGCTGCACAGGCAGCTGGCCCCCCGTCCAGCGGGGAGGGGGGACGCCTCCCCAGCATCTCGGGTTTCTCCCCTCGCCTCTTCCCTGGGTGGGGATTACCCTGTGTTCTCCTAAACACACCTCCCCACCCCCACCCCACCCCCCACCCGCTAAGGAAGGCTTTCTGGGCTGTGGGAGAGCCCAGAAAACCTCAGCAGAAATGGGGGGAGGGGGACGCGGGGGGTGCAGGCTACGTCACCCTCTACCCTGCGTTTGGGCTTTTCCTAACCTCAGGGTTTCAGGAACTCGAGGAAGGGAGGAAGGAGAAAAGGCAAAGGCAAGGAGGAGACCCTGAGCGCCCCTCGCTCCCCACCCGCAGCCCCGCCCTCCTGAGCTGGCTGCCTCGCAGCAGGTTCTCACCAGGTCCGGCATCACCGGCCTGTTCAGCCCACCTGAGGGAGGGTGGTGGTGAGTGCCCCCCAGCCACACGGCGGCAGGGCCAGGGTGCCGAGAACCAGCCATACCCCCTGAGGTCAGGTTAGGACAGCCCTGGGGGTTGGCAGCACAGGGGAGTCATGCCTGGCTTAGTAACGATAACAACGAGAGCCGGTGTGGCTCAGTGGGTAGAGCGCCGGCCCGTGGACTGAAGGCTCCTGGGTTCGATTCTGGTCAAGGCCACAGGCCCGGGTTGTGGACTCGATCCCCAGTGTGGGGCGTGCAGGAGGCAGCTGACCCACGATTCTCTCTCATCATGATGTTTCTATCTCCCTCTCCCTCTTCTTTCCTCTCTGACATCCATAAAAAAATATATTTTTGACAAAGAGCTTCTGCTGTGTGTCGGCCCCTACCAAAAGCACGCCTGCCTGCAATAAACCTGTAATTCCCACAGCAGCCCCGGCGGGAGTGCCACAGCAGTACCCCATTCCACAGATGGGAAGACTGGGGCAGGAATCTAACTTGTGGTGACTAATAATAACAACGTGTCCAAAGTCACGGAGCTAATGAGATACGGAGCCGGGGTTCCGAGCGGGGGGTGGGGGGGTGGGGGGGGGACACTGCTTCCCACCACCCGAGGCCCCCCCTGAGCGAGCGGAGGCCGCAGCGGGAAGAACACGGCTCGCCTAGGCGGGTCAGCACCGGCTCTGCTGCTGAGTTTGCTTTTTATTTTCATTTTTATTGATGCCAGAGAGGAAGGGAGAGGGAGAGAGAGAAGCATCAGCGATGAGAGAATCGCATTGCGCGCCGGCCAATCACGAGTCCACGCCGGGCCGGGGTCCGTGTGGGGAGAAGTGGCCGACCAGCCTTCTGGGTGGCCGCCACGCGTGCACGGCGACTCCCGGACCCACAGAGTCCACGCACCTGCCTGTGCGTGGCGTGGAGTGCGCCTGGGCCTCAGGAAGGAGGTGAGGCTCCAGCCTCCAGCCTCCCGACCCCCCCCTCTTAAGACCCCTCCCCCATGGCCACGTGCTCTGCGGGGACCCCCCCCACCCGTGGTTTCTGGGCTGTGGGGTGGCTGCTCAGACACGGGCCTCGGGGGCCAGGCCACCTGGGCTCCAGTCCCAGCGCCACCTCCCGCAGGATGTACCTGAGCTTATCCCCCTTCACGAGGGCAGTGAGAGCAGCCCCCCGCAGAGCGTCCCGGGTCCCCGGCTGCTGTGGGCACAGCGCGCAGGACAGCACGGCGGGGCTCCTGTTACTTTACGTTGTTTGGGGGGCAAGGATGGAGGGAAGAGCACATCTGAGGGCGTGGCCGGGAGGGGCCTGGGGGCTGCCTGATGTGGGGGTTACGACGGGAGATGGGGGGGGGGGGGCCGGCAAGTGCAGGGTGGGAGCGAGGCTGGGCTGTCTGCACGCATGGGTTTGAGCCGCCTGATGTGGCCAACGGCCTCGGTTGGTGCAAGCGCCCATGGCGCGGACCCACCGCCTGGGCTTGGTGCCTGCAGGGCCCTTGCCTCTGATTTGCTTACGGGAATGTCTGGGGGGAACCTTTGCTGTTGGGATGCCCTGGGCCTTGGGAGGGGGCACCTACCCACCAGGAAATGGCAGGCGTGCCCCCTCCTCCATTGTTGTAACAACCCCCCCCCCACAGAGACCACTGCCGCCGAGAGGTGGGGGGCCACGTGGCGGGAGTGTGGTGGCCTCGGAGCTGAGGGGGCTGCACCCACAGCCAGCGGGGACCCAAGGCCAGCGACCTGGGTGGGCACGGCAGAGGCCCAGGGCAGACCCCGCCCTGGCCATCACCTGGACCGCCGCCTTCTGAGACCTCCTGCCACCCACGGCCTCCTCCGGACCGCCCACTGTGAGGTGAGGAGCGGCTGGCTCTCAGGTGCTAAGTGCATGGGGATTCGCTACACAGCAATGGAGGAGGAACACACCGGTTCTTCCCCTCCCTCCTCCCTCTCTCCCTCTCTGTCTCCCTCCCTCCCTCTCTCTTCCTCTCTCCCTCCCTCCCTCTCCCTCCCTCTCTGTCTCCCTCCCTCCCTCTCTCTACCTCTCTCCTTCTCCCTCTCCCTCTCTCCCTCCCTTCCTCCCTCCCTCCCTCTCCCTCTCTCCCTCCCTCCCTCTCTCCTTCTCTCCCTCTCTCCCTCCCTCCCTCTCTCTTTTCTTCCTTTTTAAACAGACCACGGACACCTTCCCTGTGATGACGGATGATCAGAAACGAGCCCCAGAATAGCCTTCGCTCCGTGCTCCCTGGGAAACAAATGCCGGTGGCGTTGGGCTCGGGGACTGAAGGTGGCCACGGGGGCGTGTGCAGCCCGGAGGCCGGGCATGTGGGCCGGGCTGGTGCTCTTTCAGGGCCCGTAACACAAGCAGCCCCCCGCGCCCGCCCCCCCGCAACGCCCCCGCGCCCGCCCCGCCGCAGAAGGGCATTTTTGCCACGTCCACGCCCTTGGATGGGGGAGCTGGCGGCCTAGAGTCAGAGAGAACCTCCCGAGGGAAGAATCGTCAGAGCTGGGATGTGCCTGGAAGGGAAGGCGGCCTCGTTCCCCGGAGCGCCTGTTCCCTCAACCTCCAGCCTCGTCCTCGTCCTGTGGCTCTCCGCCTCCCGTGTGTGTGTGTGTGTGTGTGTGTGTGTGTGTGTGTGCATGTGTGTGACTGTGTGTGCATGTGTGTATGTGTGTGTGCGTGTGACTGTGTGTGTGTGTGTGTGACTGTGTGTGCATGTGTGTATGTGTGTGTGCGTGTGTGCGACTGTGTGTGCATGTGTGTATGTGTGTATGTGTGTGTGACTGTGTGTGCATGTGTGTGACTGTGTGTGCATGTGTATGTGTGTGCATGTGTGTGTGAGTGTGAGTGTGGGTGTGTGTGTGACTGTGTGCGAGTGTGTGTGTGACTGTGTGTGTGTGAGTGTGTGTGTGTGAGTGTGTGCGTGTGTGTGTGAGTGTTGTGTGCGTGTGTGTGTGTGACTGTGTGTGTGTGACTGTGTGTGTGAGAGTGTGTGTGACTGTGTGTGTGTGTGTGTGTGTGAGTGTGGGTGTGTGTGTGACTGTGTGCGAGTGTGTGTGTGTGACTGTGTGTGTGTGCGCGTGTATGTGTGTGTGTGTGTGTGTGTGTGTGTCCCTGCTGGCTGGGAGCTCTGTGAGGACAGGGAGTGCATCTTGGGGCCTCGGGCCCATCGGGTTCCGGCACATGTGAGCTCACTAAGTGTTGTCTGGATGAAGGGAACTGGGCCGCAGAAAGGGGTATGCAGGCCACGCCCCAAATTCCCCAACCTTCACTCCAGCCCTGGGCTCACCTGGGGCCCGGAGTAAAGAGGAGACATTTTGGAGACAAGTCTGATTGGCTTCCAGCCTTCCAGCCTGTTGAACACCCAAGGCCCTCCCAGCCCCCAAGGCCCGTCTGTGCAACGGCCCACCAGCTCGCAGGCGCTCGGCGTCCCGGCACACAGTAGGCCTTCCGTGTCTGTTCACGCTTTCCCCGTTCTTTCTGTCCTTTGATCTCCTGTCCCTCTTTTCCCCGCATCAGAAAACCGAACAGGTTTCTGGCCTCTCGAGCAAGACCCTTCTAGAAAGAATTCGTGTTAGAGCCGCAATAACAAGGCCTGGCGTGGCCTTGGCGGCGGCGTCTGCGTGTTCTCGGGCCGTGCCAATTCACGCCGACAGTCACTGCTGCCCGGTTCTGGCCCAGGCAGAGACCGGGCTCGGCGAGCGGGGGCTGATGGTGGTGGAGTCGGGAGGAGAGCCCTGGGACCCAGTGGTCTGAGGGTGTGTCCGGGGGCAGGAACGTCACACTGCTCAGCGTTGGTCGCGAACTCCAGGCACCGGTGTGAGTGAAGGCCTGTCCTGGGGCACGCTGGCGACATACCAGGTGCACCCCTGACCTCCACCACGGCCCAGGTCGGAGGATAGTCCCCAGGCAACAGCCACGCCCAGAAAGGACACACAGGATGGGGTCAGACAGGAGGCTGGGAACGCCGGACACCTTCCCTGTGATGATGGAAGATACAGAAACGAGCCTAGCCAACTGGGCATCAGCCATTTTATTTCTACAGACGAACAGGAGCCAGAGGGACCCGCCGGATCTCAGACTTCCGGGGGGCAGAATGCGCAGCTTGCTCACCTGACTTCCCAGCACCTGGCCGGGCACCAGCGTTGTTGAATGGAGGGGGGAGGATATGGAGAGAGCAACCTGCCTAAGGTTTAGGCTCAAAACCTCTGTCCCATTCGGTGTCAGTCCCGGAGAATAGGTTGAGCTAAGACCTCTCCTGGGTGGATTTTTCCTTTAAAAATGACATGATCCTTGGGGTGGGGGTGGGGGGCTCGTCTACAAGTGGATTTCGGCGCCTTCCCAGGGGAGGGAGCAGCCGGCCAGGCCCTGTTTGCAGGCTCTCCAGGGGGCTGCTGATGAGGCCCCTGGAAAAGGCTAACAGCACCCAGGCGCTGGGTCAGCGTGAGCAGGCGCCAGGGCTACCTGAGGCCCGACAGGAGGGCGTGGAGGAGATGCCAGGGAGACGCCTCCTGGCTTCCTTGCCCCCCTCATCCTGCCGGGGCCTGGCCATCTCTCCCGGACCACGGCGATCTTCCGGCCGCGCCGCTCACTGCTCCTCACCCCCTTTCCAATGGGACAGGCTGTGGGACCCGCTCCCTCCACGTGCCTCTACTTAGAGCCCTTCGGTGGCTCGGATTTAGAACGAAAGGAGCCCAGCTCGCTGCCCCCGATCCGAGCCCCTCCTGCCATGGTTGCCCTCCATCTCAGCCCACGCTGTCTTTTAGCCCCTCACAAACGAAGAGCAGTAGTCCAAGAGTACGTTCCCTGCAGTCATCCCATGCTCCTTCCCGTCCTTCTGTTCTCAGATCACACGCTGCCTCCTCACAGGCACCCCTGCCACTTCCCTGAAGAAGACCCACGGTGCGTTCTAGCACCAAGCACTAGCTGCATCCTTCACCATGATGGCCAGAGGTTGGTAACTATATGTTACTAGAGGCCCGGTGCATGAAAAGTTGGACATCCCTCTCACAATCCAGGACTGCTGGCTCTTAACTGCTCGCCTGCCTGCCTGCCTGATCACCCCTAACCACTCTCCTGCCTGCCTGATCACCCCAACCACTCTGCCTGCCTGCCTGATCACCCCTAACCACTCTCCTGCCTGCCTGATCACCCCAACCACTCTGCCTGCCTGCCTGATCACCCCTAACCACTCTGCCTGCCTGCCTGATCGCCCCTAACCACTCTCCTGCCTGCCTGATCACCCCTAACCACTTTGCCTGCCTGCCTGATCACCCCTAACCACTCTCCTGCCTGCCTGATCACCCCAACCACTCTGCCTTCCTGCCTGATCGCCCCTAACTACTCTGCCTGCCTGCCTGATCGCCCCGAACCACTCTCCTGCCTGCCTGATCACCCCTAACCACTCTGCCTGCCTGATCACCCCAACCACTCTTTTGCCTGCCTGATCACCCCTAACCATTCTAATGTCTGCCTGATTGCCCCTAACCACTCTGCTCACCTGCCTGCCTGATCACCCCTAACCGCCTCTGCCTCGGCCCCCGCCATCGCGGCTTCATTCGGAATGATGGCCAGAAGGTTGTTCAGCTGTCCGGTCTAATTAGCATATTACGCTTTTATTATTATAGATAGGAGTGCTTAAGGACTTACAGTTTATGACAAGAAACTAGTCCACACAGCAGTCCACACATTTTCTCTCATGAGCCCTAATGCTCGTTTGTATTGTCCTGAAATTTCCCACAAAAGGTGCAGCCACCAGGAGCCTAGTTCTCTGCCGAGGATGATCCCTTTCATACTTGGCAATTGTCACATAGATTTAATTTACATCCAAGTGTATGTGCTGATGGTGCCCTTTAAAACACCCCCTCCCCTGGTAACACCTGTACTTCCTGTGTGCGATAGATGGGCTTCACAGTGCACGTTGAAATGGAAAGCCCCGCACAGAATACGAGATCTGGTATACACTGAGTGGCCAGATTATGATGATCTCTGAGCGCATAATAATCTGGCCACTCAGTGTATATCCTATATAATAAAAGGCTAATATGCAAACTGTCCCCTCAACCAGGAGTTCGACCAGCAGGCAGGCCAGCCAACCACCCATGTCCCCTCCCCCTGGCCAGGCTGGCCGGACCCCACCCATGCACGAATTCATGCACCGGGCCTCTAATACACACACACACACACACACACTGAGTGGCCAGATTATTATACGTTCAGAGATCATAATAATCTGGCCACTCAGTGTATAGTGTGGATTCTCTTTGGTAAGCGAAACATACAGACACAATTTCCAGAAGGACGTATCCTGAAATGATTGACAGAGATCACCTACCTCTGAAGAGATTAAAGTTATTTTTATTGTTTTTCCCCAAATTTTCTACCATGAGCAGCCACTGCCTTTGTAATTAGACTAAAACAGTAAACAACTTTCAGTCCCAACAGAAAGAAATCATGTTGTTCTGAGGGGCACATGAAGGAAACCAGCTCCTGAGTCCCCCATTAAGACCTGCCTTTAGTGCCTGGCCGGCGTGGCTCAGTGGTGGGGCGTCGACCTATGAACCAGGAGCTCAAGGTTCGATTCCCGGTCGGGACACATGCCCGGGTTGTGGGCGCAGTAGGGGATGTGCAGCTGATCCATGGTTCTCTCTCATCATTGATGTTTCTATCTCTCTCTCCCTCTCCCTTCCTCTCTGAAATCATTAAAATAAAAGAAGAGTTGGCCTTAGCAAAACCGGTCCGTCTGGTTGGGCTCTAATGCTACAGGGTTACTGTGCACCAGTTAGGGTGGCAGTAACGCCGCTCTAACACAGAGACTCCAACACGCAGTGGCTTCAACAAGAGAGAATTTTCTTTCTCTTTCTTGTTCTTAGTGTCGAGGCAGGTGGGTCGGCCCAGGCTGGACGTTGGTTGAATCCCACCAAGTCCTCAGTAACTGCCTGGCGGGGCAGCTCTGCCGTCCTCAACACAGTTCCCAGCCCCGTGTCCACGGTGGCTGCCCCCGTTGTTGCCGGAGGGAAGGAGGGGAAGAGGGCGTAGAGGACAAGCCTTGTGAAGGATGCACCGAGACTTTGCATGCTTTCGCTCATGGTGCATTGGCCAGAATCTCATTGCAAGTCATAGCTAGCTGCAAGGGAGGCTGGGAGCAAAGAGTCTAGGTGGGTGCAATAGCCCTGCTGATGGGATAGGTCAGAGTGTGTGCTTGTGTGTGTGCACGGGTGCGTGTGTGTGTGTGTGTGTGTGTGTGTAAGGGAAGGACATTTATAATGACAAAGAGAGGAAAAAGAGAGAGTGGATTCCAGGGTGTAACTAGCCATTTGGACAAAGTGAGCTGAGCAGCCAGTCCTTGGCCCAGGATGCTGGGCTGTCCTCTCTGAGGCAGCACACAGTATGCAATGGGCCTCCACACAGCGCGCTCCCCGAGGACGCCAGCCGGGGCGGCCCCAGCCAGCGGGCCTGTCTTCTCCTCACAACCCCCGGGCCCTGGGGGGAGCCCTCGCGGTGGCCGGGGCGCCATCGTGAATTCTGAGATGTTTTGCATGTTTCTCAGCCATAGAGCTGGACAAGCTCCGCTCACCAGTTCTTCGCCACGACGGCGTGCGCTTTCCAGTGGCTTTCAATTCCGTAGCTAGTTAGGAGCACCACGCCCCCTCCCCCCCCCCCTTCCCTGGAGAGCCAGGTGTCGTTATCCCCAGCTCACCTGCGGAGAGACCGAGGCGGGGCCCGAGGCCAGGTGTCCGCTCCGCCCGCTGGCTCCCCTCAGCCCAGCCGCCTCGCTGCCTCCAGGCCCGGAAGCGCTGGTGAGCCCTGCCAGCGTCCACGGGGCTCGAGGGCAACAGGCTGCGATGGACTGGCTGTGGGCCTCGGCCCCCTGGAACCAAACGCTCTCCCCCGAGTGGGGACCAGCCATGACCTCATCCCCTGTGGCAGGCGAGGCACTCCCACCCCCATAACTCGCCCTCCAGGCCTTCCCGCGAGGCGCTCGGCTTCGGAAACGCCACGTCCTCTGGACCCCATCGGTCAGCACAGCGAACCCAGAAGCGGCCTGTGGGCTGCAAACCCGAAACAGATCACACCTGGGACCCAACGCTCATGTGGCGGGACGGGCAGTCACTCATGTGGCTCATGTGGCGGGACGGGCAGTCACTCATGTGGCTCATGTGGCGGGACGGGCAGTCACCGCCTCCACGCGCAGGTTAGTTTCCCGGCCTCGCGCTCGAATCCACCAGAAAGCAGCCCGACCCGCGAGGCCGGGCCCTGAGGCTCCTTGCGATGGAAGCTGGTTTGCGACGACTTCTTCTTTTCAATTTGTGATGAAATTCTGGAGGGAGCGTAGGACTGACTCCCAAGAAGGTTCATTCCGGAGGGTCCCCGGGGCCGCTCACCAGAGCCGGTGCGGACAGGGGGTGCCTTCCCGGGGGCGTCCTGCTGTGAGGAGCCGTGCAGGGGAGGGGCCGTGTGCCCGACGAAACACATCTCCTGGTCCTCCGAACAGACGTGAGATACAGACGGGACGAGAAGGCGGTCACGACTTGTCCTTCATGCGGCGTCTGCCCGGGGCCGCAGCGTGAGGCACTGGTGAATGCTGTCTGGGTTGTTCGTTGGAATCGATGTCTTTATTTGACGAGGGGACAGCGGGTGGGACACGCTTGATGAGCTCCTCAGCTGGAGAAGGTCAGAATGTTTCATATCTGGCCCGGCCGGTGTGGTTCAGTGGTTGAGCATTGACCTGTGAACCAGGAGGTCATGGTTCATTTCCATTCCTGGTCGGGGCACATGCCCGGGTTGCGGGCTCGACCCCCAGTGTGTGGCGTGCAGGAGGCAGCCTATCAATGACTCTCTCATCATTGATGCTTCTCTCTCTCTCTCTCTCTCTCTCTCTCTCTCTCTCTCCTCTCCTCTCCCTTCCTCTCTGAAATCAATAAAAATATATTAAAAAATAAAGAATAGAAAATATACTTCTTCAAATAAAAGACTTTATAAAAAAGAAAAAGGAAAACCACCTTCTCCTTCTAAATAACAGGAGCGAGCCTGCACAAAAGGCCAGAAGGCAGGCAGGCCTCGCCTCGGCCTGCACCTGTGGTGTCTCTGGGATGCAGGCGGCGGAGGGCAGGCGCCACCTGGCATGACCTCCCTCCTGCCCTCAGCGCCCAGCACGGAACAGAGGTGTGTCCGGCGGAGAAATGTGGGCCTGGGAGGGTCACCAAAGCCCCCACGCTGTAGGGAGGGACGGAGGAGGAAGCCAAACTTCCGAAAGGCCGGTGCCTGGGCCTGGGCCTCACGGCTGGCAAGCGGCAGAGCCAGGACTGGCGCACGGATGTCTCGGTAGAAAGGCCTGCATTCTGCACCCCTGTGCTCCATCACCTCCGAGTTTCAATGACATTGAACCCCAGAGGCTCAACGTGTCTGCAAGGTGTGCAGGCGAGAGGGTACACGGAGTTTTCCCTCTGGCTGTGTTTTCCCTGCATTAATTGCTCTTGCCTTCGGGCCTGGTGCCAGCGGGCACTGATCACAGGGTGATACAGGGCTAGTCCAGCCCAGTCCAGCCGTCAGCCTGTCAGAAGCTCTGACACCTTGATTACCCGTCACCTGTAACCACTGGGAGGTGTGATATCCCGAAGCCTTTCATTTTCCCGCCCGCGGGGGAGGGAGACTGACGGGGGAGGCAGGCTGCCCTCTGACAGGTGCGCATTACCTTTGACACTCGTGAATACGTGTTGTGCGTCTGCCGCCGCCGCCGGGGCGGGTCTGTCCCCCGGATGAGCTGGGCTGACGGCCGTAATTGCTGGGCTCGGCCGTCTCTCCGGCTGGGGAATGAAACCTTGCTCAAGGTCAGCGTCGAGGCCAAGGGAGCTGCTCCAGGGACAATGCAGTCTTCAGAGAAGGGAGCTCACCCTGGATGGAAAAAGGGGTGTGTGTGCGTGTGCGTGTGTGTGCGTGTGTGTGTGTGTGTGTGTGTGTGTGTGTGTGATCACGCCTTCAGGCCAGGTAAGGCAGGAGAAAAGGTGACCACTTGAGGGACGTAAGGGTGCTGGGACCAGACTGGAGGGGTGGTGGGTGAGGGGTGATGGCCACGTGGGGAAGCCCTGCACGGACAACCCTTCTGAGAAATGTGATTGTGACAGCGAGGAAAGAGGGTAGAAAGAGCAGCTGCATGAGAAATCCATCGAAGGTGTGTTGTTTGTTTGAAATAGTCTTCATTTTGGTAAAATACACATAACATATAATTGGCCAGATGAATGCGTACAACCCAGTGGCATAAGGCCAAACATTTCCATCGCCCTCAAAGGAGACTCCACACCCATGATCAGTCACTCCCCATCCTCCCTCCCCCCAGCCCCTGGCAACCAGCAATCTGCATTCTGTCTCTATGGATTTACCTATTCTGGACATTTCCTATCAATAGAGTCATACATGCCCGGCCGGCGTGGCTCAGTGGTTGAGCATCATCCTATGGACCAGGAGGTCATGGTTGAATCCCGGTCAGGGCACATGCCCGGGTTGCAGGCTCAATCCCCAGTAGGGGGTGTGCAGGAGGCAGCCAATCAATGATTCTCTCTCATCATTGATGTTTCTGTCTCTTTCTCCCTCTCCCTTCCTCTCTGAGAGCAATAAAAAATATGTATTAGAATCATATAATGTGTGGCCTTTTGTGACTGGCTTCTTTCACTTAGCACAATGTGTTCAAGGCGCATCCATACCGTAGCGTGTGTCCGTACTTTATTTATTTTTACGGCTGAGTAATACTCTGTTGTGTTCAATTGTCCATTCACTTGCTGATGGACGTTTGGGCTGCTTCCACCTGTTGGCTGCTGTGGGTAGTGGCGCTTACAATCTTCTGTGTATTGGGTTTTTTTTCTTGAACACCCGTCATCAGTCCGTTTGGATCCATACCTGGGAGCGGAATTGCTGTGTCCTGCGGTAATTCTGTTTAACTTGCTGAGGGACCGCCAGACTGTCTTCCACAGCGGCCACACCATTTTATATCCCCGGCAACAGTGTACAAGGGTTCCGAGTCCCCCACACCCTCGCTAACAGCTGTTGCTTTCCCTTTTTTGTATTTTAAGATGTTTTTTGTTTTGTTTTGTTTTAAGTGGAGGTTTTTTCTTGCCTTACTCAGTGCTCACCACAGTCTCACTGGCTGGTAAGTGGTGGTGAGCCGATGGGCCGGCCCTGCCCACCGGGGGACCACTGGCCGGTGGGACCACAGCAAAGCCAGGCTCTGAGTGAAACTTCCCACCTACGCTGACACTGAGGGCTTCCCATTGTTTCTACCTCCAGCCATGGACGGGGAGAGCTGAGGCCTAGACACGGGATTCCAAGCCCCTTTTAGGGGACAGGAGCGGAGAGCAGACAGGTGTTGGTGCAAGCACCCTTTAGCTTCAGAGCCTGGCTCTGTTGTCTGCTCTCTATGACCTTGTGTAAGCTGTAGAACCTTCCAGAACCTCAGCTTTCTTCTCGGCACAATGGGGGTGCTCCCGTGGACCTTGGGGGGCTACTGTGAGGTTTGTGGCAATAAACCACCAACGTGAAGACCCAGCTCAGTCCTGACAGTTGGCAGGTGCTCCGTGAGCCGGCTGCCCTCCCCGGGGCCAGGGGAGGAAGAGGAGGGTCCGAGCCAGGCCGTGTTTCTGTTCACTACAAAGCTGCCTACGGTGGATCCGACGAGCAGGCAGGAGCCTGTGAGCCAGGGACCTGCCAGCAGCACGCTCCCTTCCGCTGACCGGGGCCTTTGCTCACCCGGCAGCCTCCTGCCGGTCACCGGGGTCTCCCCAGTCGCTCCGAGGCTCGGCAAGCTTTGGGCTTCAGGCTGCCTAGGGCTGCGGTGACAGCGGCCACCACTGCATGGCTTACGGAGCCACGGAAACCACTCTCTCGCAGCTCTGGAGGCCGACAGTCTGAGCCCAGCTGTCCCAGGGCTGTGCTCCCCCAGAGACCAGGGCAGAGCCCTCCCGCGGCTCCCGGCTGGGGTGGTGGGCGGCTCGTGGATGCATCGCCCCCGTCCCTGCCTCTGTCTCCACGTGGCCTGTCCCTGTGCGCCGCCCCATTTCCCTCTTCATGTAGGGACGCCGGTCATTGGATTTGGACCTCCCCTTAACTGGTACATCTGCCAAAGACCTTATTTCCTAATAAGCTCACGTTCACGGGTCCTGGGGTTAGGACGTCACGTCTTTTTAGGGGACACAATGCAACCCACCTCACCGGCCTCGGTGACACGCGGGCACGGAGTCGGGTTCTGTGGCGCATGGAGACCGCTGGGGAGCCGGCCCTCTCTAGGAAAAAGAGCACAAACTGGTGAATGCAGATTTGGGTGCAGGGCCCTGGAGGGGGCTGAGCAAGTGGGGGGTCCTGTCGCTTCAGTGTCACTTGCTTCATCGAGTCTACCTCCTTCGTCCCGACTAGGTTTCTAAACTCGTTACGTGGAGCCCAAGGAACACAGCAGTTTAAAATGGCAAACCCTCAACACCCGAATCCCACCGCAGACGTGCCCGCTGCCTGTGTATGAGGACAGGCCCGCGAGGAAGCGCGGCCGAATTTCGCCGATTGTCGGTGACGGGCGAGTTGTGGGGCTGGTTATCGTTTCCGTTTCGCTCTCTGAATGTGCTCGTCTCCCCACAGGGAACAGATGGCCTTGACAGACACCGGGGCCGGCCTCCCGCGCAGGCCCGCGGCGCCCATTAGAGCGGGACGTGTCCTGCCAGGTGGGGTGTGGGAGGAGCTGGGCTGCCGTTGTCATAGATACCTGCCCTGGGACCCGTGATTTCCGCAGGGGTTCCCGGAGCCCACACCCCCTCCCCTTGGGCTTCCTTGTCCCCCCGCACCCCCCTCCCCACCCCCAACAGGTTCCGACGGGGAAGGTGCCCAGAAGGTGCGCAGAGAGCCCCTGGCCCGTCCACGTACACAGGGAGGCCCCACCGCGGAGAATGAGGAGTCGTGGCCGCCAATCTGTTTCCCTGATTTACATCAATTTACATTCAGCGCCGGAGTAATGGACATGGAAATCAGGCAGCCTGCGCCGCTCCCTCTGAAATCAGACGCGGCCGCCCGGCCGGTGGGACGGCGCGGGAACACGCTTCCTCGCTCCCCGAACCCCGGGCAGATTAATTTGTCACCAAAACAAGGGCTGGCATTGCAATCACGGTCCCCCAGCTCTCTCCCTTCCCCCAAATTGGACAGATAAGTGGATATCTGCGGCTCATTAACCCGGGTCCCGTCTCGCTGCATTTCCCATTTCCTTCCCCGCGACACGGCGCTGGCGTGGCTTGCATGTGAGATTATTGATGCCATTCGCTCATTCATTCTTCTGACAATAACCTACCGAGGTCTCCTATTACCGGGCAACTGTACTTGGTGCCCGGGCCAGAGGTGATCGCCTGGGTCCCTGTCCACGCTCCACGTCCCCGCCTTTGACTTGTACTTAACATACATTTCATGGTGGGTAAAACCTGCATAAGCCTCCACTGGACAAATACTAACATGGGTGTCATGCAACCTCCATCATGATCAACATGTAGAGTATCATGTAGAGTATGTTGGTGTCCCCAGGACACGGCCGTATGTCCCCTCCCCGTCAAATCCCCGCCCAGACCCATTCCTAATGTCTTCCTCGTCAGCGCGTTCCCCCCGGGTTTGAGCTCCCTGCACATGGCGTGATCCAGGATGGAGATGCAGTCCCGCACAGGGAGCTCTCACACGGCAGGACGTGTTTGGTCATCAGCATGTTTGTGGAATTCATCTACGTGTCCGTGATCCGTCCCTGGTGATGACCGTGTGGTATGTCGCTACGTGTGTGCACCACGAGGTCGTCACCCATCCCCCGGCGGAAGGACACGTGGGTTGCGTCCCACTGGAGACGCGTGTGAGCGATGCTCCGACGAACATTCCCCCCCCCCCCCCCCCCCCCGTCTTTTGGGTGCTCCCACGCTCGTTTCTCTTGGGCATGCACCCAAGGATGGGGCTGTGTTTAGTTGTAATAGATACTGCCCCATCCTTGTCTTTACTTTTTAAAAGGAGTCCCCCACCCTCCCATCCCACCCCCTAACCACATCAGGGGTGACTAACCCCTTACATCTTGATTAAGCGGTTCTTCTTCAAAAAGCTCTACAATCTTTTTTTTTTTTTTTTAAGTGTAAGCAAGAAGAAGGGAAGAAGCCACTGTGTTTATGGGAAAGTGGTTCCACATTCCCGCCGCGTGGAGCACAGAGCGCCCTGGAAGCGGCCGCTACCTGGCCCCGTTCCCTCGCGTATTACAGAGCAGGGAGCCAGATTTCCTTCTGGACGTCTATAAATAAAGTGCTTTATCCATAGCAATTAGGCGGAAGCGTTTTTCCAACCAGCGTGCATATGAGTTTCATTTCTCCACAGAGGCACATCAGATGGGAGATGTTAGTTTAAGGCCGTTGCTTTGTGTAATCATCATCATGTTTTCACAGCATCTACTTCCCTTCTTCCCAACCTTCCCCTCTCCCTGGCCTAGTCTAGGTTTTATGGGGAAATTCTGTCTAGAAAAAGGCAGGCACAGCATTCCAAGATTCTTTCAACTGAAGGAATTTAGAAGGGGGCAGGATTTCATTTCTTGTGTCGCAGGTAGAATGCTCCGTTTCTGCTCTCCTGGGATGGCTGGTGGATTCTTCATTAGCTGATAATAAGTGATTGTGTTTCCCTTTTCACCTTGTCTGCCAGGGAGCTCGGGGCCAGCAATTGCTTATGCCTATGGTTAGTGCCTCTGAGTCCCCCTATTTTCCTAATTCCTGACTTCACCTTGGATTATCCTTTCCAAGGCTCAATTTCAGCCTAAGCTTACCCATCATGTCTTTAGAAAGAGACAGGATGCAAAGAAATAATAGTTCTTACGTAGTTTTTATTTTTAGTGGCTGCTGCTCTAAGGAAGCTCATGATGAATGAGGCACAGGACCTAGACTGACAGGAACAATCAAGAGGGAAGGAAGGAGTGTGTGTGGGGGGGGGACATCCCCCAGGGCGCATGACCATGTAAGCACCTGAGAGAAGTTGTTCACATTTTAAGACTTACAGCAGGTCCTCTGAGACAGATGGCTGAGGCAAGCCTGGGTCCAGGGCCGACTCCAGAGCTGGTACTTGCTGCACATCATCATTCACTCCCCAAACAGCTGCTGCGGAGAAGGCCGGCCTATCAATAGCAGGATGTGCCTGAGGACAGCAGGGCACCGTGTGCTGCCGGGCAGAGAGAGAGTGGCTGGATTTACAAGGAAGATCAAAGAGATGGGACTTGAGGTGAACAGGTTAAATACAGCAAGGCATCACTCCTTTATCCACCCATCCATCTGCCCATCTCCAACCATCCATTATCTACCCATCTTTCCACCCATTCATCACCCACCCATCCGTCCATCCATCCATCCATCCATCCATCCATCCATCCATCCATCCATCCTTCAATCCAACACGTTCTAACTCTACTACACAACAAAGGTCTCACCCGTTCCAGGAGCTCTGGCTCTGGGATGACCCTTTGGAATTGTCCCAAATTGAGCCAAGGCCTTTATGCCCCACATCAACCAGTCATTGGATGCAGAGGACCCTGGGAAATACGCGTGACCTTGGAGGAGGCGACGCCCTTCAGCTGAGAGCAATCGGCAGAAACTCTGATGAGAACCTGGCAGGTGGGGGAATGGAGAATGCCCTGAGGAAGGGGCACGGGGTGGCACAGCACAGGCCCCCGGGCCCTAATGCTTAGTTGTTCTCCATTGATTTTTTATTCCTAGTCTGCCCCCTCCGCTTGCTTTGCTCACTACTGTGAGCACGGAGCCTAGAACCGCGCCTGGCCCAGCGTCAGCGCACAACAAGCGTTCACTGGATAAAACGAAGGAACAGGTGGCGGCGGCAGCCAGTGGGCCTGAGTGTGTGACGTCAGGCCCTGCGGTGAAGTTTCACATGAAGTATCTCATCTAATCCAGGCACAACCCCAGAGGGGGGCCCTGTTATCCTTGTTCTATGAAGTCAGAAATGGGGCTTAAACAGGGGCACCGTGAGAGTGGGGGGTTAAGTCCAGAGTTCAAGGGTTCTGGAGGCTGGTGGTTTGCCTACAGAGATTTGGTCGTGTGAACTGGGGGCGGGTCCAGAGAGAGTGGACTTCACAGCTGGGTGGCCACTGGGAGTTCAGGGAGCTCTGGGGAGCCGGGGGGCCCGTTCAGGCCCGGCTGTGGGTCCCACTGGGTAGTCTGGGAGGTGCTGCAGGGCGTGCATGGAGGTCAGACTGCTGGCTGGGAGGGCCAACATCCCACCACATGGCGTCCCTGTCCCCTGCACGCCGACAATTCCTAAGTCCACGTGCCCAGCCCAGGCTCTCCCCAAACCCCAGGCCCTCACGCCCTCGCTGGCTGTCTCACAGGGACCTCAGACTGCACGTGGCTGAACTGGAGCACAGCGGTCTGTCTTCTACCAGTCCCCCCACCCCCTCCCATGAATGGCACTGCCCTCCACACGGCTGCTCGGGCCGCAATGCCCAGGGCCACCCTTCACTGGTCTCCTCCCTTCACCCCCTGCACCCTTCAGCAAGACCTGGCAACTCTGCCTCCAAAACAACGCCCAAGCCAGCCCCCCGGACCCCGTGTCCACAGGCGGCTCCTGAGCGGGCCCAGCGGCATCGTCGTCGGGACCTCTGCACGAGCCACCTGCCGGGCCTGCTGCTTCCTCTCCAGGCATGCCCGGTCCTCCCGCCTTCCAAACGCCAGGCTCTCAAGAGCTGCGAGACGTCACCCTCCTTGAAAGCTAACAACTGAAGGTGCTGGCTCGGTGGATGCTGAGAGAAGGCACGGGCTCCTGGGCCAGAGACAAAAGTCTTCGTCCTGATGGCAACAGCAGTGGGCAGAGTGCCGGCACGCTCCCCGCGGGCTCCTCCCCGGGCACACGGGGGTGCGGGCGGGCCTGGCGAGTGCTGGGTCAGGCAGCGCATGGGCCTCGCCGTCGGGAACGGTGCGCGGGGAACTCACCTGTTTACAAGCAGGGAGCCCGTCTGCTCCTGGTCACGGAGGGCACATTCTCCGCCTCCAGCTTACCCCCTGCACACACGGCCCTGAGAAACGGCTCCCGTGGGAAATGGGCAGAGCTGCCCAGCAGGTGCTGAGCGTCGACCCAGGAATCCAGAGGTCACCGCTTTGGGTCCCGGTCAGGGCCCAGGACCCGGGGGCGGGCTCGATCCCCGGCAGGGGGCGAGCGGGAGGCAGCCGATAGATGCCTCTCCCTCCTCATTGATGTTTTTCTCTCTCTCTCCCTCGCCCTTTCTCTGAAATCAGTAACAGTTATTTTTTAAAAGATCAGAGCTCTGCATTCAGGGCAGACCCAGTAAGAGGAGGGCCCTTCACGCCGAACAAACCCCAAACCGCTGCCCACGGCCTGCGAGGCCCAGAGCGGCCTGCCCCTGCCCTCACCCCCTGGCCGCCCCTGCCCTCACCCCCTGGCCACCCCTGCCCTCACCCCCTGGCCGCCCGCGCCCCTCACTGGCGCCGTCTCAGCAGCACGCGCCCCTCTCCCGTGTCCTCTGTGGGATGCCCCTTCCACCCTCCGACGTCACCTCTTTCCGGAAGCTCGCCCCAGCCACTCCGCCGTGTCGCCGCCCACCCTCATCCTCTCACACGGTCACGTCACACACCGAAGGGCCTTTCCTTGTGATCACGTGTCCTCCATGTGCGCGTCAGCCCCAGGGGAGCAGGACCTCGCCTGCCTCGTTCCCTGGGCGCCCACAGGGCTCAGAACGGGGTCTGCGTGCTCAGCACGGGCGTGGGGGGGTAGGCATGCCAGGAGCGAGGGGCGGGGGCCCCGGTCGTGTCCCTGGGGGTGAGAAATGCCACCAGGAGCTTCTCGGCGCTTCGGGAACATAGACCCGCGTGACGCAGCTTCGTGCCAGGGCGCAGGTGCTGGGACGCGGGCCGTGCTTCACTGCGAGGCCGCCCTGTGCAGCGGCCTGAGGTCGTGGAGGGCGTGGGAGGGGCAGCGCGGCGTCACGGGGGGTGGGGAGGGGGAGCCATGTGATGTGTGGCCACGCGATGGAAAGCCTTCCAAGAAAAAAGATGGAGATACAGTATATATAGAAATAAAGGCTTGTTGTTTAAAAAAAAATCCAAACTACAAAAAACGGAGCAGCTAGCCCTGGCCCGATAGCTCAGCTGTTAGAGTGTGGTCCCTCCCCCAGTCAGGGCACACACCAGCATCAACCAATGGACGCACTGATACATGGAACAGCCAATGTATCTCTCTCTACCCCCCTCTCTCCCCCCCTCTCTCTCCCCCCATTCTCTCTCTTTGTCTCTCTCACTCTCTCTCTCTCTGTCTCTCTCCCTCTCTCTGTCTCTCTCCCCCACTCTCTCTCTGTCTCTCTCCCCCACTCTCTCTCTCTCTCCCCCCATTCTCTCTCTCTGTCTCTCTCTCTGTCTCTGTCTCTCTCTCTCTTCCCCCACTCTCTCTCTCGCTCTCTGTCTCTCTCTCTCCCCCCCTCCCACTCTCTCTCCCTCTCTCTGTCTCTCTCTCTCCTCCTCTGAAAATCAGTAAGCACAAATTTAAGAAGCAAACAGCCAACCCTCTCATCATGAGGCCCCGTCCCTCTCACGGGCTGGGACGGGAGCACCGAGAAAGCCCCCGCCGGCGTCACGGAGCGGGAGACTGAGCTGAGCCGCCGGCAGGGCTGGGAGGAGGGCGGCCAGGGCTGGCAGGGAGCCTGACCAGGGGCCCGGATGCCCAGGAGTCCAGGAGAGCGGGGCCCGCCGGCGAAAGGCCAGGGGTGGCCGAGAGGGTGAGGGTGGTGAGAAGGGGTCCCACGCATGACTCCTAAAACCGGGGGGAGGCGCGTCCTGGAGCAAGGACGCGCTGCCCGTGAAACGGCTCTGAGGATCGCCTCGAGGAGCCCGACGTGCGGCGGGTCAGGGCCAGCCGCCTGTGACCCCCGACCTCTTGGCCACGGCCCCGGGGGACGAACCCACTGACCCTCCCCGACACGAGGGGCGGCTTCCTGACGTGGAGGCGCTGTGCAGGCTCTAATGCGCCGGACCCAAGGGGTCCAGATGGCCCTGCTTTAGGCCAAAGAAACACATGGCTGTCGGCTTCCCGGGAAGTGAAGGCTCCTCAGCACCCCGCTTCTCCATCACTGCGGGCGCCCTGGTCCCCGGATCGGAAAGCCAAAGCTCCAGGTGCCCCCAGACCCAGAGACGCCGCTGGCGTTCCCAAGCCCGGCCTCCCGGCCGCCCGGCCCCCAGCCCCGAGCAGGAGCGGAGGCGCTGGAGACCCATCTCCAGGCTCCCTGATGAGGTGGCGACGGCTCTGGCTTTAGCCCATTAAGTACCATTTTCACTCCCATACATCAGGCCCAGGAACGGGGGACCTGTTTTCGGACAACGTCCTCCGTGGGTTTCCCTCTCCTGTGAGGGCGTCGCCACGCAGGCCCGGTCTCCACCTGCCTTAGACGCGGGTCCAGGCACAAACCCTGACCCCAAAGAGCTCAGTCTCCCGGGGAGACAGCCACTGACGCGTCTTCCTCCAGCCACGGAGGCCCAAGCCGGGAGGTTCCATTCTCTGTGTGAAACCACCAGTGAAACGGGCCGGCGCGCACTGCGCTGAGAGCTAGGAACGTGATGTAAGATAAGCATGGAGCAGGATGTCACACGCAAGCCGTGTGCGAACGCCCCGGCCCATGGCCTGGACCCCTCTCAGAGCTGCTTGAAGCAAACAGGGTACTTGAGACCAGGAACCCGGGCCAGGCCAGCCTGCAGGGGAACCTCAACGTTCCCATCTGTGGAATGGGAGAGTAACCGTCGTTGGACTATGGCTGTTCGCACAGTCCTGGCACAGAGTGGATGCGCAGTAAATACTCCTGGCTAGTGTGACCATTCCTCACTGGCCCGACTGCCCCAGAGCTGCCGGGCCGGGCAGGGCCTCCACAAAGAGCTGGCCGGAGGAGAGGACCACAGGGAAGCTGGGAAGGGCTTCTAGGGTTTGACAGCCCAGCACTGAGGTCAAGAGCACAGGCCGGGCCCTGGCCGGTTTGGCTCAGTGGATAGAGTGTCGGCCTGTGGACTAAAGGGTCCTGGGATGTTTCTATCTCTCTCTCCTTCTCCCTTCCTCTCTGAAATCAGTAAAAATATATTTTTAAAAAAGAGAGCACAGGCCGGGCCCTGGCCGGTTTGGCTCAGTGGACAGTGTGTTGGCCTGTGGACTGGAGGGTCCCAGGTTCGATTCCAGTCAAGGACACATGCCCAGGTTTCGGGCTTGATCCCCAGTAGGGGGCGTGCAGGAGGCAGCTGATCAATGATTCCCATCATTGATGTTTCTCTCTCTCCTTCTTCCTTCCTCTCTGAAATTAATAAGAATATATTTTTTAAAAAGAAAAAAAGAGCACAGGCCAGAAGCAAACACAGGTTCTTCTCAGTCCCACCTCCTCCTGGCCACTCTGGGTCTCAGTTTTCTTACCTATAAAATGGGACAATGAGGCCACCTGTCTCCCCTTCCTGCTTCTGCCCTCACGTGGCCTTCTCTCCGCTCTCCTCTTCTGTCTCTGAAAAGGCCCCTGGCCGTGGGGCCACCTGGTAACCCAGGGTAATCGCACTTCAAGACTCTAACGTCTCTACACCCACAGGAGCCTTTTCCAAAGAGACTTTTCAAAGGGAGCTGGCCGGGTCCCTTCAGAGCCAGCGCTCGGCCCTCTGCGGGCGGCTGGGCGGCGGCACACACCTCGCTGCCCCTCACCTGCCTGGCTCTGCGGGGCCCCCGGCGCTGACGGGTGAACTTGGCAGAAATCCGTAAGGGAAGTGCCCGGGGCGGGTCACTGTCCCGGCCAGGCCTCAGGCTCCCCTTGGTAGGCCGGGGTGTTGGGTGCCATTATCTCTAGGGCACCCCTAAACTTTAGGCCTGGGTGAGCTGCCAGAAATGGGCCTGGCGATGAGGTCGGTGACGGGGCCCCCAGGGAGCCCCGCGCGTCTCGCCAGGTCCCCCGACATCCTCAGTGGCAAGAAGGCAGCGAGAGGGAAGGGAGTGAGTTTAAAGCCGTGCAGATACCTTGCTATGGGTTTTATTTCATTTAATTGTCCCAATGATGTTTATGAAAATAAGCACTATTCCCGTTCTACAACCTGCAAACTGAGCCTCAGAGATGGGTCACGAACCAGAAGCCCCCGCTGGTGTCTGGCTGCCTCCGTGCTTTAGGGCGGTGGAGGGGGGAGGGGGAGAACCTGGCTCTGCCACGCGGATGCTGGGCGGCAGGCGGCGGGGCTCCTGGCGCACGCCCTGTGCCAGGCGCTGCGCTGAGGGCTTTATTTTGCTGGATCGCCTCATGTATCCTCACGGACCCGAGAGGGTTGTGCTGTTAGGATGGCCCCCACTTTACAAAGGAAGGACAGCGGCTCCTGCTGCTTCCAGGACTTACCAAAGCCCAGGGCACTTGCTGACCCAAGATGCCCCCGAGGCCAGAGCCCCGGGGTGAACAGTCTGCTCACCGCTCAGAGCTACGGGGCTGGAGCGGGAGGAAGAGGAGCGGGAGGAAGACGGTGCAGCGGGCTCCCCTCCGCACCCCCAGGCGGTGCCATGAAAGCAGACCACCCCCCTCCGCCAGGCCAGTGCCAGGCCGGGCCGGGGCAGGGATGCCACCGTGTCTCCTCTCTTCTAACTGACGCCCGTCCCGCTCCATCCGGCACGGCCCATTCCACCTGCAGCGACCCTCTTTCCCAAGGCGGTCAGATCCAGGAAGGCATGGATGGGGGCGCCATGTAACTCAGTTCCAGGCCTTGACGAGGCGACGGCGCTCACCCTCCTGTTGGCGCTGGAGGACCTGAGGCCCGAGGGGTCAGGTGACTCCTGCCAGGTCCCAGCGTCCCAGGCAGCACTGTGACCAGTGGCAGGACCCCTGGCACCACACTCGGCCTCCACGCGTGCGGGGGACAGCGGGGACCCAAGCCCTGCCCATGGGGGCACCCCCAGCCTGTGCCCGCCCGTAGGCCTGCAAGCCCGGCCCAGGGGCTCCCAGGACGGCCTCCACGCCCCGCTCTGCCTTCCCGGGACCTCTCGCTTCCTCCCGCGGCCAGACCCCGTCACCAAAGGAGACCAGCTTCATTGGTCAGTGTTCCCCCTTCAGAAAAATAAATTCATAAATGGTCCTTGGCAAGCTGTTTACTGCCGGGCTCTAACGGCCTGTTTATTACCGCCAGCCCGTCTGTTCGCGCGCCCCTCGCCACTGCCCTCGTTAGCTGTCAATTTGGAGGCCCGTTTTGGCATTAGCCATGCCTGGCCCTAATGGCTGCGGACAGTTGGTTTTATGAGGGAGCCCTGTCTCGGGGACGCGAGGCCTGTCGGCAGAGGAGGGCCGCGAGCCCAGGGTCCCTGCGGGGGTGGCGGGTCTGCAGGGGGGCCTGGGGCTGGGGCTCATACACGGGGCACGAGGGCCCCGAAGACGGGGGGCTCTTCTTGGGGGAGAGGGGCCGCAGAGGGAGAGGGGCCCCTTTAGGAGGAAGTGTGGCTCCGGAGAGCCATGATGAAGAATCTCTGACCCAGAAAAGCTGTGCTCGTGGGGACGCGGAGAAGAAAGTGCCTTCGCCCTGGCCGGGCGGGCGGCTCCGGTGGTAAGAGCGTCGCCCTGATCCGCGAAGGCTGCAGGTCCGATCCCCGGGCAGGCACCTACACGCAGCACCAATGAAGGCGTAAGGGGAACAACAACTCCATGTTTCTCTCTCTTTTTTATTCCTCTCTCTCTCTCTCTCTCTCTCTCTCTCTCTCTCTCTCTCTCCATTCCTCTCTAAAAATCAATCAATTAAAAAAACTAAAAAGAGAATTCCTTTCGGGGAAACAGTCTGACAGATCCAGGCCCTGGCCCTGAGGCTGGTCGTAGGGAGCTCCCACCCCTCGTCCCCACCCACGCTGTGCCCAGACTCACTGCAGCAGACACGACGGGAGGTGGCCCTGTCCCCAAAGCGCTCCTGTCGGAGGAGAGAGATGGACACGCCCCGGTCACCACAGGGGGAGCACAGGGCAGCTCAGCGCGGGGAGCTGAGCAGGGCCGGCGGAGAGGTGACCTGAGGGTGGGGGTGGGGGGGCAGAGAGTGGAGGGGGGGGTGCTGGGGCGGGGCAACATCGCTGTCACACTTAAAACCTTCCAGGGGGGCCGGCCGGCGTGGCTCCGTGGTTGAGCGTTGATCTATGAACCAGAAGGTCATTGTTCCATTCCCGGTCAAGGGCACAGGCCCGGGTTGTGGGCTCGGTCCCCAGTAGGGGGCGTGCAGGAGGCAGCCGATCCATGATGCTCTCTCATCATGGATGTTTCTCTCCCCCTCTCCCTTCCTCTCTGAAATCAATAAAAATATATTTAAAAACAAAAACTAAAACCTTCCACAGGTGGAGAATAAAGTCCAACTAGCGAGGCATGGGGGTCACAGCCCTCTCCCTGTCACCCCGAGCTCAGCCACACCACCTGCTGGGTTTCATAGTGTCCCCCCAGAGTTCACGTTAACCCAGAGACTCTGAATGTGACCTCATTTGACATACGGTCTTGGCAGATGGAGGTGGTGACGATGAGGGCGTGAGAGGAGGGTGGGCCCTCGGTCCCAGGACGGGGTCCCGATGAGAAGGGAAGAGGACCCAGACCCGCGGGGAAGGAGGCCGTGTGATGGCGGAGGCGGAGGCCGGGGGAGGCAGCCACAAGCTGAGGCGGGCGGCCACCTCCGAGGCAGGCAGCGCGGATGTTCAGCGGGAGCAGGCCCCACGGTCACCCTGCTCTCAGCCTCCCGCCTCCGGAGCTGGAGACGACACACGTCCGCTGTCCCCAGCCAGCCCGACTGTGGGGCTTCGCTGCGTGGCCCGCGGAGATCCACACACCTCGGTCCCCCCACAGCTCCGGGGGGGAGGTCTCTCCATGTCCTTCTGAACGTGCTGTGTCATCCGGGATCTGGCCAAGGAGCTGGGTGTAGAGGGCGAGCTGCACACTCCTCACTTCACTCCCATCAACAATCCCCCCCCCCCCCGCCCGGGAGCAGCAAAGGGAGGTGAAGGGGGTGGGGGGGGGGGGAGGAGAGGAGCCATGGAAGTTGGGGTCACTGCGCGAATCTGGGCGGCTGTCCCCTTGGCCTGATGCCACCTCTGCCCTGGGCCTGCAGAGCTGGTCACTGAGTGTCACCCTGAAGATCACGGTCCTGGTGTGGCGGGCAGGCCTGCTCTCGGCCACGGGAGACGGGGTGCCTGCTCTCCCTGGCGGGGCCCCGGTCCAGCGGAGACACTCCTTTCACCCCTCGAAAGTGTTCTGCTTTGACCCCTCCTGAGCTTGCAGGCAGGAAATACAGAGCCAACCTGGACCCAGGTTACATGGCGGCCCCTCCAGATGCCCCACGGGGGTGCCCTCACCCCGACTTCCTTCCCAGGGAGCCGGCAAGGGAGCTGAACGGAGCTTGTCCCCGGGACCGGGGTCGGCACGCAGCTCTCAGCAAGCACATCGCCTTCTCGGAACCTCCAAAGCAGCCCTCCGGCCCAGGCACCAGTTGTCTGTGTCCAACGTGCGTCCCTGACTGAATACATCTCTACAAGGAGACATGGCAGCATGAGTTGGTGTCGTCTTCTCTTTTTCTAGACTTTCCCCTGCAGGTACACGGAAAGCATGCGTGTGCCCAGATCCGCAGCACAACGTAAGTAATTTAATACCGTACTGGTGGCGTTTTTGTTTTAAATATGGCCTAAATATTATGCGGCCACGAAATGGTATCGAAGATTCATCGATACATATAGCTTCAGATGATCATAATACTTTTTGAAATTTATTTCCATGTTATCTATTAGTTGTATTTTGCATAAATGATCGGAAACATCTGTCTCCCTGTTGTCTGAGAAATGCAGCATTCGTAATAGTATTTCAAATCTATTTCTTGACATTTTTTTCGGGAAAGTTTGCACACATGTGGGATCATGGGACCAATATAAGCATAAAGATGGCAGTCTAACTAGTCCCATCCATAGAATCAACCCAAACATCTTTTCATTTCATTTCTGTTTGTCTCAGTCCACGTACACAAACGCTGCGAGTTTTCAACCCCTGGTTTTTGCGACGCGTGTACATTCGTTTGTTTGGCGATCTCCTCAGACAATTCGTTAGGCACAGAGAGTTCATGAGGATCCTCTACTGTTGCACATGACTTTACATTCAAGTCTTCAATCCTCAAGGCAGACGGACGGGTGAAAGGCATAATCCTTGGCTGATTACCTCTCGGATCACGCCGTTCTTCAAAATCCTCACCCTCTGACGACGGAAAAAGAACGACTCTACGACGTGTCTTAGGAAAACTGATTTCACTCGAATCGCTTTCACACGCTTCTCCTGACACTGTGACTGTGACGGGCAAAGGAAAATTGTTTAAACTGCCCTGGACCACGAACCACAGACCGCTGGCTGACGAGAAAGCATCCGAACACAGAGTACGGACGGCGATAAATACGTACAAGAAACGCATCTGAAGACGCACGTGCAGCCTCATCGCAGCCTCACCCCGATCTCCGGCCGCCAGCACAGCGCTGAAGTCGGATAGCGCGGGCTACACGGAAGGGGAGACAAAACAGGCTTGGCGCTTCCCGAGTTAAATGTGGATGGGAAAGGGAAAGGGGGATTGGGGAGGAGGAGAGAAGCAGAGGGAGGAGGGAGGAGGGAGGAGCTGAACCTCAGCAAGGAAGTGTTGTTGGGTTTCCCCAGGGAGACAGAGCCCCAGAACTTGGCTGAGCTCCTACTGTGTGCCAGGCTGCGGGCTCCCCAAGTGACACGGGGTGTTACCACCCCATTTTTACAGGACAGGCCTGAGGTCGGTGCTCCCAGCTGCCCAGGGCGCCCTGCTGTCCCAGGGCGTACTGCCCATCTAGGCCGCGGGCAGGCAGCTGGCAGAGGCTCCCGTCCCGCCGCGGAGGTCAGCGTGCCCATTTGACCTCTAACTTGTACCTTTGCGGCCCAGTTCCTCCTCTTTGGAGACTAAGCTACGGAAGCAGCGAACGGCCCCCAGCCCATGGCTGATAAAACCCTTTGTTTTCAAAACCCTTTGCCCATATGTTAATCCCCTTAATTTAAGGATTATTCTGGAGATAATGATAAAAAGAGAATTTTTGTTTCCCTATTTACAGAAGTTTTCCTTATCTCCAGTTCTCCGCAGCCCGGGGCCAGCCGAGCTGCTGCCCCGCTCAAAGCATCCGCCCCGAGGAGTGGCCCATCTCTCCCGGGAAGGGGACGCTCGTCACGCGTGTTTCCTTAGCTTCCTCCCAGCACAAAACTCAGACACCGTCAGGCGCGAGACAGCTCTGCTTCTGTCTCGGGTGGGGGGGGGGGGTGTCCCGTTCTAATATCAAAATTGTCCCGGGAGGTTGTCTGCTTCTCAGCGGGTTACAGGACTGTTCGCCGCCTGGATCAGTCCTTGGCCTGTGAAGGTGTTGCATTGTCTTGTCCCAGTTTGCAGTTTTGTTTTGTTTTTTAATATATTTTTATTGATGTCAGAGAGGAAGGGAGAGGGGGAGAGAGAGAGAAACATCCTCGATGAGAGAGATGCACGGATCAATGGATCAGCTGCTCCTGCCCGTCCCACACTGGAGATCGAGCCTGCAACCCGGGCCTGTGCCCTGACCTGGAATCGAACCGTGACCTCCTGGTTCATAGGTTGACGCTCGACCACCGACCGAGCCAGGACAGCCCGGCTGACGTGTGTTGAAGGTGAATTTGGACTTTTTTTTTTCATTTTTTCATTTTACTTGCCGTCTTTTCCTATCTCTTCAGCGACTGTCCTTGAGGAGCCTGGTTTCGAGGGTCCTCAGGGGCGGCCCCAGCACGCCTCCTCCGCTGCCCGCCGAGACCCTGCCTGTGCCTGTCCGGGACACCCTGAGCGTCTGGGTCCAGCTTGTGTGGGCGAGAGGTCGGGTGGGGACCGTTTTGCTTTGTGAGCCGTGGTCCCCGCCTCTCCTGCGACTAGCTCCTCCTCTCTGCTGCCCTGCGCGGTCCGCCCTGAGCTCCTTCGGTGGCTTCTCTGTGCCAGCCGTGCGGGGCCGGCCGCGGTCTGGGTGCCGTGGACCTCGCCACGGGCCTCCGCACTTCCTGGGCAGACCCCCCTCAGGCTGCCGCAGGAATCAGCTCGCTCGGGTCCCTGGAAAACCCAGTTGGGCTTTTGACTGGAATTGCATTAAGTCTGCGGCTCAATTTGGGGACATTTGAGAGTTTCAACATTTCAGGCCATCCAAGCTATGAAATGAGAACTATTTCTCCTTTTATTTATGACTCCCTTAATGGTTTTCTCTAACATGATGTAATTTTCTCTATAAAAGTCTTCTGCATTAAAAAGAAATATCGTCAGATGACTCATACCTTTGTGTGTGTGTGTGTGTGTGTGTGTGTGTGTGTGTTATTATATAAATGGGTACAGACCACAGGGTGGTGATGGCCAACAGACAGGAGGGTGGGCTCTAACCGGTGTGGCTCAGTGGATAGAGCGTCGGCCTGCGGACTGAAAGGTCGCAGGTTCGATTCCAGTCAAGGACATGTACCTTGGTTGCAGGCACATCCCCAGTGGGAGGTGTGCAGGAGGCAGCTGATCGATGTGTCTCTCTCATCGATGTTTTCAACTCTCTATCCCTCTCCCTTCTTCTCTGTAAAAAAATCAATAAAATATATTTTAAAAAAAGAAAGAAAAGAAAGGAGGGTGGGAGCTGGGTGGAGGGGGGGCAAAGGAGGGGAATGGGGACATCTGCAATAGTATCAACAATAAAAATAAAGAAAAAGTACAAAAATATCACATTCTCTTAATGGAATAAATGGTATCATTTTTGAAAGTACGTTTTCTAATTGCTTGTTGCTGGTGTATAGAAATACAATTAATGTTTTACCATTGACTTTATATCTAGGCACTTTGCTAGACTCGCATTAATCTTATGAATTTGTAGATTGCTTTATATCTGCTACGTAGACAATCAGAACGATTATTAGATCTTTTACATCTTTTTCTTGCCTCATTGCACTGGTTGGGACCTCAAGGGCAATAGTGGCGATAGAAGGCACTCTGGTCTTATCTCTAATTTCTAAGGAAAAGGTTTCAACTTAGCACCGTTAAGATTAATAATTAGGTAGTTACTAGTAGGCTGTCAAACAAGCTATTTTCCATTTCTCTGTTTTGGTAAATATTTTTGTGATTGTTTGAGTGATTATAAATAGGGGTGAAATTCTCCAGATTCTTATTTCTACACATTTTGGTCTGATTTGTGTACTTCAATTTCTTAAGGCAGTAAATATCTATAGATTTCCTCCCCCGCCGCCTCCCCATTAAATTAATATTTAATGCAATATTAAATCACCTTTGCATTTTGGGGATTAAACACAACTCGGTTCTCATTCATGATCTTTTCTATATATTGTCAGATTAAGTTTGGTAATGTAGTGGACAGGACTTTTTCATTTATGTTAATCAAGGAGATTTATCTGTAATATTCTTTTATCATATGGTCCCTGGATGGTTTTGATATCAAGGTTATATTACCATCACAGAATGAGTTAGGCATTTTGTTAACTAATCTCTGGAAGATTTTGTGTAAGACTGAAATGAGCTTGGAAGCTTGGCTGAACTCCCGTTTTTTTTAAAAAAAATCAGGGACCTGTAACTATTATTTCCTGTAGGAAAATAGTTAGCCTCTTACTCATTTTATAAACAGTTATGAGAAAAATTGAACTTCTTAATTCTTTCTGTATCAATTATGGAAGTGTATTTTTTTCTAAAAATTTTAATATTTAATCTAATAATTCTAATTTTTGGCATAGAGATTTTTTAAAATAATTTTTGTTGATTTCAGACAGGAAGGGAGAGGAAGAGAGAGAGATAGAAACATCAATGATGAGAAAGAATCATTGATTGGCTGTCTCCTGCACGTCCCTACTGGGGATCGAACCCACAACCCAGGCATGTACCCTTGACTAGAATCGAACCCGGGACCCTTCAGTCTGCAGGCCAAGCCAGCTGGGACTTGGCATAGAGGTTTTTATAAAATTCTATTCAATCCTTGCTGTAGCTATAGTTTTGATCTTAATATTGTTTTTTTCTGTGTGCTTTCTTTTTCAATCACTCTTACTAGAAGTCTGTCTTTTTTACTAATCTTTTCAAATAACCAAGAGGTAACCTAGTCAATCTGCTCTATTTATTTTTCCTTATTTCATTAATTTCTGTTCTTATCTTTACTGTATCCTTCTTTCTACCTTCTTGGGGGAGGGGTTCTGTTGTTCTTTTAGTTTATACATTTTCAGCTTTTTCTTTATTCTAATACAATATTTAAGGCTATGGGTTTCTCCTTAAAGTACCACTTTTGCTGAATACAAGTAGTGACGTGACATGTAATATCTTCAGTATCATTTACTTCTAATTATTTTTACATTTACATTATTTTTATTTCATTCCTGAGTTGTTTTAAAGTGTGCTCTTAGCCTGGCCGGCATGGCTCAGTGGTTGAGTGTTGACCTGTAAACCAGGAGGTCATGGTTCTATTCCCAGTCAGGGCACATGCCCAGGTTTCGGGCTCAATCCCTAGTGTGGGGTGTGGAGAAGGCAGCCAATCAATGATTCTCTCCCATCTTCAAGGTTTCTATCTCTCTCTCCTTCTCTGAAATCAATAAAAATATTTAAAAATAAAGTATGCACTTAAATTTAAAACATAGAAGATTACTGAAATTTATCTTTGCATTATCTGGTTCTACTTTCTTAATTTCCCTATTATCAGAGAATTATGATATCTGTGTGATAATGATTTTCAATATCATGACAAGTGATTTGTAGCTAAATGAAGTGTATATATTTCAACCATGTTTGCTGACCACAATACAATTAAGTTAGAAATCAAATTTTAAAAATGGTAAGAAATCTTGAAACATAAGTTTCCACATTCCTTGAGAAGAATAAGCATTACTTGTTTGAAGAGATATATATATATTGAAGATATTTAGCTCAACTCCTCTGTCTTTACTAATATCTGTAATATCTGGTCTGTTTAACCGATCAATAAAACAAAAGTATGTTGAAATCTCCTACTATTATGGTAGATTTGTTTCTCCCTGGAGTTATTTTCAATTTTTGTTTTATATTTTTGAGGCTTAATGAAATGGATGCAAGTTTATAACTGTCATATCTTACTGGTGAATTGAACTTATTATTATTATATATTGATTCTCTAGAACACTGAATTTTTTTCTTAAATATTATTTTATTTGATATTCATTATTATTTGTCTGGTATAGTCCTTATCTTTCTTTTTCTCACAACCTTTCTATATTTTAGCTTCAACTGTGTCTTATAATTAATATGTCACAATTTTTAAAAAGCTAAGCGGACCTGTGTCTTTTAATTGATAGGTTTATTCCACTTATATTTATTGTGATTACTGAAATAACTGGACCTTGTTGACATCATTTAAATTTGTACTTTTTCAATGCTTACGTTTTCTTTTCTTGTCTGTTTTTTAGAGAATCCAGAGCTCAAAGTAGCTGTCTCAGATTCAGCTCCCCACCTTTCTAAGAACCCAAAATTTAGTTTCTCATTGGTGGTCCTAATACAAGCCTGTGATCCAGGACAATCCTGTAGTAAGTTAGTACTTCATTTATTCCCTCACTATCTACCACTCCTTGCTTTGGTGTCAGCTATCAGATATTTATTTGTTTGTTTATTTAATTGCTTGCTTACCTATTTACCCTTAAGAGATCATAATAATCTGGCCACTCAGTGAATTTTCTTAGCAGAAGTTACGGGCCCACAAAGATAAGCCAATCATCTGAACCTCCACGTGGGCACTAAGGAGTGTCTACCGGGTGGGCCCGTAACATATGTCCATGTGCATGTATGACTATTTTCCCAGTGGCTGTGGGTAACAAATGTGTTGAAGGAAGTTCACATTTCTTCATTCATGGTCCTTCATAGTGTTTTTTTCAAAAATTACATCTTATTTTGCCCAACCAATATCTACCACATATAAAACTATTTATGAGGACGGTAAAGATGTTAGGGGTCCTCACATCCGCTCAAGTAAACAGTGCTGTTCATACAGGTCGGGCGTGTGGGTAATACTTATTATCTTCTATTACTTCTATTACTTCTCTGTGTTTCTTGAATTCCTGCCGTGAGGATGTATTAGTTCTATGATTGCAGGGGAACTTATTTACAAGAGAATCCTCATACTTCAGAATCAGAACCACCACTGGAGATGATCCTTCTGAGCATTAGACCAAGAGCAGCAAACCCAGAGGCCGAGGTGGCCAGGACAAGGATGAGGGGGTGGGGGGCAGGGTGTTTTAGAGAGAACAGGTGGCAAAGGCCAGATTAAATGGGAGCAAACACTCCCGCCAATTTTTGTCCCGTAAAAATGCAGGCCTGGTGCTGCCAGATGTAAGTGAACATAGATATCTAAATGTGTTATTTGAGCCCTAGCCCATTTGGCTCAATGGATAGAGTGCCCACCTACAGACTAAAGGGTCCCGGGTTCGATTCCAGTCAATGCATATATCTTGGTAGCAAGCTCCTCCCAGGCCCAGGCCCTGGTCAGGGCTCTTGCAGGGGGCAACCAATTGATTGTGTTTCTCTCACATCGACATTTCTCTCTCTTTCCCTCTCTCTTCTACTCTTTCTAAAAATCAATGGAAAAATATCCTCAGGTGAGAATTAACCATAAATAAATAAATAAATAAATAAATAAATAAATAAATAAATAGGTTATTTGAAATCTTTAGAGGTTTTTCAAAGCAGGCGACTAATTCAAAAAAATGTTCAAAGATCATGTAGTTCCAACCAACCATCCATGTAGACTGGGTATGGTTCCTTACCCTGGGTATGGTTTTAGGACGCCATTTCTTCATCTCTCACTTCCCCATGCAGACTGTACAGTCAGTCCTTGAGATGAAGTTCAGCTCTGAAATATTTCTGAAATAAGGACTACATCAAAAAATTCCCACCTTCCATTCAAATTATGTGCAGCTTCTCCATCCATCCTAGTTTTAAGCACATTGAAAGAGTCACTACAGCCCTAACTGGTTCGGCTCAGTGAATAGAGCGTCGGCCTGCGGACTGAAAGGTCCCAGGTTCGATTCCCGTCAAGGGCATGTACCTTGGTTGCGGGCACATCCCCAGTAGGAGGTGTGCAGGAGGCAGCTGATTGATGTTTCTCCCTCATCGATGTTTCTAACTCTCTATCCCTCTCCCTTCCTCTCTGTAAAAAATCAATAAAATATATTAAAAAAAAGAAAAGAGTCACTACATTTATTTGTCCACCCACCCATCCAGACAACCACGATCTTTCTGACACCTACCAGATGACAAGTACTATCCCAAAAGCTGGGTCGAGAACAGGGAAGGAGACGAACCCCTGCTATGAAGGAGCATATAACATTCTAGAGGAGGAAACAGACAATTGCAACACAATGATGTGATTTCCGGTGGTGGGAGGGGTGGCCTAGAACCAGGCTACCGTTGGAGTGGTGGGGAGAGAGGACGAGAAGACGAAGGTGCTCGAGTGGGGTCAGGACAGGCCTTTCCCAGGGGGCTTGAAGAGACCTGCTCGCTGAGAAGGGGGCAGCTGCACGGACAGTGAGCTGAGCTTCTAGGTAACAGGCCAGACGGCAAGCGGAAAGTCCTGGAGACCAGGGTGGCGCGATGGAGATTGGTTAGAGGAACGTTAACCCTCTTCCTCCTCCCCAACGCCACTGTCCCGCACGTGGGTCCTGTGTCCTCTCCTCAGTTCAGGCCGAGAGCCCAGCCTGCTGCTCCCCTGGTCCACCCCCAGGCTGCCTTCCCGGAACCTGGTCTCCAGGGCGGAGAGGGACCTGCTTCTGGTTCTTCGGCCGCCAGCTGGGACCCAGGGCAATTCCTCTCGGATCAGCAGCATCTTCTCCTGCGAGGCCCCCCCCTTCCCATGGCCCCCCTTTCTATGCCCTTGATAACCACCCCAACTCCTCACACCTTCCCCGCCCTTCCAGGCACCTCCTGCCCCACCGCCCCACGCCCCACCCCCTTCAGCCTTGCCCAGCCCCATGCTCCCCACCCCCTTCAGCCTTGCCCAGCCCCACGCCCCACCCCCTTCAACCTTGCCCAGCCCCACGCCCCACCCCCTTCAGCCTTGCCCAGCCCCACGCCCCACCCCCTTCAGCCTTGCCCAGCCCCACGCCCCACCCCCTTCAGCCTTGCCCAGCCCCACGCCCCACCCCCTTCAGCCTTGCCCAGCCCCACGCCCCACCCCCTTCAGCCTTGCCCAGCCCCACGCCCCACCCCCTTCAGCCTTGCCCAGCCCCACGCCCCAGGCCCTCTTCTCGTATGTGACCTTCGAGTGGTGGTTTTTTCCTCTCAGAAATGCCATCTGCCTCTCCTTCACTTTAAAAATAATAATAATTTTATTGATTTCAGAGAGGAAAGGCCTCTCCTAAGGCCAATGACGAGAGAGAATCATCGATCGGCCGCCTCCTGCACGCCCCCCACTGGGCACCGAGCCCGTAACCCAGGCCTGTGCCCATGACCAGAACCGAACCCGGGACCCTTCAGTTCACAGGCCAACGCTCTATCCACTGAGCCAAACCAGCTAAGGCCTTGCCTTTACTCTTTTTTTAAAAAACAAAAACAAAAACAAAAACGTAGTCCATTTTATTCTCCTTAAGCCACAAAACAGAGCCTCTCCTTCCCTCTTACTTGTGCAAGACAGGCTCGCCCGTCCAGGTCACTTGGTCCCCGCCATGGTCCTGCCGCTGCACACTGCCTCCCATCTGCCTCACGGTGGCCTTGTCCCAGGTCCCTGCCCCCCCCCCCCCCCCCGCCAAGTCTTACGGAGCCTCAGAGCCTGTCCCGCCTCCCCCACGTCCCAGCGCCTCGCCTGGCTCACCCTCCAGCTCCTCCGTGCTGGCCTGGGCACCACTTCCCCTGCTATTTCCTCCCCCGCTCCAGGCACGGCTACTGGTGCAGCCGCTGCATGTGGGGTGAAGGACTGTGGGCGATCACACTGACCCAGGCGCTCCGAAAGGTCCACCTTTGAGCCAGGAGTCATCACAGTTTCCGGACGGCCTCAGAGAATGCTGCTTCTGCCCAGCATCTTCCCGACGCATTTTCCATGATCATCCCTCGTGCTACGCTCGCTCGGTGGTTTGATCTGCAGCAGCAGCGCCCTTGCTTGCGTGGAGGGCATCGGTTGAAGGGGTGCCTTAATGGATGGATGAGTGAGTGAATCAACGCTCCATAAAGAGTTTTACACAGATCATTAACTTTAATCTTCAACACAAGATAGGCTCCCAAGTCAAAGCCCACCTTACAGTTTAGGGAATCTTAAGGCTTAAAGAGATTACACGGATTGCCCAAAGTTCACAAAACTAAAAAGGGGCAGGGCTGGGATTTGAACCCACCACTTCCTGTTTCATGGTCTGACCCTGTGCTATTCTATGTGGTGGCCACCAGCAAAGGGTGGCTACTGAGGACTGACGTATGGCTGATCCGCCCTAGACAGGATTAAGCGTAGGCCTGCGGAATGAGGGGTCCCAGGTTAGATTCTGGTCAAGGGCACAGGCCTGGGTTGTGGGATTGATCCCCAGTGTGCAGGAGGCAACCAATCAATGATTCTCTCCCATCACTGATGTTTTTTATCTCTCCTTCACCTTTCCTCTCTGAAATCAATAAAAAATATATTTTAAAAAAAAGTATGGCTGATCCAAGGTAAGAGGTGCATAAAGGTAAAAGGCATCCCAGATTCCAAAGATATAGTTAAAATAAAAAAGAATGAAAAATATATCATTGAGGATTTTTATATTGAGTATATGTTGACATGACCTCTTTGGGATATATTAGGTTAAATCGAATACAGTATCAAAATTAAGCTCGCCTCTGTCCCTCATACACCTTTACTGTGGCTACTAGAGAAAGTGTAATTGCACTGTGGCTCGTGGTATATTTCTGCTGGGCAGCATCGTCTAAGCTCTCAGCTACCACACTCGACCGCGTCTCATGCAAACACCTTCATCATGAGCATCCGGATAAACACACGGGCCTGAGCTCACGCTCTCCATTCTCTTGTCCCTGGTTCTTCTCTCTCCCACCCACTGGGATTATTCAGCCTCAACCTCCCCCAAATCCCAGGGCCGTGACTTTGTTGTTTTAGGGCTGAATGTTGGTGACCAATAATTACCCTGGAGATGCCTCCTCCATGGGGCTCAGGTGCTACAGCCAGAAGGTGAGGCAAAAACCATTCCAGGCAAGATATCCAGGAAAAGCCCTTAAACTCGGCAGGAGGCAGCGTGTGCTTGGTCTTGACAATATGTATGCACGTGTGTGTGACGTACTCAGTAATGTGCAATAGACAGCAGCACACAGCAAAGCGGTTTACATAACTGTCCCACCTGCTGCCATCACGCGCTTACCCGCCGCAGAGTGAGCTGCAGGGAGGGTGGCCTTTGGTGTTCATGAGCTCAGCATGTATTTCTTAACAAGGCCATTCTCTCTTGTTCTTTCTTTTTTCTTTTTACAAGATCATTCTCTCATGTAACCGTTACAATGATGAAATTCAGGGAAGTGACTATTTTAAAAATACTATAACCTGCCCTAGCTGGTTTGGCTCAGTGGCTAGAGCATCAGCCCACAGACTGAAGGGTCCCGGGTTCGATTCCGGTCAAGGGCACATAACCTTGGTTGCCGGTTCCCCGGTCCCGATCGGGGTGTGTGCAGGAGGCAACCCATCGATGTGTCTCTCTCACATGGATGTTTCTGTCTCTCCCTCTCCCTTCCACTCTCTCCAAAAATCAATGGGAAAATGTCCTCGGGTGAGGATGAACAAAATAAATAAATACTATAACCTCATAAGTATTTTGCATTCAAATTTTCCCCAAACCATCTTTTCAATGTGGAGTGAGGGCTTCAGAAGGAACCTGGGACTGCCCAGCCCTCACCCGTGGTATAGAGCAGCGGTTGCCAACCGGTGGTCCGTGGACCCCCGGTGCCCCGTGAGGTCTGAACGGTGGGCGACCGCTGGTCTAGAGGAAGATCCCTCCAAGCCCCATGCTGAAAGCCTAAGCCCCAGGCCCTCAGGCTCTGACTTCCCTTCAAGACGGCTCTTTTAGGGAATCAAGTTAACCGAGGTCACTGCCTGGGGCAGCCTCCTCCCCGCCCCGTGCCTGGGTTCCGCAGGCGCGACAGTAACGTGGTGCTGGGCTGGCTGGGCGGACGGATGGGCTGGCTGGGCGGACGGATGGGCTGGCTGGGCGGACCGATGGGCTGGCACCTGAGAGCCCCTCAGTATCCGGCAGCTCGTTCTGTTTGCTCTGCACTGATCAGCTTATCTCAGTTATCTCCCCGTTTGTCCATTCGAGCCCTGATGTTTGGTTACAGGAAAAGGGAGATAGAAATCTAATCTCTCAAGATTAAATGTAGCCTGGATTAGGATTAGAAGCATCAGTACAAACTGTTGACATAGTTTATCTTTTAAAAAGGTATGTGTTTTAACTCTGCTTACTCCAGGCCCACGGAAAAGGTCTAGACACAACAGGCAACCAGTACGGATGCGCATCCCTGGTATGCAGAGGGGGGCCTCCAAACACTGCTTCTCACGGGAAGAAACCAGGGGGCGTTGGCTCTAGGTCTTGGACAGAAAGGGGATGAGATGATTCTGGAACATCTTGTTGTATAAGACTCATTTGCCAAGGTTCCCTCCCACCAAAGATGGAGAAACATGAGTATGAAGAGAAAACGTGTTTCAGCATGCTGAAACACATAATAGGAACTTAAACCCATGAGCTCAGATCCTCAGAAGAAGACAAAATATAAGGAAAAACTGTAACTCATGGGGTCCCTCCAGGAATATACTAGAGAACCAACGTCCTAGTTTGGAAACTGGTAAATAAAGGTAGCGAGTAAATACACAGTGCTGAGGCCTCCTCAAGAAAGTGAGGAGAACCCACAGGACAGAGACGTGCTTACACGCTCTGACAAGGGACCTGCATCCAGAATACACCGAGAATCTTTACCATTCAACAACAGACACAAAACAACCCAATTAAAAATGGGCGAAGGATCTGAACAGACGTTTTTCCAAAGAAGACACACAAATGACCAATACGTACATTAAAAACGCCCACTCACCATCATTAGCCATTAGGAAAACCCAAACCAAAACCCTAACAAGATGCCACTTCACGCCACTCGGATGGCTACGGTGAGCAGCGGCGGACAATAGTAAGTGTTGGCAAGGATGTGGAGGAACTGGGACCCTCAGACACTGCTGGTGGGCATGCAGAACGGTGTGGCCCTCTTCGAAACAGCCTGGCACGTCCGTACGTGGTTAAAGATAGAGCTACCCTCTGACCCACCAATTCCACTCCTAGGAATGAAAACGTACGTCCTCACAAACACTTGTACCCCCATGTCCAGGGCGGCATTCGTCACAGTAGCCTAACAATACCCAAGTGCCCGCCGACGGATGAACGGATATACAAAATGGGGTCCATCCACACGACGGAGTATCACGCGCCTGAGAGGGGACTGAAGCACGGACATCTGCGAGGACGTGGGTGGGCCTTGACGACAGGGGAGAAGCCAGCCACAAGCGGTCATGGATTGTAGGTTCCATGTATATGAAACGTCCAGAACAGGCAAACCACAGAGACGGAGAGCAAGGGCGGGAGGGGGAAGCACCCGGGGGCGGGTGCTAATGGGCCTGGGGTTCTTCGTGGGCTGGTGGGAGGTTCTGGAAGGGGCGGTGGGCCTAGTTACAGTCGTATGAATATACGAGGAACCAATGAAGGGGACAGTGAACGGGTAAATGTTACGGGAAGTGGGTTATATTTTGTGAAGCTATTCTTTTTAAAAACGTGCACTGTCTTCAGAGCTGCCCCCAAGCGCATTATTAAAAAAGTGACCTTGAGAACATTATAAACTGATGAACAAAAAGATAGATACAGAGACAGTAAAGCAACAAACAGACTTTCAAATTACAGGGGGAAAGTTAGGGAGAGGTGGGGGAGATAAGAAATCAAACGAAGGACTTGTATGCATGCATATAAGCATGAACAATGGCCGCAAAACTCTGGGGGGTGAGGGCATGTATGGGTGTGGGGTGGGGGGCGTAATGGTAAGATATGTACACATATAATACCTCAATAAAAAAAATGTCTTGAAAAAAAAAGTGACCTTGAATAAACCCCATAAGCTCTCTGTGCCTCAGTTTCCTCAATATATAAGTTAGAGCAATAATCATCATAGCGCCGAAACCGGTTTGGCTCAGTGGATAGAGCGTCGGCCTGCGGACTCAAGGGTCCCAGGTTCGATTCCGGTCAAGGGCATGTACCTTGGTTGCGGGCACATCCCCAGTAGGGGGTGTGCAAGAGGCAGCTGATTGATGTTTCTCTCTCATCAATGTTTCTAACTCTCTCTCCCTCTCGCTTCCTCTCTGTAAAAAATCAATAAAATATATTTAGAAAAAAAAAATAACATTTCAAAAAAAAAATCATCATCATAGCTACCTCTGAGAGCCATTATGAGGATTCAATATAAACGTGAAACTTTTGGCAAATGCCTCCCTCGTTGTAAAAAGTGCCCGAAAAATGGCAGCTGTTACTAACATCACGGTTCATACCAGACCAGGTGCTGGTGCTGTGCGGGGGACTAGGCTGAGGGGGAGAGGGGTTTGGCGAAGGCTAGTTGCTTCGCTGGAGGGTCTCACAGGAGCAGGATAGAAAAGCATCCATTTACTGAGCAGAAAGCACCCCGAGGCACATGCTGGAGTCACGTGGGAGCCCCCGGGGCACAGGGGGACGAGCGTGGTGAGCCATCTAAGCAAACTGACGGGCATACTGTGCGCCAGGCAGAGGGCAGGGGCTCAAGAACAGCAACCCGCCCGGCCGGCATGGCTCAATGGTTGAGCGTCAACCTAAGATCCAGGAGATCACGGTTCGATTCCCGGTCAGGGCACAGGCCCAGGTTTCGGGCTCAATCCGGTGTGGGGTGTGCAGGAGGCAGCCGGTCCATGATTCTCTCTCATCGTTGATGTTTCTCTCTCTCTCTCCCCCTCTCCCTTCTTCTCTGCAATCAATAAAACAATTATTTAAAAAAAGAACAGCCACCAGACTGTATTTGTACTAACCAAAGGTGCCGCCAACACGAGCTGACCATTCCTTTTTGCGTGAAGAAAGGTAAGCGTGCTGCCCGTTTAATGACAGTTCGCCCTCGAGCCCTGACGACGGAGATGCGCTGAAACGTAAATCACAAAGAAGGTAAGAAAGTGCCTCTCAGCATCGAGGGGGACAGAGCGCGTGCCGGGCGCTAACCGGAGCCGACTCTCGCAACTCCGCAGCACGATGGAGAGGACAGTCCCGAGGGTCACGCCAAACTACTTCCAGGTTCATCCCACTCCAAGGGCGGCCCCCGCCTCTGACCCTATCCGACCCCACTCTAGACCTCAGTCCGACCCTCGAGTCAACCCTGTACCCCTGACCCTAAACGCGGCCCTGTCCCTAACACCAGCATCCGCACAAACGCGACCCCAGTCCCACAGGTGCCTTTTAATTCCCAGCCTGATGAGGGCCATAATCAGATATGGCGTGGGGACGACAGTCAATAAAATTGTAAGCTGCCAAAAAAGTAAATCTTAAAAGTTCTCAGCCCAAGGAAAAAGCAGTATTTCCAGCACATTCTTCCATTGCTGGAGCGGCCGTGCAGGGCCTGACTCCCAGCTCGGAGCATCTGGCCCGTCTGTCTGTCCGTCTGTCTGCCTGCCCCAGGCGGACGCAGCCCTCTTCCAGGGACCAGGGTAGTGGGATTCGGCCACATCCTGCCTGCGGGCAGCCCCACCTCTCCCAAAACTCGGCCTTGTCCCAACTACAGCAAAGAGGAAGGACGGGGACAGAGTTCCCAAATATTGCATCTCCCCCCCCCCCGCCCCCACCCCAGGGCAGTGTGCACAGAGCTGCCTGACCTCCTTTGTCAGCCAGTCTCAGCCACGCCCGGGGAAGCAGAGGGTCGAGAAGGCAGCCAGGCAGCTACCTACGTCTGTTCAGGATCAGGGTGCCTGGCTCCAAGCCTGCTTCCACTTGCTCACCATCTCTCTCTCTCTCTCTCTCTCTCTCTCTTTAAAAAATATATTTATTGATTTCAGAGAGGGAGAGAGAGATAGAAACATCAATGATGAGAGAGAATCATTGACCGGCCGCCTCCTGCACACCCCACACTGGGGATCGAGCTCACAACCTGGGCTGGTTCATAGGTCAACACTCAACCACTGAGCCACGCCGGCTGGGCCACCATCTCTTCATTAACTCTACCCTGGCATCTGCTAAGCACCACACGAAGATCTCAGGTGGTCTGTGCCTACGTAGGCAACTGAGCCCCTCCATTCTTAAGTGACGTGACCTTCAGGCTTATGTAGCCACAGAGTGATTTTTTATCACACGGGGTAGGTGCAGTGGTTCGGATGGAAAATAATACAATAATTAATAAGTAATAATTGCAACAATAAACTCTGTGTTTCTTGTACTCACAACTGTAAACCAAGTTTTGCCCCACCTCTCCCTTGTGCTGTTATTAAAAATATATATACAAGCAACATAAATTGTTTTCCTCCAATGTCAGAGTCTGGCTTCTATGAATTGGGCCCACGTGTTTCCATACAGCCTCATCCTCTGGGCCATCATGCCGGCTAACGCCATTCAAAATGAACTCCTTTTTCTTTTTAAAAATATATCTTTATTGATTTCAGAGAGGGAGGGAGAGGGAATGAGAGATAGAAACATCAATGATGAGAGAGAATCATTGGCTGCCTCCTGCACATCCCCTACTGAGGATCAAGCCTGCAACCCAGGCATGTGCCCTTGACCGGAATCGAACCCGGAACCCTTCAGTCTGCAGGCTGACGCTCTATTCACAAAATGAACTCCTTTATTTATATTTTTTAAATACATTTTATTGATTTTTTTACAGAGAGGAAGGGAGAGGGATAGAGTTAGAAACATCGATGAGAGAGAAACATCGATCAGCTGCCTCCTGCACACCTCTCACTGGGATGCACCCGCAACCTAGGTACATGCCCTTGACCGGAATCGAACCTGGGACCTTTCAGTCTGCAGGCCGATGCTCTATCCACTGAGCCAAACCAGTTAGGGCCACAATGAACTCCTTTAATCCTCACAGCAACTTATATGGACTGGACTACAATCAACCCCAATTTACAGATGCAAAAACTGAGGGCCAGAGCGGTTCAAACACATGCCCAGGCTAATGCAGAGGAGGGACTTGCGGAGTCCAAGGCCCCTGCTGGGACCCTCCGTTCTCCCGCGGTTCCTCCTGGTCAACTAGGCCCTGGGCCGCGTGGGGTGTGTTCACACTTCCGCTACCTCCTCTCAGCCAGTGTGCTGGCTTCACCTCCCAGGCCCTCCTTTTCTCTGGTGCCAATGGGGATGACAATGCCAACGAACGGGCTTTCAAATACATTCCCGATAAGGCGACACTATCAGGACCCTCTTTATCTCTCTCTCTCCTTGAGGAGGACCTTGGCTCACTTTCTGAGTCAACTGGAGTAGCCACACAATGGCTTGAGAGGTAGGAGTGATTCGGGCCCTGGGAAACGCTAAACCTGAAGCCCCAGGGTGCCTCCGCGGGCTGCAGTCAGTGCCAGCCGGCCTGGGGTGGGGGGGCAGGTGTCTTACCCCGCCCCCCCCCAAGAAGCCGCTGTTGGCTGAAGCCCTTCTATGTGCTGGGTTCTTGCCCACGGACAGCAGTCCCAACGCGCAATCTGACACGGACGAATCCTGAGGCGCGGGAGCCCCGACTCCTCGCCCTGTCACCCCAGCAAACCAGCGCTGAGCTGGTGGAACTGGCCTTGGAGCTCCGGTCCGACTCGTAGAGTGGGTGGTCCAAACCTTCATCAAGTTGCCTTCCGCACGGCTGCCGGTGGAGACCAGCTGGCTCACCAGAAGGGCCGAGCAGGATGTGTGAGCACGCACACGGGAACCCAAGCTGTGCCCACACCTGAGGGCCGGTCCCCGTGGCCCGGGAGCTCCCATCGTGCCGTGTGCATCGCAACACTTCCGACGGTGACGACCCGTCCGTCCCTGCACCGGCGGCCAGATGGCTGCTCCCCGCCACCGCTGGGGTTGCCGGCCATGTCTTGGCGGGTGAGCTCCACGGAGTCGGGGCTCTTCATGTTCGCCCCTTTCTTCCCGGCGCACAGACGGCGAATGAGCAATGCCTGCGGAGTGGTGGCCCCGCAAACACGGATTGGGAAGATAAAAAATGTCGATTCCGTGCGTCACGATGCACCGCCTTTGCTATTGTTTAAATTCCTAATTAACAACCTTCAGCTCGGGGTCATGAACACCACGGAGCCCCTTGGCGTGCCCGGCACGGGGCGCACAGGGGACACCGATGGTTCTCGTTACGCTCACACCAGGGGACGCCAGGCAGGGACTGAGCTGCTCTGCACAGATGAGAAGTGAGCACGTGTGAGGGGCACATCCTGGGACTTGAATCCAGTCTTGAGACTTTAAACCTGCAATGTGTCCACTCAGGACCCCTCCCCCTCCAGCTGCTGTCCACTCAGGACCCCTCCCCCTCCAGCTGCTGTCCACTCAGGACCCCTCCCCCTCCAGCTGCTGTCCACTCAGGACCCCTCCCCCTCCAGCTGCTGTCCACTCAAGAACCCCTCCCCCTCCAGCTGCTGTCCACTCAGGACCCCCTCCCCCTCCAGCTGCTGACCAGGAGCGAGTCATTAGCAAGGGGACTCATTGCCAAGGCTGCAGGTTGCCTGTGATGAGGTGTTAGCTGAGGAAGTGGGGAGGGGGTGGGGGGCGGGGGGCGTATCTCCTGTCATTGTCTGACCTGGTGCTGTTTCCCTCCAAAGCTGCTGTGCAGGGGCGGAAAAGAGACTCCTATTTTTGAGATGCTGGCTTTGGATGCATATGTAATTTCGCAAGTAAAATATAACTGTCGGGTCTTTGTGCAAAAATAAAATATGAGCGATAAGGCTTGAGGATCGAGACTGCTGATTCCACAGAGGGATTCCGGATCTCTTCCTCTTGCGTCTTTATTTCTCCCGCAAACAGGATACAACACTTACTATGTTCCAGGCATTGTCTTAACTGCCTTCCACATGTTAACTCAGTTAGTGCTGCCATGTGTATGTGAACACACACACACACACACACACACACACACACACACGGTCACACTATGCCAGAATTCTGCAACTCGCCGTCGTCGCTCAGCAATACATCTTGGAGATTCTCCCTGCCAGTGCGCGTGAGGCCGCGCCGTGGTCCCGGGCTGCGGGGGCACCTGTTATGGTGGGCGGCAGCTTGTTTAATGAGAAGCCCACGGCGAGCGTTTCGGGTGTTTCGATGCCATACATACCCGCCCACTCAGCGTGGTGAACAGTGAGGGTGGGAGGGGTTTCTGGGGTGGGTTGACTTGAGGCGTGGGAACCCTTAACGCGGGCAGGTTCATCTCTGAATCACTCGTGCGTGGGCAGGGCGGGTAAGCCACGGGCCGGTCGGTCCAGGGGTGGGTGGGTGGTGGGGAGATCACCACGGGGAAGCCCCCCGCTTTCCGCCGCAGCAGAGTTGGAGTGGCTGTCGTTTGAAGGAGCAGAAGGCCAGGCTGCACCCCGAGGGATCTGGTAGACGGGAGCCCCAGGCTACCTGGAGGCCCGCAAGCAACTGTGGTGCCCCGACCTCCAGCCCTGAGGCCTGGGCACGTCCCTGGGCGCCCAGCCCTGGTGTCCTCAGCAGGAAAGCTGCGGTGCGGGGTCTGCCCCAGGCCCACCTTGCTTCCCTCGGGCAATGAAGCTGCGGTTCCTGAGGAAAGCACCCTTTTCCTTGGAGCCCCCACAGGACGGAACCTCTTGTTACGCAGCGAGCAGAGCCCAGGCCTCTGTCCCGGCTGCCCAGGCATTCGGCTTCTCCATCCTCGGATGAACAGCGCCCTTAAACTGTTGGGGGGGGGGAAGGGAGGGGAGAGCCTCCTTCATGGTAAAGTCTCTTCCTGTGCGGGGACTCTGCACAGGAAGGACCCCCGCTGCTGGGTGAGCGTCCCCTCCCGCCCTCACTACAGGCCCAGGAGGGCCCGGCATCCCGTGCCACAGACTGACGGCCGAGCCGCAGCACGGACAGGGCCGGCCCCTCACACGGCCCACGAGCAGCGGAGCTGGAGGCAGCCCGACCACGGAGCCTGGCCTCGCCGCCACCACCCAGCGGAGGCCGCTGCCCCGGGAACCGGGAGCTCTGGGACCCACAGGGGCAGGCGGGCTCAGCGTGGCTCTCTCGCTGGACACTAGACGCACTGCCAGGGCCCGCGTGCCCCCAGGCCGTCACTCCTTCGGCCGCGCCTGTCAGTGCGGAGGGGCAGGCAGCGGGATCCGTGGTCTTCAAACAGCCAAACGCGGAGGAGGGCCCGCCTACGACCTGTCACCACTTCGGTCCCGGAGGGAGGGGGCGTTTCCAATTGCCCAGCCCGAGGGAAAGCACCCTGGGAGGCCGGGGCGTCCAGGCGGCCCTGCCCCGTGGCCTGGGGCTCCATGCGCTGTGGCAGGTGCCTGCTGAGAGGAGACCTGCCTGCTGCTCTGGATTGCTCCCCTTTTCCCAGACAGGAGGGGGAAGGCCCCACGGGGGACGTCTTCATGCTCTTCGTTCGGGACCCACCCAGACGATGGCGGGGCACTCCGCCGAGTGTGTCCGTCCTCGGGTTCAAAGGTGACAGCCGGCACCGGCTGTGTGCACAGGTGTGGCTGCAGGTGTTACCTGCGGGCCGACCCCGGCCAGCTTCTGGGGACAGCCCGCCTCGCCCTCTCCTCCTCTTTACTCCAGGAGAGCACCCACTGTGTTTAATTAACACTCTCCCTGGAATGTTCTTAGGCCTGGAATCAGGAGCCCGGGAGGCAGGGCGTGGGCAGCCAAGGTGAAAATGTGTTCTCTGCTTACACAAAGGGTTACCCAGCACAGCCACTGCGCCCAGGCCCGCCGCTGTGGGACACAGGCCTGAGTCCGTGCTCACTGGGCCCCGTGGTCCCCCGACACCTCTGACTCCAGTCCCCCACCTTTCCCTCTGGCATTCCCTCAGCGCGGGAGAGGACAGGCCCACGGCAGGACCGGAAGCCAGGTGTGGGCCTGCAGAACCACAGGGGCGGCCCTGGAGGAGGAGCGGAGACCAGCCAGGGGACAGGGGCGGCAGTCCTGGGGGGGGACACTCGGGGAGGGAGGCGGGAAGGTACTCGGTGCCAGGGAGAGAGGGGTCTGGCTTGCCAGCCTGAGCACCGGGCACCTCTCTTGATTGACAAGCGCTGACACAGTATGACAGCAAGGGGGTGGCTTTGGAGCGCCACAGAGCCGAGTTCAAGTTCAGGCCTCAGCTGGGGTCCTCGCTGTCCTGTGTGCTCACCCAGAGAGGCCCCAGCTTCCAGGGGCACAGCTGAGCACAGAGGCGGTGCTCCTCCCTCCCCCTCCTGGGCCAGAGCTTCAGGATCGGGCACCCGGTCCATTCGTCCCGTTTTCTAGAACAACGGAACGCGTAGCTTGCCCTAGGTCAGACCTGGTCACGTGGCTCCGGGACACGGGCGCCCGCCCTCAGTTAGAACGGGAACCCAGGGAGAGGCAATGTGTCACAGGTCCAGACACTCGGTCCGCCCCGACGGAGAGCCGAGCAGGGAGACTGCACAGCGCCTCCAGTTTCGTGAGCGAGAAATATTCCATAAAGAGTCGCCTTGACACGGCGTGGCGTGCGTTCGCCACACACAGCCAGCGCCCGCCGCTCGTCGGAAGGGCCGCATTCCCGGCCCAGCGAGAGCTGGGAAACGCAACTCGCCCGCCCGCCGCCGCGCCTTCGCTGAAGGGCCCGGACAGCGAACACATTCTTTTAAAAGTTATCTCAAGTCAAACATTCACTTGATCACGCTGCTCTAGTTTAACTTGGAAGCTACTTTCTGAGGGCTGGAGCAGGGGGGGGGGGGGGGGGGGGTCGGGCAGGGCCGGGGGAGAATGGCCAAGACCTAAATCAGAATGCGGACAGCATGATCAAAAACGTATGTTCCCGTCTCTAAGTCAACTGGAGATACTTCAAGATCCGAATAACTGCAGCACTCTAGAGTTTCAGAGCACGTCCTGTCACAAGCTGGGCATGAAAGTGTTCTGACGTCACCATTTCACTTGCACATGTCACGGTGACCCGCCAGGCAGAGCAGAAAGCGCCTGCAAACCGTGGCGGGGGGGGGGGGGGGGAGGCAGAATGCTCTTCGGGGGCCTGTTAACAACCTGCAGGGACCCCGTGGACAAGAAGGGGCTCTTTTCCGTCCAACTGTCCCGGGCTGGTTCGATGCTGAATTCCCCCGGCCGTCGTTACTGTGCGCAGACGACTTTCCCCCATAACACATAAATTACGCACAGCCCAGCGGCACGGGAGAGAGACTCCTGCGATTTTAAACCCAAGACCTTCTGGTCTGCAGAAGGAATTTGGCTGCTAAGTGAAATCCAATCCACATCAGGGTTCAAGCACCAAGGAGGCTTCCTCCCTGGGAGGGCAGACGCCCCAAACAAGAGAATAAACACCAACTCCGGCCAGGAGGTGCCCAGGGAGCTGGTGGGAACGGGCGGGTCCAGAAATGGGCAGGCACGCAAAACAAAGTGCGTGTGTGTGTGTGGGTGTGTGGTGTGGTGTGGTGTGGTGTGTGTGGTGTGTGTGTGTGTGCGTGTGTGTGTGTGTGTGTGTGGTGTGCGTGTGTGTGTGTGTGTGTGCGTGTGTGTGTGTGTGTGTGTGGTGTGTGTGGTGTGTGTGTGTGGGGGGTGTGGTGTGTGTGTGTGTGTGTGTGTGTGTGTGCGCGTGTGTGTAGGGCAGTGTATTCCTGGCTAAGAAAAGGCAATGAAAAGCCCCAACAAGAATCAAACTGAAAGTCTGGGTTGTTCCTGGGAATTCTCCTTTTCCCATCAGGGACACAGAGGACTGGCCTGGAGTCTCCGCTCCCGGCCAGGCCCGGCTGTCACTGAGTCACAGCCTCAGGCCGTCCAGGTGGTGGCACTGAACAGGTGACAGGACCTGTGACCTCTGAAAGAACCACCCCTCCCCCATCTCCCATGACTCCTCGGGCTGCAAAAGCCTTGATTGCTGCACATAAACATGGGCCAGGGAGTCTGGCTGCTTCCTGAAAAGGCAGCCAGGAATTAACGGGCCCCAGTCCGTGCCCTTCTAGTTCAGAACACTGTTCAGAACCGCCACCACCAGTGAGCTCGGAGCAAGCCGAGTCCCCGCAGCCACCACCTGAAGGACAAGGCACCTGGGGAAGGGCTTGCTGGCTCCCTCTCTTGGATGACGAAAGAGAACCGAGGATGCCACCTCATCTCCGTCTCCCACGCAGACCTGAGCCAGCCCAGCAGCACGCGGCCGCGCTGTCACACCCTCCCTAAGAAGATAAACACGCTGGCAAAGTGGAACCGCACCCGCACCTCCCCAGCACTCCCTTCTCCCGGCCCCGAATTGTATCCCTGCGACACCTTTTCCTGTAACTTTCGGTTTTCTTCGATAGTATTATTACTTCAAAACAACAACAACACCTTCAATCTCCCAGACTATCTTTTCAGGGCCGAGTGTCCCTCTTTTACCCAAAATATAGATCTCACTTAGCGAACTCTGATCACAGACACATTTCAGGGATAAGTGCCTGAAAGTGAAGAAGCTAAAAGGTCCGGGACTATTTTATTAACAAGTCAATTGTGTGTGTGTGTGTGTGTGTGTGTGTGTGTGTGTGTTTTAAGAACTTTAAAACTACAGCTAACGAAAAAAATGACCCTTATCCACATCAAGATGGACAGAAAGCGTAGACAGGGATGCCGGCCGCTTAGAGAGAAAGAGAAAACACCCAAAGCCTGGTGGCTTCCCTAAGTCAGGGCACATGTCCTTCCCTCTGGTTTGCTGGCCGGAATGCCATGTGCTGGAATGCATACGAAATGTAAACAAACGCCTCCTCCTGTCTTTTTTCTTAATTACCCCCCCCCCCCCCGCTCGGTTTTTATAAGGAGGGCCTCCTTTGTTTTGTTCTGAAAACTCAACTGTGTACAAAGAAGGGGTCCCATTGCTTCAGGAGCTTCTTCTCTCCCCCACGCCTCCACCGCTCCCGCCGGGGGCAAGGTCTGGGAAAGTGTGTGCATGACAAACGTGATAAAGGCCAGCAGGGCCGGAGCTCGGAGGGGAGGGGTGCCACACGAAGTCAAGTGGCTCAGTCTAGCAACTGCAGGGCCGCTTGCTCCCAATCCCCCTGGGTGCGGCCGACCAATCCACATCCCCATGCTTATGTATGGGAGATGGATATATGAGCAACAAAGGGGTGCATGCAGATTCAGATGTGTTCCAGAAACCTTGGCGGCCCGGCAGTCCGGAAGGGCGCCCTGCACCGACTTCCAGCCTCCCACCACAGCCTCCCACCCAGAAAAACCCCCGTGCACGGCTGGATCGACCACTGTGTCCTGTGACTCCGTGCCCACCAGACTCTCAACTCTCTCCTGAGACTGAGGGATTTTTGCATCTTAATGGGTTCTGTGACAAGGAGCCATTTCCCCGGGAACATCCTGCAGTGAGACCCAGAGTTTTTAACACCTATTTGTATGTTAGACTGATCGGCTCGGCCCCAAGATGAGCATTTAATGACCTGCCAGTCAGTCCCGGCCCGGCGTAAGTGTCCCCTCCGACGGGCTGGCTTAAAGAAAAATGACAGACAATGTTCTTTAATAACTATGGTTTACCCATTGCTTTCAGATAGCTAAGTGGCACATTCTCACCTCATTTGCAGCTTTTCATCTCAAATGGACATTGCTTTTGAAATATCCTCTTTCTTTCTTTCTTTTTTTTTCTCCCCGAGGCTGCCACTTGAAAGTTGAAATCTCGCAAGAATGTAATGGTACGCGCCAGCCCTCTGAATTACAGGGTGACCGCCTGAGCGGGTCCTAAAAAGCACGTGTCTTTTTTATGCCGCATAAAAGGCTGAAATGTTTACATATCAAAAGGCTATAGGCCAATTTCTGTCAAAATTACACATGAAGTTAAGCAGTACAAGCAATTTATTTAAACACTAGTCATTGTAGAAAAATTCAAAACCATATGCTCTTTTAGCAGTTTTTACAAATGCATCTGACCCATGACTTGGCTAGACATACAAGCTTCATAATTTACTCTAAATTTCAAATCCCCTTGACGTTTAAATAAAAGATCTTCATTAATGAGGTTTACATGAATGAAAACTTTAGAAGCTGATATAGATTAGCGAGGGGCTTCGGAACCGGCCGTGCGTTCGCTCTAATTTTCAAATGACTGACTTTGCTAATCATTTCAAGAGAAAGCCCCACCGAGAACAAATTAGCGGCATTTGCATTCTGTGATTTGCAAAAGCAACAGGCAGTCACTTTGGAAATAAATGAGTAAATAACTCCCGCTGTAGAAAGCCGGTTTCTGCAACCCTAAAAACTATTTTATTTTTTTCTGATGCTTGGGGAACACGTCATTTTTCGACACCCTTTTCTTTACCCCCCAGTGTTATGCTGAGTTTTCCTAACACCTTGATGATTTCGTCCCCAGGGGCTCAGAGCGTTCCGCTGGAATGTTGCAAAAGAGCTGGAATGTTGCAAAAGAGGGTCTCTCTCTACTGCTGCGTGCGGCAGCCCCAGCCCCTGAGTGCCGGGCAGTTGGGTGGCATTTGTGCCTCTTGCTCTACTGCACCCACCTAACCCCCCAGGGGCACATTCCCCCGGCTACCAGAGGCGTCCCCTGGGGCAGCAGGCCCTGGGGCAGGTTTGGAGCACTCCTTTGAGACACTGGGTTTTTTTAAAGCCCCAATACAGTGGCATTGCTCTGACACCCACACGGGGTCTGGGTGCTGCCCACAGGCTGCAGCGGGCTCTGCGCTTTGCCCCCGTCACTGGCCCCGCACCTTTGAGAAGGACAGGCCCCTCTTTGCACAGGACACGAAGAACCCCACTGAAACGCATCCAGCTATGCGCTCTGCTCCGTAACCGGGCAAGAGGCTGAAAGAATTAGGAAAAGGACGTTCCTGAAACCCTAAGAAGTTGGGGCCACGGATGTTTTAGGCTTTTATTGTTTGTTTGTTTGTTTGTTTGTTTGTTTGTAACAGCCGCAGGTGCTCTTTCGGATGGAAACAGCCTGGGACAGGAGGTGCCCGGCGCAGGCTCCCAAGGTGGGCGCTCTGCGTTACCCCGGAGAAGCCATGTCCTCTGCGCGCAGGACTCAGTTCGGCGATGACTGCGGCGCGGACGGACGCCGGCGCCGCGGATACACCTTGTGCGTGTGGAATCCGCTGATCCGTTCGTTAATATCTCAAAAATGAGGGCTATTACCCGAGCGACGGACTCCTCGGCAAACACATTTTCCTCGACTTCTGCGCGGTGATTGCTTCGTGTGAAATCGTGTTTGGGGGATAATAGGGGAAATCAGCGGCGTGTGTACCGCCCCAGCGGCCTCGCCTCGGGCCGCTCCGGGTCCTCCCATGCTGAGCGGTGCCTGCGGGCCCACCACAATCGCGTAGCCACACGAGGTGGGCAATTTGCGTGCGACGCGTTTGTCATTCCAATTGCGCGGGCCGACGCGAGGCCGCTGATTGTCTGTTCGGTGCGTGGCGGACACTTGTGGGTTTCGGCCCAAGGAGGCGGCTGCAGGGCCCCTGACCACCTTCCCGCTCCTGCCTTCCCGCGGACCCAGCCGAGTGCCCGCAGACAGAGGGGCGATGCGGAGGGGCAGGCCCCGCCGCCCGGGGAGAGCTGGTGGGATAAAAGGAGTAGCGTTGCCTGGGGGAGGGGGTTCCCTTCGACCGCTCCCAGGAAGCCCCTCTGCAGGAGGGCAGAACTTTGGAAGGATTTTCCTTTCCTTGGACCCAGCTGACATCCTTGGAGGGGTGAGGGGTGGGGACAGCACACTTCTTTGTCCCAAGGAAATGCACTTAAAAAAAATAAAATAAAATGCCCCTAAGTCCACCCCCAGCCTCCGCTGCAAAGGGGTTAGGGCGGTGAGAGACCCTGAGTGCGGGCCTCGGTTCTATCCGCTAGGAACCCTGAGGCCTAGAGGGAAGGGATGATTTGCAAAAGTGGCCACGTCGGACTCGCGGCACAGTGCTCTTTGCACCGGGAGCCGGTGGGCCAGTGCGGGGCCGCAGGAAAGCCAGGGGCGCAGGCTACCGCTGATGCCTGGAAAGAGCTCCAACGCGCCACGGGGCAGGAGCGCGGGGGAGAACCGCGGAGGCACCTTGGATGCGGCGCAGCCTCCGCGCGCTGCTCTGAGCACCGCGGCCACCGACAGCCACACGGACTCGGCCCCGTTTCGCGCGGCGCCTCTGCCTCGGGCGGGCTCGGCCAGGATCTGAAAGGTCCCCCTCCACGCGCCCGCGCCGCGCGCCCGGCCACGAACCCCAAAGCCGTCAGCCTCGCGCTGTCTCCCAGCGCTGGCACCCGGGAAAGGCGGGGGGATGCGTGTGCCCCGAGCCGTGAGGCTGAAGTCTCCCAGAACCGGGGAAAGGCCCCCGGCCTCGGCGGGCACGAGAGGGAAGGCGCTGCACTTCTTCCCCGGGGCCTGACCCCTCCGAAGGGGGGCCCCACTCCTGCCTCTGGGAGCAGCTTTTATTGTAAAAGTCCCGTCGCCGCTCGCACTGAGACCCGGCTCCCCCGCCTCATCGCCGCCGACCACCGCTTCTCCATTTGCTCGGCGCTCAAATCGGAAGCCCGGCGCTCAGGCCCCGCGGGTGGGCGCGGGGACGCGGAGGTCCGAGCTGTGCGGGGAGGCCCGGGAGGAGCAGCGCCGCCGCCCGGCTTCTCCGTTCGGGCCACTCCCGCGCGCCGCCGGGGTTCGGCGCTCCGACCGGGAACCGCCACGGACCAGTGCCCTTTCCCCGGGCCCCAGCGCCGAGGCGGCGGCCCGCGTTCTTAGCGCGGGTGCGGCGACCCCGGCAGCCCCGCGGGACCCTCAGCCCGCGAGACACGGGGCAGCGGCGTGCGTTACGGGCTGCCCTCCCGCGGAGACCCCCGGCGCCCCCACCTCTCGGCCCTCGGCGGTCTCCCCGGGCCCCGCTCTCCTTCCCCGCAGCGGCCGGAGCGGCCTGCCCGAAGGGCCGAGAGCCGACAGCTGGCGCCGGCCCCAGGGGCCTCGGGGTCCCCTTTCGTTCCGCGCGCTCAGTCGCCTACCTTCTCGCGGGGCGCTCGGCTGCCTGCGCGCCGTCGTGGGCTGGACGCGACTCCGGGGGCTCCGGCGGGTGGGCGGGCAGTGCCGCGCGAGGATCCCGCGGAGGATCCCGCAAATCACGCCCGCGCCGGCGGCGAGCGGAGCCGGGCCGCGGAGGGAGGCCGGGAGCCCGGCCTGGGCCTGCCCCGGGAGGGACAGCGAGGGGGCCTGGCCAGGCCGGGAGCCGGCCAGTCGGAGGGGAAAAGCGCGACTCAATTGTTGGGGGGAGGGGGAATCCCCAAATTTTTGTATTGAAACAAAAAGTGTGGGAGAGAAGACAACCCATTTCCAAACTATAAGAATTTTTAGGAAGAAAAGGAAAAACACAAAACCTACCGACACCCCCGCGGTAATCGGCTGGAAACGGGCTCAGAAGGCTACTTCTGACGCCCGAGTGTCAACAGTGGCCGAGTTCGGTTTCCGCTGGGCAAGGCCTGGGGACGGACTGCTAGGGGAGTTTTCAGACCCAAAGTGACTGCAAAAAAAATACATCCACACAAATATTTAAAGAAGCACGCGGCACCTCTTCCATCACTGGTGCCTTTACAAAGTTTGGCCCTCGCAAAAACGAAAGGGTTCGGGGTGGTGGTTAACCAATCCCGTTCGGGAGACAAAATAAAGCAGAGGTGACATTAGGCGGCGAGTGCACGGGGCCGGCGCAGGAGCGGACTTTTCAGCGCCGCTGGAGGTGGACGCTGCCCCGCACATTTTCCAAAAACAAAACAAAACAAAATTGGAAAGGGGGGGAAAAAGAAAAGTTGCCCCAAAGTAGAATCGGCCACAATGAATTTGAGCTTTTTGTCGAGGAAATGGCACCCAATAATAGGACCCAATCCGAGGGGAAAGGTGGGGCGGAGAGGTCAGCGGGGGCGCAGCGCGCTGAGGCCGCACAATGGAATTAATGAGATTAACCGGGGCAATTAGGACGCCCGCCCAGCTCCGCCGGCCCGCGGCGGGGCGGCTGAATGGAAAAGATTAGGTTAATTTCATTAATTTGCAATCCACAATCTCTGTGCAGGCCCCCTAACCCCCTCCCCTTGGCACCTTTGCCCCTCCCCCCTCCTAAGCCCCCCCCCCCCCCCCAAAGGAACAGCAAGGGCCGAATCTGGTCTGTTTGTCATCTGCATATTACCAGGAACTAAATCCAGGATGACGTCGACTCAGTATAAAACCAACAAGAGGTTCAGCTGGGCGAAACTCCGTCCTGCCCGCGGGTTGAGTTCGGCGAGCGCTGCGGCGCGGGGAGGGCGGGAGGAGGGAGCGCGGACGCAGGGGGCGGGGAGGGGAGCGGGGCCGCGCACTCTCCGGCGCTCTCTTTCGGTTTGGTCCGGCTCCGGAGGAGCGCGGACCCCCCCACGTTGAGGCTCTTTTCCTCCGCGCGCCCCCTCCGCCCCCCGGTCCCGGCACGGGGCTCGGGGATGCCCGCCAGCATGTTCAGCATCGACAACATCCTGGCCGCTCGGCCGCGCTGCAAGGACTCGGTGCTGCCGGTCGCTCCCAGCACCGCCGCCCCCGTCGTCTTTCCGGCCCTGCACGGGGACTCGCTCTACGGCGCCGGCAGCGCCGCCTCCTCGGACTATGGCGCCTTCTACCCGCGCCCCGTGGCCCCCGGCGGCGCAGGCCTGCCGGCCGCGGTCGGCGGCTCCCGCCTGGGCTACAACAACTACTTCTACGGGCAGCTGCACGTGCAGGCGGCGCCCGTGGGCCCGGCCTGCTGCGGGGCCGTGCCGCCGCTGGGCGCCCAGCAGTGCTCCTGCGTCCCGACGCCCCCAGGTAGGTCGCGCGCGCTTGGGCCTCCGCCGCCGGCCGCGGGCCTCCGCCTCGGGGCGCGGGCGGGCGGTGGCGCCAGCTTTTCCCACTTCCACTAACTTTTCTCCTCTTGCAAACCTGGGTTCCGCCCTTTTATTTTCTTTATTTTCTGTTTTTGCCGATCGGGGCAGGGGTTTGACACTTGCTGCGACTTGATGGGGGGTTAGCGGGAACTGTCTGCGTAGGAGACTCGGCTTTTAGTGTTCCCTGACCGGCTTTGGGAGTGTGGGTGGACCCTGGCACATTCCCCCATTTCCCTGCACCCTCGATCTCCATGCACCTCCACTTCCCAGCACTCCCTTGTAGACGAGTTTAATTAACGTTGGAGTGGCGGCGGCGGGCGGCGGGCGGCGGGCGCGCCGGGGCCGGGAAGCCGCTGACCGTGCGCCCCGCTCCTTCGCAGGCTACGAGGGCCCCGGCTCGGTGCTGGTGTCTCCGGTGCCGCACCAGATGCTGCCCTACATGAACGTGGGCACGCTGTCGCGCTCCGAGCTGCAGCTCCTCAACCAGCTGCACTGCCGGCGGAAGCGGCGGCACCGCACCATCTTCACGGACGAGCAGCTGGAAGCGCTGGAGAACCTCTTCCAGGAGACCAAGTACCCGGACGTGGGCACGCGCGAGCAGCTGGCCCGGAAGGTGCACCTCCGCGAGGAGAAGGTGGAGGTAGGCGCCGGCCCTGCGGTGCGCGCGGAGGCCCTTCCCAGATCCTAGGGCCCCAGCCGGGCCGGTCCGCGCTTCCACGGGCCTCTCCACACTCCACAGTGTCCGGGCGGGGTGGCCGGGAGGCTGCGGAGGGCCCTCCAGGCCCAGGAAGTGGACGGGAAATGCGGAAGAGGGAGCGAGTCTCCTTTCTTTTTGTGGTCGCGGGCGCTCTCCGGTCCCGGGTTCTGAGTCACACGGTGCCCGGGGTGCCCCGGCTTTGGGGGAGCGAGCGAGCCTTTGCTTGTAACTGTTGTTTTGTCCTCCATGCGCACCAGGTCTGGTTCAAAAACCGCCGGGCCAAGTGGAGGCGACAGAAGCGGTCCTCGTCGGAGGAGTCGGAAAACGCGGAGAAGTGGACCAAGCCGTCTTCCAAGGCGTCGCCGGAGAAGAGGGAAGAGGAAGGTAAAAGCGATTTGGACTCGGACAGCTGACGGCCGCAGGCGGGCCTGGCGCTTGCCTCACTGGAAGGACTTGCACAGACAGACGATGCTACTTTCTTGCACACACGCTGCCTTGCAGGAGAGGGTCGGGAACGGAACGAGGAGCTGTAAATAGTGTACAGAGCCGGGCGGGCCGGGCGGCCGGCGCCGGGGTCGGGCAGCGGTGGCTCGCAGCCCCGCAGTCCCGTCCGCAGCCGCAGCCACCTGCGCCTTGCTCGCGATCGCTGTAGTATTTATAGTTAAGTTAAAGGTGACAACACAATAAAGTGACGGCCATGTAGATGGGCCACAGGCTGTATTTCGTGCCTCTCCAGGACCAGGGGCGGAGGCCCAGAAAGCAAATCTATGTAGCCCAGCTTTGGAGGGAAAACTGTCCAAAAGAAAAAGAAACTGGGTATGAATCCGTCGCAGGGCGGGCGGGTGTGCTGGTTTGAAAGCACACTTGGTTTCTAGGTCTCCTGGAACGGGGTGGGGAGCACAGGGGTCTGTTGGGGGGCTGGATATAGCATCCCCTGCCCGGAGAGGGGCGGCCTCAGGTTCCCCTTTCCCCAGACCCTTGGGGAGAGCAGGAGCCTTCCCTCCTCTCCCAGGCAGGAAGCTGTTTAGGGAAGCAGAATCCACAGGGGAGCTGCGGGAGCCTGGGACCCTCAGCGGGGCGGGCGGGTGAAGTCAGGCGTAGGCATGCCCTCTCTCCCTCTGCTTTCCTGGGCGCTGCTGCTGCCCGTCTCCTCCAGGGCAAGAATTCTGCCCCACAGCCCTGCTGGCCTGGCTCCTGCCCAGTGGCTCGGGCTGCGTGCCCCGGGGCAAGCTGGGCCCTTAGTGCTTCTCCCTGAGCGCTTGGTGCTGGGGATCTGGCGGCCAACCGGGCCTAAGAGCGCACTGGCCGCGGAGGCGGTGCAAGGTGGGAGCATGGGCGCCTCCTGCTTTCTCCCCAAAAGGTAGGTCTCTTCTCTGCACCGACTGGGGCCACAGGAGTGCGGGAGCGAGCCCGGTGGGTGCCCTGGTCCTCGCCCTGCGAAGGCCTGGATAGGGCGGCCGGTGAGCGCTTGGATAGGGAGGAAGATAAGAGCACGCCTTCCGTGTGATTTCCCAGACCAGGGAGGGGGCCGGGAGGGCGGAGAGGAGGTCCAGGGCCAGCACAAGTGGCTTCTAGTGCTGGAACGTTCTAGGAGTCGCAGTAAATCCATTTTATAGACGAGGAAGCTAAGACTGAGCTCCCAGCTCGGCGGATGTGAGAGCCTGAGTATGTGAGCTGCGCCGCCCTGGGTGTAAGGACCCTCCAGGGGGAGGCTGTGGGTGTAAGGACCCTCCAGGGGGAGGCTGTGGGTGTAAGGACCCTCCAGGGGGAGGCTGTGCGTGCTGCTGCGGAGCACAGCCCCTCCAAGGTAACGGCTTTTTACAGAGGCAGCATTTTCCCGCAGCTGCTTACATGTTGAAAAGGCGCCTCTGGAGTAGATGAGGCGACGCTGGTGGAGTACGAAGGGCCTCCCAGTCACGCCTCTTTCATAGGAGCTCTCCCAGACCCACGGAGGGGGCAAAGGTCGCGGGTTCACACCCAGATTCCATCCTGGGCGACCTGGGACCAAGGACTGGCCCCCTCTGCTCCTTGCTTTCCACGTCTGTGAGCCGGGCCCCGTGAAGGCGCCTGCCGCTCGCCTCCTGGGCCTCCCCGGCTGCTCGGCTGCTTGGCAGGGAGGCGCCCTCACCGTGGCTGCTGTTTTAGAAACAAGGGACGATTTTTATTGTCTCGGGCCAGCACGTGGGGATTTGTGTTCATGATCTCATTTTCCTTTTCGAGAACTCGGGTGGGGAATGTCTTCGCCGTTTTCACAGATGAGGAAATTAAGGTTCTGAAAGGTTAACTGTCTGAACAACATTCGGTTCGTAATAGAGAGGGACGCCATCTTCGCCCAAGTCAGTCTTACACCCCGAAACGTCCCCGCTAAGCCCCGAGCTGGGGAGGAATGCTCAGGAAGCCCGTGCCTCACCTTCAGGTGATCTTGTGGTGCTGGCCTACCTCCTCCCTCAGCCTGCAGACTTCCTGGGTGAGGGGGCCTGGCCTGCTGGGCACTCTGCTCCCCATTGCGGCTCCTGGGTGCGGACCCCATCCCACTGCAGAGGGGTGAGCCTGCAGGCGATCCAGGATGAGCCCTGACTTCCCCTCCTTCGGTACTCCGTTATTCTAGGACATTCTAACAGGGCAGCAGCATCCCTCCCTGAGAGACTTGACACCTTCAGGACTCTGTAAACCCCTTTGTGTCTCTTTGCCCATAACGCGCTCTCACACTTCCTGTATGAGGGGACCTTGTATTTTAAAAAGTATGCATTTGCCTAGTCCGGAGAGGGGTCCATGGCAAGTGTAGGGAGAGGGGACCGGGGGGAGCAGGTTCTTGGACATTTCCCCCAGAAGCACCTGGAGCGGGGAGGTGGGGGGAGCCGAAAGGGGGGAGAAGCTGGGAGCTGCTCCCACGTGGCCCAGACAGGCTCGAGGTGGCAAGTGAAAGCGCTTTTCCTGTCCACGTGTCCACGCCGGAGAAGTGCTTCAGTATCGGCTCCGCTCACAGGAAATAAACAGTCAGCACAGGGAGGGAAGGGGGAATGTCGGGGTGGGTGTCTAATTATAGTCCGCCCCTCTTTCTGCAGTCCCCCGGCAGCGGGGGCTCAGTCTGCTGTCTCCGCCCGCTGTGGGGGTCACGGAGCAGGCGGCACGCGGCCTCACGAGCCGTCTCTGGGCCTCGTGATTGTGGGAAGTGGGGTCAGGGTATTGGGAAGTGGAGTGCGTGTGTGTTCAGACGGGCTGGGCGTACGCCGGGTGACAGCCTGAGTGGTTTCCACTCTGTACAACTCCCCTGGAACGGAAGGTGTTCTCCCCATTTCACAGCTGAGCAAACCGAGGCATACCGTTAACACAAGGGGCCAGGAGGAGCACTGCCGTCGGCAGGAGACACGGCTCTCGCGATGTCCGTAAGCCAGGCGCCTCACAGAGCCCCCTGCTCTTCCTGGTGGCCGTACGGCTGTGGACAGATGTTCCACAGCACGTGACGTGACGCACAAGTGCCTGCCGCTGCCCCTGGGGACACAGGAATTCATCTGCCACTCGGTGCCAAGAGCAGGGACCACTACTATAACCCCTAACGTTAGCCTAGCCCCGTGGTCGGCAAACTGCGGCTCGCAAGCCACCTGCGGCTCTTGGGCCCCTTGAGTGTGGCTCTTCCACAAAATACCACGGCCTGGGCGAGTCTATTTTGAAGAAGTGGCGTTAGAAGAAGTTTAAGTTTAAAAAATTCGGCTCTCAAGAGAAATTTCAGTCGTTGTCCTGTTGGTATTTGGCTCTGTGGACTGAGGAGTTTGCCCACCACGGGCCTAGCCCTCCCCCCTGCAGAGGCTGCCGCAGACGTCCCAGGCCCTCGGGAGGCGGGAGGCTGGGCCCTTTTCAGATGGGAAGTGGAGGCCCCGACTAAATGCCTGGCCCTTGGCACATAGCAAAGGACCCAGCGGGCCCTGAGCCCCAGCCTGAGCAGGCTTCCCACAGGCCTCTGCGGGTGCCGGCAAGGTATGGGGTAGCGGCCTCCAGGTGCCGGTCACCTGGGCCCAGTAACATGCAGTGTGGGGGGAAGAGTGGATCCCCTGATGGTGAGTGAGCTCCGTGGAGCAAGCGCTTTCCGCTCTTAGCCCTGGGCTGTGCATGGGGTGGGGGCGCTGGGAAACGCTGATCTGCTAACCACACCCCTGGAGAGCACCTCGCACTGACAGGTCCTTGGTCAAGTGGCCTTTCACCGACGTTCGGTCGTGGAGTTACTGTCTTGAGCCTGCGTGAAGGATGCTGTTCTAATGGCTGCGTGAGAGCGAAGCTGGCAGCTTCCTCCTTGAGTGTGGGGGAGACGGGGCTGGGAGGTAGGGGTGACAGGGAGCTCATTTCCTGAATCAGATGAGGTTTCCAGGGGCTCAAGTAAAGCAGTGTAGGCACCCAGACCCCCACCCGAAGCTCTTTAGGTCCCTATGGTGCGTCCCCCAATTCGCTGTCCTTTTGTTCATTGCACACCTAATCCGGTCACCTCCTTACGGGAAATGAAGGAGGGCGAATGCATCCGTTCACCTTCACGGAGGTGGACTTCCAGCAGGGGAGGGCTGGGCGACACGAGGGGGCGATGGGGCGAGTGGACAGCTGGGCGGCTGGCCCGTAGCCCACACTGGTCCGAGCCTCCATCCAGTGGGGGCCAGGTGCTCGGAGGGATCGGGGAGGAGTCCTTCCTCGCCTGTGAGTGGGCTTGGGGAGAGGGTTGGAGGGGATAGGGGTAAGGCCCCCCCAGTGCTTCGGAAGACGCCCTCCCATTGGCTGGGTCATGCCTGACACAAACAGATAGGAATTAGGAAATCCGAACACACCTTGCTCCTAATTGTTTTTCCTAATTGTCCTTGGTGTGGGAGTTTTTGCATGACCACAGGACAGGGGCTTAAGACAAGGGAGCAGCTGATAAGATATAATAGGTTGTCTTCTCCCTAAGAGGTTTAGAAAAGCAGATTTAGAGGGAAGAGGGCGAGAATTGGGAGTGGATTTGGATTCAATTTCCGAGCTTTGTGAAATGACCTTGAAAATTTTTTTTTCAAAAGTTCTGGAAGGAATGAATCGTGGCAGGGTTTTGGCAGCCGGGACCACTGGCTGGGGAACCCGGGGCGTCCCGGAGGCCCGTGCTGGAGCCGCGTGACAACAGGGAAGGCCACGGCATGGTAGATCCTGGGAAAATAAGCAGCCATTGTCCTCGAGCCCCAGTGACCCGGGACCAGGCAGGGTGAATGATGGCATGCTGCGGCCTTTACAGCGGGTCTGTAATTTCTGGATTCCTGCGGTCCTCACTGGTTCTCAGGAGCCCAGCCCTGGGAAGCGTCAGTGAAGAGAGAGCTTAAGAATCCCTCTCCCTTGCCCTAGCCGGTTTGGCTCAGTGGTTAGAGCATTGGCCTGCGGACTGAAGGGTCCTGGGCTTGATCCCAGTAGGGGGTGTGCAGAGGCAGCCGATCAATGAGTCTCTCTCATCACTGATGTTTCTCTGCCTCTCCTCTCTGAAATTGATTAAAAAATATATATTAAAAAAATAAAAATAATACCTTCACAGAAACATCTAGAATAGTGTTTGACCCAAAACCTGGGAAAACTGTAGCACAGCCAAATGAACACATAAATTTTTTTTTTTTTTAAGTGCCCTGCCCAGGAATCGAACCCACCACCTCTTGGTGTATGGGACGACGCTCTAACCAGCGGAGCCACCCGGCCAGGGCCTGAACACATAAAATTAACCATCACACATAATATTAAAAAAGGGTAAATGTCACATACTATATGATTCCAATTATTAAAAAAAAAAAAAATTCAAGGTCAAGACCCACGTTGTCCAGCAGCCGGCGGTGGCCACAGGCGTGTCGCAAACAGGCCGCACACAGCGCAGGGCAGGGCTCCCACGGGGCCATGCCTCCTGAGGTGGGGCCAGGTAGGGGCTCCCCGCAGAGGCAGCCAGGGGCCGGCGGGGTCTGGATCACCGGGCGGCGTCCGACGGGCCAGCCTCACGGTGCCCGTGCCTGTTTTAATCGTCTCCCAAACCAATCACTGACGCCACCCAGCGAGGAACGGAGATGCCTCTTTCCAGATGGAGCCGGGTTAATCCTCCTTTGAAAACCCTCAAAGTGCGAACTCTGGGACCAGAAAAAGCACCCGGGCCCCTCCACGGGGCAGGGAGGCCCACGCACTTGGCACGTCCCCTCGGAGGAAGGCGCGGGCCTCTGTGAAGTCGGCGTCCCAGCTGGTGGTTTCGTCTGAAGATGCTCCTCGGGAGGCCAGATGGCCGGGGCGGCACGGGGGATGTGTGCGCTCAGCGTGGTTTTGTGTTTGAGGAATAAATATTTAAATCCGAAACCAAATGAATCACTTTCTACTGAAGTGGGCAGGGATGGAACATCATGTGTGTGTGTGTCTCGCCCCAACCCTACACGTTTCCCCAGCACACAGGATTCCCGCCACACGGGAACCTCCCAGACGCTGTCCCCGGCCACGGGGGCAGGACGCCAGGCGCCCGGGGGCGCCTCCTGCTGGAGGGTCGCCGATTTTCTTTCGCATCTGCTTTTGCTGCAAGAGACTCCGGCCGTGCGCGGCTGAACCCGAGGCTCCGGGCCCTTGCTCTTGGCTGGATGAGACCTCTGGGTTCCGGTTCCGTTTCAGTTTTGGCCTCTGCGGCCTGGGCGCTGATACAAATGTGAGCGAAGAACGCTTAACCCTTTTCTTGACGGCGGTTAAAGCTCCAGGAAGATCGGAGGTCTTTGGGGTTTACTTTTGTCTTTATGGGTGATGTCTGCGTGTCAGTTTGTTTGTTTGAGGAGGAGGAACGGTTTCTGCATTGCCTGGAGCGCGTCATCAAAAACTGGACGGGAATGTTCTTTAGGGATTGACAGTTTCACAGTCACTCTCCTGGGCAGGCCCTTGTCCAGCCCCTGCTAAGGCTGGGGAGCTGGGGGGGGGGGGGGCGGTGGCTGCTGTCATCTTGTTACGTAACAAGAGCCACAGCGACAGATTCCCCTGCGTCGGGTCCCCTTCCGAGTGCTTTATTCGTTGTAGTTTATTCGATCCCCTCGGTGCCCTGTGAAGTTGGCATTCTTTTCATTTTATTTTTTATTTATCGATTTGAGAGAAAAAGAGAGAAGCCTCCATATGTTGTCCCACTTACTTATGCATTCATTGGTTGACTCATGTGCCCTGCCTGGGGATCGAACCCACAGCCTTGGGGTACGGGGATGAAGCGCTAACCCAGTGAGCGGCCCGGCCAGGGCGAAGTTGGCGTTGCTGTCTCCACTGTGCAGAAGGTGAAACGACATGTCCATTTACGCAAGGCTGAGTGGTAGACTCCAAATCCAGTGCTCTTCCCACCCTTCCCGACACCGCCCTGAGTGAGGACAGCCCGGAGGTCTGGGTTCGAGTCCCAGCGGGTCCCCCGCAGGCAGCGTCCCCTTCGAGCTGCCCACTCATTTCCAGCTTGGGAGGGTTATCATTTCCTGCAACTCGACACAGTGATGTAGGGTTTTGCAAATGCAAATGATTAATCAAGGAACATATATCAACACATTAAAAATAGTCGGCATCTGACCGGTGTGGCTCAGTGGTTAAGCATTGACCCAGGAACCAAGTCAGGGTACATGCTGGGGTTGCGGGCTCAATCCCCGGTGGGGGTGCGTGCGGGAGGTGGCCAATCGATGAATGATGTTTCTCATCGATGTTTCTAGCTCTCTATCCCGCTCCCTTCCTCTCTCTCTAAAAATCAACAAAAATATATTTTAAAAAAATAGTCAGCAACATGTAGTATGTGTGTGAAGATCTTCAACAACAATGACAGTAATAACAACAATGACCTCCATTCCGGTCACACATGTGAAAGGTGCCCAGTGTGTGCCAGGCGCTGTGCTAGGTGCTGGGAGCCGGCCGCGGCCTGCTGGGGTTCTGTGATCTGCGGGGGGACAGTCGTCGAGTAGGCAGGCTGGAGTTCCAGACGGTGCCCGTGCCAAGTGGGAAGCCGAGTTTGCTAAGGGGGTAGAGGGCGCGAGGTGATGGGTTGGGACACCTTTACAGGGTGATCTAAGGCCTGTGTGGCGAGGGGATTAAATGTCGTCTCCACTGATCCTCCAGAGCAGGGTGGGCAGACTGGCCCATGGCCTGTTTGGTCAATAAAGTTTTATTGGAACACAGCCATGCCCGTTGATTTAAGTATTGTCTATGGTTGCTTCCCGCCACCCCCCCCCCCCCCCCCCCGCCAATGGCCAAGTTGGGTCGTTGCAATAGAGACTGTGGGGCCTGCAAAACTGAAAGTATTTACTATCGGCCTTTCACAGAAAAAGTTTGTGGACGCCTGGTCTAAAGCTGAGAGCATAAACCAGGCTGTTGCTAATAAGGGATGGAGCCAGGCTGTATACTCATTTGCCTAATGCCTCCTGTCCTTCCCCTGTGTTCCTAGCACAGTGTAGGCCCTGTAATGAGGGGATGGGGGGGATGTTAGGCTGGATACAGAAGCCCCGATCGATACAATATGGCACCTGGCGCCTGAGAGCTGCTCTCTGGCCCTCTTGGTGATGCAGTCCGCATGTTTCTGAACAATGGAAAACAGGATGTCAAAAAGTGCTCAGTTATGGGGCATCGACTGGGAGACAAAGAGGAAAGACGGCTGCAACCCCAGAAGGCTTCCTGGAGGAGGTGGTAGTTGCCTGTGGATTAGCATTTGGCCAGCAAGGAGGCCCTTTCATCAGACCAGAGAGGAGGCTGCCTGGCCACCTCACCCCAGCTTTTCTGGGCACCAGTCAGCGCCCTCTGTTCCTCCAGCACTCTCCAGGCCCCCACTGAGCGCCAGGCCCGTGCTGAGGTGAGCAGGGGCTGTCCTCAGGCACGCGATGAGGCTGGCCTGATACCACGTGACCGGTGCTGGGGTGCAGGGTTGGGGACCCCACGGCACGCTGTGGTTGGGCAGAGGAGCGGTCCTAGGCTTTGGGTGGTGGGTCATTGGAACCAGGTGGTTTGAGGCACCTGGTGATGAGTGGGGGGAGTGGGAAGGGGGAGCGGCTTGAGCAAAGGCTTGGTGGGAGGGCAGGGTGTGAAGAGGAGCCGGCAGTAGGGGGTTTGGCTGGGCAGGAGCTCGGTGGGAATCCGCAGTCGGGCACTGTGCCGAGCTCAGCTCACTGTTTTATTTCTTATTTATTTTATATTTTTAAATGTGTGTTTTAATTTAAAATTTTTTTTTTTAGCCCTAACCAGTTTGGCTCAGTGGATAGAGCGTCGGCCTGCGGACTGAAAGGTCCCAGGTTCGATCCCAGTCAAGGGCATGTACCTTGGTTGTGGGCACATCCCCAGTAGGGGGTGTGCAGGAGGCAGCTGATCGATGTTTCTCTCTCATCGATGTTTCTAACTCTCTATCCCTCTCCCTTCCTCGCTGTAAAAAAATCAATAAAATATATTTTAAAAATAAATAAATAAATAAATAAAAATTTTTTAATCCGCACCCAAGAATATCTTTTCATTGATTTTTTTTAGAGAGACAGAGAGAGAAACATCGATGCGAGAGCAACACATTGATCGGTTGCCTCCCACAAGAGCCCGGTGGAGCCTGCCACCGAGGTGCAGGCCTGTGACCGGAATGGAACCCAGGACCCTCCAGTCCTCGGGCCAATGTGCTGTCCACTGAGCCAAACAGGCTGGAGCTAGGTCACTATTTTCAGGTCAGCCTGCACAGCAGCCTTCCCTGCCCCCAGAGGTCAGAAGGTGACCAGGTCCTACGACACGGCGTTCCGTCCACTGCCCGCCACGGGCCCTATCTCAGCAGCATCTGCTTGGCGTCCCCTCCATCTGCTGCTGCAGAAGGAGAGAAAAACATCTCACTCGGAGCCTTCCGCGGAGATTTTTTTAATTTGGAATGGGTTTTAAAATACAGTGATTTGTGGCTGGTCGTAGAGTTCATCAAAGTGATTTTTCCAGATGCTGTAGTCCTTGGGCAGCTGACACATTGAGGCTCTCCCCTCACCCCCTCCACCCCCTATCCCTCCCCGCCCATGTTCTAAGTTCCTCACAGGAACTGGCTGAGGCATGCGTGTGGCCATGGCAGGGACTGTTCCTTCCATTTTAAAGAGGATCAGAGAGGTCAAGCTGCTATCCTCAGAGCACACAGCACAGGGGCCGAGCGGAGGTGTAGAGGTCTTCCGTTCATAGCTGGCTTTGTCTCTGGAGTACAGCTGTTCATCCTGGGTATGACAACACGTGTATTTCAGCATCAGGTGAGAGCCAAACGCCTACGCTTCTTGGTGACCGAATTCTCCAAATACCACTTCCTCCAGGCAGCCTTCTTGGATCCCTCCAGCCTCAAAGACCTTGCCCTGATCTCTTAGGGGTTCTAACAGGTTGTACAGACTCTTGCACACGCCTAGATGGGCCCGGGATGTCCCCCTACCACGTTGCGTCAAGCTTCGTGTCTGCCAGTGGCCATGACCTCCTGATGCTTCCAGGGAGCAGACCTGCTCCACGTACCTGTTGCCGCCACCCTCCCCCACCCTGTGCCGATTTCCATGGCACTGGGATCGCTCCCGCCCTCGTAATCCCTTGACAAAGGGCTTAGCTCTATTTACAACCTCTGGCAGAAGGCGAGCCTGGGGGAGCTGGAGTAACTCACGGGCCTGGATTTATTTTTAAGCTGTTTTGTCTCCTGGAATGGGACACAGGTCAGTTCCGATAATGAAGACAGTGCGTGTTCGTACAGCCCTTGGCAGCCCCCGCGTGATGTTTGCCGGCAGCTTGTCATTGGGTCCCACCGCCTCCCTTGGGGACAAGCGTGCCTTTTCCCACCACACGTGGGAGGGCTGTGGCCCTCAGGGCTCGGGCTGGGAGTGAGAGAGAGTGAGGGGCGGGCAGGGGAGCAGCGCCTGGGTCCCCTGGAGGCCCTAGTGTGGAAGGTCACGGGGCCGCGGGGGGCTGGGAGTAGCTGTCCCGGCCTCTCCCTGCAGCCGACCTTTCTCCTGGATACAGCAGCCCAGAGCAGCCACTTGACTGCTGTCTCCGCCCAGCTCGGCGGGCCCAGGGGGAGCGCTGGGGGCAGGCGGGCCAGGCCTCCCGAGCTCAGCAGTGGGAGGTGGGCCGCTCAGGCTGCTTTTCCGGGGGGAGGGGGGCACTCTGAGGGCAGCTCCGGCCCGAGATGGGGCGCTGGGCTCCGGCGATGGAGGTCAGGCCTGCGTCCTCTGCGTGTTCTGCCTCCTGGGCCCGGCAGCGGCAGCCCCACTCACCATCCTCAGCGCCTTCGTTGCCCATGTTGCCAAGTTAGGCTCCGGCGAGGACGGAGCATGGGGGCGGGAGGGACAGGACAGCGAGGGAACTGAGCATCAGAAGCTGGGCCTCCACCATCTCCTGGCTCGGTGACCCTTAGCTGCCGCCCTCAGCCGCGGGGCCGCAGCTCGCCCAGCCATTGGGGGTCATTAATCCTGCCCTGTCCGCCTGTGGGGATGTGGAAAGGCTCGCGCCGTTGGGTGGCTGTGAACAGGCTCTGTGTCGGTGTCCCCTCAGCGTGAGGACTTCGGACATGTTATTATTATGACTAGAGGCCCGGTGCATGAAAATTCATGCACTGGAGGGGTCGTCCCTCAGCCTGGCCTGCCCCCTCACAGTCCGGGAGCCCCCAGGGGCGGGAGGCGACCTGGCAATCAGGGGAAGGTGATGCCCCCATCACACCTCTGCTGCTGCCACTGCCGGCAGCACAAGCCTCGGCCGGCCCTGGTTACCTGTGCCTTGCACCAGCCCTGGGCAGATGGCGGGAGCTAAAGGGACTGGGCGCCACCATCTTTGAGGGCATGACAGTCAATTAGCATATTACCTCCTTATTGGCTGTGGGCACCGCCATCTTTGTGAGGGCATGATGGTCAATTAGCATATTCCCTCTTTATTAGATAGGATTATTATTTGTTAATCCTCACTAGAGGATGTTTTCTCCATTGCTTTTTCAGAGAGAGTGGAAGGGAGGGAGGGAGGTGAGAAGGGGGGAGAGAGAGAGAAACATTGATGTGAGAGACACACATTGATTGGTTGCTTCCTGCATGGGCCCCAACTGGGGGCGGAGAGCAAACCGCAGCCCAGGTACGTGCCTTGCCCGGGGAATTGAACCCAAGACCCTTTGGTGCCCAGCCGATGCGCTAACCACTGAGCACGCCGACCAGGGCTCAGCACGAGAGCATTGGATTCCACCTGGCAGTGTTCCTTCCAGCTCTGACATCCGTGCCCTCTGCTTTCCGGCCTCTCCCGCGTCCAGGTTGCCTCGTGGAACAGGTGAAAGTGTGTTTTTCGCCAGACTGGTCCCTGGTCTGTCCCAAGATGGGTGGCCTCTGCCATGTGCCACGAGGCTCCCTCACTGGGGGGGACTAGCAATGCGGCAGAATTTGGAATTTTGCCGAATGACTGGGCTCGGGCAATGCGCCCGGGTGCTTGGGCCACCAGGAGACCTGCGGGCATCACGGCCACCCTGCCAGGCCCGGCAGTGTCCACGGAGATCAGTCCTGTTGCTGCAGACCGCCGCGGGCTGCCGCTCTCCGGGCTGGGCCGGGTCTGCGCCTCGGCTCCGGGGCCGCCGGGCTGCGGCTTGGGCTGACAGCTTTGTCGCCGTCCCGAGGTCCGATTCAGCGTCCCGCGGCATTGGCCTTGGACGGATCAGTTCTCATCCTGGCACCGCCAGGCGTAAGCTTCGCGACCTCGGGCCAGTCACCTAGCCTTTCTGAGCTTCACGGCCTCCTCGGAAACACGGTGGCTGTGACGGCGCCCAGTCCCGCAGGAGAACCTGGGGAGTGGGCTGTCGGCATCGGGAACTGGCACTGTGACGTCATTTGCTGCTGTGATCTCACTTGCTCAGTAGTCGAAGACGGGGGATGGAACTAGGAGGCCACGGGCCGTGTTTCCGTAGTGGCTCCTGCAGCGGGTTACCATAAACACAGTGGCTTGTAACCACCGTCATCGGTTCTGTCACGGTTCTGGGGCCAGCAGGTCCCTGGCAGGGTGCTGGCAGGGGCCTGCTCTCCGAGGGCCTAGGGGAGAGTCGGTTCCTTGCACTTTCCTGCCTGTGGCTGCACGCCCCAACCTGTCTCCATTTCCGCACGACCGTCTCCCGTGTCCGTGTCAGATCTCCCGGCTCTCCTGGAGGACACTTGTCACTGGATTTGAATCCAGGATGCTCTCCTCTCTGGATCCTTACCTCAGTTGCATCCGCAAAGACCCGTTTGCCAAATAAGGCCACATTCGCAGGTCCCCAGGGTTAGGACGTGGCATCTCTTTTGGGGGCCACTACAGAGGGAAGGGACAGGAAGGAATGGCTGTGATGCTATAGCTCAGTGAGAATGGGGTGCTGCTCTCCATTCAAAGACCTTCCCCATGGCCTTGCCATGCCGTCATGCCGGGTGACCTACATGTACCTACCCGAGCTACATGGGGTCATGCTGGGTGACCTACACGTACCTACACAAACCACATGCCGTCATGCCGGGTGACCTACACGTACCTACCCGAGCTACATGGGGTCATGCCGGGTGACCTACACGTACCTATCTGAGCCACATGCGGTCATGCTTGGGGACCTACACAAGCCACATGCGGTCATGCCTGGGTTGTTTTGAGGCCCGAGTGCTGTTCCCCAGCCCCCATCCATGGGCAGGCTGCAGTGCCAGGGAGATGAAAACTCTGGAAACAAGTGACAGATGGGACTGAAGACCCTCCTGTTTTATTTTATTTTTATTTATTCATTGATTTGAGAGAGAAAGAGGAAGGGGAGAGAGAGAGAGAGAGAGAGAGAGAGACATCGATTTCTTGCTCCACCCATCCATGTGCCCATTGGTTGAGTGATGTATGTGCCCTGACTGGGGATCGAACCTGCAACCTTGGCCTATCAGGACGACTTGCTAACCACCTGAGCGACCGGCCAGGGCAAGACCCCGGTTTTGGCCATCCCTGGCTGCCATAACGAAACGCCATGGACGGGCAGCTTAGAGACCAGAGAGTGAGCCTCTCACAGCCTGGAGTCTGCAAGTCCAGGATCAAGGTGTTGGCGGGTCTGGCCGCTTGGCTTGCAGGCAGCCACCTCACCCCTTGTCCTCACGCGGCCTTTCCTCCCTGCACCGCTTCCTCTGCTTATAAGGATGCCAGTCCCGTCAGGCCAGGCCCCGCCCTCATGACGTCCTTTAACCTAACCACCTCCTTAAAGGCCTGATCTCCAGACACATTGGGGACTGGGCTTCGACATGTAAATCTGGAGGGACACGTTTCAGCCTTGGATCAGCTTCACCTATGGAACTGACATTTTGACAGAGCAGCCTCCTGGATAGGGTTGGATTACTTAAGGCATACATGATTTTTCCCATTTTTAAAAAAATATTTTTATTGATTCAGAGATGAAGGGAGAGAGAAAGAGAGAGAGACACTAATGATGAAAGAGAATCATCGATCAGCCGCCTCCTGCACACCCCCTACTGGGAATGCAGCCTGTAACCCGGGCACGTGCCCTTGACCAGAAATCGAACCATGCCCTGTCTCATAGGTCAATGCTCCACCACTGAGCCACACCAGCCAGGCCGACTTTTCTGTTTTGTTCATCAACACTGCCCCTCAGCGCTTCGTCCGTCGGCCCCGTCTCCAGGGGCCTCTCCCTGATAATGCTACTAGCAGCAGCCAGCACACATTGAGCACTGACTGTATACACGGCGTGTCCGGGCCGCGCTTCACCTTCGCCCTGTGAGCGGGACAGTCGTTAGTTCCCTCGGACCGCTGAGGAGCCTGCGGCTCAGCGCGGGAGGTCCCCACTAGGAAGTGTCAGGGGGGCACCCTGCAGCCGCATCCCGCACTCAGGGCTGCCTTCTCCCCTCCCCATCCTTCTTACCTTTGAAAACCCAGCGCGGGCCCTCCACCGTCCTTCCTCCCACACCAGCTCCGAGTTTCCCTCCCCAGCAACTTCCCCGTCTCTGTGGAGGGTTCCAGGCCTGGCCTGAGGAGCGGGTCTTCTGTTCACTAATCCACAGGCAGCTCCGCGGGGACGTGGCTGGCACCGCAGCCTCCTCCCTGCCTGCGGTTCCGCTCGGCGCTGGGGAGACCTTCCCCACACAGAGCAGCGGTGTCCAGGCCGAGCCGAGCCGCGGCTTCCAAGTAGAGGGGTCATTTGGAGGCGGCCCAGCGTCTTCACGGGAGGGAGGTGACCGCCAGCCCGCGGCCGGCCGCGAGGGTCGGTGTGTCTTTGCAGGGGCGGGCGGCTGACCTCCAGGCTGCTCCTCCTTTCCAGCGCGTGGGGGGCCTTCTGGGCGCGGCCCCTGGAACTCGGCCGCCCTTGCCTGGTCGCCCAGCGGCTTGTTTTCAGAGCAGAGGTGAAGGGGCCCCGCGGCGGCCTCCTGCTCAGCTCTGCTCCGAGCCTCCCTGGACGTGAGCGATCCGCAATCATGTCAACCCCGTGCAGCCGCACCGTGCCGGCCGCCTCTGCTGTCCTGCGGGCTTGGTCCGCATTTGGTCCACATTATGTGGCCGCCGACAGACGGCAGCGGTGAAAGTGCTTCAGCAGGACGAGGGGCGCGGGGAAGGGGGGGGGGCTGCGCTCTGCCTCCCGAGCGGGTGACACGGCGGGCCGGGCCGCTTCATCTTCTGGAGACAGGGTTGCCTGGAGTCCAGAGCAGCGCCATAACTCAGCCCCTTTGTTCTCTCCAGGGCCCCTCGCGGCGATCTTGGAAGCCTGAGAGCCTCGTCCGCCTTCCCTGCGAGGGAGGCTGAGCGGCCTCCAGATGAATTGGATGTGAAGTGGCGGAATAGGACGTTGATCACAGTCCATATTTTTGCTGCATCGACGTGGTGTTTTACAGACCCCCCGACGCAGCATCTGGGAGGCCTGACACGAGCGAGGTGAACACGGTCTGCGAGCTTGGAAAACGGCCGCCCGGCCCGGCCCGCGCGAGGCACTTTCTGATGGATGCCTGCGATAACGGATGAGATGAGCCAGGAATGTCCCGGACGAGGAGGAGGCTGGGGGAGGGAGGAAGCGGGGCTGGACGTGTCCGGGGCCTGCCTGTAACAGCTGCATCGGTGAGGCGAGGGCCAGCTGGGCACGGGGTCCAGGCGGGCGTCTCCCAGGAGTGCCCAGAGCCCGGGGGCCCGGGGAGCAGGCCTGGCTGAGGGCCCACGCTCGGAGCCATCTGGAGGGTCAGGGAGGCGGCCATCGGACTGAGGCCTCAGGCCCGGGCCAAGCTGGCAGGAACCACTTTGGAAAGTTGGGACGCATGGTCAGGGGTGGCGCTGTGAGCTCGGGGCTGGGGTGCTGGCTGTGAGGACACGGGGGGTGGGAGGGGAGGGGGTTGGGGGGAGGGGGAGGCAGGCCCGCTAGAGGGAAGATTGAGGCCTGGGAGGCACTGGGCAGCACGCGGGGGAGTCTGGGTCCCAGGCCACCTCGGACTCTGCCCTGGGGGCCGTATGGATGCAGAGCCCCCTGGGAGCAGCGCCGTTTTTAGCTAACACTGGGGCGAAGGTCCATGATGCAATGCGACCACTTCCTGCCTGGACCTCCCCAGGGCTGCCCGTCTGTCCCCGTCGCCGGCTCTCCGGGCCCTGCCTCGTGCCCGCACTTTCTCGTCCTTGTTGAGGTTCCTTTCTCTCCTTTCCCTCAATTCACTGCTCCTTTCCCCCTCCTTGCCCTTCCCACCCCCATCACCTTTGCCCTTTGCCCTTTGCCCTTTGCCGGGGACTGCGATGCGGAGATGCACAGGGCAGAGCTCCAGCCGGGGCAGGAGCCAGACGTGGGAACTGACAGCGCGGGAGAGCCGTGGCCGGCCCCGCGGGCACCCCCAGGGCACGGACCTTCCCTGCGGGCCCTGCCTCAGCGCTGGCTGCTCGGGCACCGTTATCCTACCCTGGAAGAGAGACCTCAGAGTTAACAAAGGTTTTATATATTTATTTATTTAACCTTCCCCGAGGATATGTTTGTTTGTTTGTTTGTTTGTTTTTTCATTGATTCTAGGGAAAAAGGAAGAGGGAGCGAGCGAGCGAGAGAGACAGAAACATCGATGTGAGAGAGAAACAGCACATTGATCAATGGCCTCCCATATGCATGCTCCCCAGCCAGGGAGCGAACCCGTCACCTCGGTGTAGAACTAATAAAGGTTTTAAAGATTCCTGCCCTAGCCCTACCTGGTGTGGCTCAGTGGGTAGAGCGTTGGCCTGTGGACCGGAAGGTCCCGGGTTCAATTCCAGTCAAGGGCACATGCTCGGGTTGCAGCCTCGATCCCCAGTAGGGGGCGTGAAGGAGGCAGCCGATCAATGATTCTCTCTCATCATTCATATTTCTATCTCTCTCTCCCTTCCTTGCTGAAATCAATAAAAATATATTTAAAAAAAAAGATTCCTGCCTTACAGCCTTTTCCCAGGGGCCACACAGACAGTGTCCAGGTGGCGTGTAAGGAGGCTGGGGCGGGGGGAGCGGGGAGGAGAGGCTGGGGGGACACAGGGGCTGAGCCAAGTGGAGGGTGCAGGGCCGATGCGTGGGGAGTTAGTGGGACAACACTCTTCAACAGGATGGGCCCCTGCCTCTCCCTTGGGATGGAGCTCCCAGTGTCCTCCCCGAGCAGGTGTCGGGGAGCAGGCTAAAGGGGGCGTTGTGCTTTAAATCGGTGAAGGCTCCATTCCTGGTGTAGGACACGCGGCTCCGTGGGCCACCTGGGGAGGGAGGCTCCTAGGTTTCAAAGACAGTGAATTTCATTCATTCACTCATTTATTATTATTCTTTTAATGATTTTTAGAGAGAGAGAGGAAGGGAGAGGGAGAGAAAGATAGAAACATTGATGCGAGAGACACATCATCGATCGGCTGCCTCCTGCACGCCCCACACTGGGGATCGATTCCACCGCCCTGGCCTGTGCCCAGACCGAAAATCGAGCCAGTGACCTCTTGGTTCAGGGGTTCAACCACACCGGCCGGGTAAGACAGTAAATTTTAAAACAGAAAATGGTGAGGGGGTTAACATCTGTATCTATGTCTCCGTCTCCATCTCCAGCCATCACGTCAGTACCTGTGCCACTGTACCTATCCCTGTATCTATATCCACGTCTGTCTCAAACAGACCTAACACGCAGGCGTTCACGCACGTCCCTGTCTCTTTTCTTATTTTTCTTTGGGAGTACATACGTCACACACGCCTGTGTAAAACTCTAGGACACGCAGAAGGGGATGGAGAGGGGCGACAGTCGTCCCTCCCGCTTCAGTGCTTTGCGGTGTGTTTCATTGCACATCCATCAGGAGCCCCTCTCTCCACCCGCCACGCCTGCAGATAACCTCCCGCGCGCGCGCGCAGTGGAACCCACGTACCTCAGTTTATGGCCATTTCCTTACTGCCGGTTAGGAAGCCATTCCCGATGTTTAACGGGCCCCGCTCGCACCCGGAGATCACTGTGTGGGGATCCCATTCGCCCTGTCCCCGCCGGGGGAGTTGCAGGGGGACAGAATTTCGTGGTGGATTAGCTGTCCTGTGTCACTTCCCCACACGGCAGGTGTGGGTTGTGGGTTTGTGCCGGGCTGAGGGGCACAACAGGCTGGGCTGTTTTTTTCAACTGCTTGTTGCCTTTCTCTCTGTTGCATGAATTCCTTGCTCATACCCTTCCCACTTTTAAAAATAAATGTATATATTTTATTGATTTCAGAGAGGAAGAGAGAGGGAGAAGCATCAATGATGAGAGAGAATCATGGATTGATCAGCTGCCTCCTGCACACCCCACACTGGGGATCGAGCCCGTAACCTGGGCCTGCGCCCCGACTGGGAATCAAACCGCAACCTCCTGGTTCATAGGTTGGTGCCCAACCACCGAGCCACACCGGCCGGGCCCCTTCCCCACTTTTTTTGATGGGACAGTGATTGCCTTCTTACTGTCAGAGCTTTGAGAAGTCTGGGCAGCTGGCCCTTTGTCCCTTATGTATAGGTTACATGCACTTTCAAACTGTCGCTTGTGTTTTAACGTTGTCTGTGGTCTTTGGCTGTTTGGAGCATTTAATTTTTATGGCGTGAAACTTGTGAGTCTATTTCTTAATGGCTTCTGGATTCTGTCTTGCTTCGAAGGGCCTGCTTTACCCCAAGATTATGACAATAGTCAGCTCTGCTGTGCTTTTCTCGAGCACTTTTACAGTTTGATGGATTACATTTAGGTCTTTAATCCATCTGGAATTTATTTGAGTATCTAGGCTGATGTAAGGGTTCAATTTTGTGTTTTTCAAAGTGATAACCAGCTATTGCAATGCTGTTTGCTATGGAACCCTATCCATCACCCCTCACCATTGGTTTGTAATAGAGCATTATCTCTATTTGTCTGTATCCCATCTCTCTCTCTCTATCTTTCAATTACCTTTTTCTGCCCGCCCCCCCCCCCTTGGGTGTGTTCCATTGGTTTATTTGTCGGTTACCATATTGCATAACTATCCTGGTATCTCTTAATAGCAGACGGGGTAAGATCTTATTCTCCTCCATTAGTCCACTTCCCCCCGCCCCCAGATTTTTAGTGGCTAATCTTGTTTTGTAGTTTATTTTTAAAATCCCAGAGAAATAAGTATCTGCCGGTATTTTGATTAGAGTCGCACTCACACTTCATTTGTAGACAAGGTGCATCTTTACCATGAGTCTCACCCGTCAGGAATCTGGTGTGGATCAGTCAGCTCTTGCTGTGTAACAAACATCCCAAAACTGAGGGGCTTCAAACACATCTATTTGCTGTGGCTCCCAAGTCCCTGAGTTGCCCAGATGCTCGCTGATTTGAGCACAAAGCCGAGTGCTCTGCTTATTTAATATTAACTATTCATGAAACATCTTACCCAACACTTCATTAGCTGGTGTAAAATACGTGCAATATATTCTCCAAAAACACTTTAAACACATAGTTATCCCTGTGCCCAAAGGCGTGTGAGTAATTATGTGTCTGTATGCTTCTGCCGTGTGTGTCTCTGTGAATCTGTCTCTGTGTGTGTGTCTGGAGGGGTAAGGCATGCAGGAAGGCCAGAAGGTGTGAATCCCCAAGATTTGGGTTTGAGGGGGTGTATTTTATTTTATTTTTAACTAGTAGCCCATTGCACAATATCGCGTGCAGTAGGCCGCTCACCGCTTCCCCGGGAGCCGGCGGAAAACGCAGCGCGCGGCTGGGAGCCACACTGCTGCCACGGGAGCTGTGTGGCTTCCACCGGAGCCGGGAGGGACCCGCGCTGCTCGGCCCTGGAGGCTGCGGGCCGCCCTCCCCCCCCCCCCCCCCCGCGTCATCCAGAGGCGCTCCGTTGCCGTGGCGACAAAGCAAGCATTCTGCCAGGCTGCTCACGCTGCCCGCTCTCAGCGGCAGCCCCCTCCAGGACTGGGGGACTCTGGTGAGGCTTAGGGGACTGGGTGCCGCCATCTTGTGGCTATGGGCGCCGCCATCTTTGTGACAGAGTGACAGTTAATTTGCATATCACCCTTTCATTAGATAGGATTTTATTATTATTATTTTTAATCCTCACCTGAGTATATTTTTCCATTGGTCTTTTAGAGAGAGGGAAAGACAGAGAGAAACATCGATGTGAGAGAAACACACCAAGTGGTTGCCTCTGCACACGCCCCGACCAGGGCCCGGGCTGGGGAGATGCCTGCAACCGAGGTACAGGCCCTTGACCGGAATCGAACCCGGGACTCTTTGCAGGCTGAAGCTCTATCCACTGAGCCAAACTGGCTAGGGCAAGGGGGTGTATTTTAAGCTCACATCTCTTGGGTGACCTTTAACTCGGCCACCTCTTTGGGGCTTATTCCCGAGATGCTTTTCCTGCGTCTGGGTGTCCGGGTGTCTCCCCAACTGGTTTACATCTGCCCCTTGGCCCAGGCATCCTGCTGCTGCTCCACGGTGTGCACGGGGCTCCGGCTGCCCGTCTCAGTGCCGGAGTTCCCCTCTGTGTATCCAGCAGTCACACCTGGTGCATCTAAATCCATTTGCAAATGCCTCTGCTTACATGAAAACCCTGAGGATAAACGGGATCGTGGCACAGTCCACCCCAGAGTGGAGGCCCCACCCCCCCTTGCAGACTCAGTTTCCTGCATGGACAGCCGGGCCCTCCCCGACCCCTCCCGTCTCCCCAGTGCGAGCTGTGTGCTCCGGGCCTGATGGGAACGCAAATGGAAACCGTCACCAGCTTTTTGGAGCTGCTGCTTCCTGGACTGTCAGGGTCCCGAGAAGTGACCGAAGCAGCTGTGCGAGCGCCCGTGGAGGCCGGAGCCCGGGGCCATGGTGTGTATTAGTCTCCCGCGGCCGCTGTAACGAAAGACCACACAAGCGGTGTCTTAAAGCCATAGCAACGCATTCTCTCGCACTCCTGGAGGCTGGAGGCCAAAACCTAGGTGTCTGTCGGCCAAGCTCCTTCCGAAGGCTCTGAGAGCCGGATCCTTCCTTGCCTCTTCCTAGCTTCTGGTAGCTGCCGGCAATCCTTGGGGTTGTGGCCGCATCCCTCCAGTCTCTGCCTCTGCTCACACATGGCTTTTTCTGTCTCTTTAGAAGATCGGAACCAGCACAGACCCAGCACCACCGGGCGATGATGCCCTCATCTGGGCTGTTATTTACGATTAGACCTGCGTATCTATATGTAACTTCTCTCTTCTAACACCCTTTGCCTTGAAGTGCATCTTTTTAAAAATTTAACACAAATCTTTATATATATATTTTTTTATTGATGTCAGAGAGGAAGAGAGAGGGAGAGAGAGATAGAAATATGAGAGAGAATGATGAGAGAGAATCATCGATCGGCTGCCTCCTGCCTCCTGCACACCCCCCACTGGGGATCGAGCCCGCAACCTGGGCATATGGCCTTGGCCAGAATTGAACCTGGGACCCTTCAGTCCTCAGTCCGATGCTCTATCCACTGAGCCAAACAGGCTAGGGTATGAAGTGCATCTTACCTGACATTAATATTGTAGCTCATCCTGCTCAGGCTCACTTTGTGTATGTACATTATTTTCCATCCGCTTACTTTCAATCTATCTGTCTTTATAATGAAAGTACATCACTTTGCCCATCCAACATAGCTCAGTGGTTGAGCGTTGACCTATGAACCAGGAGGTCATGGTTCAATTCCTGGTCAGGGCACATGCCCGGCTCGATCCCCAGTGTGGGGTGTGCAGGAGGCAGCCAATCAATGATTCTCTCTCATCATTGATGTTTCTATCTCTCTCTCTCCCTTCCTCTCTGAAATTGATAAAAAATATTTTTAAAAAAGAAAGTACATCAATTTTAGACAATATACACTGAGTGGCCAGATTATTATGATCTCTGGATGCATAATAATCTGGCCACTTAGTGTGTGTGTGTGTGTGTGTGTGTGTGTGTGTGTGTGTATATATATATATATATATATATATATATATATATATATATATATATATATATTAGGGGCCTGGTGCATGAATTCGTGCATGGGTGGGGTCCGGCCAGCCTGGCCACGGGGAGGGGACATGGGCGGTTGGCTGGCCTGCCTGCTGGTCAAACTCCTGGTCAAGGGGACAATTTGCATATTAGCCTTTTATTATATAGGATATACACTGAGTGGCCAGATTATTATGCATTCAGAGATCAGTGTATAGTTTAGTCTCTCTTATTTTTACTTACTTATTTTTATGGATTTTCAGAGAGAAGAGGAATGGAGAGAGAGAGGGTGGGGGGAGAAACATCGGCGTGAGAGAGAAACTTTAATCGGTTGCCTCCCATATGTGTCCCGACCAGAGATTGAACCGGCAACCCAGGGATGTACCCTGACCGGGAATCAAGCCTTTAGGTGAACAGAACAGCGCTCCAACCACTGAGCCACCCGGCCAGGGCTAGTTGGGTCTCTTTTATCCATTCTAATCATTCTACTTTTTAATTGGAGTGTTTAGGCCATTAAGATTTATGTGATTATTGGGACGACCGGATTCAGGTCTACCATTTTATTATTTATTTTCAGTTTGTCCCTTTGATTTTTAATTTAAAAAAATACTTTTCACTTACAGTTGGCATTCAATATTTTATTAGTTTCAGGTGCACAGCAGTGGCTAGGCATTCATATAACTTATGAAGTCATCTTCCCAATAGTTTTAAGCTGTTGTTAGAATAATTTTAAGTTTATGGAGAAGGTGCAAATATAGCTGTGGATGCAATGTTCGTGTCCCTCCACAATTCGTAGGTTAGAAACCCTAATCCCCAGTGTGATGGTGTTGGGGGTGGGGCCTTTGGAGAGAATTAGGCCATGAGGGTGGAGCCTTTGGGAACGGGATTTGTGTCCTTGTAAAAAGAGACACAGACCCTGGCCAGCTTAGCTCAGTGGATAGAGCGCCAGCTTGCAGACTGAAGGGTCCCGGGTTCGATTCTGGTCAAGGGTATGTACCTGGGTGCAGGCTCCTCCCGGCCCGGCCCTGGTCAGGGCTTGTGCAGGAGGCAACCAATCGATGTGTTTCTCTGACATCAATGTTTCTCTCTGTCTTTTCCTCTCTCTTCCACTCTCCTTAAAAATCAATGGGAAAATATCCTCGGGCGAGGATTTAAAATAAGATAAAATAAAAAAGGAGACACGGGATTCCTCTTGTTCTGTCTGCCTCGTGAGGGCCCAACGAGAAAGCGGCCGCTGCAAACCAGGACGAGGGCCCTCCCTGGAACTGAGCAAGCCGCCACCGCCCCCCCCCTCCCCACCCCCTCGGTCTCAGACTTATAGCTCCCAGGACAGTGAGAAAGAAAAGTCTGTTGTCTGTCCACACCCAGCCAACGGCATGCCAGCAGCCCGTGTGGACAAGGGTGGTGGTACAGAGAGCTCCGTGTGCCCCTCATCCGGTTCCCGTTATTAACATCTGGCAGTACACCTCCAGGAGGTCCATTTGCCACAAGTGAGACCCCGACCTTGCCCAGCCGGCGTGGCTCAGCGGTTGAGCATCGACCTGTGAACCAGGAGGTCATGGTTGATTCCTGGTCAGAGCACAGGCCCGGGTTTCGGGCTTGATCCCCCGTGGGGGGCGTGCAGGAGGCAGCCGATCCATGATTCTCTCTCATCGTTGTTGTTTCTATCTCTCCCTCTCCCTTCCTCTCTGAAATTAGTAAAAATACATTAAAAAAGAACCGACCTTGGCACGTGACTGTTCACTGAACGCGGCCGTTCCTCGGATTTCACAGTGTTTCCATGAATGTCCTCTTCAGTCCAGGCACCGCCGGCGCTGAGTCACTACGGCTCCTCCCCTCGGTCTGTGACAGGAGCCCGGGCAGGGATGCTGTGGAACATTCCCCGACTCGGGCTTGTCCCTGGCTCTTCTCCTGGCTGGACTGAGGTGGGAGTTAGGGAACGAGCACAGTGCCCGGTGCCACGGTCACTCGGCGTGACTCAGCGGCGGGGACGCGGGCCTGCGTCGCCTGGGGCGGTGGGCAGGCCAGGTGCTGCGGTACATCTTCCCCTTTCCAAGCCTCGCTCTTTGGAAGCAAGTCACTAAGCCTAGCCCACCTCGGGTGGGGGGGGGGGGGCGGAGGGGAGGCTAAGGAAACTCTGCCTCCTGCAAAGGCAGTGTCTACATATACACTGAGTGGCCAGATTATTATGATCTCTGAACGCATTAGAGGCCCGGTGCATGAATTCGCGCATGGGTGGGGTCCGGCCAGCCTGGCCAGGGGGAGGGGACATGGGCGGTTGGCCAGCCTGCCTGCTGGTCCAACTCCTGATCGAGGGGACAATTTGCATATTAGCCTTTCATTATATAGGGTTATAGAGGATATACACTGAGTGGCCGGATTATTATGCGTTCAGAGATCATAACAATCTGGCCATTCCGTGTATAACGTGTAGCCCTTTCGTAAGGAAGGTTATCTTCTGGTCTCTGTGTGTGCATTTATTTAGTCATTGATATAAGATGGACTCTGTATGTTTATCTTATACTTGGGGTACAGTTCAGCCCCACGCTGTTTATCCTGTTCTTCACATTGTTCGGCTGCGGTCACTGGGAGTCTTCCAGGCTGGTCCGTGTCTACCCGACTCACTCCTACTCAGGTTTTATGATTGAGTCTCCCCTGCAAGTTTCAACTTTCCAGACCAACGAGGCAATACGCCCCTCCCCCCCACACACACACCTTTCATTCTTTAAGCTAATTTGATTTGGCTATCTGTCCGTTGTAAGCAAAAAGAGACCTGATATAATCTATACCATCTATAATATAGCTTATACATAACAGACACATACAGCAGACCCAGACATAATAGGACTATCACAATTGTTATTGAGGATTGTTAAAAAATACTGAAGTATGTAGAACAAGGATCATACTCTAAATTCTGGCCAATATAGTAACTGGTGCTAAACAGGTCATTTAACTTGGAGCTTCCTGGCAGCCAAAGCAAAAACAGAAATAGGATGCCATCTATGACTAAAGGACCGAGCTCGGGGACCCGGGGATGGGAACACCCTGCCTTTGACCGTCCTTTCCAGGTGCCCTTGGGTGTTTGAAGGACAGTAACCAAACTATTCTTCTCCAAAAGTAACACAGCCCAGCCCGCGGGGCTCAGTGGTTGAGCATCAATCTACGAACCAGGAGGTCACAGGTTGATTCCTGGTCGGGGCACAGGCCCAGGTTACAGGCTCCATCCCCGGTGGGGGACGTGCAGGAGGCAGCTGGTCCATGATTCTCTCTCATCATGGATGTTTCTGTCTGTCTCTCTCTCTCCCCCTTCCTCTCTGAAATCAATAAAAATATTTTTTTAAAATACATACACTGAGCACACACACATTCCTGGAAGGGCGGAGATTTTAAGTCACAATTTCACCTGGAATATAGGATCTGGAGACTTAACTTTGAATTCCCACTGGCGCTAATGGTAGGTACAAAGTCTGTGTACCTACCAGCCCAGCAGACTCCTTCCAGCCTGTGTGCAGAGTTTGCCGGGATTCTTCCTGAAGAAGTGCGCCTCCCTGCACGAAGGGTAACAGGTTGGGGTGCAGGGGCAGTGGGCCCCAGGGGAGCCCTCCCAGGTGGTTGCTCCCATTCCTGCTGCCTCTTCCTTGCCAGTCCACATGGGCAGCCCTTTGGCATTCGCAGTGGCAACAGCGACTGCCCAGCATCCCACCTCCAGCCGCCCTGGACCCGCCTCAGACTCCAAGCCCCCGTCCCCTTCGCAGGAAGGAACCCACAGGCCGCTGGCCCGCCTCCCGCTTGGCTGCCTCGCGGGGATGCTTGCCTCCCAGCGGCCGGCCCCTCCGCTCACCGAGGCTGTGGCTGCGCTCTGGCTTCCGAGGGTATTTCCCTGCCACCCGCCAGCGCTCCCTGGAGTCATCGCGGTTCGCAGCCATAGAACGCCAAGTGGGACCCAGGAGCCCGAGGAAAGACTCCAGGGCCGGCAGCTCCGAGGAGCTCAGGAATCCCAGGCCCCGGAGAAGCTGGTGGCTTAGCGGGAACCCCAGAGCACCCCGAACCCAGGCGTGGAGGAGCGGTCGTCTGCAAAGCACGGAGGCCAGGTGTAAGGCGGGGCCAGCCCCCAGTGCGTGCCCCCGATCGGCCTGATGGCTTACTTCGCATTTCTTCAAGCTGTTTCACGGGTTAAAACAGATGCGTTTATTCGGAAACGAAACAGCCTCGCGACACCCGTCAGCCGATCGGTGTGCACGAACCTCAGATCACGCAGCACAGCGTTTGGCCTTGAGCGTCTGGACCCTCCCTGCCCCGTTACGGAGGGTTTTCAGATGTTTTGTAACACAGAACCCTGGGACGGGGTGTGGTTCAACCCAAAGGCTCAGAGCGCCCCGAATCTCGGGGCACATCCTGGAAGTCACAGAGGAGGGAGGGGAGGCGAGAAAGAGCCCGCTATCGCTGCCTGTCACTGCCGTCCGTGGAGACGAGGCCGGCCCGCCACGCGGAGCGAGGACGCCAGGAGGCGATGGCCGTGGCGGCGCCGTAACCGCCGAAAGCTCAGCGCTGGTGTCCGGTTCTAGCGCTTTCCTTGTCTGGGGAGGTGCTGGGCCCAGGCCAGCTTGTCCTTGTTCTGAGGGGGCGTCCTTCTCAGAGTCCGGCAGAGGGGGAGCAAGGACGGCCTTGGACACTGCCGTCCAAGGCTGCCCACGCCCTCGTCCCCGGCCCCCTCTGTGGGGGACCCTGGGGGACCTTGTCCACACGTCGTACGGAGCTGCAACCCCGACTGTGCCCTTCCCCGCCGCGTGCCCTGGGCAAATTCCTCGCGTTTTCCCATTTCCAGAGGCTGTGACGCTGAGCCCTCCCTTTAAGACCTGGCAGCGGGGACTGGAGCTCCCCATCGGCGTGGCAGAGCGTGCCTCGCACAGTGTGTACCTGGCGCGTAGTGGGTGCTTACGTGGGTGCTTAGTGGGTGGTTTCCATTAGAAAAAGACCAGGCAGCCCGTGGTGGGACAAGGACACGCATCGGGGTCTCCGTGGCGCGCACCCCTCCATGCCTGTGTCATAGCGCCACCGAAGGGAGATGTGACGTCGCCCACCCTGCTCTTCTCGGCCGTCGGCGTTCTCCTGCTGTTTCATCGGTGCCTCTGGACCATTTTTTCTTTTAAAATATGTTTGTATTGGTTTCAGAGAGGCAGGGAGAGAGAGAGAGAGAAACATCAGTGACGAGAGAGAATCATGGATCGGCTGCCCCCTGCACGCCCCACGCTGGGGATCGAGCCCCCAACCCAGGCATGTGCCCTGACCAGACTCAAACCCGGGACCCTTCAGTCCGCACGCCGACGCTCTACCCACTGAGCCACCCCGGCCAGGGCCCTCTGGGCCATTTTCACGTTGCCCTTTGGACGTGACATTATAAGGTGACCGTTTGCCCTTTGGCACCGGGTGTCTCTCCCGGACACCGAGTGACGGTGCCCCGTGTCTGCACGTGTCCCGGCCGGGCCTGCGGGCTGTCCTCCGTCCACTGCACCACTAAGCACCCACTAAGCGCTCACTACGCGCTAGGTACACACTGTGCGAGCACACTCTGCCACAGCGAACGCCCCCGGGACGGCGGCGGCAGGCTGGGCCTGGGCCCCTGCTGGGCCCATCGCCCTCACAATCCTAGAGCGCTGTGTAAGGCACTCTCTGACTTCCATCGCTCACACCCATTATTCCTTCAAACAGTTTTCCTAGGAGATCGGGTCATTAGGAACTTTCCAGGCGAGAAGCCAGAAAGGACGAGGTAATGCACATTTCTCATGGCCCCAGACCACGGCCAACTGCTCCCCGCCCGCAGCTCAGCTCACGTGTGGGGAGCGCGCCGTGCGCCCTGGGTTACCCCCAGAGGTGACCCCCCCCCCCCTCCCAGCGCCGCTGCCCGTCTCCCCACCAGGAGGCCAGCACGGTGTTAGTCTGTTCCCGGGCCAGAGCGCCCGGGTCTGTCTTTCATGCGTCTCCCTCTGGACTGGATGGCTGGGCTTCCCTCGGCGCCAGCCACAGGCACCTCCACAAGCTGGGCCGCGCCGCCAGTCACCTCTGCCACCCGCCCGCCCGCTGCAGTCTGTCACTGTGGCCGGAGGCGTTGCCATCGAGGCCCAGGGACTGGAACGCAGCCGCCCCGGAAGCAGGCATTCTCACTGTCCCCATTTTCCTGAGGAGGACACTGAGGCTCGGGGACACAGGGTGACGTGTCCGAGGGTGCGTGCGTGGTTAAGTGCCAGCTCTGTCTACATCGTGGGCTCGGCGCCTGCTGCGGGGTGCCCCTGAGAGACCTGGGAGAGAATTGTGTGGGCACCCCCGGACGTCCTGGGGAGATTGACTGGGAAGGGTCCCGTTTACGTCTGAGCTGGGCCACAGTGCGGTTTGTTTTTTTAGTTTTTGTGTCTGCATGGCACCCCCACTCACACTCTAGACCCCCCCGTCCTGGGGGTCCGCGTCAGGTGCCTGGTGCATACATCAGGGTAGATTGGTCCCTCGCCGGGCGCGGCTGTGCCCTGGGGCGCCCAGGCACCGTGAGGCCTCCCGCGCTCGTCCTCGTCAGCCCTGGGCCTGCCCATGGTCTTCATGGGGTTTGCAAACCTGCGGAGCAAGTTGGCCATGGATTTCTTCCAAAGAGACTCTCCCTCAGAGCCCAGGGGCTCTCTGCTCCAAGTCAAGGCTGCAGCAAATCATCGGGAGCCAGGTGCTCTTCTGCAGTTTATCAAGGAGGTTTCCTCTTCCAGGAGCAAGGCAGGGTTCCCAGGGCTCCTAGGCTAGGAGACGGGGAAGGAGCCAGGCAGCCCATATATCATAAACGCTGTACAGCCCAATGTCCACAGGAGCCAGCAGTGAGACAAGTGAGTGCAGCAGGGCAATAGGGAGTGGTGGGGACTGCGGTGCATTGAGCGCACATGTCCCATGGATGGGGGTAGGTGCTGCTCAGCTCCCCCAGATTATTGCCAGGAGTGAAATAGGCCCAGTATTGCTAAACCTTTTATTCTTCAAGAGATGCTAGAACTCCAGACTTTTATTTTATTATTATTTTTAATATATTTTTTATTGATTTTAGAGAGGAAGGAAGAGGGAGAAAGGGATAGAAACATCAGTGATGAGAAGAATCATTGATTGGCTGCCTCTTGCACACCCCCCACTGGGGATCAAGCCCACAACCTGGGCATGTGCCCTGACCGGGAATTGAACCATGACCTCCTGGTTCATGGGTTGACTCTCTATCCACTGAGCCAAACCAGCTGGGGCTAGAACTCCAAATTTTTAGACGAAATCATCTCATTTTTATCCATGAGAAATAGATTTTAATTATGAGAGAGAGAGAGAGAGGGTGGGGGGGGGAGAAAGAGAAAGAGAGAGCAGGCCAAACACCAAACATGCCTGCAAACCGACGGGCCGAGGGCAAGCAGCCCGAGCCCTATCCAGTGGCACCATCTATTGTACGAATGTGCAAACTGGGCCCCAGAGGCGGTGACTGGACGGCGGTCTCTGCCGTCAGACAAGGGCCTTCCAGGAGGAGTTGCAGCGTCCCAGTGCATAGCTTCCCGGTGCGGGAGCACCCGCGGGCGCCAGGAGCTAACGCCCAGGCTGCTGTCACCGGCCGCGCTGCGCTCCAGGCCCCGCGTGGAGGTAAGTCACACACGCCGTCACAGCTAAACACACGGCGCCCCAAGGAAAGGCACACACACGTACCAGCTGGGAGCTCACCTTTTAAATGAAACGTATTTTAGGGAACACCGCCTTTATAATTATTCAGCATGTGTGTGGGTACATGTTGGGGGCACACCCTATATTGTGTCCACTTTACATACGAGGAACCTGAGACTCCTGGGTGGTAGTCAGAATTAAATGATTTCCTTAGCTCTTTGTTTTATATTTAGTGATTTTTTTTTTTTTTTTGAGAGAGAGAAACATTGATTTGTTGTTCCACGCATTTATGCATTCATTGGTTGATCCTGGTATGTGCCCTGACCCGGAATCGAACCCGCACCTGCTGTATCGGGGTGATGCTCCAACCAACTGGACTCTAAACACTCATTTTTAAAGAAAAGAAAGCCCTCTGCCATCACGCGTGGGGAAGGCCGGTTCCCGCCCGCGTGTGGCCTGCGAGCCGCCTGTCTCCGTCCCAGCCGACGGCTGATGGGGCTCTGGGTCTCCCTTCCCCGGCTCCTCCCAACACCCCCGTGCGGCTGCCCTCTCGGCCTCGCACGTCACGCGGGAAACCGAGCAGGTGTCTGCGCGCGAGGCGGCTGTGCGGTGAACAAGCGGGCGTTCGGGATGAGGTCACGGCGCTGGGCCTTCGGGTGGAAATGAGGAAAAGTCCGCGGCCGCATGGCTGCCAGCACTCGCAGGCCGTAAATAGGGACCTCGGAGGCGAAAGACGGGGCCGCCCTGGACATCGCTGGCCTGGGAGGCGCTGGGAGAAGGGGCCGCACACAGAGCGAGAGGCGGGACCGGCCTCCCCGCCCGCCCCACGGCCCGCCGCTGAGGACAAGGCCGCTGCCGCTTGCTGTCATCGGCCGCGGGCGTGTGTTGGCACTTAGCGCCAGTACCAGGAGGGGACCCTCACGTCGGTTATTGCTGACCCTGTGGCCCCCATGCGGGGAGGGAGTTCGGATCCCGGGTGACCCGAGAGATGCAGGAAGCAGAGGCCTGGCCCCTCGGAGGCCCCCCAGGCCCTCGCTTCCTGGGCTGCCCGCCGGGGAGCTGGCCGGCGGAGGCCTGGCTGGGACTCCCGGAGCAGACGCTGTGTCCTGGGACGGGCACGCGCCGCTCCACGCCTCCGATTGCTCACCCCCCACGTGGGCAGAGGCCTGTGCTTTGACAGAGTAAGCGGTTGATGCTTTATGGGGGCTGTGTGGTGTCACCCCCAAAGTCCCATTGATTTTAAGGTGCTTCCCTTCCCTGTTGTTTTCTACTCCCCTCCTCCCTCGCCTTTGCCATATGGCCCTGTTATTACCACACATACGTTAACTAACAGGCACTGTTCTAACTACTACCATCACTCCAATAGGCACAAAACATGCACGCACTGCTAGGCAAGTAGCATGCATTATCTACATACACCCAGTGTGTGCGTGTGAATGTGTGAGAGAGTGTGTACCCGTGCGAGTGTGTGTGTGCACGTGTGTGTACATGTTAGTGTGTGAGAGTGTGTGTGCATGCGTGTGCATGTGTGAGAGTGTGGTGCATGTGTGTGTGTGTGCACACGTGTGAGTGTGTGAGAGTGTGTGTGTGAGTGTGTGTGAGTGTGTGTGGTGTGGGGGGTGTGTGAGTGTGTGTGAGTGTGTGTGTGAGTGTGTGTGAGTGTGTGTGAGTGTGTGGGGTGTGTGTGGGGTGGGATGTGTGTGTGTGTGAGTGTGTGTGAGTGTGTGTGTGAGTGTGTGGGGTGTGGGGTGTGTGTGTGTGAGTGTGTGTGAGTGTGTGTGAGTGTGTGGGGTGTGTGTGTGGGTATGTGTGTGTGAGTGTATGTGAGTGTGTGTGAGTGTGTGTGGGGTGTGTGTGTGTGTGAGTGTGTGTGTGGGTGTGTGTGTGTGAGTGTGTGTGAGTGTGTGTGAGTGTGTGGGGGTGTGTGTGTGGGGGGTGTGAGTGTGTGGGGTGTGAACAAGAGAAGCAGGAGCAGGGAGCAGGCGGCTGATCAGTGCAGGGTTTGCCAGGGTTCCCACTAGTTTCCGACTTTGATGCGGGCTCTTCCCGCCCTCCTTCCCCTGGGGTTGCCCGGGCAGCTGCTGGGGGCTCCACAGGGCACAGCTTCGGGTCCAGAGAGGCTGCATTTGGTCTGGCTCTGCTGATCGCCAGCTGTGGGCTGCACAGGCCCGGCCTGTCAGAGGAGGACAGCGATGCCCCCAGGCTCCGCGTGGCACCCGCGCCCAAGGGTGCAGACCCTGGGGCAGCGTCAGGACTCCATGCCTGTAACTGCCTGGTCTCCATGTGGAACCTGCGTGTTCCCCTGCGGCGTGGTACCCATGGGTCTTTCAGGGAGAGACAGAGGGGCAACTGAGGACAGAGAATGTAGAGCCTGGGACGGTTGATTGAATGTGTCAACCTGGCTGAACCACAGTCCCCAGGCCTGGGTGCTGCTGTGAGGGGTTTGTTTGTTTGTTGGTGTGTGATTGACATTTAAATGGGTGGACTTTGAGGGAAGCAGATTGCTCCCCCTAATGTGGTGGGCCCCACCCAATCAGGTGAAGGCCCTTTAGAAGAAAGACTGACCGCCCCCAGCAAGAAGGGTTATACCGGCCGTGGGCTCAAACGGCGACTCTCTGGCTCCCCACCTGCCAGCTGCTCTGCAGAGTCTGGACTCATTAGCCTCTATATTGCGTGAGCCAATTCCATAAAATAAGTGTGCGTCTCCCTCCCTCCTTCCCTCCCTCCCTCTCCAACTCTCTTCTCTCCCTCCCTTCCCCCTACACACACACACACACACACACACACACACACACACACTCACACACGCACCTGATGGTTCTATTTCTCTGGAGAGCCCTGGCTAACACAGATCCCCGGCTCAGAACCCCGTACACCCGACCCCTCCCAAAGGCAGCCGGAGGCCCCCGCGGGCGGGCCGGCCTGGTCACCTCGGCAGGCAGGTGAGGGGCACGCGGCAGGCCCTCCCTCGGGCTGCGCCGCTGGCAGCCGGCTCTGGTTCAGATAATGAGCGGCTGACCGCGAGGCCCGAGGCAGCATGGGGCTCCCCAACTTGCCTGAATAATGAGGTGCGGCCCGCGGCCTGCATAGCTGCCTCTGAACAAAATATGTGTTCCGTGCTCTATCCACCATTTGGAGAAAAGGAAAACACACACGTGGCCTTCTTGTGAGCGCTCTCCTGAGAGCACGGGCATGCTCCCCGCCCGGCCCCCCGAGCCTGCTAGCTGCCGGAGGCCCTGCTCGCGGGTGCTGCCTCCCAGCTGCGGCCACGGCCGGCTTTTCCTTCCGGACAGGCCCTCCGCCGCGGCCGACCTTGGCCTTGGCCGGTGCTCCCAGCCTGGGGGCTCTGCGCACCGAGCCCGTTTCCCAGGCTCCTGGCCTCTGCCCAGGCTGCTCCCCACAGGTCACCGAGACCCGGGGCCTAGGCCCCCGATTCCTTTAGGGGCTTACGGAAATGCTTTCATTTTCATTAAAGTCAGAAAAAAAAGAATATAATAGTAAAGAAGAAACAACAACGAACCCAGCTCGGGTTGTAATTTGCTTCACACAAACTTCATTTTAAAATGTAACTTTTTAATGTGTTTGTTTGCTTTGATCCTCCCCCGAGGATAATTTCCCACTGACTTTTAGGGAGCGTGGGAGAGAGAGGGAGAGACAGAGGAAGCATCGACGTGAGAGACGCACATGGATGGGTTGCCTCCTGCACGAGCCCCGACCGGGGCCAGGGCCGGGGAGGAGCCTGCCACCGAGGTGCGTGCCCTTGACCGGAATCGAACCCGGAACTCTTCAGTCTGCAGGCTGACGCTCCATCCACTGAGCCACACCGGCCAGGGCTTTTTTTTTTTTTTTTTTTTTACAGCAGAAGGGGCTCACCGTGGTGAAATGGGTAGGGCCCACAGAAGTCATAGCGTACAGCCCGCCTTTGTCCAATAAATGCCCTGGCATTCCTCTCCGAGACTGACAACCCAAAGTGCCCCTCGACATTGCCGAGGGAACCCCAGGGGCCGGGGTAGGTGCGCAAAACCACCGGCTGAAGGTCACTGCTTTACACTAATCACAAGAGTAATGATTGCGGACTCCCCAACAAGCCTTCCGGCGCCTCCCGTGGCCGGTGCCGCGTGCTGGCTCTGGGGACGCAGGAAGAGCAGCAGGACGAGGCCTTCCTCCCGCCTGGGGGTGCTCCGGGGTGGAAAGGAGCCGGGGCGGGGGGAGTGGGCTCTAAACGGGCTAGGAAGGTGCAGGGTCACCTCAGACCCACTGTCACCACGGGCCTGGGGCGTCGGGAAGTCTCAGAAACGGGCCGGAAGAGCAGGGAGTTCTTCGATTGGAGTGCAAATGCAGAGAGTTCACGGACCGCGAGTAAGTGTGTGTGTGTGTGGGGGGGGGGGGGTGAAAGGTCGCGCTCGGGCCTGCCGCTGGGGTCCCGGCCGCGTATTAAGGGCCGACACAGGCCCCTTTGTAGTGAGCAGACGGGGAGGCATGCAGCCCCGGGAATCATGGGATATTCTTTTCTCTCCGAAGGCCCTGGAAGAGCCGTCTCTTCTGTCAGCGCCGCAGTGACAGACGACGTGGCCGCCTCGGGCCGCCGTGCGGTCCCATTAGGAGATGGAGGCTGATTGCAGATTGATCAGATTCGAGTTTTGACTCGCGTCCAGGGCGCGGCGCCCTCGCAGGCTTGGATTTCACCTTCTCGGGAAGGAAAGGAGAGACGGTGCCCTGACGGGATCCAGAGCCCAGCGCGCCGGTCAGAAGGAGCCGCCGTCTGGAAGAGGCCGCTGTGCGGGAGGCTGTGCGGGTTCGGGCCGCCCTGCGGAGGGAGGAACAGGCTGCAGTCGGCTCCGGGCCCGGCCTGCTGGCAGCTCGGGGGTCTTGGCACGGTGCACGCTTTCCAGCTGGCACGGGGGCTGGGGGGGGTGGGGGCGCTGAGGAGCTGTAGATCGGCCACGGCTTGCACTTTGCCTGGGAGGAAGCGCCGGCCCGCTCAGGCTCACAGAAAGCCGGGCCTGGAGCCCTGGAGCGGGCGGCGGAGACCCGGGCCCCTTCCGTGACCAGGGATGACCCAGCAGGGCTCCCACCCGCCTTCCGGGAGCTGCGCGCAGCAGAAAGCCGAGGCTGGGCCGAGTCCCTCCGCACCATCCGTGCGGTTCAAACCCTCCCCTGCATCGCGTCCGGCCGGAGAACTGCCCCCTGCAGGACAGCCCGGCGGCCGTGCCTCCTGTCCCCACCCGCTGGCCACTGCGACAAGCCAGCGGCGCGGCCGGGCCGGAGTGAGCCCGGGACGCACGCGCCCTTGGCTCTCCCGCCGTGACGTGGGAGGCAGCACGCAGGAAGCTGAGCCGGCGCCCTCAGGCCTGCGCGAAGCAGGAGGGGTTGGGGTTACTGAGCGGTCATTAGCTCCTGCGTGAGGGTTGGGATGATGGCCAGGGACTGGGACCCGGGCAGCACACGGCGTTCCTCCTGCAGGGAGAGGGGTTCAGCCCAGTGATCCTGTAAAGAAGGGGGGTGGGCTCCGGGTTCCCATTTTACACGCGTGGAGACTGGGGCTCTGTGCCGGCATGTAACGTGCCCAAGGTCACGCGTGAGTTACACCAGAACACATGTAGACTCGGCCACCCGCCCTGTCCCTGGAGGGCTTGGGTGGACGAGGAAGTTTCCTCGGGTTCACAGCGACGCCCCCCGCAAGGTCCCTCTGCCCACAGCCCGGAAAGGAGACGGGGACAGATACCCTTTGCATCCACTTTCTGGCTGGGGGCTGGTGCGGCCCCTCGGGGGGCGGGGCCCCGGCCTGGCCAGGTCCCTTCTGCTGGGTGCACCCGCAGCCCCATGCAGCGGAGCCCGGCAGCCGGGGGGGAGGGGGGCAGAGCCAGGCGCCTCTGGCACCGTCTAAAAAAATGAAAATAATTTAGTACTTGCAAACGCAGCCCTCATTATCTCTCCGAGCAACAAGATCTGTCTCCAAACCTGAGAAGTTCAGATTACCAACTTTCCAGGCCTTTCTACCAACCCCGTCCAAAAGCAATGCTGGTTTATAACTCAATAAAAAGGCTGCCGCTTTCCCGCGAGCAGAGCCGGGGAGCGCAGGCCAGGGCGGACCGGGGAAATGATGGGGCGCCCCAGCTGGAGGGTGGGGGCCACTGCCCGGCGGGGCGGGGCAGACGCTAGGCCCAGAGTCCCCATGGGGAGAAAAACAGCCAGAAACGTCTGCGTGCCCGTCGAGGGGCAGCGGGCAGGGCACCTCCTCTATCTGACAGACGGGGAAACTGAGGAAGGGTGCAGGTGCCAGGCTGCTTCCGCCTGGAGGGGGCGCCCTGGCCCAGCTCACGCCCTGGGGCCCTGCGGTGCCCACCTGGCCTTCCCTTCTCCGCAGCCCGTTTGTGGGCAGGTTTCTGTGGAGGCCCAGTCTGGAGCGAGGACGGCCCAGAGCTTGCCCCGCCCCCGCCCCGGGTTCCCATTTTACACGTGTGGAGACTGGGGCTCTGTGCCGGCATGTAACCCCGAGTCCCACCCCCCTTCTTTACGGGATCACTGGGCTGAGCCCCTCTCCCTGGCTCTGGGGTGCTGTGGGCGAGGCTGCGCCTTGACGGGAGGAATTGGGCCTCTCAGCCTCAGTTTCCTCAGGGCAGGAGAAATGCAGCTTTCTCTTGCAGGGTTAGCTCAAGTGTAAATTGGGTCTGAGGTGAGGGCTGGGAGAGGTCCTCCCCGCAGTTAGTGGCGTGGAAATCGGTCCAACCAGCCCGGCTGGTGTGGCTCAGCGATGGAGTCTCAACCCTGGAACCAAGAGGTCACCGGTTCGATTCCCCGTCAGGGCACATGCCAGGGCTGTGGCTCCCTCCCCAGAAGGGGGTGTGCAGGAGGCAGCCGATCCATGATGTTTCACTCTCATCCATGTTTCTATCTCTCTATCCCTCTCCCTTCCTCTCTCTGAAAATCAATAAAGGAAAAAAAAAAAAGAGAGAAAGAAATTGGTTCAACCATATCCACGTGGTGATTCCGATCAACACCGTTTCTCTCTGTTGACCCAGCGCTGCCGTCGGTGGGATGGAGCCCGTGGAGCGATCTGAGCGAGAGGCACAGCGGTTTGGAGAGGAGGTTCAGAATCACCCTGCACAGAGGGGTGAGGGCGCCCGCCCGCTCACTGAGGGAGGCCAGGTTCAAGGAGAGCCCGCCCTGCGGTAAAACACGCGTCACTCATTGAGGAACGTCTGCATCCAGCGATCTGGAGTGAGACCCACATTAGAGCACACACCCGGTGAGGGAGCACTAACTACCAAGGGTATCGCTCCGTTTTTGTAAAATCCTCATGATGTGCATTGATTTCTATATTCTCTTTCTTTCTTTCTTTTTTTTTAAATCCTCATCCAAGGATATTTTTTCACTGATTTTTAGAGAGAGTTGAAGACAGAGAGAAATGTCGATGTGAGAGAAACACATCGATGGGTTGCCTCCTGCACAAACCCCTGACCAGGGCCCGGGCTAGGGAAAAGCCTAAAACCGAGGTACGTGCCCTTGACTGGAATCGAACCCAGGACCCTTCAGTCTGCAGGCCGACGCTCTATCCACTGAGTCAAACCGGCCAGGGCTGATTTATATATTTTCTGAATGCTATATAGATAATCTGGAAGTACGCACCAACCGCACTGGAACAGTGTTTATCCCTTTGGGAGAAGCAGATGAGGAGCGTTTGCAAGCTGCTAAATCCGTATTATACTACTTGGTTTTTCTTAAAATGTAGCCTCTGTTCAGTTTACAATCAGAACTAAAGGTGTTCCAGTTTGCTAAAAAAAAAAAAAAAAAAAAACAAAAAACAACCACGAGAGAGAATAGAAAAATGGCAAAAAAAACAAACAAAAAACAAACAAACAACGGTAGCCAATGACGCATAGTAGGTGTTCAGTAGAAGTTCTGTCCCAGGGCCTCTCGACCCCATGGGTCCCAAGCAGCAACTGGGAACGTCACGTGAGCATCCGTCCCCTCCCGAAAAGCAGGTCCCGCTCAGCCATCGTGGGCGAAATCACCATGGAAATGTATAGGCAGAGGGAGGCTCATCGGGAGAAAAAAGGAGGGGGAAAAACCTGACTATACATGTACATAAACCCCACATTACAACATGCTAAAGACCGTAAATTGGAACCATGTGAAGCTGCCCTCTGTTGGCGTGTGGACGGTGGTTTTAATACACTGGCTTGAAATTGAGCCATCTTCGTAAAGCACCTGAGGACGGGAAGGGGAGCCGGGCTCAGGGCGGGGAGCGGCCGGGCCCCCTGCTCTGGGCACATTTGTGGCCTCTCACTTCAATGCAGAGAAGTTAAAAAGCAACGGACTTGGCACCCCTTCCACCTTCCCGATCGTACAAGGCAAATGCCAAACAGATGTCCTCAAAGGCTGGGGAAACAAAATGAAAGGCACACTTAGGATTTATAGAGCTGAAAACCAAAAACCAGTGGAAATTAGGACACTGATGAGCACAAAGCTTGCCGTTAATGCACACTTTTTTCACCCGAGGACTTGCAAATTGGCTTCCAGATGCCGGGGCAGGCGCAGGAGATGCCGGAGTGGTGATGGGTCAGAGCCAGGCGGCCAGCACCCTTCGGGATCTGGCAGGAACCTACCTGTGAGGCCTGGAGCCCATGCCCTGCCCTCCTGACGCCCTCTTTCCAACACTGCCATCCTTGACCTTCCCTCCCCCCACTCTCTAGCATCCCCCTCCTTGGTCCCCCCACTCTCTAGCATCCCCCTCCTTGGTCCCCCCACTCTCTAGCATACCATCCTTGGTCCCCCACTCTCTAGCATCCCCCTCCTTGGTCCCTCACTCTCTAGCATCCCCCTCCTTGGTCCCCCCACTCTCTAGCATCCCCCTCCTTGGTCCCCCCACTCTCTAGCATCCCCCTCCTTGGTCCCCCCACTCTCTAGCATACCATCCTTGGTCCCCCACTCTCTAGCATCCCCCTCCTTGGTCCCCCACTCTCTAGCATCCCCCTCCTTGGTCCCCCCACTCTCTAGCATCCCCCTCCTTGGTCCCCCCACTCTCTAGCATCCCCCTCCTTGGTCCCCCCACTCTCTAGCATCCCCCTCCTTGGTCCCCCCACTCTCTAGCATCCCCATCCTTGGTCCCCCCACTCTCTAGCATCCCCATCCTTGGTCCCCCCACTCTCTAGCATCCCCCTCCTTGGTCCCCCCACTCTCTAGCATCCCCCTCCTTGGTCCCTCACTCTCTAGCATCCCCCTCCTTGGTCCCCCCACTCTCTAGCATCCCCCTCCTTGGTCCCCCCACTCTCTAGCATCCCCCTCCTTGGTCCCCCCACTCTCTAGCATCCCCCTCCTTGGTCCCCCCACTCTCTAGCATACCATCCTTGGTCCCCCACTCTCTAGCATCCCCCTCCTTGGTCCCCCACTCTCTAGCATCCCCCTCCTTGGTCCCCCCACTCTCTAGCATCCCCCTCCTTGGTCCCCCCACTCTCTAGCATCCCCCTCCTTGGTCCCCCCACTCTCTAGCATCCCCCTCCTTGGTCCCCCCACTCTCTAGCATCCCCATCCTTGGTCCCCCCACTCTCTAGCTTCCCCATCCTTGGTCCCCCCACTCTCTAGCATCCCCCTCCTTGGTCCCCCCACTCTCTAGCATCCCCCTCCTTGGTCCCCCCACTCTCTAGCATACCATCCTTGGTCCCCCCACTCTCTAGCATCCCCATCCTTGGTCCCCCCACTCTCTAGCATCCCCCTCCTTGGTCCCCCCACTCTCTAGCATACCATCCTTGGTCCCCCCACTCTCTAGCATACCATCCTTGGTCCCCCACTCTCTAGCATCCCCATCCTTGGTCCCCCCACTCTCTAGCATACCATCCTTGGTCCCCCACTCTCTAGCATCCCCCTCCTTGGTCCCCCCACTCTCTAGCATACCATCCTTGGTCCCCCCCACTCTCTAGCATCCCCATCCTTGGTCCCCCCACTCTCTAGCATCCCCATCCTTGGTCCCCCTACTTTCTAGCATACCATCCTTGGTCCCCCACTCTCTAGCATCCCTAGCCTTGGTCCCCCCACTCTCTAGCATCCCTATCCTTGGTTCCTCCATTCTCTAATATTCCCATCTTTGCCTCCCTCCCCCCCCCCCATTTTATATTGCTTGATTTTTTCAATATGTAGTCTGTATTAGTTCAATAATCAGAACAAAAGATATTCCGGTTTGCTGACAGAAAAACACTAAGAGAGCATAGAAAAAACTCACAACAGTTACCAACCTCTTTTTTAATTGATTTTAGAGAGAGGAAGGGAGAGAGAGAGAGAGAGAGAGAGAGAGAGAGAGAGAGAGAGATCAGTTGTCTCTTGCACGCACCCTGATGGGGGATTGAACCTGCAACCTGGGTCTGTGCCCTGATTGGGAATCGAACCCACCGCCTTTTGGTGTATGGGACGACACCCCAGCCAACTGAGCCACACCAGCCAGGGCCTCTTGACACCATCTAAAGTATCTAGCACTCCCACCCACATCAGCCCAGCATTGAAGGCCCTCCCCCATCATGTCTCCTCCTGGGGGCTCCCTGCACCCCGAGGGACGCCTCTCCCGTCACTTCCGGCAGGTGTTGCCTTCACTGTTCAGGCCTGGACTGGAGGCAGGCACTAGTCATGCAGCTCTGGCCTAGAGGGCGCTATTCCGTGATGAGGATCCCCTCAGACTTCTCCTTTTCACACAGCACACAGTGTGCACTTTATTGCATGGATGAATGAATGGATGGATGAATGAATGAATGAATGAATGAGATGGGGTCTCCCCCACATGCCCCTCCCACCCTCTCCATCCCCCGAGAGGACATCATGGGAACTTTGGGTGGCAGAAATAAAGCAATTCCAGGAGGAAGCAAATGCCGTTTTTCTAAACCTACTGTGTACTGCCCTGCCTCTCGGCGCTTTAACAGATGTTAATCTCGTGTAATCCCCCATTGGATGTTGAGACTGCCAGAGGTGAAGTGCTTTGTCCAAGGCCACCTTTTGTCAGGATCCAGGAACCTGGGATGGCGGGCAGAGGTGGGGGGGATTGGGACCCGGGGCTGGGTGTGCCGGAAGCAGGAGGAAAGCGCTCAGTCAGCAGGTTGGCCTCAGGGAAAGCCTGCTGCCCGTGTCTGCTTATCTTCTGAGACTAGGATTCCCGGAATCCGGAACTTGAGGAGACTTCCCGCACGCAGCCTGATATTGTATCTTCATAAACACCCAGAGCCGCAGGTACAGTCATGCCATTTCAGATGCAAAACCTGGAGCCAGGAGCAGTGGTTAGGTTCCCACATAACGAGGTGGCTGAGCCGGACTTGAACCTGAGGGGTCTGACTCTCAGCCCGTGCGCGTGCAACGTCCCGTGTGGCTTTTCTTTCCCTCTTTGCGTGCGGGGACCCCGGCCAGGGACAGGCGTGCAAGTGCCATCTGCGTCTCGGCGGGTCGCACGGTCCTTCCCGTGGGATTGGCATCAGGGCAGGTGAGGGTTCAGATCCCCAGCGGGGCCACGTGCCTTTCAGAGTTCTCCAGGCAGTCCGTCCACCTGCACAAGCACCTACTGTGTGCTGGGGACCTGTCCTTGGCCTGGGACCCACGGAGCTTACAGACGATGGATGAACCACTGAAGAGATACGTGAGCCAGGTCACTGCAAGTGGCCATCAGTGCTGCGAACGCCCAAGACACCCAAGCACGCCGCCCACACACCAAAGGTCACCTGCGCTGCTCCCCAAAGACCAGGGGGCACCCGCACCCAAGTCCAAGGGCACAGCCACGCTGCATCAGACCTGTCTGTGCGGGTCTCTGTCTGTGACTTCTCCTGGATGGATGGTGTCCGTCGGGGCTCATCCGGGAAAACACACCCCAGGCGGCATCCAGGGACGGGGTTGATGTGGGGTCGGGTGTCACAGGTGGGGGGCCTGAGAGTGAGAAAGGGGCGCGGAGCTGAGCCGGAGGTCACCACAGGAAGCAGCCGCCACCCACGGGGAGGGGACAAGAGACAGAACTCGGAGGAAAGGCTTGTGGCGTTGGGGATCGGAGTCCCGAGACGGGAAGAAATGAGGCTCCCGCTGACGGCAGAGCTGGGGTGCAGGGGGTGTTGCTGGTGATGCCAACAGGAACAGCCGTGCCTCTCGCTGCCTCCTGCCATCCAGGTCCCTCGGGTGCCCTGCTTGGCAGAGCCCCACGGGGAGCCAACTGCCTGACCAGGGCTGAGAAAGGACGCTGGCACACCCCGGGCCCAGCTTCCCCAAACACAGTGTGGACGGGGGGATGTGAAGCTGAGAGGAAAAGAACTGAGGTTGCCATTTGCTAATTCTCTGCCTTCTGGGAGTTTCTTTAACATTCCACGCTGAGTCTGAGATTCCACGCTGAGTCCTCGAGTCTGCGCTGAGTCCGAGATTCCACGTTGAGTCCTCGAGTCCACGCTGAGTCCAGGATTCCACGCTGAGTCCAGGATTCCACGTTGTGTCTGAGAGTCCACGCTGAGTCCAAGAGTCCACGCTGTGTCTGAGAGACCACGCTGAGTCCGAGAGTCCACACTGAGTCCGAGAACCCACGCTGTGTCCCAGAGCCCACGCTGAGTCCGAGAGTCCACGTGGAGTCCGAGAGCCCACGCTGAGTCCGAGAACCCACGCTGAGTCCGAGAGTCCACGCTGAGTCTGAGAGTCCACACTGAGTCCGAGAGCCCACGCTGAGTTCGAGATTCCACGCTGAGTCCAAGAGCCCACGCTGTGTCCGAGATTCCATGCTGAGTCCGAGAGCCCACGCTGAGTCCGAGAGCCCACGCTGAGTCCGAGAGTCCACGCTGAGTCCGAGATTCCACGCTGAGTCCGAGAGCACACGCTGAGTCCGAGAGCCCACGCTGAGTCCGAGATTCCACGCTGAGTCCGAGAGCCCACGCTGTGTTCGAGATTCCACGCTGAGTCTGAGAGCCCACGCTGAGTCCGAGAGTCCACGCTGAGTCCGAGAGCCCACGCTGTGTTCGAGATTCCACCCTGAGTCTGAGAGCCCACGCTGAGTCCGAGAGTCCACGCTGAGTCCGAGAGTCCACGCTGAGTCCGAGATTCCACGCTGAGTCCGAGAGCCCACGCTGTGTTCGAGATTCCACGCTGAGTCTGAGAGCCCACGCTGAGTCCGAGAGTCCACGCTGAGTCAGAGAGTCCACGCTGAGTCCGAGAGCCCACGCTGAGTCCGAGAGTCCACGCTGAGTCCGAGAGCCCACGCTGAGTTCGAGAGTCCACGCTGTGTCCCAGAGCCCACGCTGAGTCTGAGAGCCCACGCTGAGTCCGAGAGTCCACGCTGTGTCCCAGAGCCCACGCTGAGTCCGAGAGTCCACGCTGAGTCTGAGAGCCCACGCTGTGTCCCAGAGCCCACGCTGAGTCCGAGAGTCCACGCTGTGTCCCAGAGCCCACGCTGAGTCTGAGAGCCCACGCTGTGTTCGAGATTCCACGCTGAGTCCGAGAGCCCATGCTGTGTTCGAGATTCCACGCTGAGTCTGAGAGCCCACGCTGTGTTCGAGATTCCACGCTGAGTCTGAGAGCCCACGCTGTGTTCGAGATTCCACGCTGAGTCTGAGAGCCCACGCTGAGTCCGAGAGTCCACGCTGAGTCAGAGAGCCCACGCTGTGTTCGAGATTCCACGCTGAGTCTGAGAGCCCACGCTGAGTCCGAGAGTCCACGCTGAGTCAGAGAGTCCACGCTGAGTCTGAGAGCCCACGCTGAGTCCGAGAGTCCACGCTGAGTCTGAGAGCCCACGCTGAGTCTGAGAGCCCACGCTAGTTCCGAGATTCCACACTGAGTCCGAGAGCCCACGCTGAGTTCGAGAGTCCACGCTGAGTCTGAGAGCCCACGCTGTGTCCCAGAGCCCACGCTGAGTCCGAGAGTCCACGCTGAGTCTGAGAGCCCACGCTGTGTCCCAGAGCCCACGCTGTGTCCCAGAGCCCACGCTGAGTCCGAGAGTCCACGCTGAGTCCGAGAGCCCACGCTGTGTCCGAGATTCCACACTGTGTCCGAGATTCCACACTGAGTCCGAGAGCCCACGCTGAGTTCGAGAGCCCACGCTGTGTCCCAGAGCCCACGCTGAGTCCGAGAGCCCACGCTGAGTCCGAGAGTCCACGCTGTGTCCCAGAGCCCACACTGTGTCCCAGAGCCCACGCTGAGTCCGAGAGTCCACGCTGTGTTCCAGAGCCCACGCTGAGTCCGAGAGTCCACGCTGTGTCCCAGAGCCCACGCTGTGTCCGAGATTCCACGCTGAGTCCGAGAGCCCACGCTGAGTCCGAGAGTCCACGCTGAGTCAGAGAGTCCACGCTGAGTCCGAGAGCCCACGCTGAGTCCGAGAGTCCATGCTGAGTCTGAGAGCCCACACTGAGTCTGAGAGCCCACGCTGAGTCCGAGATTCCACACTGAGTCCGAGAGCCCACGCTGAGTTCGAGAGCCCACGCTGTGTCCCAGAGCCCACGCTGAGTCCAAGAGCCCACGCTGAGTCCGAGAGTCCACGCTGTGTCCCAGAGCCCACGCTGTGTCCCAGAGCCCACGCTGAGTCCGAGAGTCCACGCTGTGTTCCAGAGCCCACGCTGTGTCCCAGAGCCCACGCTGAGTCCGAGATTCCACGCTGAGTCCGAGAGCCCACGCTGAGTCCGAGAGTCCACGCTGTGTCCCAGAGCCCACGCTGTGTCCGAGATTCCACGCTGAGTCCGAGAGCCCACGCTGAGTCCGAGAGTCCACGCTGAGTCAGAGAGTCCACGCTGAGTCCGAGAGCCCACGCTGAGTCCGAGAGTCCATGCTGAGTCTGAGAGCCCACACTGAGTCTGAGAGCCCACGCTGAGTCCGAGAGTCCACGCTGTGTCCCAGAGCCCACGCTGAGTCAGAGAGTCCACGCTGTGTCCCAGAGCCCACGCTGAGTCTGAGAGCCCACGCTGAGTCCGAGATTCCACACTGAGTCTGAGAGCCCACGCTGTGTCCCAGAGCCCACGCTGTGTCCCAGAGCCCACGCTGTGTCCCAGAGCCCACGCTGAGTCCGAGATTCCACGCTGAGTCCGAGATTCCACGCTGATTCCGAGAGCCCACGCTGTGTCCGAGAGCCCACGCTGAGTCTGAGAGTCCACGCTCTCGTTTGCTGCACTCGGGTCTCGTTTTACCTCCCGGTTTAGAATTTCCCTCTCGGAGCCTCTGGGAAAGGCTGAGTCTCTCCGCTGCCTGGGGAGCCATAATTACCGAAAAAAGTGGAGGAGACCTTGGGATTTACTGGGGCCCATAAAAGGCAGAGGCGGGCGCAGGCAGGGAGGGCCAGGGGTCAAGGAAAATGCCCTTTTCACTCAGAGACTAAGCAAGCCCTCGGCTCAGGCATCTCAGTGGGGAGGAAATACTGACCCTGAACACCTGAGGTCAGAAGCCCTGAGCACGCGGGACTCGGGCACTCGGAGAGGCCTAGAGAGCCATACGCACACGCTTGCTCGGCGGAAAGGGGCGGTCCCGGCCACACTGCCCAGGCCCTGGGTCAGAGGGGGCCCAGCCCCCAGTCTGTCAGTGTGGATCTGGGTGAGCCCTTAGGTGAAGGGCTGACTAAGGGGCAGAAAGAAACTACAGTTTAATGAGCACCTACTCTGTGCTCGGCACTGCACGGGGACGCTGGCTTCTCTCCGCTGCAGAACAGTAGGATTCGCCTCCTTTGCTCAGACGAGAAAACAGAGGCTCTGCTAGGATGGGCTCTCTACCCCAGATCCCACAGCTGGGGAGGAAGTGAGGATTGTGGGATGTCTGGGGAGTCATGTGCCTCTCCCCCCTCCCCCTAGGAGGGCCCCAATATCGTAGGAGGAAGTGGAGGAGGAGGGAGGCCCTCTTCCCGATCCTGGATCCTTGCTGGGGCTTAGGAAGTGTGGATCGGGCGGCTCTGCGATTAGCCTACGTACCTTGTTTACCTCTGGCTGGGTGTGAAAGGAAAAGAGGTGACAGGTGTCCCGTGCACCCCCGCCCCCCGCCCGGTTAAGCGGGCTTTGTTGTTAGCTGCGGAACTAACCCTGTTTGGGCATCTCATTTAGCCGCCTAATGGCAACAGCCGCCTCTCTGCAGTGACGGGAAGTGAAAAAGGAAAGAAAGATGATGCTGAGAACTTCATTAGGGAAAGGGCTCTCAGGTCCACTCATCATCCATCCATCTGTCCCTCTCTCCATCCAACCGTTTGTTATCTCTTCAGCCATCGAGCCAGGTGTGCATCCATCGGCTCACCCACCCACCTATTAACCATCCGCCTATCCACCCATCGCCCGTCCATCCCTTCATCCACCTACTCTCCACCCACTATCTGTCCCTCAACCTCTCTACCCACCATCTCTCCCTCCCCGGCATTCTCAGTCGTCGGTGGGAGCATTCACCACCGAAGACAGAATGCTGGGAGCCGTCCCAGGCTCTGCCGCGTACCTGCTGTGTGATTCTGGGCAACCGAGACAACCCCTCTGTTCACACCCTGGAAAGCAGAGCTGCAGCGCCCTCATCAGGAGGGGCGAGTGGCCTTCACGCGGCGAGGCTCATCAGGAGCCCAGAACCGTGCTCGCTGCACACCTGGCACTCAGCACCAGTGGGTTCCGCCCTCTGCCTTGCCCAGGACGCGGGGCTCACTCGCTCTTCCCTGCGTGGTGCGAGGCCCTCCCGGGACTCAGCTGTGGACGAGGCCAGGGGACCTTCCGCCTTCACGGAGCCCACCGCCTGGCTGCGGCACAGAACCTGTGCAGGACTGCGGTGAGGACAGGCCTCCCTTATCCAGCCCGTATGTGTGTCTTGCTTGGCCAGCCGTGTGTTGACTTTTTAAAAATAGACTTTATTTTTTAGAGCAGTTTTAGGTTCACAGCAAAACGGAGGAGAAAGTACAGAGACTTCCCACGTGCCCACTGCACCCCCATGCAGGTCTCCCCCACTATCAACAGCGCCCCCCACAGGGGCGCATTCATTACAATCAGTGAACTGACATTACACGGCATCTTGGTGGCGCACATTCTGTGAGCTTTGCCCAATACGACCCTTATCATACACGTGAGGAAACTGAGGCACAGAGCAGCTACATAAGCTGTCCAAGGTTATCCAGACAAAAGCACGAGGTCAGGAGCTGACCCGAGCTGTCTGGCTCTTGCGCACTAAGCTGTGCGTCTTCCGGGGTGGGGGGGCAGAGAGACAGGCCGAGAAAGGGTAGTAACAATCCACAGGGTAACAGAGCCAGTAACTGGGAGGCCAGAGGGTGCCAGGGAGCTCGGAGGAGAGGGGACGCCACTGCTGGCTCTCCCACGTGCCTGGCGTGGTGTGGATGCCCAGGCGGTGCCGGGGACATGGGGCAGACTTCCTGGGGGCAGTGTCCACCTGCTGGGCCTGGAGCGGCGGGAGGAGCCTGCGAAATGCTCCGTGGCCAGGGGACAGGTTCCCTTAGACTCTGAGACCCGACAGCAGGCCCCTTCGTGGGTCCTTGGGGCCTGGTCCTGCCCGCCGGCGGAAGCCCAGGGTCTGCCGCCCTGCGAGTACTGGTCATTGGGAACTGGCAGGTGTCTCCCGGGGGGGGGGGGTGTCTCTGAGCAGAGTGGGCTCACAGACACTGAGGGCAGCTCCCCGAGGTGGCCGGGCAGGGGGATGGCCGCAGGAGCAGGCCGGGGCAGCGTCTGGGGCGTCAAAGCGCCGCGGCTGCCCGAGCACCAGGGACAAACACACGGGCTGTGAGCCATGGGGAACCTGCCTGGGAACCTGGGCCCTGGGACCAGAGTCTACACTGGGCAGCAGTGAGCTGCTCAGGGAGCCCCCAGCCGCAGCAAGGGAGAAACGGGGCCCCCGGGAGGGAAGGGGGCCCCTGGGTTGCGCATGTGGGATTCAAGGGCCCCAGAAATATTAGCTTCATGCCAAAGGTGCCCATGTCACTGATTCAAGGCCACCATCACCGCCTTACCTCACCTGGACAGGTGACAAGAACCCTGGCTCATCAAGAAAGCAGGTGTGGTTTCATTTATTTGTTTATTAAAGCAGGCGTGGCTTTACTGTCTATTTACTTATTTTTTTTAGTCCTCACCTGAGGACATTTTCCCATGCATTTTTAGAGAGAGTAGAAGGGTGGAGGAGAGACACACACAGAGAGAGAAACATCAATGTGAGAGACACATCGATTGGTTGCCTCCCGCACAGGCCCCGGCCAGGGCCTGGGGTGGAGCCTGCAACTGAGGCACATGCCCTTGACCGGGTCGAACCTGGGACCCTTCTGTCCCCAGTTCGATGCTCTATCCCAGGGGTCCTCAAACTTTTTAAACAGGGGGCCAGTTCATCAAGGATGAGAGAGAATCATGGATCGGCTGCCTCCTGCATGCCCCCCACTGGGGATGGAGCCCACACCCTGGGCATGTGCCCTGACTGGGAATCAAACTGTGACCTCCTGGTTCATAGGTCGACGCTCAACCACTGAGCCCCGCCGGCGGGCTGGAGTAGACAAGCAGGCAGTGGTAATTTGGGGGATATTCACGTAGGAATTCTTGCTTTAGTGCATTTACATGTTTGTTCCATTTGGAACTCGTCTCGCTGCACAGCATGGGGTGTGGCTCCCACGGTGGTCAGCTCTGACCGCGGCTCCTTAACCGGGAGGCTGCGGCTCAGCGGGCGGGCGAGCCTGTGGGTACCTAGCAGTCAGTGGCACTGGGGGTTCCAGAAAAATGTGAGGAGGCCATTGTCCAAGCCTGACATCATGACTTAGCGAGGCCCTCCCTACCTTCTCGGCCCTTGGCCACTCAATGGCAACTGAAATTGAGGGCCCCTGGAGCTGAGGGCCCGGGTGCCCTCCTGGGCCACGCCTGGACGGGTGCTGGGCATCAGGAGACGGACAAGGCCGTCCCGCCCCCAAGGATCATGCAGACCAGTGGAAAGACGGACAGACAGATGCAGCGAGGTGAGCCGTCAGGAGAAGGCCGGCCTGGCCACACTGGTGTGCTGTGCGGCAGGGGCCAGGAGAGAAGGCGCCGCGCCCGCTCCGCTGCGGGGTGGAGAGGGATGCGGCCAGCAGGGCGCAGAAAGCCGGTGTGCAGCATCCACACAAGGGGACGGGGCAGGCTTTGGCCCGAACTCCGACGGAGGTGGTGTTTCTCTCTGACTGAGGTCCCGCCAGGGCTGTGGGGAGAAGAGACGAGGCCGGAACCTGCGTGATGGCCTGGAGGGTTTCCATTGCACTTTGTGCACCTGCGTGTGCAGGTGCAGGTGCCCTTGCCGACTTCCTCCGGAAGCTTCCTTGAGAGCCCATCCTGACATTTGCTTACGATTTGACCTCCAGGCGTCCCTGGCTCAGGTGACCCCGGCCTCCTGGGTTCTCAGCTCTGGGCGCTGGGAAGGTGGCTGCCTCCCCGACTGTCTCGTCTGCGTCCTGGAGAGGACAACAGGTACTTCTGCAGAGTGAATGCCGGCGGGGGCTGGGTGCTGGAGAAGGAGTAATAGTCATACTAATGAAGCTGATATTCTTATTTTTTTAAAGATATATTTTTATTGGTTTCAGAGAGGAAGGGAAAGAGAGAGAGAGAGAAACATCAATGGTGAGAGAGAATCATGGGTTGGTTGCCTCCTGCACGCCCCACACTGGGGATTGAGCCCACAACCTGGGCATATTCACTGACTGGGAATTGAACCATGACCTCCTTGTTCATAGGTCGTTGCTCAACCACTGAGCCACGCTGGCCAGATGACGCTGATAATTATGATCTAACTAGAGGCCGGTGCATGAAATTCGTGCACAGGTAGGGTCCCTAGGCCTGGCCGGCGATCAGGGCCGATCTGTGGGGCGACCTGTGGGCCGATCGCCCCTTCCCCCACCCCCACTCGAAACCACCTTGGCTGGCCTGGGGCCTGAGAGCTGGGGGCAGCTCCTGCATTGAGCATCTGCCCCCTGGTGGTCAATGCATATCATAGCAACCGGTTGTTCCCCCTTCGGTCGATTTGCATATTAGGCTTTTATTCTATAGGATAATTATTATCGTGTAACCGTGTTCCACGCACGCAGGTCTGTGTCAGCCCTCGGCTCACCGTGCCCCTGGAAGCAGCGGTCTGACACAGGCAGAGGGAGGGGGCGCTGGCCGCCCTCCCATCTGCAAAGTGGCCGCCTCCGCTGGGGAGAGGGTCTCGCCTCTGCCTCATGGGCCTCCCTCCTCCCGGACTTCCTGTAGGTGGTGATGGTGAGAGCCGTTTCTGCAGCCCCCGAGACAGAGACTGGGCTAGGACACCCCCGCGCTCGCAGGAATTGCAGTGTGTTGGCGTAAGAGACCTCCCACTTGCTGTGCGGCCCTGGGCAGTGACACCTGCGTCCCCGTCCCTGCAGTGACCTGGGGGACCAGAGACCTCTGATGCCCGAGGGCACAGTCCGCTCTGTGAAGGCCCACAGGCACTTCTGACTTCCATGTGGCTTTGCTCTTCAGCCTCTTTTAGTGCCTTTTTCCAACGCATACACATGTCTGAAGAGCAACTTGAAAAGTTCCTTGTTATAAACTGCAGGACCCCCCAGTTACCCTGAGCAACGTTTCCCGGGGGAGTGGGGCGGCTGCAGAGGGGGGCCTCCGGGCAGGCTGCCCGTCTGTCTGGTGTCCCCCTGGGGAGGCAGCGAGATGCCCGGTGGCCTGTGAACCGGGCTGCAAGGTGAGGGGCCGGCCCGGGTCCCGCCTGCCCGGGAAGGTCTCCAGCTGCAGCCAGGAAGGCCGGGCCCCTGGGAAAGGTGGGAAGGACAGCAGAGCCGCCCTTCCGCCCGCTGTGTCGGGTCCAGGGCTCCCTGTCCTGCTTCATCCTCCTCCGGCCTGGCTGACAGATGTGGCCCGGGAGCTCGGGGACCCAGGGACTTGAGGTGCTTTAGGATGGAAGGCAGGGCCCAGGGGTCTTTCAAAGGCCTCTCATCTGCTGCCAGAGCTCTCTCCTGCCGGCCTTTTCCAGGCTCTCACTTAGAAGCTCTGGATTGGGTCCCCGGCCTCTCCTGAGGCTCCCGCCCGGGCCCCAGGACCCGGCCATAGGCGTTGCTCTGGTGCCCCCCAGTGGCCAGTGCGGCGAGTGCAGAGCGCCGTGTACACACAGGAAAAGTGCAGGAGTTCAGGGGGTCCCAGGCCCTCAGTTCTTTCTGCTTCACCGGTGTGTAAACCACCTGCGAAACGCCGTGCACCTTCCTCCACAGGTTTGGTTTCTCGGTGCGTGGGAACTGGCCCTCTTCCTGATTGGCTGGTGTTTACATTTTATGCTGTGTTCTTCTCACGCTGAAATATAACGAGGGAACAGCCGTTTTCTCATCTACAAAACAGGAAGTGAAATTCAGAGATTCTGTTCAGCCTTTACGCACAGGGACCACGGTGGGTCTCAGTGACGTGGGGAAATGCTCCTGTTGAGCCCCTAGGTGAGGATGTGGGATACAGAGCCCGGATTTCATCCAGTGCGATGGAAATTACATGCGTTTTCACTAACATCACTTAATACATGTATTATTTCTATGATATATTATGTAAATACAGTACATCGTGCAAGCATCTATATATATAAAAGACTAAGCAATAGGCCAACCAGCTGACCATCTGGTAGCTATGACATGCACTGACCACCAGGGGCAGACGCTCAATGCACAGGCATGGAAACATGGAACAAACTGATGAATCTCAGAGGGAAGTGGGGCGGGGGGAGGGAGGGAAGAGATTAACCAAAGATCTTATATGCATACTAGAGGCCCGGTGCACAGATTCGTGGGGTCCCTCAGCCTGGCTTGAGGGGATCGGGCCAAAACCGGTTCTCTGACATCCCCCGAGGGGTCCCGGATTGCAAGAGGGTGCAGGCCAGGCCGAGGGACCCCACCAGTGCACGGATTTTTGGAGGGCGCAGGCCAGGCCGAGGGCCTCTAGTGTAATATAGTGTTCACACCCAGAGAGGTGGGCAGCAAGGATCAAGCGGTCAGGGCACGCCCTGAGCGCGCTGCCACCATTCGGGGGATTTGGAACCAAAGGCTTTAACTCTGAACTTGCCCTCAAGGCAAGGCTGCTGCCAGGAGGCAGTGAGCTCCCTGTCCTGGGGCCTTGGCTCGCCAGGGCCCTGTCCCTCCCAGTTCCCAGCCTCGGCTGCCATTAGAATCACCTGAGAAGGCTTTTATACATCCAGATGCCCAGGCCCCGCCCAGACCCATTAGATCAGAATGTCGGGCGTGTGTCCCACTGAGCTTGGACCCACGGCGGCCAGAATGCCAGGCAGGAGGGCAGGCGTCCTACAGAAGCGTGGCTGCACCTGACTGGAGGGCGCCAGTGCGGGCTTTTTCCTGGGGCTTCTGGCTCAGAGCTCCACTGGGCTGTGTGTGTGTGTGTGTGCGTGTGTGTGTGTGTGTGTGTGCGTGTGTGTGTGCCATGTGCACACGTGGGAAGCACTGGAAGACCATGCGTGAGTACTCACTGACCATCAGTGTGTGCAGCATGTGGATGTGTGTGCACATCACTGCTGGGTCACCCAGAAGGACACGCCTCCTGTCCAGGGCGCCGGTGAAGGAGGGGCAACGGAGAGAATGAGCAAATGGACAGGCAGGCCAAGGCTGCCCGGAGAAGCCATGCTTTCAAGCGGCGATCAGAACGATCTGAAAGGAGCTACTTTACTTCTTAGCACACGTACGCTTTCCGACATTTCAAAAAAAGAGCCTTTTCCTTTAAACGCCACCTGGACAGCAGGGCGTCTCCAGGAGCTTTTCCACACTTCGGGCCTGACAGAGGTGGCGTGTGGCCCGGGCAACACGGTGCCAGTACAGCAGTGTGCATGTGATGGGCAGTCATGGGGCTGCCGGTGCATTTGCATGGGGTGTGCTCGTGGGTGTGAGCACGTGGGTGCAGGCGGGTGCAGGCGGGTGCAGGGCTCCATGTATCGCCGTGTGAACCTGGACACGCACAGGGCTCTGCTGGGATTTCCGTGTGTGTGTGTGTTGTAGGTACATGCCTTTCTGCCTACAGAGAAGGGAGCTTTCCTAACTCAGCCACCATCTCTCACATGCAGTGCAAAAGGCAAACACTGAATTCTGTAGAATGCAAGGTCATATGCTTTTTAAAAATATATATATTTTTTATTGATTTCAGAGAGAGCTAGAAACATCAGTGATGAGAGAATCATAGATTGACTGCCTCCTGCACGCCCCCCACTGGGGATTGAGCCCCCAACCCCGGCATGGAGTCGAACCCGGGACCACCTGGTTCATGGGTTGATGCTCAACTACGCCAGCTGGGCTGCACGATCATCTTCTAAAGCGAAGTGTGTCTCTGACGCCTCACGGCTCAGGCTTGCACGCGCCTTCCATTGTCTGTAGCCTCATCCCTGGTCCAAACTCGGAGACCAGTGAGCAGGCACGTCATGGTGAGCCTGAAGCCAACCTGGTAGGTGGGAACCAGCGCCCCCTCCTGCCTGAGGCCGGCACTCCAGGCTGTTGGGACTGGGAAGACTTGAGACTTTTGACCTACCAGTAACGAATGACCACAACTAAGTGAAAGCGAGGCTAGAGAACATTCCAGCAGGTGATCCCACGGCGCCCGCTGGTAACGAAGGCCTGCGGGAGGGGGAGCGTCGGATAAACAGGTGTGGCCTTCCCACCTCCCCGGGCCTTGCTGCGATGCCTCTTAGCGCCCCCTGCCGATGGGTTCTGCCTCCTGCGGACAGAATGGGGAAAGGAGGGGTACCACCTAGAAAAATACAGACAGTTAGATGCCCACCTGGCCAAGACAGTCATGTGACCTGCCCAAGGTCCCCTGGCCAGCGCGTCTAGGACAGGGTGCCCTTCTCCGGACCTGGCCGTGCTTGGCCACGCCCCTCCCCCTCCTTGCATCCTGCTGTCCTGCCCCCTGGTCCCCAGCCAGAGGTGAGCAGGCGCAGGCGCTCACTACCAGTTCGCGGTGTCTGGAGAGTCAGCAGCATCTTCCGGAAAGGGCTGGGTGGTAGCTATTTTTGCTCTCAGGCCAGACGGCCTCTGTTGCGATGGCTTAGCTGCCACTGTGGCGCGGAGGCAGCCTCAGACAACCCGTCCACGGGCGCGCGCGGCTGCACGCCACTTTACTCCCAAGAACAAGAGTTGGACTTGGCCCCGGCCCCCGCGTGTCCAACCAGCTCTATGTAGCAGACCTCTGCCCAGCGCCTCCATTTCTGCTTCTTTTGGAAAAACAAGTCTCCCCTCTAAAAACTACCCTTCCTACCTGGCCGGTGTGGCTCAGTGGATGAGTGTCAACTTGTGAACCAGGAGGTCACGGTTTTATCCCCAGTGTGGGGCATGCAGGAGGCAGCCAACCCATGGTTCTCTCTCATCATTGATGTTTCCATCTCTCTCTCTCCCTCTCCTTCCTCTCTGAAATCAATAATCTACACTAATAAAAGAGAAATATGCCAATCAACCGTCACTTTGCGACGCCCACCAGCCAATCAGGAGTGAGTATGCAAATTAACCTGACAAAGATGGCGGTGGTCCTGACCCCCAGCTGCTTCAGGCCTCTGGGCAGCATGCATGCAGGCACAGAGTGTTCGGGCGGGGCGGGGTGGGACGCCTGCTATGAGGGGAAGGGCAGGGGGCAGAGGGAGCTACAGGAGCAGTGCTCTGGCTGGAGCGAAGATGGAAGGTGGCGGCCAGAGCGAAGGCTTGGGTCCCGGGTGCAATGGGCCTCTAGTGTTTGTGTGTGTGTGTGTGTATGTGTATATATATATATATATATATATATATATATATATATATATATTTTTTTTTTTTTTTTTTTTTTTAAAGGATCACCCTTCCCCATTTTAAATGTATGGTGTTTGTGAAGTTGACCTTCAATCGCCCACTTGGCCAAGCTAATCAGCGTGTGCTTCCCTCTTACCAACCCCTCAAATGGCAGTTTGTTCCAGGACAAGCATCTGACTCAATGGTGGCCAGTGAGGGTTGGGGTCTTGGTTCAACGCTAGGGGAAGAGACACAGCCCCTGGGGCCGTGAGGGCTGGGCTGGGGCAGCGATCCTGCTTCTTGAGGGAGAAACCCTGTGGGCACTGGGAGCCAAGGTGGAAGGCAGAGAGAAACAGCGGGAGATGCCTTCTCCCTGGTGACATCACTGAGCCCCCGGATCAAGCCTTGCCTGAAGCTCAGCCACGCTTGGACTTTTCAGTTAAGAGAGCCAATCAATCCCCTTAATGGTTTAAGCTGTTTGGCCTCGGTCTGCCGTTGCTCACAGCCTGCCTCCCTAACGGATGTATCATCCTGTGCTCTCTCGGGGCCTCTGCAGGCCGGCCTCCCGCATGACCAGGGCCTCCGCAGGCGTGTGATGCTTTGGGGTTGCCTCTGAGATGCTGGGCCCAGCCTCTGAGCCTCCGCCGCACTCTGCTCTCCAGGGCAGCCTGCGCACGGCCTCGCCTGGGCCCCAGGGCCCGGAGCCAAGGCTCTGACTTTGGCCTCCAACCAGGACTGAACTTTGCCATCACCGTGGGGAAGCCTGGATTCTTTCTCCAGCCTGTGAACGCGAAAATGTTCCACAACGGAAACATCTGGGCGCTCCTCCGGCCCCAGGGTGCACACCTCTCAGACTGCCGTAAGTCACCACGGCACGTCGGGGTTTTATTGGGGTTATGAGTTATGGATATGGCCCGGGCTGTGCACTTTGCTTTATTTTTTTTTCCTTGCTGCAATCAAGCCACAAATCATACTTGAGAAATGGGAGGGTGACCGCATTAGCCAGGATTCACTCATAATGGGCCGACCCTGGGAAAGTCACCCAGGAGGATCAGATGCTCGCCAGTCCCCGGAGCTCGGCCAGGAGACAACGCGTCTCCTCACCCAGGTTCCAGCTGATGGGCCTGTGCCCGGAGGCTCCCGCCCCTGGCCCTCATTGGACCCAGGCGGTGCTTTCTTTGGGCCTCAGGAAAGGAGAGAGACCCCCACGGAGGATGGTGGGCGGGTCCTGCCCCTTGACCGTCAGACTGAGGACCAGTGACATCCCTACATGGTAGATGAGGAGGGGATGGGAGAGACCCTGAGTTCTGAGACGCTGAGGTAAGAGGGACTTTACCCTGCCAACCGTGTGATTCCTTACCTTCTTAAATGAGCTTTTTAAAATATATATTGATTTCAGAGAGGAAGGGAGAGGGAGATAGAGATAGTGATGAGAGAGCATCATTGATCGGCTGTCTCTTGCACACCCCCCACTAGGGATCAAGTCCACAACCTGGGCATGTGCCCTGACCGGGAATCCAACTGTGACCTCCTGGTTCATAGGTTGACACTCAACCACTGAGCAACACCAGCCAGGATAAATTAGCTATTTTGTTGAAATACTAGAGGCCTGGTGCATGGAATTTGTGCATGGGGGTGGGGGGAGGCCTCAGCCTGGCCTGCACCCTCTCACAATCCGGCACCCCTCAGGTAGGGTCCCTAGGCCTGGCCGGTGATCAGGGCCCATCGGGGCTTTCCTTCCCCTGGCTGCCGGCAGCTGGCCCCGCCCCCGCCGCTGCCACTGCTTGCCATCTGTGAGGTGCTGCCCCCCCTCCCCTGCCACCGATTGCCTCCCTCTTTGGGTGACAGGCGTGGGGCACAATCTCTTGGCTGGCCTGGGCCTCCCTCTGCAGGGTGATCGCTGACCAGCCCTGCATACCCACCACAGCCATCGCTGGCCAGTGGCCTTGGCCTCCCTCTTTGAGGCAATTGATTGCGGGCCCCCTGACCAATCGCATTGCACCGCCTTAGCTGGCCTGGCACCCGTGCATGTCATAGCGTGGTCGTCTGGAAGGTTGTCCGGATGGTTGTTCTGCTGTTGGGTCATTCGGTCGATTTGCATATTACACTTTTATTATTATAGACTAGAGGCCCAGTGCACAAATTTGTGCACAGGGGGAGGGGAGGGACAGCAGGAGGTTAGCTGGCCTGGGGGGAGGCACCGAGGGAGGTTGGCCGGCCAGGGGAGGTTGGCTGAGGGAGCACACTGACCACCAGGGGGAAGCTCCTGCATTGAGTGTCTGCCCCTGGTAGTCAGTGGGCATCATAGCAACTGGTTGACCAGTCTTTCCGGTCGTTGTGACGGTCGCTTAGGCTTTTATATATACAGTGTACACACAGGAAAAGTGCACGGTTTGCTGAACCATCAGCCCAGATCAATGCGAGGACTGGACTACGGAGAAGAGTGGAGCGGGCTTTTGGCCTTCTGGGAGTTCAGTGTGAGCCAAAGAGAGAAGGATACACAAGTGGCTCACAGTCTCACTCACCAACACGGAGTCAAGGCACAGGGTCCCAGCACGCTGCTCTCCAGGCAGGACCTGCTGTGGTGTCTACTGCTGCTCCCAGGAGCCACCTCTCTCCCCCACCCAGGCGGTGGCTGAGCTTCCTGCCCCCTTACCGTCGGTGGGTCAGGTGACTGGTTCTGGCCAGTGTGAGTGGACATAACCCTTGTCACTCGTGGGCGAAAGATCGAGCTGCTGGCCTAAGATTCACCAAAGCTGCCTTTCCCTCTCCAATGGTGACGACTGAGATGGGGCCACAGGAGGGCCTGACACCTGGCCTCACTCTCCCCTCCCCCACAGCCTGACACCTGGCCTCACTGTCTCCCCTCCCCCACAGCCTGACACCTGTCCTCACTGTCCCCTCCCCCACAGCCTTGACACCTGGCCTCACTGTCTCCTCCCCCACAGCCCTGACACCTGTCCTCACTCTCCCCTCCCCCACAGCCTGACACCTGTCCTCACTCTCCCCTCCCCCACAGCCCTGACACCTGGCCTCACTGTCTCCTCCCCCACAGCCCTGACACCTGTCCTCACTGTCTACCCTCCCCCACAGCCCTGACACCTGGCCTCACTGTCCCCTCCCCCACAGCCCTGACACCTGTCCTCACTGTCTACCCTCCCCCACAGCCCTGACACCTGGCCTCACTCTCCCCTCCCCCACAGCCTGACACCTGGCCTCACTGTCCCCTCCCCCACAGCCCTGACACCTGTCCTCACTCTCCCCTCCCCCACAGCCTGACACCTGTCCTCACTCTCCCCTCCCCCACAGCCCTGACACCTGGCCTCACTCTCCCCTCCCCCACAGCCTGACACCTGTCCTCACTCTCCCCTCCCCCACAGCCCTGACACTTGGCCTCACTGTCTCCCCTCCCCCACAGCCTGACACCTGGCCTCACTGTCCCCTCCCCCACAGCCCTGACACCTGGCCTCACTCTCCCCTCCCCCACAGCCCTGACACCTGTCCTCACTGTCTCCCCTCCCCCACAGCCCTGACACCTGTCCTCACTCTCCCCTCCCCCACAGCCCTGACACCTGGCCTCACTCTCTCCCCTCCCCCACAGCCCTGACACCTGTCCTCACTCTCCCCTCCCCCACAGCCCTGACACCTGGCCTCACTCTCTCCCCTCCCCCACAGCCTGACACCTGTCCTCACTCTCCCCTCCCCCACAGCCCTGACACTTGGCCTCACTCTCTCCCCTCCCCCACAGCCTGACACCTGTCCTCACTCTCCCCTCCCCCACAGCCCTGACACCTGGCCTCACTCTCTCCCCTCCCCCACACAGATCTGACCATGGCTGTGCCTCTTCACTCCCCACTCCAACCCTTCAGTGACTCTGTGGTTCATAACCAGGCTTTCCAAGCCAGGCAGATCTTGTTGTGGTAGCATGGGCTGTCTCTAAAGGCAGACAGGCTGTGCTTGAGTCTTTGCTGTACCGCTAGCCATCTGTGTGTCCCTGAGCAAGTCACTCAACCTCTCTGTGCCTCAGCTACTTCATTGATGAAAGTGGGGAGAATAATACTATGGGTGATGACATCACCTACCGCAGAGGATTGTGGTAAATGTGAAATGAGCCGATACATTGCTCAGAACAGTGCATTCCTGTTCTCTGCCGCTGCAATAATAAACTCTCCAATTGTAGCAGCTTCAGATGACTGTTATTTTTTAAAAATATATTTTATTGATCTTTTTACAGGGAGGAAGGGAGAGGGATAGAGAGTTGAAAACATCGATGAGAGAGAAACATCGATTAGCTGCCTCCTGCACACCTCCTACTGGGCATGTGCCCGCAACCAAGGTACATGCCCTTGACCGGAATCGAACCTGGGACCCTTCAGTCCACAGGCCGACGCTCTATCCACTGAGCCAAACAAGTTAGGGCTAGATGACTGTTACTTCATCAGTATTGCTCGCACATGGGGGATTGACTGGGCTCAGCAGGGTGGTTCTCCTTTGGGTCTCTCCCGAGGTTTTAGTCTGATGCTGGAGGGCTGGAATCCTCGCCTGCCTCCCTCTCTCATCTGCCTGGCAGGTGATGCTGCTGCCGGCCAGGGTCTCCGCTGGGGCTGCTGGGGCTGCTGGCTGGGGCTGATGGGGCTGCTGGCTGGGGTCCCGGCTGGGGCTGATGGGGCTGCAGGCCAGGGTCTCAGCTGGGGCTGCTGGCTGGGGCTGCTGGGGCTGCAGGCCAGGGTCTGGGCTGGAGCTCTGGCCACCTCAGCCACAGGGCACCTGGGCCTCCTCACAGCCAGTGGCTGGGTCCTGAGAAGCAAAACCCAGGAGAATGTGGGGAAGCCTCCCTCACTCCCCATCAGCTCCCTCACTCCCCATCAGCCCTCACTCCCCATCAGCTCCCTCACTCCCCATCAGCTCCCTCACTCCCCATCAGCTCCCTCACTCCCCATCAGCTCCCTCACTCCCCATCAGCCCTCACTTCCCATCAGCCCTCACTCCCCATCAGCCCTCACTCCCCATCAGCTCCCTCACTCCCCATCAGCCCTCACTCCCCATCAGCCCTCACTCCCCATCAGCTCCCTCACTCCCCATCAGCCCTCACTCCCCATCAGCTCCCTCACTCCCCATCAGCCCTCACTCCCCATCAGCCCTCACTCCCCATCAGCCCTCACTCCCCATCAGCCCTCACTCCCCATCAGCTCCCTCACTCCCCATCAGCTCCCTCACTCCCCATCAGCCCTCACTCCCCGTCAGCTCCCTCCTCCCCATCAGCTCCCTCACTCCCCATCAGCTCCCTCACTCCCCATCAGCCCTCACTCCCCATCAGCTCCCTCACTCCCCATCAGCCCTCACTCCCCATCAGCCCTCACTCCCCATCAGCCCTCACTCCCCATCAGCCCTCACTCCCCATCAGCTCCCTCACTCCCCATCAGCTCCCTCACTCCCCATCAGCCCTCACTCCCCGTCAGCTCCCTCACTCCCCATCAGCCCTCACTCCCCATCAGCTCCCTCCTCCCCATCAGCCCTCACTCCCCATCAGCTCCCTCACTCCCCATCAGCCCTCACTCCCCATCAGCTCCCTCACTCCCCATCAGCCCTCACTCCCCATCAGCTCCCTCACTCCCCATCAGCCCTCACTCCCCATCAGCCCTCACTCCCCATCAGCTCCCTCACTCCCCATCAGCCCTCACTCCCCATCAGCCCTCACTCCCCATCAGCTCCCTCACTCCCCATCAGCCCTCACTCCCCATCAGCCCTCACTCCCCATCAGCTCCCTCACTCCCCATCAGCCCTCACTCCCCATCAGCCCTCACTCCCCATCAGCTCCCTCACTCCCCATCAGCCCTCACTCCCCATCAGCCCTCACTCCCCATCAGCCCTCACTCCCCATCAGCCCTCACTCCCCATCAGCCCTCACTCCCCATCAGCCCTCACTCCCCATCAGCCCTCACTCCCCATCAGCCCTCACTCCCCATCAGCCCTCACTCCCCATCAGCCCTCACTCCCCATCAGCCCTCACTCCCTGCTGTAAGGGCAGTTCCTTGGCCTCCATAACTCAGGTCCTCAGCCCTTCCTCTAGGCCAGTGATGGGCAACCTTTTGAGCTGGGTGTGTCAAACTTCGCCAAAAAACTGAGCATAACTCGGGTAGTGTGTCACTTTGAGGAAAAAACTAACTCCAAGACTGTAGTCGCAAATGTTTCATCCTCAGGAGCAGCAAATGTTTCATCCTCGGCATGTGGCCGCGTGTCATCAGAAATGGCTACGCGTGTCAGTGCTGACACGCGTGTCATAGGTTCGCCATCACTGCTCTAGGAAGTCCTTTTTCTGCCTCTGTGACTTGCCCAGTGGATGTTCTCTTAACCAACAAACAAAACAAGTTGTAAACCAAACTTGTAAGCCACTAAATAATACATATTCTATCCTGCCCGTTCATATGTGCCTGTTCAAGGACGGGACCAATAACCTATACCGCTATGATTCTTTATGATTAAAAGTTGGCAAAATATTTCAGAAAGAGCTGCATTATTGCAGTGCCCGGGTGGGTGTTCTGAGCACGGGCGTCCGGTTTGGATGGTGAGGCCAGAGACAAAGATCCTTAAACCGCTGCATGCTTCGTTCAAAACCGCCTTTGTTCCTTCAGCAAAACCAGTGATTCTAGTGCTCGGACCCAGGTTATCACACAATATTTCCTATTGACAGTAATGAGCTAAAGTATTAAAAAATAAATGTAACTCAACCCAAAGTACACAAAACGTGAATGTGCTTTCGTAACCATGTCATGGAAAAACGTGAAGGACAGAAAATGAAAGGTCGCTCGTGATTTCCACTCACGTTTCTTCTAAAATATTTACAATGATCTTTTATTCAGGACGGAATGCAAACGATTGTTCATGTAAAATTTTAAATTAGAATTACTCGAATACGGCACAATTTATTTCTTTTAAAATGCCGTGTTATGAAATACTTGGGTAAGCAGGAACCCCTTTGCAATTCCAGCGTGATTGGCGATGTGCAAAATCCATCGTCAGCTTCATGTGGGTTTGTCTAGACCTGTGTCATGCAAATTGGGGGTAATGGGAGTTGTGTGAGATGGAGAAGCATCCTGCAGCCGTCAGGGGCCGTGTTTGGGAACGCGGTGCTAATCTGGGAGCACCCCCCGCAGCATAAACTGTACCCTGAAAAGCAGCGGAGGGTGGAAGCTGGTCCTTCTGGGAAAGGAAGCTTCGCCGGCCAGGCTCCGCGGCATCCTCGCTCCGGCAGGACAGGCGGACGCGCCTGCCTTCTGGCCAGGCACGCAGACCCTCCCTCAGCCAGAGCGGGCTCTGTTCCCAGGTCAGCAGGGACCAAGCCATTGGTCCCTGCATTTGGACACACGTGTCTCCTGATTTCAATTCCCAGCATCTGGACACACGTGTCTCCTGTGTGGCGACGTGGGGCAAAAAGCGTGGAGACACGTTTCTGTCTCCCGGGGCCTGCGCGTGTTCATCGCGAGAACAGATGTTTAGGCTCGCACCCAGCACCCAGCCGGAGAGGTGCCTGCCTGGGTGTTCCTTCATAGCTGTAGCTGCGGTGTGCTTGCTCACGTGTGTGCAAGTGTATATGTACGGATGTACATGTGTGTCTTGATGTCTGCAACTTACTTCCAAATGCATTGGCAAAGCCGGGCTGGCGAGGCTCAGTGGTTGAGCATCGACCTATGAACCAGGAGGTCAGGGTTCGATTCCCGGTCAGGGCACATGCCCAGGTTGCGGGCTCGATCTGCAGGGGGGCGTGCAGTTGGCTGGAAATGCATTACCAGTCGTTATGGGGAGATGGGTATGGGTGGGCACCCCTCTCCTCAGGACTTGGGTGCGGCGCGTAGACCATCCTCAGGTCTTCTGCCCTGAGGATGCTTCTGGGCCGCTCCTATCGAACCTGTGTCGTCACGGTCACCGTCACGTCACAGAGCCCGCCCTTCCGCGTGCGTGCTAATGGGAATCCATGGTTGTCAGCTCAGCATCCTGCCAGGAGGCTTTGGCATGTGAGGTGTTCAAATCCAGGTTATCCCGGCTCGGAAGCTCCCCCGCCTGCTGACCTTACACCACGTCCTTAGGGTGGGCCGCGTAGGGTTGGGGGGGACTTCAGAGCCGGAAGCCCAATTTGGTCCCCCAGCCCTATAACAGCCCACAGCCCCTGCTGGGTCAGCACCACACTCCCAGCGTCTGGCTGGTACTTCGCACATGCAATCGGAGGCTTAGGTAGATATAAACTCTCCATCTGGGCAAGGCCTTTATGGCCTTCTCCATTAAGAAGGGAGCTGTGCTCGGCCGGCCTGGCTCAGTGGTTGAGCGTCACCCTATGAACCAGGGGATCACGGTTCAATTCCCAGTCAGGGCCCATGCCTGGACTGCAGGTTCCGATCCCCAGTGATGGGCGTGCAGGAGGCATCCAATCAATGATTCTCTCTCATCATTGATGTTTCTATCTTTCTCTTTCTCTCTGAAATCAATCCTATATAATAAAAGGCTAATATGCAAATAGACTGAACAGCAGAACAACCGGTCGCTATGATGCGCACTGACCACCAGGGGGCAGACACTCAATGCAGGAGCTGCCCCCTGGTGGTCAGTGCACTCCCACAGGGGGAGCACTGCTCAGCCAGAAGCCGGGCTCACTGCTGGCGAGCACAGCGGTGGTGTTGGGAGCCTCTCCCGCCTCCACGTCAATGCTAAGGATGTCTGACTGCTGGCTTAGGCCCACTCCCAGCAGGGGCTCCTGGACTGCGAGAGGGCACAGGCCGGGCTGAGGGACACCCCTCCCTCGAGTGCATGAATTTCGTGCACCGGGCCTCTAGTAAAAATATTTTTTTTTTTAAAAAGGAAGGAAGCTGTGAGTTCACTCTTCATGGGAACTTCATCCAAGATAAGAAGATAAAAACCACATTGGACATTCAGGAGCTATTTGATGGCTTTAATTAGGGGGAAAAAAATCCCTTAGCTGAAATGGAATTAGAGATGGCCTTTAAAAACACACCGGCATTCGCTTTTCTGAAGAAACGGCTTCCAATGCTGAAGCACATGAACCCCCGCACAGCAGGGAATTGTGGCCAATGGCCTGAGCCTTCCTGGTGTGAGGCCCAGAGGCATCGGGGTCACATAATTGTCTCCCCCTCAGAAACCTAGAAACTCCACTGCCATGTTGGAAGGGTCTTAGCTGTGGTCTTCCCGGCAAACCCCAGAGAGCCAGTTACAATGAGAGAGAGTGTCTCTTCTTCCTGCTGTTTAGAGCTGCTTTGTTGTGTTTTGGTGTGTTTTTTTTTTTTGTTTTTTTTTTTTTTTTTTTTTGGAGAGGCAGCATTCCATGGTTCAAAGTTCAAAATGGATGAAAGAAACACAGTGAAACCTTCCTCCACACCTCTCCCAGCGCCAGGTCTCTTTCCCAGAGACAGACGCGTGTTAAGCAACTGGAACGTCTCCCCCCACCTCATTCTTTCCGGTACTTAACAACGTAATGGGGAGATTCTCCCAGATCCCTTCCCCAAAAGTCACAAAGAATTTACTCATCCTTTTTGTCTGCATCGCATCCATTGTATGCATGGACTTCGTTTATGTAGACTGTCATTAATCCATGGGTATTCATTTTTATATTGAAGTCTTTAATGTCTATGAAATTTATCCTGGTGCATGCTGTGAAGGCGATAGTCAGGATCAGCAAATGTGCGCTGCAGTAACAAAGAACCCCAGGTCCCAGTCGTTGAGGCCAATCAAAGCTAATTCGTATTCACATTGCAGGTTTATTTGGGGTTGGCTGGGGACTCCGGGCCCCCGGCTGACAGAGCACGCTGTTGGGGACCCCGTGGGGCTCGCTGCAGCAGGAACCTTGAGTCACAGGGACTCACCCCTGGCTGTTCAGGGCTTCCTCTTGGAAGGGGAATGCTTATGCTCACATTTTGTGGATGAAAGCAAACCACGTGGTTGGGAGGAGAGGAAAAGTGGAAAATTTTGAACAGACCCAACAATTACTACAAAAATTGGATCCAACTTTTTTACTCCAGATGGAGACGTTGTGGTCTTGGCTCAATTTAATGACAAATCCACATTTTCTCCACTAATTTGAAATACCTTCTTTATCAGAGTCCAAATTCCATTAGGTATTTGGGACTATTTGCAGATTTTCTATTTTGTTCCGTTGATGAGTCTGTCTGTTCACGTACCGTATGGTCTTAGTTGTATGCCCTATAATTAATAAATTATAATTTTATCATTTGGATTGGAAATGTTATCATAGGTTTTCCTATCTGGTGAGCTAGCCCTCCCCACACCTTCTTTATTTGTTTATGGTTTTACTAACCATCCTTGCTTATTTATTTCTTCATATGGATTTTAGAATCTCACTGAGTCCCTGTTAAACTCAGACCTCAGCGTGGGAAGGACTGACATCCTCAGGGACCGAGTCTTCCTGTTCGGGTCCCGGGTTCACCTTCCCATTTGTCTGAGTCTCCGTTACGTTCCCCAGCAACAGGAGGCACGCCCTTCCCCCACTACAGCCTGCACATTTCTCAAGTGTGTTCCCCACAAGTCTATCGGTCCTAACTTTTGCTCCCGCGTGGAAAGGAGCCTTCCTCCCTCCCCCTCCCTCTCGCTCCTCTTCCTCTCCCTTTTGTGTAGCGTGAAAGCTACTGACTTTTCCAACCCCTTAGAATCATCAAACTCTCCGAGGCAAAGGCGCAGAGGACTCGGCAGGACCCGAGGTGAGCACAGGGCGGGCTGAGCTACTCACAGACGGTCTTTCCCTTACCCACGTACCCGACGTGATGGGCCACAGGACAATGAAGGTGAGCGCTGCAGGGGAGGTTTCTTTGGGTGGAACACGGCGCAGGTTGATATCCAGGGAAAACTGTGCTTGAAGCTCCCAGCTGAAGGCACCTCCGGCGTGGTGCAGGCAGCGAAGTGAGCGAAGGCCTCCCCGGCCCTAACGCTGAGCCCCCAGCTCACCGCTCTGTCAGGTGCCATTGGAATAAAGCTGAGTCCAGCCAAGAGCGGTGGGGCCAGACGAGGCTGGAAGAGGGTTGGCGAGCAGGGGGGCTGAACCCCGGCTGCACAGGGGAGTCCTCAGCGACCTCACCAGGCACCGGCTGGGCTCAGGCCGCAGGCCAGTGGTCACACACCACCGGGGAGTCAGGCCGGGGCGACGCTGGCCACAGCTTTTCCGGACGGCGTTGCTGTGCAGCCAGGGGCAGGCACCGCTCGGGCCCAGCAGAGGAGGGGAGAGCGGGAAGGGAGAGGAGGTGGAGTCCTGGTGGAGCTAGATCGGAACTGGGACCGGAACCGGGACCAGAACCGGGTCTCGGGGCCCAGCCCAGGTCACGGCAGCCCTGCCCCGGAGGCTAGGGCTGTGCCCTGTCCAGCACCCCACGAGGGAGGCACCACATTACCCTTGGTTACGGGGTGTGTGTGTGTGTGTGTGTGAAGCCAATAGCAACTTGCCCAACTCTATGCAGCTAAAAGGGGCAGGAGAGAGAGAGAGAGAACCCAGAGCTGCTGCCTCACTCAGAACCCTTCTCCCCTCTGGCCGAGACCCTGGGACATCACCAGCCACTTTCCCTTCCTGGGAAAGAATTAAATGACAGAATTCGATGTCATTAGGAATTGTTTACATTTTAAGTATTTTTAGCGGCGCAACCTCTTTCTCAGCTGAAATCTTACTCCAACAACAGGGAGCAGAACCGCCCCATTGCAGCGCCACCTGCCCGCCCCTCTACCACCCTGGCCCGCTGCCCCCCGCCCTGCCCGCCGGCCCTGCCCTCCTCCCCGGAGAAGCGTTGTTTGAACAGCACCGGAGGAGGCGCGTGGACACCTCCTGTGTGAGCATTGGAGGAAGAGGAAAAGGACGGGAGCGAGAGGAGCTGGTCACCGCCATTCCTCCGTGACCCCTGGCTGGTCTCCGCTTCCTGGGCGCTGGGAACAAGGCCGCCATGGACATGGTGTGCGGCCGCTCTCCCAGATCTTGGTTTTAACTCTTTCGGGTAAATAAACCCAGAGTGTGATTGCCGGACCGAATGCTAATTCTATTTTTTTTTAAATATTTTTATTCATTTCAGAGATGGAGAGAGGGATAGAAACATCAATGATGAGAGGGAATCCTTGATCAGCTGCTTCCTGCACGCCCCACACTGGGGATGGAGCCCACAACCCGGGCATGTGCCCTGACTGGGAATTGAACTGTGACCCCCTGGTTCATAGGTGGACGCTCAACCACTGAGCCACACTGGCCGGGCTCTATTTGTAATTTATTGAGGTTCCTCCATACTGTTTTCCATAACAGCTGCAGCTTTAGCATCCTGGCCGGCAGTGCATGAGCGATCCGGCTGCTCCACGTTCTTCCAACACGTACCTTTTGCTTCCGGATATGGTGACCCTAACAGACGTGAGGTGACGCCTCCTGTGGCTTTGGTGTGCGTGTCCCTGATGGTTAGCGACACTGAGCACCTTCTCGGGTACCTGTTGGCCATTGGTGTGGCTCCTTTGGAGAAATGTCAGCTCGAGTCCTTTGTCCATTTTTTAACAACAGGGCTAGTTGTGTTTGGGCCATGGAGTTGTAGGAGGTTATTTTGGATGTTAACATCTTACCAGATACGTGGCTTGCAAAAATTGTCTCCTATTCTGTAGGGCTTCTTTTTGCTTTCTACACACAGTGGAATGTTAGTCAGCCTTAAAGAAGGAGATTTGGGGTATGTGACCCATGGTTGACCCTGGAGGACACGCTGCTGAGTGAAGTCAGCCGGACACCGACGGACAAACACCGTACGATCCACTCCTATGAGGTCCCTGAAATAGCCAAGCTCAGCAAAGCCAAGAATAGGAGGGGGATGGCCAGGGCTGGGGAGGGGGAGGGGGAGGGGGATGGCCAGGACTGGGGAGGGGGATGGGGATTGTGATTCAAAGGTTACAGCTGTAGTCACCCAAAATGAAAAGGCCCTCGAATCTGTGTGCAATATTGTTCCTCTTGAGCAAGCACATCAAACTCGTGGCCCACAAAGAATATTTTTGTGGCCCAGCCAATATAATGGTTATGTAAGAAACATTTTAATAAAAATTTCATAACTTAATTTTTACAATATCCTGTTATACATAATCCTATCTAATAAAGAGGGAATATGCTAATTGACCCTCACACCACTGCAAAGATGGTGGCGCTCACAGCCAATAAGGAGGGAATATGCTAATTGACTGCCCCGCCCTCAAAGATGGCGGCACCCACAGCCACAAGATGGCGGCGCCCAGCCCCCTCAGCCCCCAGCCGCCCAGGGCCGGCCCAAGGTGCAGGCAAGCCTCAGATGGTGGCTGCCCAGCTGCCCAGGGCTGCCCGAGGCTCAGGTAACCAGGGCCGGCCGAGGCTTGCACAGCCAGCAGTGGCAGCAGCAGAGGTGTGATGGGGGTGTCGCCGGGTTGCCTCCCGCCCCTGAGGGCTCCCAGACTGTGAGAGGAGGCAGGCTGGGCTGAGGGACCCCCCTCTCCAGTGCATGGATTTTCATGCACTGGGCCTCTAGTTATTAATAACGAACTACAATGTTCGATAATGACTGATTACTATAATCATGTTGCATTCATTTCCCTTATGCACCTTACGCACAGGCGCACCATTTCTCAACTAACACCGGCAGCGAATATTTTAGTGGCCGATGGCCATGTCATTAGTCTTGGACTGACTTGTTTGGTGTGCGCAACAGGGAATATTTTGCTTTTGGAGAACAAGAAAAATAGGCTTATTTGTGTTACGCTTATTAATTTGTGCAGTTATTCATGTCTGGTAAGTTAATGTTCAAGAAAAAAATATTAATTTTTATTGAAGTGTTCTATTATTTTATGTTAACCATTACTCATTTATGTCAGCCCTTTGTATTGAGCAGGTCTCTGTCGAAATACACCTACGTTTCTATGAAAATGGAAGCTTTTGTTTTTTTGCGGCCCACATACACGTACACCTTGTTTATTTAGCCGTGTTAGCCTTTGAGTTTGCATTCTTGCTCTAGATAATAATACAGAATTGTATACTTAAAAACATGTTAAAAGCCCTAGCTGGTTGGGCTCAATGGCTCGATGGTGAGGAGGAACAACAACAACAAAACGCGTGCTAAAGGGTAGGCCCCGCCCTGAATGTTTTTATGACGACGGGGAAGGGGAGCAGGGAGGGGTTCAGCGGGGACCCGGCCCTCCCAGCGTTTCCTCCCAGCGGAGCCTCTGTGTCTTGCCTTTGCAGCCCCAGGTCCAGCGGCAGGCCCTGCTCAGGGACCCTGGCTGCGAGGCCCACCTTGGGGCTCTCAGGTCACCCGCAGCCTCGCAGTGAGCAGATGGGCATCTGGGGTGCGTGTGGGCCCACCATCTTGGACCACTTTTCCCGACCCCCCCCCCCCCCCCCCCCGGCGCAGGGCAATCAGAGGGGATGCCAAGCCTGGTTTGGGGAGATTTTCTCCAGCAGCCGGGCCCCGCCGCCCCACCTCCTCCTGGTCCTGGCAGCGGCGAGGGGACCTCCAGACCTGCTGAGTGACGGCGGGCGGGCGCTCCCAGGGCCTCTGGAAGCAATTTCTCCTCCGCTCGGGGCCTGTGGAATGTTCTCTCCTGCCCCCGCCGCCTTGCTCTGCGGCCGAGCGGTCTGCTCTCCCTCCTGCCCGGCCTGCTGCGTGCGTGTGTGCATGTGTATGTGTGTGTGCGTGTGTGTGTACATGTGTGTGTGCGTGCGTGTGTGTGTGCGTGAGAGAGAGAGAGAGAGAGAATGAGGCTGGGTCTGTGCTAACACCTCTCTCCCTCTCTCCTCGACCTCCATATCTCTGTCCTCTGCTCTCCTGTGGGGACAGCCCAGGACTGCCAGGGTCCCGGGCAGCCAGCACCCCGACTGCCAGCCCCCCAACCTTCAGCTCGCTTCGGAAACAGCGCCTTGCGGGGCTCAGCGTCATCAGGGGCCCCACCTCACAGCCACATCTGCTCGGGCCGCACAGCCGAGCTGCCGCCGAGGACCCCAGGGTCTTCCCGCAGGGCCACCACCTTCCCTTCCCCTTCCCCCTCGGCTAAATCTGTCCGCGATTCCCCTGCCACAGCCGCGACTGCGACATCGCCCGCTGAGCCCAGCGGCAGCGGCATCGGCACCGTGAGCTCCGCCAGGGCAGGGGCTGTCGCCCCGTGTGGGAGGGACCATCGGCCCCGTGCGGGCAGGACCATCGGCCCCGTGTGGGCAGGACCATCGGCCCCGTGCGGGCAGGACCATCGGCCCTGTGTGGGCAGGACCATCGGCCCCGTGGGGGCAGGACCATCGGCCCCGTGCGGGCAGGACCATCGGCCCCAGTGGGACCCGCGCCGCTGCTGGGCTGCTCACCGGGGCTGACAAGTCTGCGGGCTTCCTTGCCGCGGGCCTTCGGGTCTCAGGACCGAGAGCCACGTCACCAGACGGCCAGAGGCCCCCACGGCTTTGGGAATGTGGACGCCTGAGGGTCATCTGTGGATGGAGGCAGGTGGGTGGCCAGGTCAGAGGGACAAACAGGCAGGCGCCCCTTACCCAGGAGGGAGGGGCATTGCGCAGGACACCAGCACGTCACTTCCTCCTGAGCCGTGGCGGGTTGGGGGGGGGGGGGCTGGGCCTTGAGAAGGGCCACTCGGGGAAGGGTGGGAACGGCCGGAAATGGGGTCCCCAGAAGGACAGAGGGGAGGTCCCAGTCGCCTCCTCGCTGGGCCCACCAGGAGCAAAGCACCGGAGGAGACCACTTTCCATCCGGGCCCAGAGACTGACAGGCTGTCAGTTAAGCTAAAGCCAACTGCCGGACAGACGCAGCCCCTGAAGAACAATTCAAACAGCAGAGCCCAGGTTCTGCCACAGCGTTTCCTGCTCCTGAGAACCAGCAGAATGCCGGGGGGCGGAGTGTACGTGAGTGCCGCGTCCGGGCCCACCCTGTGTGCGTGAGAGCGAAGACAGAGGCGTGGGTGAGCACATGTTGTACGGTGGCCACCACGTCTATGGGTCTTGTCTTCGCTGCAGCAGAATCACTGACATGTCCTTGTCCTTCACATCCATTGGCCGGCGGACAGAGGTCGCTAAAGGGCGAGTCTCGCCCGTGTCAGTACACTGTGCTCAGACGTTCTGGAAGCCGTGGTCCCGAGCTGCAAACTTCTTCGTAGCTGCCACCTTCTCTCTCCAGGACCATCTCATGTTTGCCTGGGATTTCAATGCCAGGCACACCCCGGGGCTCCGGTTAGACCAAGGCGCCCAGCCCCCTGCCTTGGGGCCCGTCTCAGGGACCCTGCAGCCCGCCCTCCACTCTGCCCAGCTGCCTCCCGGGCCCACCGCATGCTCCATATCCAACATTGTTGTACTTTTTAAAATGCGCATGTGTTGTCGACATTAAAAAATGGAAACACTTTTTACATAACAACATGACACTTTCGTTTCTCTCAAAACTCAAACGCCAGCAACCTTTAGACACTTTTCTGCAAGGTAATATCCACCCGAGGCTGGCAGGCGCTCAGGCAGAGGCTATGGGGGTGGGGTCCCCAATAGTCCACCATCCCCTTCTTCTAAACTAGGAGAACCCCCAATTAGGGGCTGAGCACATGGTCACCCAAGACAGAAGCAACATTTCCCTGCCTCTCTTGCAGCTAGGTGCGCCACGTGACTGGATTCTGGCCAATAGGAGATGAGCTGAAGAGATGTGCGTCATTCGCGGGTTGTACCCCTAAAGTGTTTGCTCTCCCTTTCCCCGCGCCCCCTTCCTGTTGTCTGGAAGGCGGAGACGCAGGTCCGTGGTCTTCAAACATCCAGAAGAAGACACGCCCTCGGATGGCAGGCCCACCGTGCAGGAGCAGCCTGATGCCTGCGAACCAGAGCCACGTGCCCACTCACACTCACGGGAGGTCACAGTTTGCATGTCTGTGTCATCTAAGCCACTGCCACAGGCAGGCCACCACCGGGCGCCCCATCGATGGAGCCCCCTCTCCAGTTCACCACTTTCCCCACCCCTCCCTCTGTCTCCCCAACTCTAAGGCCAGTGGGTACCTGCTACTGACCTTGTGCTGTTATCCCCCCCCCCCCCCAATCTCTGCCTACTGCCCACCTGGCCCCACGGGCATTTGAGTTGGGGCCCCCCACTGTCAACCCTCAAAAGATAAAGTTAAAACGCCCATTTTCCAGGACACCTCTCTTTTTAGGGGTCACCCTCCGTGACTCTGGGGCTCCCCCTTGTGGAGAGGCCAACCTGACCGCCTCCCTGGGGCTCGGTTGGCACCTTCTCGCCTGAGGAGAGCTCAGTAAGCTTTATCTCGGGCAGCAAATGTGAAGTGAAGGTGGAATGAGACCACGCGTGGCAGGTCCTGGGCCGGCCTTGGCCAGGCTCCGTGTCTGCCTGCTGCTCCCGGGGGCATCTAGAGGGAGTCGGGGCGGGGACTTGGTCCCGGGGGGTCTGGCCCCAAAGCCTGTGTGACTCCCTCCCGTGCAGCTGGCGACGCGGGGGCAGGAGCCAGACCACCGCCTCGGTCCCGGTTGCCGTGGCCGACACGGAGCAGAGCCCAGCACGGGCCCTCACGCCTTTGTTCAGGACACGGAGCAGAGCCCAGCACGGGCCCACACGCCTTTGGTCAGGACACGGAGCAGAGCCCAGCACGGGCCCACACGCCTTTGTTCAGGACACGGAGCAGAGCCCAGCACGGGCCCACACGCCTTTGTTCAGGACACTTATTTCCCCCCAAATGGCCCTAAAGCAAGCTTCGTCAGCGGGCTTCACGGGGCATTGCCAGGACTGCTCAGCCCCGCGAGGCACCGGGGCCGGGGCCACCCCGCCTGCCCACCACACAGCCTCGCCCTCCCGGGGCCACGGGGCAGGGCAGTTAGCACCCGCTCCAGGCGGTCACCGGACCCGCCTCGGCACCGGGACCTCGGGAGGAAGCCGGACCTCCGGCCCAGCCCAGACCTGCTGAACCCAAATCGGCGCGGTGGCTTTCACAGGAGGCCAGGGGACTGTGCACACAAGCACGCCGGAGCCTCGCCGGTGTGGCCGTGGGGACGGGGATGGCAGGCGTCCGGGCTTTGAAATACCCCCCCACCCCGAATCCCAGCCGCGCTGCCCACTTGCTGAGTGGCCTCGGGCGTGTGTCTTAAGCCTGAGCCTCCGCCGCACGAAGGGAGAACCAGGATTCGGTCGGTGACACCATCTGAAGGCCCAACAGGATCAAGCCGGACACTTGTCTCGTTAGGTTGATGTGGGGATTAATTTCAAAATGAGTTCAAATACACGGGGCGCCTGGCACACCGCCAGTGTTCACTCGGGCACAGCCTGGCGCCCCTCCCTCCCCTCGCCCCACGGGCCCCCAGAAACCCACACACAGAGCCAGGTGCCGTCCGCCTCAGAACCAGGGTTCTGCACCGGAGCCCCTGGCTGTGGGCCGGCTGATCCCGTGGCTGCACGAAGCCGGTACGAGGGGCCCGGCCGCCGCCGCCGCGCTGACAGGCCCGTTGCACCTCCAGGCGGAGAGGGACCGCCGGCCCCGCGGGTGACGTGCCAGGGCCCCGGGACCCGGATGCTGACTCGGCCCCGTGCTCCTCGGGTCAGCCAGCACGTCACCCCAGCGGGTTCACGACCTTCCCCAGGAGCAGCAGGCTCCCCGTGTCCGTGCGGAAGGTCATCAGCAGGAAGGGCCGGTTGAACTCCGCGTCGGGAGCGGGCGAGGGGTCGCGGTCGGGGCGGGGTCCCGGCGTGAGCTGGATGCTGGTGGCGGCAGCCACCTCTGTGCCCCCCTCATCCAGCGTCATCGCAGCCTTGTGTGCAACCTGCAAGGAAAATTCTGGAATCACCCACTGACCCCATAGGAGGGATCAACCAGACCTTTATTATTTTTTTTTTTTTTAGTATTTTTACTGATTTCAGAGAGGAAGGGAGACAGAGAGAGATAGAACCATCCATGATGAGAGAGAACCACTGGTTGGCTGCCTCCTGCACGCCCCCCACTGGGGAATCGAGCCCACAACCCGGGCCTGTGCCCTGGCCGGGAACTGAACGAGGCCCTCCTGGCTCAGAGGTGGACGCTCAGCCCCTGAGCCACGCCGGCCAGGCTCAGTCTGTTCTTTGCACAGCTTGTCCCAGGGCCCACGACCAGGAAGAGTCCAGCGCTTCCTCCGCGGGCCCAGCCCTGATGGTGGGTACCCACCGGCCTCCCTGTCCTGGCTGCCCCCGAGGGCAGGGTGGGCCTGAGCCCGGGCCCGGTGCCTGTGGGCGGGTGTGCACTAATGGGGGTACATGCAGAGCACAGATGGCGCTGTGCCAAGTTGTGGAAACAGCCGCTCCGCGTGTAAGGAGATGCGGGCGCCTCCTTCCCGCAGCGGCCCGCAGGCATGGAGACCCCACCGCTGAACCGGGTTCCAGGTTACCTTCGAGATGTTCAGTCCGGGCTGCCCGGGGAGGCCTCCGCCCACAGCCGCTCGTGGGAGGAGCAGCTCCAGGCTGGCGGTGCTGGAGATGGAGAACTTGGGGAAGTGGAAATCGAGTTCTCTGTGGGGAGACAGAATGGGTTCGCTGTTGAGACCCCAAAAGCAGCTGCGTGTGTCCCAGGTGCCTCTGCAGGCTCCAGCCTCGGCCCCAACGCAGCTCCAGGCCTGCAGCTTCTCACCCCCCCTCTCTCCTCTGGTCTCCCTGCCCCTCCAGCCCCTCTTCTCCGTTCAACATCTGTCCAGGGCTCTCCACTCTCCATTCAACATCTGTCCCGGGCCTGCTGTCCTCCATTCAACATCTGTCCTGGGCCTGCTGTCCTCCATTCAACATCTGTCCTAGGCCTGCCGTCCTCCATTCAACATCTGTCCAGGGCTCTCCACTCTCCATTCAACATCTGTCCCGGGCTCTCCACTCTCCATTCAACATCTGTCCAGGGCTCTCCACTCTCCATTCAACATCTGTCCTGGGCCTGCTGTCCTCCATTCAACATCTGTCCAGGGCTCTCCACTCTCCATTCAACATCTGTCCTGGGCCTGCTGTCCTCCATTCAACATCTGTCCAGGGCTCTCCACTCTCCATTCAACATCTGTCCCGGGCTCTCCACTCTCCATTCAACATCTGTCCTGGGACTGCTGTCCTCCATTCAACATCTGTCCAGGGCTCTCCACTCTCCATTCAAATTCTGTCCAGGGCTCTCCACTCTCCATTCAACATCTGTCCCGGGCTCTCCACTCTCCATTCAACATCTGTCCTGGGCCTGCTGTCCTCCATTCAACATCTGTCCAGGGCTCTCCACTCTCCATTCAACATCTGTCCCGGGCCTGCTGTCCTCCATTCAACATCTGTCCCGGGCCTGCTGTCCTCCATTCAACATCTGTCCTGGGCCTGCCGTCCTCCATTCAACATCTGTCCCGGGCTCTCCACTCTCCATTCAACATCTGTCCTGGGCCTGCCGTCCTCCATTCAACATCTGTCCCGGGCTCTCCACTCTCCATTCAACATCTGTCCTGGGCTCTCCACTCTCCATTCAACATCTGTCCTGGGCCTGCTGTCCTCCATTCAACATCTGTCCTGGGCCTGCTGTCCTCCATTCAACATCTGTCCTGGACCCTCTTTCCTGCCCCCACTGCTTAAGGTCTGGAACTCTGTGTGTCATGGGTCACTCACGTTGGCACCAGAGCTGGGACTAGAACCAGCCTCCAAACACCAACTGACCAGGCCCATCCTAACACCTGCAGGGAGGCCGAGGACAGGGCCCTGGGGGGACAGTGCCCTGGGAGGACCATCACTGAGGGGGTGCCTGCTGACTGAGCGAGGAGAGGAGGCAGGAGCCGCGTCCCAGGCCCTGTGTGAGCGCTACCTCGTCCTGAGCTGACGGTCCCACTTGATCAGCGTCTCGGGCAGCAGGGCGTCCTCCAGCTGCGCCAGCCCGCCCCGCTGGGGGAAGACGAAGAAGGAGGTGGCGTTGGCCGCGTGCTCCATCTGCAGCACCGTGCACTGCAGCTCGGGGTCCTGCAGGAGGCGGTGGCGCGCCTTCTGCCTCATCATGGGCACCTGCACGGCCCTGCGCTCGTCCACAAAGAACGCCTTCGGGCCGGTGGCTCGCGGGTCAAAGGGTCGCGCCCATCCGGCTGAGGGGACGGGAACAGCGAGGTCGCCGCGGAGAGAATGGAGAATGGGCTCCGGGTCACCCACCGGGCAGCCCACGGGGTGGGGGGTGCACAGTGGACGCCAAGCCCGGCTCCGTCACTGCCCCTGGCCTGTCCCTCATTCCCTGGCTGCCCTGCGCTTGCGCCTCCGTTTGTGAGACGGGTGAGTGCTGGCATGGGGCCAGACAGGGCCAGAGAGGGAAGACGGTGTGCCCTCTGGTCTCCTCACTCTCTTTCGGGCGTGGTTAATTTAAAAAGGTTTTTAAAATATATTCTTATTGATTTCAGAGAGAGAGGGGGAGGGAGAGAGAGAGAAACATCAATGACGAGAGAGAATCATTGACCGGCTGCCTCCTGCACGCCCCCTACTGGGGATCAAGCCCGCAACCTGGGCACGTGCCCTTGGCCAGAATCGAACCCGGGCCCCTTCAGTCCGCAGGCCGACGCTCTATCCACTGAGCCAACCGGCTAGGGCCAGAGGTGGGGAAGTTGAAAGGAAAAAAATCTATCATGCGGTGCCAGCTGCTCTGAAACATGTGTGGATCTGAGGGCTCGGCTCGGACTGGCTGGAGGCCCAAGGCAAGTCACCTAACCCTGGGCCTCAGTTTCCCCATCTCTCAAGTGGACATAATAATATCGCCTTGTTGGGCTGTGAAGAGAATTCAGTAAAAATCAAATATGCACAGTGACCGGCATGATAATGTTCAGATCGTGTGTGTGTGCAAACACGCTTACATACGCCAGACGAGAACTATTCGTAGGCATGTAGTTGAGTCATGCCTCAGTGGCGCAAGCCAATCACTTCTTCTTTTAAAACGAATCTGTCTGCTCACGTGTGAAACGGGAACGTTAACCGTAGCCTCTGTGCTTTACCCAGCGGAGAAGGTCACATGAGATGTGGGTGTGAGTTCCCTGGAGACCCACAAAGCACTCACTGTGCAAACACGACAAGGACTGGACTCCTCTGCTGAGTGAAGGAGTGTGGTTAAGGAGTGAGGCCCGTGACCTTATTGCTCTCCTGGAAAATACGAAGGGGCTTCCAGCGCCGGGGTTCTCCCCGCTCTCACCCGTGCCTCCTGGGACCTGCCAGCGGAAGGCGGCTCATGCTCCCAGACTCAGCGCTGCCTACAGTCACTCAAAGGGGAGAGCACAGCCCTCCTGCAGCAGCATCCCCGCGGGGGAGGACGGAGACCCTCCTCATATGCAGGGTCTTGGGTCCCTGACTGACCTGTCCCCTAAATCAGAATCTTCGGGGACAAGTGCAAGATGCCTGCATTTTAAACGAGTCCCCCAGGGAGTACCATGTACACTCAAGTTGGAAAAATCCTTCTCTGAAAAAACGCAACAAGTCGTATTAAAATGCGATCGGTGATGAGTTCCCCGTCACTGGAGGTATTCAAGCAGAAACGTCAAGGACTTCGTGGACCTCCTCTATCTAAGTCAGCAGGGGAGGCTCTGGATGCTGTGAGGAGCGGGGCTGCGGTGTGATTGGGGCCCCGGAGGGAGGGTCATGGGATAGACCCCCTCTTACCTCTGAGGAGCAGGTGACTCACCAGGACCTCCGCGGTGGCATCGCTGAGTTCCTCCACCCAGGCGCCAAGCTGCCCCTGGGTCTGCTTCTCTACGTACTCCCGGATGCTTGTCTGGGCCCCCACCGGGTCCTGGGCAGCCCCCGGGCCCAGGCCGCTGAACCTGCGCTGGCCCACCGACAGGAGGAGCCGGGGGCCCTGCACCGGGAGCCGGAGCAGCAGGTCCCGGAAGCCCTCCTGGATCTCGGCCTCGGACAGCAGGGTGAGGCTGAAGCCCAGGCCCTCCAGGAGTGGGGCCCTGCTGGCTGCAGGGGCGCCGAGGAAGAGCATGGCCAAGGCCAAGGAGACGCTCACCGGGGAGAAGAGGATGTTCTCTCCAGGGGCCTCCGAGGCCAGCTGTCTGTACAGGTGGAAGGCAAAGTCTATGTTGCTCACGGAAAGCTTGTGGCAGGGCAGGGCCGGCCCGGGAGGCACGTCCTGGGGCCGGGGGCCGGGGGGCCAGAATGCTCCTGGTTAGCCAGGGCCAGGCAGTGGCCCACCGCCGTGAGCGCAGGGACCAGCAGCCACCACCGGGGGGCGTCCACCCTCTGGGGTCCTTGGTCTGGAAGCAGGGGCGCGGGGGACAACAACAACAACAATGGTGATAGTACTCACTGGTATCGTGTCTGCTCTGAGCCAGCACTGTGCCCGCACTTCCCAGGCCTCCCCTCCTCATCCTCACAGCGCAACGGGGAGGCACGGCTCTGACACCCCATGTCACAGTGTTTACACCCCCATGTCACAGTGTTTACACCCCATGTCACAGTGTTTACACCCCACGTCACAGTGTTTACACCCCATGTCACAGTGTTTACACCCCCACGTCACAGTGTTTACACCCACGTCACAGTGTTTACACCCCCATGTCACAGTGTCTACACCCCACGTCACAGTGTTTACACCCCACGTCACAGTGTCTACACCCCCACGTCACAGTGTTTACACCCACGTCACAGTGTTTACACCCCATGTCACAGTGTTTACACCCCACGTCACAGTGTTTACACCCCACGTCACAGTGTTTACACCCCACGTCACAGTGTTTACACCCCCATGTCACAGTGTTTACACCCCACGTCACAGTGTTTACACCCCACGTCACAGTGTTTACACCCCCATGTCACAGTGTTTACACCCCACGTCACAGTGTTTACACCCCACGTCACAGTGTTTACACCCCACGTCACAGTGTTTACACCCCACGTCACAGTGTTTACACCCCACGTCACAGTGTTTACACCCCCATGTCACAGTGTTTACACCCCACGTCACAGTGTTTACACCCCCATGTCACAGTGTTTACACCCCCATGTCACAGTGTCTACACCCCACGTCACAGTGTTTACACCCCATGTCACAGTGTTTACACCCCATGTCACAGTGCTTACACCCCCATGTCACAGTGTTTACACCCCCATGTCAGTGTTTACACCCCATTTCACAGTGTTTACACCTCATGTCACAGTGTTTACACCCCATGTCACAGTGTTTACACCCCATGTCACAGTGCTTACACCCCCATGTCACAGTGTTTACACCCCCATGTCAGTGTTTACACCCCATTTCACAGTGTTTACACCTCATGTCACAGTGTTTACACCCCATGTCACAGTGTTTACACCCCATGTCACAGTGTTTACACCCCATGTCACAGTGCTTACACCCCCATGTCACAGATAAGAAAACAAAGGAAAAGCTTCGTAATTTGCCCAAAGTCCAACAACTGGTAGGTGGTGGAGTCGGGACTTGAACCCACAGCCTGGCAGGGGTGGAGTTACCGTGAGTTGAGAGGGACCCCCAAGCAGCATCCCGTCTGAACAGAAACAGCCACACCGCCGCTGTGCACCCGTGGGCGCCGGGCCCCGAAGCGCACGCCGGGCTCCGTTTGATTTGCCCCGAGAGGCAGCACCCCAGAGGCCACGGGCTCGATCCCCTGAACCGCCTCAGCCGCTCTGGGGCCGGGGAAGGCCCCTCTGCCCTGTGTGCGGGCCCTCCCAGCTCCCCCACGTCCTGTCCTGCTCACACAGAGCGGGTCTCCGGGCACGCTCAGAGCCCCTCCTCCGCTGACCCCTCTTCCAGCCAGGATGCACCTTGGGCCTGCAGAGAGCGCAGAGGAGGCCTGGTGCCCGGAGGCGGTGCAGGGCAGGGAGGAGTCCTGGCTCACTCAGCCAGGCTCTCTGTCCCGTGGGAGCCCACAGACGCTGGGAAGTCGCCCCTCCCTGGGCCTCCGCGTCCTCTCCGTGGGACGGGGCTGGGCACCCCCACGTCACAGGGCTGTGGGAATGCAAAGCGATCGTGCCCCAAGCAGAGCCTGCCCAGGGCCCCGCACAGGGCAGCCCCGGGAAGCAGCGGATATTATGACCCCCGAGAACTGAGGCCCCCCCCCCCCTTCAGCTAGTGATTCTGACTCAGCCGATCCCTGGGGCCCCCGGACTTATGTTGGTAAGGGCCAGAGCGGACCCAGGTGTGCACTTGGGGGTGGGTAAGAATAACCACCGTCACCCCTCCCTGCCTGCCTCTGGCTCTCCCACGTGACCGTGGGCGGCCCCGAGCCTTTCTCCCCGAGGCCTCTCGTCGGTAAAGGGGAGAAGAACGGGGGGGGGGGGGGGGGGGGGACTCAGCCTTGAGGGTAAAATTGGTTCCATGTTGTCTATCGGCAGGGAACAGACCGCTTTTGCCTGGTAGTTTGCTTTGGTGACTAGCTTGGCTTTAACGAAAAGTTCATTCCCTTGTTCCATTTATCATTCGTTCATTTGTTCATTCACTCATTCATTCACTGAACAAACACCGACTGGAAGTCTGTCGGGACTGGAGCTGCGCGCTGGGGAGCGGGATGGGTAAGACACGGGTGCCCGGGCTCACGGGGGACAGGCACACGGAATTCACTCAGAACATCGGGCGGGCAGGTCCCCCGACCACAGAGCTTCCGAGCTGCCTGGATGCCATGATCCAATCCGAGCATTGCGCAGGTGGGGAAACTGAGGCCCAGAGAGACGCTGGCCCATTCACTTGCGGACGCATTCGGCAAACATTCGTCCGGGGCCCTGTCTGGAAGAAGCTCGCCAGCCACGGGGAGAGACGCAGTGCCGGGCTGGCTACGGCTCCCGGAGCCATGGCAGTGGGAGGGGAGCCTGCAGGAGGCAGGGAGTTCCTGGCAGGCTCCCTGGAGGAGGCAGCCCCTGACCTGAGACGGGAAATGAATCAGGAGAGGGGTGTCAGCAGGGGGAAAAGCGTGCTCAAGGTCATGGAGGCAGAGTGAGCCAGCATCACTCCAGGCTGCTGTCTGTACAGGCAGCTCTGGGAGCAGGAGGGGTGCATGTGTGTGTACATGTGTGTTCACATGTGTGCATGCTCCTGTGACTGCCTGCTCCTGTGAGTGCCTGCTCCTGTGTGACTCGTGAGGTGACTTGCGGCAGGTCCACCACGCTGGCTGGGGGCCGTGGCTCCCGCTCCAGCGCCCCCCGCAGCCCCCACTCACCTGAAATCCAAGGTTTGGGAGCCTTCAAAGGAGCTGAGGGGCTGCGCAGTCGGCGTGGCCGGGACACAGAAGCCTGCCGTGCGGGAGGGCTGGGAGGGCTGGACTGGGAGGGCTGGGAGGACTGGGAGGGCTGGGAGGACTGGGAGGGCTGGGAGGACTGGGAGGGCTGGGAGGACTGGGAGGGCTGGACTGGGAGGGCTGGGAGGGCTGGGAGGGCTGGGAGGACTGGGAGGGCTGGGAGGGCTGGGAGGGCTGGACTAGCAGGCTGTCCCGAGGCAGCCTTAGCCCACGTCCCCCCGCAGCACACCTGGCAGGAGGCAAACTGCCCGCCCGCGTTTGGTGTCCACGCGAGGCCGAGCTCGGCGTGGGCGGGGCTGGTGCCCGGGGCTCAGTCCATCACTGTTGGCCGCCTGACCCTCCCTCGAGCCTCGGGTCCCTCCCCCCATCCCATGCCAGGCGGTCAGGAGGTCAATGCAGTGACGCCTGTAGGCGTGCTGCGAAGCCAGGGCGAGGCTGGGTTCACGGGCCGTCTGCAGCCACCACCTCCTGCCCACGCCGGCGTGTCACGGAACGCAGCCCACGCCACGGGTCTGGCCTCCCCGGGGTGTGGGCTCCGACTCTTTCCAATGCCAAGATTGCTGTTCGTTCTGCGTAGGGTGTCTTTCAAATCGCAATGCCTCGCTCTTGGGGCGTCAGGGGCCTGGCCACTCAGTGCGGCATAAACAGAGAGTGTTTGCGAAACCTTTCAACCCAAATACCGTCTGCGGCCTGGCCTGGCAGGTGGCGGGCAGGGACAAAGGTGGCCTGGCGACGGGCGCGGGGCCGGGGCGTGGGCTCCTGGGTGGGAGCAGACGTCCTTTCTCCCGGGTTTGCTTATTCCGACTTTATTTTTCCTCTCCTCACCCCTGCCTGGACCCAAACACCCACACAGCCACTTCTCCTTAAATCCTCACCCGAGGGTATTGTTCTCGATTTTAGAGAGGCCAGAAGGAAGAGAGAGAGAAAGAGAAATATCGAGAGAACTAGGAGAGAGGAGCATCAATTGGTTGTCCCCTCTACACACCCCAACCGGAGATCAAACCCGCAACCGAGGTGTGTGCCCTGACCTAGATTCGAACCCATTTCGCATTCGGACAACGCTCCAACCAACTCAGCCCTCGGCCGGGCCACCCAGTCACTTCCTGTTGACGTCTCAGGATTTTCAATTCGCTCTCTTGATATTCAGCCAAGGGAGTAGACGGCGGGGGGGGGGGGGGGGGGGGCTGCCATCCACCACCCACTCATTCATCCAGTACCGGGGCGAAGGCGCAACCCTGCTGGGAAGGACGTTTCTGTCTTTGCTTCAGGTCGGATGATGGAAGAATTCTAACGAGAACAGCCACAGAGAGGATGGTAATGAAGCCCACGTCCCCGCCGGCAGCCTCAGTCCGACATCACCAGCTTGAGGACAGGATCACTCCATCCCCCAACCCCGTTCCCCTTGGCAATGTTCTGAGGCAAATCCGAAGCATCCCTCCATCTGTAAGAATTTTAAAACATCCCAGCCGCAATAGTGTCCGTCACACCCTGGAAGACCAGTAAATGCCTTAATGCCATCAGTGTGCGAGTAATTGGTTCCCCAATCTATTTATTTATTATTTAAAAAAATATATTTTTATTGATTTCAGAGAGGAAGGGAGAGGGAGAGCGGTAGATGAGAAACATTGGTCAGCTGCCCCCTGCTCGCCCCACACTGGGGATCGAGCCTGCAACCAGGCGTGTGCCCTGACCGGGAACCGCACCGTGACCTCCTGGTTCAGAGGTGGACACTTACCCATGGAGCCATGCCGGCCGGGCCCCAATTTACTTTTTACACTTGGTTTGTTTAAATTATGATCCAAACCAGGTGTGCGCATGGCACTTATTAATACAGCAGGTCCCCCCTTACCCACGGGGACACGGCCCAAGACCCCCCGGGGAGGCCGGAAACCACAGTACCGACTCCATGCTGTGTTTTCTCCTGCACGTCCCACTGATGATGGAGTTTAATTTATAAATTAATCACTAATAACGGAAGAGGAGGGTACCCACAGGCGGTAATGAAAGTTGTGTGAGCGTGGTCTCTCCTCCCTGCCTCAGTGTGCCGGCCTCACCCTCCCTCCCGTGACGACGTGCCACGGTCCGGCCGCGGCCGCGGCGCCCGCAGGTGCAGGTGTGACAGCGAGCCGGCTCACTGCTCTCTCCTCTCACTTTCATGGAAGGAGAGTCCTTCTCCCGTAGATCTTAGCAGGAGTTCTTCCTTCTTAAGTTGAGAGTTCACCCTTTCCCCTAAAGAAGGGACTTGGGGTTCTCTCTGGCACATCCGAATTGCCCGCTTGGGGGACATCATCAAGTCCCAGAAGGAAGAGGACCTGGCACTCACCCACGCCCTGGCCCCGCCCGACCCCTTGGTTCCGTTCTGCAGGTCCTGGGGGGACACCTTCCCCCGGCCCCTCCCTGCGCCCCACTCGCGGGTGAGCTGCCCTTAGCGACCCCTCGGAGGAGCCTGCCCTTCTCTGCAACCCCAGGGGACTCGGGGTGGGGGCCCCGGCGGCTCACTGGCCCATCCCGGGGCGTCCTGCCGCTCCCTCCAGCCCCGCTCTCCCTCCGACTGCTGACCACGCCCTCGTCTGTCTCCCAGGAGCAGAGGGCTCGGCTGTGTCCAGACCTGACCTTGTCACTTCCCTCCACACGCTGCCCCCGGGGTCCGTCTCAGGGACGCTGGCTCGGCAGGAGCCACACCCCCATGCGTTTTCCTCCTTTCTCCCCTCGCGCCTCACACCGGCTCCCCGCAGCCTTCGAAGCGCCCCCTCTCCCTGTCAGCGGCCCCATCTCTGCCTCCGTGTGCCGCCCACAGCCCGTCCCGGGCCCCGGACCCTTCCACCCCGCAGCCGCAGCCTCTCTCTCGGACGCAAATCTGCTCACTCCCCCTCTCTGTCTAAACTCCTTGAACGCTGCCCGTGGCTCTAAGAAGCCGTGCAGGCATCCGCAGGGAGCTGCCCGGCCCCGGGCGCCCGGCGGCTCCACGGGGCCCCTCTGCCCTCAGCCCCGCCCTCCGTCCCTGCGCCAGGCCGCCCAGCTCTTTTGGTTTCTTGAAAATTCTCCCGTCACTCTTTCTCCTGCCTGGAACATTCTCCTCTCTGTTCACTGAACCATCTTCTACTCTCCCTCTGATCGCAGGGCGGAAGCCACCTCCTCCAGGGAGCCTTATTTTTCTTTTCCTCCTTTTTTAAAACATGTTTTTTATTTATTTTAGAAAGAGAGGAGGAAACATCCCGAGAGAGAAACATGGATCGGCTGCCTCCTGCGTGCCCCCGACTGAGCATCGAGCCAGCAACCTTGGAGCATGGGACAGCGCTCCACCACCTGAGCCACAGCGGCCGGCTGCTCCCTTAATTCACTCTCTATCGGCACACGTCGGCGTTGATGAGCCCCTGGGCCTTGGGGGAGTCCCGGGAGTCGGTGGAGAGAACCTCAGAGGCATGCAGCGCCGTGGCATCGGCCCTGAACTTGGCCAGCACCTGCAGCTGCTCGCTGAGGACCATGGCGTTGCCCACGCTCAGCTGCAGCCGGCCGAGGGGCTGGCCGAGGCGCTCAGGAGGTGCTGGAAGCTGGTGGATTTCCATCTCGGAGGTCTCTGTGAGGTTGAACTTGAGGCCCCTGTGGATGACCCTCAGGGTGCGTCCGCGGGCCGCCAGTGACAGGAAGGCTAACGCGGTGGAGACGCTCATCGCTCATCGGGGAGAAGATGACATTCTTATTGGGGTTCTTCCGAGCCGACTGCTTGTAGAGCTGAAGGCAAAGTCGGGTTGTAGAGGCTAGTCTGAGGTTGCCTACCAGCGTCTCGCTGCCCTGGGTCACCTTCTGGTCCAGCGTGTCCCCCGGGGGGCCGTGGGCAGTGGGGCCGAGCCCAGCCACCGGGAGCCCCAGAACCAGGAGGACTGGCATTCCTTCTGCCCTCAACTCTGAAAAGCAAAGCTGCTTTAGGTCTCAGAGGGCCAGGGGGTGCCCCCACATGGCCTCCACACCCCAGCTAGCTTTGTGACCTCCCAGGGTGGCCACCTCCTGGGCACCCACCATACATAATTACGCTCGCGTGTGTAGGTAAGCACTGAAATTGTTGGCATTTTCCCCGGTGGAGAAACTGGGCACAGAGAGGTATAGGGGCTTGCCCAAGGTCACACAGCAAGGAAGTGGCAGAGTGGAGCTAAGAGCCCGGTTTGCCTGGCTCCGAGGTGGGGAAGCCCGTGATGGGTGCGAGGGGCAGTCCAGTCAGGACGCAGCCTCCCCTCGTGCTGGGCGAGCGGACACCGGCCAGAGGCACGGGGAGCTGGCTTGCTTGGTGTGTGTGCCCTGTCCACCCCCAGGAAGGAGCCCCGGGCGAGTCAGTGACCACAGCGTGGCTCCGGCCTTCCGATGGCGTGCTGTGGCCGGTGCCGTGTGCCGGGGCCTGGGCGCAGCCGGGCGCATTCAGACAGGGCACAGGAGGCAGACCTGGCCCGGCCGGCGCGGCTCCGTGGTAGAGCATCGGCCCATGCACCAGGGGGTCACGGTTCCATTCCCGGACAGGGCACAGGCCCGGCTTGCAGGCTCGATTCCCAGTGGGGCGTGCAGGAGGCAGCCAGCCGATCAATGCTTCTCTCTCCTCATTGACCTTTCCATCACTCTCCCGTCCACTCTGAAATCACTAAAAATATATTAAAGAGAATAATAATAAGGGGAGACCGAGAGGCACAGACTTCAGAGCCAGTTGCTGCAGCAAACAGGGCTAATCACCTTCCTCCGCCCACTCAGCCCCGAGCTCCGAGGGGACAGGGCAGCTGGGCTGGGGGGGCAGAGAGAGGAAGAGGAAGAGGAGGAAGGGGGAGAGGACAGAAGACAGAGCTGAGCTGATGGTCATCCCAAACACAGCGGCCTCACCTTTGGACAAGCCCGGGACAGAGGCAGTTCAACCCCCCCCACACACACACACACATACACTGTGTACTCTCTGCTTATGTAACCATTTCTTTGAAAAAACAGTTGAACTTTTCCCCAAAAAATTGCTTCTGGAGAAAAAAGGCTTATCTGTGTGGGCGAGTTGGTGGCCGGCTCTGTCTCTGAGCAGCCTGCCCGTCTGCTTGGCTGGGGGGGGGGGGGGGGGGAGGCGGGGAGGGAGGTGGGGGAATGGCTGGCGCCCAGGGACAGCCCCGTGGAGTCCCTGGGGCCTCTGCAATCACTCTGTTTGCACCCCCTTGAGAGCTGCCCCTGCATCAGGCAAAGGGAGGCTCCCGGGCCCCTCGGGGAGTCCTCATGGGGGTGGGTACCCAGCTCTGTGGGGTGCAAGCTGACGCCAAGCAGATCCGAGTGCCAGGGGCAGAAGTGACGCTAGGCCCCTCGGGGCGCGTCCACCCCTTTGCAGGCGTACAGCTCAGGCCCAGACAGAGGCCTGGCCCGGCCCGGCTCTGCCACACGCCTCCTGGCCCTCCTGCCTCACCGTCCGCGGCTCCAGGCCGAGCCTGGACCCTCCTGGGGAAGCGGGCACCAGGTGGGACCGTGAGGCCCATCAGAGGCATGGCCAGCGGGGCATGGAAGCAAAGGGGCATCCGCCCTAGGAGGCCGCGCCCCCTAGAGGGTTGAGTGGATTCCTCTACTGATGCGCAGCCGGGACAGTGAGGGCCAAGAGGGGCCCGGGGTGCTCGGGTGCGGCATGATGGCCAAACTACTCTCAGGTCAGGCACAGACAAGCCACCAGGTGTGCGCAGGGTCCCTGTCGCGGGGCTGCAGGCACGGTCCCTCCTTCCCCGACCCTGGTCCAGAGGGAGGTGTGGGTTTCCCGTTGACACCGCAGCCACTCGGCGTCATGCTCTTCTCCAGCCCTGTTCCCTGGGCCTCGAAGCCCCACTCCTGCTCCCAAACTGCTGTCTGTCGAGGCCCCACGTGTTCTTCAGGGGCAGCCCGTGCCACCTCTTCCGCGAAAGTTTTCCCGAACCCCAGACATTCATTCCGTCTCTCTCTGTCTCTGTCTTTCCCTCTGGGCTGCTATAGGGTTTTGTTCCTCCCAGAATCACGTGACCATGGCGTTACACAGCCCGCCAGGACACCCAGGGGGCGCTGGAGGGCGTGCCCCGCAGCCTGGGCTCCCGCGTGGCCCCCAGAGCCCACCCACCCCAATGGCGCACACAGTAGCTGCTGTGCCACCATTTGCCCAGTAACGGTAGACAGTGCTGGACCTTGGCCTTCCGCCTGCCACAGGGGCAGGGCCTGCTGGCCTTGGACTGGCTGGGTAAACCGCGGAGACGTGTTTGCCGAAGCAGAGGAGGCATGTCGCAAGGGAAAGGCACACAGGCCGGCGAGGGGGCCCAGTCCTGAGAAGCCGTCCTGAGCTCGAATCACAGATGCAGACAAGCTGGCTGGCTGGGGTGAGCCACCTGCCCTGCCACCAGCCAACACGTGCCCTCTGGGCCCCAGAGCCAGGGCCTGGCACCGCCATCAGCCGCGGGCTCTGGGCGAGCACTTCGGCTGCCCTCTGTGAAATGGGTACAAGCCGGCAGCGCTGTTCAGGGATTAATGAGGTCGATCCCGGATGCAGAGTGTCCCCTCTGGCTGGCAAGAGGAGGTGCTTAGGACTGTGGGGAACGGTCAAAGCCTGGGGTTCCGGTCTTGTTGGTGCTCAGGGGCACCCTCGTGTGATGCAGTCCGGACCCCGGGTCAGCGTGTGGGCAGCCCCGCGGAGAGCAAGCCCGGGGCACGCCTGCAGGGAGGGTGCGCAGACTCGGGGGCAGAGCTGGGGGCAGCGAGTGCAGGGGACGGGGTGGGACTGAGCGAAGGACTCGTCTGCTTCTTCATCCACGGGCCCTTTAACCTTCTGCACTCGGATGTCGAGTGTGACTCGACACGGTTAGCATCGGTAGCAGCTCGTATGTCGAATTGTATTGAATGTATCAATAATTTGAAATATAAAAAAATCCAAATACATAAGTTTGTATGAAAAGAAACTCCAGTTTTTTATTCTACTGCCGCGCTTTGTAAAATCTGGGGTATTTAAAAAATTAAATCCCGAGTAGAATAAAGGAATCGAGAAAAAAGCAAGCGAGTGCAAAGCGTTAAGGCGATGGACAGGGAAATGGGGTGGGTTTTGTAAAGGAGGGTGCGCCTGCCTGGATCACTGGGGGAGGGGGAAGGGGGGGCAGGGGGAGCTTACGGCCAAGGTGCGCCTGACTCAGCTTCTGTTTCCTGCTCATGTCTGCTCTACACGGAGCACAGCGCGAACGGTGAGGCCAGGGCCTCGATTCAGAGGCAGATCCCGCCTCCGCCCCCAGGAGCTGTGTGGCGGGGTAGGCCGCCCGCTCTCGGCAAGCCTCACCGTCCCCGTCTGTAAAATGGGGACAATACGCTGCTTCGTAGGGGCTGTTGTGAAGGGAGGCGCAACCATCCCGCGAAGCGCCTGGCACCTGGCCGGAGGGCTCTGGTGATGCCACCATCCCCAGAGCTGCTTCCTCAGGACACGGACACCAGTGTCTGCAAACGCTTTATTGCTATGGCGGGCACTGCAGCCCACCCCCGGTCGGCAGGGTCTTCGAACGATAGCCTAGGATTGGCACCGGGCCTCCATGCCCCCGCCAGCCACGCCCTGGGGCGGTAACTCCCTCCACGGGACGGTCCGGCTCTGGGCAGGCCACCTCCACCCCGCGGTCCCCTCGCTTTTCTCAAAGGAGGAGTGGTGATGTCAGCTGTGATTGGCAGGTGACACTCCAGCCTTTCGACATGATGTCAGGACCCTTCTGTCCTCGACCTGACCCTTTAGTGCATCCGTGGAGAAACCGAGTCCAGAGAGGGACAGCATGACCCCAACGTCACACAGCTGGTTGGCCGGGCCAGAGCCCCACTGCAGACTCCGCCCCAGTGCTCCCTCTCAACCATCAGGATGGGCGGCCGGTGTTGCTGACGGGGGTGGGGGTGTGGGGGGGTGGGAGGGGAGACGGGGGCGCTGGGCTTGGACACATGCTTCCTGGCGGAATGTCTACTGGGACCACCTTCCTGTGGAGTTGGTGGCGCTGGGCTGGGAATCAGGGGCCGGGTCCTGGGCTTCTAACCTGCCGTGTGACCTCGGACAAGTCCATCAAGCTCTCGGGGCCTCAGTGCGAATCGCCACTGGTGAGCGGTGAGGGCGTGACCGAGTGTCCTCCGGGCCCTTCCGGGCGCCTGGCCTCGCCGGGTGCGGGAAGAAGCCGTCCTGGCGCGTCGGTGCTGCTACTGTTGCTTGCGAAGGTCTTGCTCGTCACTAAGCCTGCGCGTCTCACTAGGCCTTCGCAGATGGATGGCCACAGAGCACCCGCACCTCCCGCTCAGGAGGCCGGGGCTCAGGAGGAGTGCCCCCCCGCGGGGCGGGTCACCTTGCCCAGGAAGAGGACGCCCTCAGCGTTCACGATCGCCATCAGGAAGGGCCTGTTGAACACGATCATCTGAGAGCCCATTCGGGCCGACCTGAATGCAAACACCACGCCCGTGGCTGCAGCCGCTTGGGTCCCCGACTCGTCCACCTCCACCACGGCTTTGTGCACCATCTGCCGGGAGACACAGGCACCCACTCACTGGGGCTGGGAGGGGCCGGCCCACGGGCAAAGCCCCGCCCATGGCGTCACTGTCCAAGGCTCCCACAATCGAGCCTCAGCAGGCGGGAAACGACGCCATGGCGCAGCTGCTGTGCGCCAGGCCAGGTGCCCTCGCGTGTTTCAGCGAATTCTCACGGCGTCTCGCGGCGAGGGTGGACGCTCCGACTTTACAGAGGGAGAGGGGGCTCAGAGAGGTCAGGTCATTGTTGGAGGCCACACAGCTAATGAGGGGAGGAGTTGCCACCTGGTTTTGAGTTTTGATGGTTTAATCCAGGGCTCCTTCCCCCAAGGCAGTGCTGGGTACGGCTTTTCATTGCACAGAGGGTATGAGACACGGAAACTTTGCTTCTTGGAGAAAAAGAGGATAGAGAAAGAATATGGAATGTGGAGTGGAGTGGAATAGAATGGGATGGGATGGGATGAGATGGGATGGGATGGATCAGAACAAAAGAATAGAATAGAACAGAATAGAATAGAATAGAATAGAATAGAATAGAATAGAATAGAATAGAATAGAATAGAATAGAATGAATAGAATAGAAAGAATAGAATAGAACAGAAATAATAGAATGAATAGAATAGAACAGAACAGAAAGAACAGAATGAATAGAACAGAATAGAGTGAGTAGAATAGAACAGAATAGAACAGAACAGAACAGAGAGAACAGAATGTTTCTGGAAGCAGATGCTCAGGACCCCCGGCTCACCTGAGACACCTGGATGTTGGAGTGGTTGGTGAAGCCGGCGAGGTCGGCACGGGAGGTGAAGAGGTCCCTGATGCCCAGCGTGGGCAGGATTTTCTCCAGCTGGTAGGAGCCCTCGATGGAGAACTTAGGAAGGTAAAGCTGGAGCTTCCTGGAAGAGAAGAGAAGAGGACCTTTCTAGAGTCTTCCAGAGCACCGGGTTGTCGGCTCACGTCCCTGCCGTCTCCCCTCAGCTCCACGTGACCCTTCGCCCTCGGCCTAAAGGAGAGTCCGTGCCACTCTGGACCGGGACTGGGCAGCCCAGGGCTCACTGCCCACTCCGACGGCACCGCCAGGAAAGCAGCGTCCAGCCCCAACCCCTGCATCTGGGCCAGGCCCCGGGCCGGGACGTCCCCTGATGCCCCTGGGCCTGGAGGCAGCTCCTGGGCTGGGTGAGTGCTCCGCCCCCAGCGGTGGCCCCAGGGGACACGGTCTCCCTGGGTGGGGTGCAGGGCGAGGCTGGCCAGTCCCGTGGGAAACACCTCTTTGTGAGCTTCTTGAGCCACTTGGTCAGCGTCTGCTGGTCCAGGCCGGCCTCCGCCTTCTCCATCCGGCCCTCGCTGGGGAGAACGAAGAGGGCCGTGGCGTTGCCTTGGTAGGGGAGCCCCACGACCCTGCAGGAGAGGCTCCGGTCCAGGAGGTAGTCAAACTCGTCCTCGCGCCTCATCATGGGCACCTGCACCACTGTCTCCGGGCTCACGTGGAAGTCCTGCTTGCGGGTGCTCTGGGGGTCGAAGCGAGTCTCCCACTTAGCTAGAGGCAAACGCGGACAGAAACGGGAGTTCTCAGCTCAGGGGAAAGCTCCGACAAGGAACCCATTCCCCGGAGATCATCCCCTTTAGAGCCACCTGGTCGGGAGCCGGGGCTGCTGAGCCCCACGGCGGCCCCTTTATTATTTGGGGGCTGGAACTTTCCAGGGGGCTTTTGCGACATTTGCAATGCAAGGAAGTCAGTGTTCACGTCCTCGGGGGCCCTCAGACCCCTGATGTTTGCTTGATTCTCCGATGCAGCTGGAGGTCAAATGTCCAAGCAGAGAGGTGAGAGGGAGGCTGGCTGGCGAGGCCACGCTCCAGCTACACATTCTATTTCTCTCTTTCCCCAACATGAGCTGCGCATTGAAGTTTGGGGCGAAGGTTTGTAAGGCTTCCTACTGGGAAGCCCTCAATTAGCTCCTACTCAGTCTGCTTCCTGGGGCCGGCGGTGGGGGGTGGGGGGCGGTGATCAGAGTGATACATATAATTACAGGCACCTTCTCAATAGCTATCAAATGTGGACTCCACCCCATCACCCCCTTCGTTTATTTCACAGGTGTCCTCTGCAGCCTGTTGTAATGGGAATAGCCCTGAGCGGGGAGAAGCTTAGACTCCAAGCTCGATACCCACCCTCCGTGGCCATAGGAAGGGGGAGGTGGTTAACATTTAACTCCTTTTCTCCCTTCTCTTCTCCCCTCCGCTCCCTCCCCTTCCCTCCCCTCCCCTCTTCTCTTCTCCCCTCTTCATTTCTCCCTCCCGCCCTCAGCCAGCCCCACCCAGGGCACCCAGGGCCTCAGCCTGCAGAGCAGCGATTGTCAACCCTTGTCATCTCGTGCGCACACACCAGGGACTCACTGGGCAGCAGGCACGCCACACACACCAGGGACTCACACTCGGCGCAGGCACGCCACACACACCAGGGACTCACGCTCGGCGGCAGGCACGCCACACACACCAGGGACTCACGCTCGGCGGCAGGCACGCCACACACACCAGGGACTCACGCTCGGCGGCAGGCACGCCACACACACCAGGGACTCACACTCAGCGGCAGGCACACCACACACACCAGGGACTCACGCTCGGCAGCAGGCACACCACACACACCAGGGACTCACGCTCGGCGGCAGGCACGCCACACACACCAGGGACTCACGCTCGGCGGCAGGCACGCCACACACACCAGGGACTCACGCTCGGCGGCAGGCACGCCACACACACCAGGGACTCACGCTCGGCAGCAGGCACACCACACACACCAGGGACTCACGCTCGGCGGCAGGCACGCCAAGAGAAGTGTAACGTGCCGTCCGACCCAGAACACAAAAGGGTCGTTCTGGCCCATTCGCAGCGGACGGCCGCGGTGTTGGCTGTGGTCCTTCTCTGTCTGACGCTCTCAGGGAGGAGAGGTCCGGGCCCTGCCCACGTCAGGTGCTGCATGTTCTGAACATTCTCGCGGGAAAGGGCTGCTTCAGAGGCGGGGCGGGAGGGAGAGCTGAGAGAGGAGGGACCCCTGAGAAGTGTCAGGGCTGAGTCTGGGGCTTCGCTCTCGGGGAGGGGAGACGTCAGAGGAGGAGGCTCTTGTCCCGGGGTTTCCTGGCCAAGGAAGGAGCCCCTATAGGACCGTGAGGATCGGGGCAAGCGGAGTGGCCTGGGAAAGGCCCTCTGCGTCCTGCCCGGGCCCGCGGTCCCGCCCCACGCAGCCCTGGGTCCGTTTCTCTGGCACAGTGGCCACGACCCCCTCACGCTTCAGGAGCTGTGACGTCAGGGGTCCCCAGGGGCCCCCGACAGGAAGCAGCTCTTCCCCAGCAGAGAAAACTGCACCGTCATGAACACCCCTGCTCCGTCAGAGCACCTCCTACCCGCAGGCACCAGGAAGGACCGACTACGCGCCCTCTGTGCGGGCGGAGTGGGGGTTCCTTTTGTTTGCTTGTGTTTCTCTTAACCCTCACCCGAGGATATTTTTCCTTTGACTTTTAGCGAGAGTGGAAGAGAGAGGGAGAGACAGAGAGAGACATCGATGTGAGAGAAAGACATCGATGGGTTGCCTCCTGCAGGAGCCCCGACCAGGGCCTGGGCCAGGGAGGAGCCTGCAACCAAGGTATGTGCCCCTGACCGGAATCGAACCCGGGACCTTTTGGTCCGCAGGCTGACGCTCTATCCACTGAGCCAGACCACCCAGGGCTGGAGCATTCTTTTAACAAAAGCAGCTGAAAAGCAAGAGGAAGCCCGAGGGTCTTACCTTTGAAGAAGATGTAGCTCACCATGACCATGACCTCGGAGCTGTCCAAGTCCTTCACCAAGTCCACGATCCTGCCTTCCGTCTGCTTGGCCACGTAATCGTTGATCTGCTTCTGGGCCGCTGCGGGGTCCTCGAAGTTGGTGGGGACAGCGTCTGCCAGGTACAGCGTCCTCATGGCGCTCAGGAAGGCGTCCCGGACGCGCACGGCGGGCCGGACGAACAGCGCGCTGCCCAGGCTCAGCTGCGGGTCCTCCGGGGGCCGGCGCAGCCCCTGCAGCAGCCGGCGGAAGCCCTGGTGGAGCGCGTCCTCCTCGGGGCCCCCCTGGGCGCCGAGGCCCAGGCCCTCCAGGATCTGCGCCTTCGTGCTGGCCCGCGCCCCCAGGGAGACCATGGCCAGCGGCATGGAGATGCTCAGCGGGGAGAAGAAGATGTTCTGGTCGGGGTTGGCGGCCACCAAGGCCCTGAAGAGGTCGAAGGTGAAGTTCCTGTGCGCGGGGGCGGCCGTGGCGGCCGGCAGCTCCCTGGCCCTCTTCCTGCTCCGCCAGGAGTGCTGGTGGCGGAGGCTGGAGCCCTGCGGGCTGAGGAGCGCCAGGCAGAGGAGCAGGCGGAGCCGCATGGCGGCGCCTCTGGTTCTGGAAGGGAGAGCGAGAGGACGCGCTCAGGAGGCGTGTGGCCCGCGGGGCTGCTCAGGGGAGAGAGCCGGTGGCATGAGCAGGCTGACTCCGCGAACCCACCACCAAAGAGCGGCCTCCCAGGGAGAGGCTGGGCCGGCCGGCGGGGCTCCGTGGGTGCGTGCCAATCTGTGACCCAGGAGGTCCCGGTTCGATTCCCGGTCGGGGCACAGGCCCGGGTTGTGGGCTCCATCCCCCGCGTGGGGGCGTGCAGGAGGCAGCCCATCAATGATTCTCTCTCATCACTGATGTTTCTCTCTCTCTCCCTCTCCTTTCCTCTCTGAAATCAATAAAAAAATATATTTTAGAAAAATGAGTCAAATGCAGACACAGACCTGGAGCTCCAGGAGTGTGAGCTGTGGGTGTGGCAGCACCTGGCCAGGGCCTCCCCTCCACCCCTGAGACCCCATTTCCTCCGCTCTGCTGTGGGGTGCATGCTCTCTCTCTCTCTCTCTCTCTCTCTCTCTCTCTCTCTCCTGGCAGCGGCCAAGCAAAGATGCCACACTGCTGTGGTCTGCCCTGATGGAAGTCTGTGCTTGTGTGAACCCCCTTCAGCTGGGCACCCTCCCCCCCCCCCCCCGTTAACAGGCCCCAGCCCCCGCACGAGCACTGCCAGAGCCACGTGACCCACGCAAAACCAAACTCCCACGGGCCCTGGCCAGCTGCACTGGGCATTGCTGTAGAGCGGCCCTGCAGCTGAGGTTGGGGCGTGTGTGAGGGATGGAGGGGCGAAGGGGAGCGGGGTGGGGCGGAGGGCAAAGATACCAATGAGCTCAGCAGTCGGGCAGCACTGGACTGCAGTCCCGTCTCTGAGCCAAACCGAGTGACCCCAAACAGGCCCCAGGCACGGGCCTGGCCCCGGACTGCACCTGAGCTCACAAAGGAGGCCCATGTGGAATGTTCTGTGCAGAACCTTGGACTCCCCAGAACCGCATGGCCATGGCCACACCCACCGCCGGGCGCTGCTCCGTCCTCACGTGTACCGACGCCTTGCGCCTCACACCCACCGAGGAGGTAAGTTCCTCTGCGCCCCGTTCCACAGATGGGTCATCCAAGGCTCAGAGGCCGAGTCGCTTGCTAGTAGCGGCAAAGCTTGGGCTCGGACCCGGTTCTGACTGTTCAAGGCCGCACTCCAAACGGCCCCGCCTTTGGCTCCCCGCCGCCTCCTCTGCCTCTGGGTCACAGCCCCCGGTTCTGTGCCCGGCATCCGGGCAGAGCCAGTCCCTGGTCTGCAGATAACCAAGGAGCAGGCGGCCTCCCGTGCCCACACGCCCGGCCTGTGCCCGAGCGCCGCCCCGAGGAGGCCTGGGAAAGAGGCGGCTGTGTCCTCTCCGAGCCCTTTCAGCGGGTCTGTTCCTCCGCCCGTGGGCGCCTCCTGCCGAGGGAGACACCCCGAGAGCAGGACGCCGCTGAGAAGCAGGCGCGCACCGCCCCGCCACCCACGCCCAGGAGCTCCTGCTTGGACGGAGCCCAGAGGCAGCTGCGGGGGAGCAGGAGTGACCGCTACAGGCCTCCCCTCCTCCCTTCCTCCCCTCCTCCCCTCCTCCCTTCCTCCCCTCCTCCCTTCCTCCCTTGACCTTGGCCCAGGCCTCCCTTCCACTCTCTGGGCCTCAGTTTATTCCCAAACAACGGCGGGTCTGTCCCTGTGGTAGCCAGCAACCCTTCTCCCTACAGTCCCCACCCCCAAACCCCAGAGACCCGAGGGGCCAAAGCCACTTCTCCAAGGGCCCACGGGGTCTCCCCGAGGAGCCGGCTCTCCTTGGAGAGGCCCCCCTTCCGCAGGCTCCCTGGCTGCGGGTTTGGGACCCAGAAACCTTGCTCCACGCGGGGCCCCCTCTTGTACGGAAGCCACTGCTGACTAAGACCCCATTAGGACACTCTACAAAGATCACGCCACTTCATCTCCACCACAGCGAGCATCGCAGACCCCGTCTCACAGGGAGGAGACGGAAGCCCAGCTGAAAGCATTGCTGTCCCAGCCGGTGGGGAGGCTCGGGATTAAACCCGGTTCCTCTGGCGGCGTCCACGCTGCGCCGTGGCTCCCTGCACGGCCCCGAGGAACGGCCCGTGGTTCCTCCCCCGTCACCCCACCCCATAGCTCCGGGTGCGCACCCCGGTCTCTCCAGGCTGTTCGCCGCGTTAGCTCCTGTTACAGTCCTCCACGGAGCCGGTGTCTGATCATCGGCACCGAAGAGGAAACAGAGGGTCCGAGAGGCCCCCGCCCGCCCCCCCCAATGTGGAAGCCTCGGGGTGCTCACTGCAGCGTTTCTAGTCTCAACGCCCAGGCTTTGCCGTCACACCTCGGGGCCTTGACCGCTGTGTGCCCACTTCGGGCCAGGAGTGGGTCTGCGCCAGGCCCTGTGAGCTGGCACCCGCGACAGCGCCCCCGGGCTGCCCGCCGAGCCTGCTCTGGCGACTCCCCTGCGCCCGAGGCCGGCGTGTCCGAGGGAAGACAGCAGGGCAATCGCGTTCACGTGGGCTCCGGGCCAGAGTGACTCCCCAACATCCATGGGCCCCAAACCTGCTGGCGTTTATTCCAAATGTTAGGCAACCCAGTCCCACCAGGTCAGTTTGGGGCTCCGCTGAGGCAGGTGTGTGGCGGGGGAGGGTCTGTCCGCCGTGTGCTAATTCCAGGGGAAATGTGCCCCGGACCCCACACCACAACTTCCCTCGGGCCCTGACGACCCAGGGGCCGCGCTTCCAGAGAGCAGGGCCCGGGGAACGTCCCCCTCTCCTGACCCTCGGAAAGGCGGCCCGGTCCTGCCACCCTCTAAAAGGAAGCCCCTTCCCCGTCCCCCGCCACCCCCCTCCTGCCCGGGCCGCTCTCCACAGCTCTGATGTCCAATCACAAACAAGGTCACCTGCTCCCCAGCCTGCGAGCGGTGCTGCCTGTTCATGGGGTAAAATTTAACTCTGATTGTGTGCTCGCCCACCAGGCGCCTGTGGCCTCGCTCGGCCCGGCCCTCGCCAGCCTCAGCCTGGCCTGCCCTGACCGCAGCCGTGTGTCCTCCGGGCACCTGTCCTCCGGGCACCTGTCCTCCGGGCACCTGTCCTCCGGGCACACGTCTTCTCCTAATCCCTGACACAGCGAGCCCGTCCCAGCCCGGGCCCCTCTCTGCCTCCTCGCGGGCAGCCTCTCCTAGACCTCAGGCCTCGAGAAGCGGGTCTTGGGGACCCAGCCGGCCTGTCCCGCCCCCCCCCCCCCCCCCCCCCGCCGTTCTGTGTAACCGCCTCTCCATTGCCTCTCCAGCCCCTCAGTCACACAGGTGCAGCTGCTCTGCATTCGGGGCCGCCTCCTTCGTTGCCACCTCCCCCGCCCACGAGCGCAGGTGCTCACAGTGGAAAGGGCCCTCACCTGCTGCTCGCTCACCCGTCAGGGAGACGCCTCTGAGGAATGAATGAAGGAACGAATGGACCCCTCTCCCGTTCTCTGTAAGGCAGGGGGTCAGGAGCGGGGTATCCAGAGCGAGTGCCCACGGCCCTGGGCTCACGGCCAGGTGCCCTTGAACCCCTCCCCCACGACGGCCCCGCTTCAGTTTTTCTTTTTTAAAACCACTTCCCTAAGGCGGGGCCGCACGAAAAGGCCTGCGCGTCAGTGTGCTCCTTGGTGAGTTCGGTGATGTGTTCACACCCACGAAACCTTCGCCACCACCAGGGCCCAACCCACATCCATCACCTTCCAGGGCCCCCGGTCCCCCCAGTCCCCCCCCCCCCCTCGCCCCCGGGTCAGGCTGCGTGGTTCATCCCGGGAGGATGGTGTTGGCCCCGGGGAGCAGGGTCCCTCTCATTTCCTGCCGCTAGTTTCCTTAGAGAAACTAAAAGCTCCTCTCCTTGGGAGTCTCCGTTTTGTTTATTTGACCCGTGGCCAGAAGGCGCCCGCAGCCTTATCCAGAGAAATGGACTGTGTTGGTTACTTTTCCTGCTTCCCGAAGGCCGGAGGGCCGGGCAGGTCTGGCTTAGGGAGCCCTCCTGTGCACCGACATCGTCCCGCTCCCGTGTCAGGCTCCCGGGCCGGGCCTGCTGGCCTTCGGAGGGGCCGCTCTGTGTCGTGGGGAGGCGGCTGCTCTGGGCGCTGTGGGGCGGTGTGCAGCCTCCTGCTCTCCATTCACTGGGTGTCGATGTGTGGAGACCCCTCCAGGGTGACAACTCACCGTCCAGGTGTGGCCAGATGTGCGGGGGGGGGGGGGAACCAGGCCTGGGTTAGAGCCACCTCCAATCAATCATAATTGATCCCCAGTCACCGCCCAGGGGGGCTGTAAGTTGCATCTCACCAAGAGAAACTGAGGCTCGGCACACTTGGTGTCAGGCCCAAGGTCACCTCGGCTGCCCAGAGGCCTGCGCCCTTCGCGACACTGCGGGTTTCCCGCTCACTCCAGCACCCCCCTGGGCTGAAGCCCTCCAGCCCCATCACCGCCAGCCCTTCCGGACCCTCCTCACCGGCCCCCAAGCCCACGGCCCGCGCGTGCTGTGCCCGTCCTTACCCGGTGCCGGGCGAGGGTGCAGCGGTGGAGGGGACGGCCGGGCTCTGGCAGGGCAGAGGCTGGCTGGAGTGGAGCCGGTACTTGTCACTGAGCAAGTGGCTGTGGCTCCGCCCCTCCCGGCCCCGCCCTCCCGGCCCCGCCCCTCCAGCCCTGCCCTGCCCTGTCCCTCCAGCCAACAGGTTTCTGGCAAAGCCACCTGGGCTCTGACCAGGGTCACCTACCCACTGCCCGGCGAGCCCCTGAGGGGGCTGAGGGAGGCTCAGTAAAGGAACAGTGGTATCTCCCAACACCCCAAAATATGCCTCTTTGGGGATGATTGCTTTGGTCGGGTTAATTTTTTTTTTAATCTTCACCCGAGGATATTTTCCACTGATTTTTAGAGAGAGTGGAAGAGCGAGGGAAAGACAGAGAAATACTGATGGCATCGATTGGTTGCCTCCTGCACACGCCCCGACCAGGGCCCAGGCCGGGAAGGAGCCTGGAACCGACGTACGTGCCCATGACCAGAATCGAACCCGGACCCTTCGGTCCGCAGGCTGTCGCTCTGTCCACTGAGCCAAACCGGCCAGGGCTAGTCTGGTTAGTTTTAAGAAACAGCCCCCAGGGAGAAGCCCAGAGGCCCAGCCTGCAAGGGAACCCTCCATCTGTGAGGGGACCTGCCGCCCTCACCACCAAGGGCAGGTGCGGGCCCGCACGGAGGCCGGGCCTGGTTACGGCCTTCCTGTCGCCTTGGTCTTACCTGGCGGGGGCATTGCAGGTGGTGGCTTCAGCTCTGGGGAGAAGAGGCTGGACAGGCACGGGGAGGGACACTCCGGGCAGCCGCCCCCCCCCCCCCGGCTGGTTCCTGGCTCCGGCGGCCACTGTGGTGGGGGCTACAGACACACACCCTCACCCCCACCCCCGCCCACCGTCTCCGTCCTGCCCTCTGGACTAATAATCAACAAAAGCAGACGAACAGGAGAAAGTCATGCTTTGATGAATGCGCATGGGCTTCCTATGCACATGGGAAGTGCATACAGTGAGGCAACGCGTGACACTTTGGACAAAGGAGGCAGGCAGGCAGGAGCGGGAGTGGGGACGTACAGGGCGTGAGGAGGAGCGGACACGGGTGGGAACGCCCTGCGAGGGGACAGAAGTAACGGGGATGGGCGGGTGTTTGGCCGAGGCCCAGCCTGACGCCCTCCTGCTCACACACGCCCTCGGCGCAGCGGACACCCCCACAGCTCCTTCCGGAAGCAGGTGTCTCGGCCTGAATCTCGGCAGGAGATGGGGGACAGGTCAAAGGTCCTTACTGAGTCTGGTCTCCTTTTTTAAGATTTCGTGTTAGGTTCGGGCGGGCAGCACGGTGGCTAGACAGCGATACACAGCACACAGTGCTCCCCGGTTCGCCCAGCCCCCGGCTGGCTCCGTACAGTTATTCCGACGGCGTGACCCTCCCCAGGCCCGCTCTGTGACTGCCCTCTGCACGACTCAGTCCCCTCGCCTTCCCACCCCGGCCCCTCGCCCCTCTCTGCCGGCAGCCACTGCCCTGTTCTCTGTGGCTATGAGTCCGTTTCTGTTTGGATTGCCCTTGATTCCACGTTTCCACGTGTAAATGAGATCATATGATGTTTGTCTTTTCCCAACTGACGGCCTTCACTTAGCTGCTATGTCTTAGCATAATGCCCTCCAGGCCCATCTATGATGTCTCAAACGGGAAGACTTCACTCTTTCTACGGCGAGTGGCTTTCCACTGTGTAAATGTCCCACAGCTTTCAGCCACATGTCCACGGATGGAACCTGGGCTGCTGCCGGGCGTGGCTCCTGTGGGTGCCGCTGCGTGCACAGAGGCACCGCCGCACGTTCTTCCAGTGACTGCTTTGGCTTCTTCAGATCCGTACCCAGAAGTGGGGTCACTGGGTCAGAGGGCGGTTCCGTTCTCAGTGTGCGGAGCAAACTCCACGCTGCTGTCCACGTGGCCACGCCCGTCGGCACCCTCCCCCCCCCAAGCAGTGCTCGAGGCTCCCTTTGCGCCCCCTCCTCGCCAGCACCCGGTTGTGGATCTATTGATGACGCAGGGTAAACAGCTTACACTCGACCCCCAGAGCCACTCCAGGCCGGCCAGCCTCCGGTTCCCTTCGCCGCAGCCGTGGGTTCACGCCGCCACGGGCCACGGGCCAGATTCCGGCGGGAACGCGAGGGATTCAGAGTCTCAGCGGGACTGAGGGGAGGAGCCCTTTACCAGCCCCCTGACCGCACCCGTCACGAACGAGGCTCCGAAGCACGAAGGGACTTCTCCGAGCTGTGGTGAGGGACGGAGTGGCCGTGTCCAGGCGGCCGGGTGCGGGCCGGCCCCGCGCTGAGCCTCCACTGCTCTGCCGCCTGCCTGGCCCCACACTTCCAAGAACGCTTCCAAGATGCTGTTGCTGGCTCAAGCCTTGTTTTTTATTTTATTTCATTTTATTTCCATATTTATTGATTTCAGAGAGGAAGGGAGAAGGGGAGAGAGAAACATCAATGAGGAGAATCATTGATCGGCTGCCTCCTGCACGCCCCCTACTGGGGACCGAGCCCACAACCCGGGCCTGTGCCTGACCGGGAATCAAACCAGTAGCCTCTTGGTTCCTGGGTTGACGCTCAACCCATGTCAAGAGCTTCCCCCCACCGGGAGGCCCTCCAGCTTCCTGGTTGACGGCAGTCCGACGAGGACGTGTGTGTGGGACGAGGGCGAATGACCGAGGGAAGCCGTGGTGCCCCTCTCCCGCCCCCAGGAGGGCCATCGTCTCCCCACTCCGCCGGCAGCGGGGGTCCAGGCTACACCCCCCCGGCGCTCACAGAGCTCCTGCCTCCCGCGGCCTCCCTTCCGAGGACAGACAGACTGTCTCCCGCTGGCAGAGAACGCTGACTCACGGACACTCCGGCCGGCGAGCACGGAGCCCGGGTCCCCAGAAGCAGCCTCCCAGGCGGCGTCACGAAGGCCCCACCCGTGCGACCCCGAGGGAGGGCCGCTCACGGGGACAAGGTGTCCCGCACGGAGCCTCCCATGTATTTACTTTCCTGATGTCCAAAGGGCGTCTGGAATGGGAGGAGCAGATTCAGTGTTTACCCATCGATCCCGGGAGCCGGCGGGGGGAGCAGAGCAAACAGCTGGGGCCTCGCTCACTCAGCCTTTCCGCTCGCTCAGTCCAGGTCCACCCGCCCCCCATCCATTCGCCAGGTATCGCTGGGCCTCAGCCACGTGTCAGATCCTGTGGTCTGCCCGAGGGCCAGGAAGTGGGGTGACAGGGCCCAGGAAGTGGGGTGACAGGGCCCAGGAAGTGGGGTGACAGGGCCCAGGTAGTGGGATGACAGGGCCCAGGAAGTGGGGTGACAGGGCCCAGGTAGTGGGGTGCACAGGGCCCAGGAAGTGGGGTGACAGGGCCCAGGTAGTGGGGTGACAGGGCCTAGGAAGTGGGGTGACAGGGCCCAGGTAGTGGGGTGCACAGGGCCCAGGAAGTGGGGTGACAGGGCCCAGGTAGTGGGATGACAGGGCCCAGGTAGTGGGGTGACAGGGCCCTGTCTTCGAGATGTTCCGTCTAATGGGGCCCAGGAGTGTGTGATGCAGGTGAGTTTCCTGGAAGAGAGGAGGCATGAACGGGCCCCGGAGGAATGCAGACGGCAGAGGCGGGAGGGCAGTACCCCCCCCCCCCCCCCCCCCGCAGTCCTCGGCCGCTCCCTCCCCAGCGCCGTCTCCGCTGCGGCTCCGGCCCCACCGCCAGCCGCTCTCCACACGTGGCCCGGCCCCGTCCGGACAGGCCGCCACGCAGCCGCTGGAACACCGTGCCTCCAACGTGCTCGGAGTCAGGCCCCCGAGTCACGTGAAACCCTGGGGGGTGCCTGAGACCTCCCGTCTCTGCCGCAGGAGAAACCCGGCGGCCCGCCCAGAGCGGCTGGCGTGCGGGGATTCCTGGGGTTCGGGACAGACACGGGGCGGTCGGCTGCCTCCTCCCGTGGGAGGGTCCAGGCTTCTCCCAGACTCCGGGGGGCCCCTCCCCCGCGAGTTCGCCCACATCCTCAGAGACAGTCCGAGCTGCACCGCCTGGGCCAGCTCAGATGGCGCTGCTGGGGAAACTGAGGCCTCCGAGGGGAGGGATTGGCCGAGGCCCCAGAGCCCGTCAGGGCAGAGCAGGGCCGTGAGAACAGCCCCAGCCTGAACCCCGGCTCCTCCTCTCGGCAGAGCACCCCGGTCCACCAGCGCCTCGGGGGGAAGGCTGCCCCCTCAGCGCCACGGCAGGGGCGGGGCCTTCCTAACCAGGTTGCTGTGGCAACTACTTGGTTGGTGTTCTCCCTGCCAAGGCCTGTGGAGCCCCCCCCTTCCGGAACGAGGCACCCACCGCACCCTCTCCTTCCCCCCAAACCCCCCCCCCCCCACATCGCACCAACCCCCCGGCACCTGGAGCGCCTCGGCCCTGTGTCTGGAAGCCAGGGCGTGCAGGGCCGACCCAGAGGGCCGGGAAAGGCGCGCATTTATTAAGCGTTTGCTGTGTACAAGGCGCTGGACCAGGCTCCTCGCCATCTGTCTGTTTAATTCACACAGCTACCCTAGGGACAATGCCGGGGGGCGAGGGGGGTCCCCTGCCTTCTGGGGCAGACACTAAAGGGATTGCAGGGGCTGCCGGGGCTGCACAGCCGTGCGGGGCCGCGTGTCCAGTCCACACCCGTCTGGTACCCCCCCCCCCTCCCTTCCCGTCTCCAGCAGCCTCTGCCCGGACCCCGGGCATCTCTGCAGCCCGGGCCGCGCCCTCCGCGGACAGCAGCTCCCGGCTGGGGGCTAGGGCTTGGTGGGGTTGACGATCTTGCCCAGAAAGAGGATGCTCTGGGTGTCGGCAGCGAGGATCGCCATCAGGAAGGGCCGGTTGAACATGAGGATGCGGGGGTTGTGCACGGCGGAGAAGAAGGTGACCGAGATGCTGGTGGCCGCCGCGGCCTCGGTGCCGGCCTCGTCCACGTCCAGCACGGCCTTGTGGACACTCTGGGGGGAAGTCACAGCGGGAGGACTGAGCGGGGCCGAGGGGCTGAGCGGACAGAGATCCCCGAGAGCAAGCCAAAGCCCCTCGGGGTCTCCAGCGGGAATTTCCAGGGGCAGGTGGTTGGCTGACGGCCTCTTAGAAATACAATAATGAGCGTCCTTCCCTGAGCACTTCCTGTTCCCAGCACTTGCTAATCTTTTTCTTCTTTTTTTTTTGTTTGTTTGTTTAATCTTCACCCAAGGATATTTCCCAATGATTCTCAGAGAGAGTGGAAGCGAGGGGGAGAGACAGAGAGAGAGAAACATCGATGTGAGAGAGACACATTGATTGGTTGCCTCCCACATGAGCCCTGACCAGGTACACGCCCTTGACCGAAATCGAACCCGGGACCTTTCAGTCCAAAGGCTGACGCTCTATCCTCTGAGCCAAACCGGCCGGGGCTCTTTCTAATCTCCCAAGCCTGCCTGCGAGGAAGACACGCAGAGACCAGGCAATCCGGCGAGGGCATAAGAGGCGGCACGGGGACTCAGACCCTCAAGTCCAAGGCTCTGCCCTCCAGCGCTCTTGCGTCCTACGTGCTGACCTCGCAGGCCTTCCCTCTGAGAGCTCTCTGACACGCGCACCCACGTGTGCGCCCGCCTCCCAGCCCGCTACCCAGCCCGCCGCCTCGCACCCTCCTGCTCCTGGCGTTGCATTGGCCGCTGTCTGTTGCTGTGCCTACGAAGGTGTGGCGGGAGCGCCCTCGGACTGAGGACGGGGCGGGCGGGCCTCTCCCCAGCCCCCTCAGCACGTGGTGGTTGGCTCCTGGGCGCCCAGGCCCGGTGATTGTCAGACGCGGCTCTGAGGTCACGTGCGGTGGAGGGGGGGGGGGGGCGGGGGGGGGGGGGGGGCGCTGAGCCGCCGGCCTCTCACCTTGGACACCAGCAGGTTCTCCTGTGCCGTGATGCCCGACAGGTTGGCCTGCAGCGTGAACAGGTCCTGGATGCCCAGCTGCGGCAGCAGCTCGTCTAGGTTGTAGGAGCCGGAGACGGAGAACTTGGGGAGATAGAGCCAGAGCTTCCGGTGATAGGCCCTGAAAGAGGCACCGGTGAGCCCCTGGCCGGCGCCCAGCCGGGCCTCCCCGGAGGGTCACCCAGCTCCGCGCGCACGCCGCCCGCCCGCCCGTCACCCCAGCGCTCCCCGCGGCCCCGCCAGGCTCCGTGCCCAGGGGACTGTGGTCTGGGGGACCTCCCTCCACCCCCGGGGGCTCCTCTCCGACAGAGGTCGCTTTCTGTGGGCGAGCCAGGCGCCCAGGGAGAAGGGGGACCCTCCGTGCGGCCTCGCCTGGGCTCTGTTGGGCCCGGGGCCTCACTTCCTGGGGACCCGATGATGCCATGGACCGCAGGAAGGGGGGTCTCCATCCCACACGCCGCCTGGAGGTCCTTCCTTGCACTCAGCCCCGGGCGACGGGACCCGCCTCCCTGCTGCTGGGCGGGCGGCTGGGATTTCCTGACCCCCGAGGGGCCGGTCAGCCCTCCTGACGGAGGTGCCCCTCCTGGCACAGGGCCGGGCCCTCCGAGGGCTGGCGCCGCCTCCCCCAGGCTGGCGCGGGGCAGGGCTGCAGGGAGAGCGGGGACCCCACCCCGCGTACCTCTTCTGCAGCAAGCCGCTCCACCTGAGGAGCATCTCGGGCGTCAGCACCTCCTCCACCTGCGCCATCTTCCCGCTGTCGGGCAGGACGAAGAGGGCCTGGGCGCCGCCCTGGTAGTCCATGCGGAGCACCGAGCAGGGCACGTGCCTGTCGTGCAGGTACCAGTGGTTCCGGTTTTGGAACATCATCGGCACCTTGACCACCGTGTTCTCATCCACGTGGAAGTCGTAGGGGGGACCTTTGGTGCGGCCGAAAGGGGTCTTCCACCGGCCTGGGGGGGGGGGAGGCACAGGGTGTCCGCGGGCCCGCCGGCCCTCCTCCCGCCAGGGGCGGCCCCTCCATCGCTCAGACCCCCACCTTCCGGCTCATCGGGGCCCCGTCTAGCTCATTCACCACCGCTGGGCCTGGGGGGTGGGCTCCCGCGGCTCATTCAGCATCGACTTTGGGAGGCCCCGGCGGCTCCCAGCCGGGCTGCTCCGCGTCTCCCCCGCTCCCTGGACCGGCCGCCAACCCGCAGCTCGAAGCGTGCAAGCTCGCCGTGGCTCTGACGTGCACTTTCTTGGTTTAAAATAAGTGAGCCCAGCCCGTGTGGCTCAGTGGTTGAGCATCTACCCATGAGCCAAGAGGTCACCGGTTCGATTCCCGGTCAGGACACGTGCCCGAGTTTCGGGCTCCATCCCCAGTCGGGGGCGTGCAAGAGGCCGCAGATGGATGTTTGATTCTCTCTCCCTGATGTTTCTCTCCCTCTCCCACTCTCTCTTCCACTCTCTCTTTTTAAAAAATGAGGCTGAGAGCTTCCGCAGGTTCGTGGACCAACTAGATGCCCTTCGTTTTTAGTCCGGTGCCAGCGCGTTGTGTAACCCCGTATCTCAGAGGCTGCCTCTTGGTGATTGGGGGGCTCCTCTGAGCACTAGCTGTGTGCCAGCCGTGTGCGCTGGCTTCTCTCTGTTTCATTTAAGTTCACTTTAATGTCTCCCATGTCATCTGGCCAGCAGAGACCCCGCGCAGCCGTGGTTTGGATTCGTCTACAGACTCGGCGTTTGTGAAGATGAGCACAATGTCCCGCTGCCCCCCCGAGGGCCCACTCTGAGGTCTGGGCTGCACTTACATCCCAGAGTCCGGCCGTGTCAGAGGGCAGGGTGTGTCTACCGCTCTTTCTTTTCTTTCTTTTTAAAAATACGTTTTTATTGATTTCAGAGAGGAAGGGAGAGGGAGAGAGAGAGAAACATCAAGGATGAGAGAGAATCCTTGACCGGCTGCCTCCTGCACGCCCCCTACTGGGGATGGAGCCCGCGACCCAGACATGTGCCCTGCCCGGGAATCGAACCGTGACCTCCTGGCTCATAGGTGGATGCCCCACCCCTGAGCCACGCCGGCCGGGCCACTTCTCTGTCTTATGCCAAGGACACCAACCCCGTTGGAATTAGGTCTTTGTCAGGAATTAAACACCAAAACCTTCATTGTTTCTGGCCAGAGTTTTAGGTGGGGTGATGGTGCATACTATGCATTTACATTACGCTTTAAAAGGAAGAGTCAGTATAATATTGTGCAGCCACTAGAACAAGATCTAAATAAAGTTTTCCATAGCATAAGACGGCACACGTGCACATGTGCACACACACACACACACACACACACGTGTATGCAAAAACCAGCAAAATCTGAATAAAGCCTGTCGATTGCACCCAGGTCTGCCTCCTGGTTTTACTAACGTACTAACATGTATGTAACATGTTATCGAGGGGAATCTGGGTGGAAGGTCCATGGAGCACTCTGTACTACTGTTGCCACTTCCTATGAATTGCCAGCGTTTGCAGGATTGGGACGATTTTTTTAAAGTTTTCAGCAGGGCATGAACCTTCTCGTGTGAAATGACGTGACGACGGACTGGCCGCCCGGCAGCCGGGACTGCTCCCCGAGCGGCCGCGGTGCTGGCCCTTGGATTCTGGTCCCCGCCGCCTGTGAGTTGAGGCGGGAGGCCGAGGCGCAGCGACCCCCACTCGTGAAGGTCTCCGCGGACGGACCGACAGCCACCAGACCAGAGGAGCCCTGGTCTCCGGCTTGTCCACGTGCTCCCCGACGCGTGTCCCTGTCGGACGCGACTCCAGCCCTGCTGGCCAGCAGTGTCCCCGAGCCGCCACCAGGGCCCAGCAGGAGTCACCCCACGAGCTCCCTCAAAGCGGGGCCCCTCGGGGGGCGGGCGTGCCTGGCCTCTGGGTTCCTGATAAGCTCTAACTCGTCACCTGCACCGGTGACTTCTCTGTCCCTCACCTCCCTCTTCCTCCAGCTGCGCACCCCGCCGCCACACACACACACACACACACAACCCTGCAAGCTCTCATTCCCCCAACCCTCCCGGCTGAGCCCCACGGAAGGAACATGACTGACACACACTGCACAACAGCCCCCCTGCCCTGGGATTCCAGCCGTGTTCATACGTGTGTGTGAACCAAAGACGGGAAACAGTCATGCTAAAGTGTTAACATCCGTCGCCTCAGGGTGGTAGAGGGCTAGGTAATTTCTATTTTCTCTTTTAGTATACTTTCATGTATTTTTAAAAATATTTTATTAATATCAGAGAGGAAGGGAGAGGGAGAGAGAGAGAGAAACATCAATGATGAGAGAGAATCACTGATCGGCTGCCTCCTGCACATCCCACACTGGGGATCGAGCCCGAAACCCAGGCATGTGCCCAGACCGGGAATCAAACCATGACCTCCTATCAGACCCAACCCATTCATACGTCGACGCTCAACCACTGAGCCAGGCCGGCTGGCTACATTTGTAAAGGTTTTTAAAATGAGCATCAATATCATTAGAGTAATTACAATTACTGTGATTATTTGTTGAGTACATGTAGTGGTCAGGGGTCAGGCAAACTTCCTTTGCAAAGGGCCAGAAAGTAAATACTTTAGGCTTTGCAGGTCGCCCTGTCTCTATAACCATGGCGTGTGAGTGTGTGTGTGTGTGAGTGTGTGTGTGAGTGTGTGTGAATGTGTGTGTGTGAGTGTGAGTGTGTGTGTGAGTGTATGTGTGTGTGTGTGTGAGAGTGTGTATGTGAGTGTGTGTGTGAGTGTGTGTGAATGTGTGTGTGTGAGTGTGTGTGAGTGTGTGTGTGTATGTGAGTGTGTGTGTGTGTGTGAGAGAGTGTGTATGTGAGTGTGTGTGTGTGAGTGTGAATGTGTGTGTGTGTGAGTGTGTGTGTGTGAGAGAGTGTGTGTGAGTGTGTGAGTGTGTGTGTGAGTGTGTGTGTGAGTGTGTGTGAATGTGTGTGTGTGAGTGTGTGTGAGTGTGTGTGAGTGTGTATGTGAGTGTGTGTGTGTGTGTGTGTGTGTGTGTGTGTGAGTGTGTGTGTGTGAGAGAGTGTGTGTGTGAAAGCAGCCAGGGGCAATGCCTGCATGAATGGGCATGGCTGTGTGCCAATAAAACCTCACTGACGGAAACAGGTGGCCCATCAGATCTGGCCGTGGGCTGTAGTTTGCCAACCCCTTCAGGCCCTCTCCTAAGGTGTTTACAAACACGTGACGTCATTTGATCCGCAAAAACAAAACTCTGAGGAGGGACTCACTGCCCTTCCTTCACAGAGCAGCCTGCCCTGTTTACACCGGGGGAGTGGCAGAGCTTCAATATAAACTTGGACATTCAACTCGCGATCCTTGGCCATAAAGCCTTTCATAAATTACTGCCATCCAGAGAATAAGAAAGTAAGTCTAACGGTATGAAGAGCTGGAAACCTCAATACTACCCAATCTTAAATATCGGACACTACCATGAAATCTTTCTTCTAAGGGGTGCTTGGCCCTATCAGACCCAACCCATCCACTTTCTTTTATTAAAAATACCTAATGTATCGTCCGAACCAGGAGGTCACGGTTCGATTCCCGGGCAGGGCACATGCCCGGGTTGCAGGCTCAGTCCCCAGGAAGGGGCGTGCAGGAGGCAGCCGATCAGTGCTTCTCTCCCATCGCTGATGTTGCTATCTCTCTCACTCTCCTTCCTCTCTGAGATCAATAAAAACGTATTTTAAGAACATGCTCACTGGATTAATAACCTAGCGGGGAGGCACAGGACCGACCGGCGAGCGGCCTCTCACCTTTGAAGTAAATGTAATTCACCAGCACCATCGCGGTGTCCTCGCTGAGCCCGCTGACCACGCTGTCGATCTTCCCGCGCGTCTCCTCCTTGACGTGGCTGTTGATCAGCTGGGCGGCGCCCTCGGGGTCCAGGAAGTTGGCGGGGAGCAGGCGGGCCCCGTAGAAGGCGGCCGTGTCGTTCAGGAAGCGCGGCCGCAGCGGCAGGTCCTGGCGCGGGAAGAGGGCGCTGCCCACGCGCGTCTCCAGCTGGTCGCGGGGCAGGTTGAGCGTGAGCAGCAGGTGCCGGAAGCCGCGGTGGATGTCGGGCGCGGACGTGTTGGTGAGGTTGAAGGCCAGGCCCTGCAGGATCTGGGCCTGGGTGTCAGCGCGGGCCCCCAGGGCCAGCATGGCGTAGGCGGCCGAGATGCTCAGCGGGGAGAAGAAGATGTTGCTCCCGGGGTGGAGGGAAGCGACGAGGTGGTAGAAGTTGAAGGCGAAGGCTGCGTTGCTTGGGGCAATCTGGAGGCTGGGGGAGCCCTCCTCAGTGCCGGGACCCCCCGGGGGGCCGTCGGCTTGACCTCGGCCACCGCCGGAGAGGGCCAGCAGTCCCAGCAGGACGAGGAGCAGGCGGGGTGCTCGCTGCATCTTCTGCCGTCTCAGGTCTGCGGGGGGAAGAGGGCGTCCGGGACTGAGACCCACCCCGCTGAGAGGTCAGCCGGGGCAGGTGGGCGGAAGACAGCCCTGGCTGGTGTGGCTCAGTGGATAGAGCATCGGTCTGTGGACTGAGGGGTCCCGGGTTTGATTCCCGGTCAGGTACATGCCGGGTTGCAGGCTCCATGCCCAGGGTGGGGCGTGCAGGAGGCAGCCGATCCATGATTCTCTCTCATCGTTGATGTTCCTCTCTCCCCCTCCCCCTCCCTTCCTCTCTGAAATCAATTTAAAAAAAGACAGGCTGGCGAACACCCGGCCCCCTTCCGTGCCAGGGGCCGATGCTCTCCCGCCGTGAGCTCCGCGGGGCGCTGACTACGGAGATGGGGAAGCAGAGGGTCCCCCAGCGGCAGCCGCGTCACCCGCCGGGACTACGGAGCTGGGACAGGTCTCCCACTCTCCCCGGGCGCCCTCCTCGGCCCAGCGCCTCCACGGCACCCAGGGTGCCCGTCACCAGCGGCTGTTCTAACACCTCCTCCCCCCCACCGTGTGCTGGGCCCTCCACGCGGCCGCTGTCCGGTCCCCCCTCCTGCCCGGTGGAGGCCGCAGACTCGATGAGAGCGCGGCTGCCGCTGCGCGGAAATGATTTGCTCAGAGTCAGGGGAGGATGGCTCCTCCTCAGGAGACCCACCTGGCCAGGCAGGGGGCCTTGTTTTCACCCCCAAAGCCGCCAGGGGCCCACCGTTATCCGGCTCTCAGCCCCCCAAACCCAGTTGTCATCTCTGACCTCAGTCTGGCCTCCCACCCACCCACCCGCACCCGCCGCCGGACCACGCTCCGCGCCTCCACCTCGCAGCCCACGCCAGGACCCCACGCCAGTGCCCAGCCTCCCGCACCCAGAGCCGGGCCCAACCCGTCCAGGGCAGCCGGCCACGCCGTGGGCTCCCGGGCCATAGCGTCACCGTGGCGGCTACTCAACTCCACGGGGCAGCTGGGAACCGGCCGGACAAGGCCGCTCGGGGCCGTGACCGCGCCCCGTGACGGTCATTCACGGGCAGAGACCTGAGTTGCACGCGCTTTTGAAAACGTGCACATTCATGTCCTGCTTCTGGCTGTTCCAGCCATTGGCAGTTTGTGTCAGAATGTTCCAGCACAGCCTCTGTCCTGGCGCCTGGCCGCCCCTGCTCCCCGCAGCCTGGGAGCGCCATCTGGGCTCACCGCCCCCCCACAGGGCTCCTCGCAGCCCATCTCAACTCCGGGCTCCGACCCTCAATCGCTGCTCAGCGGCCTGACGGGGAGACCCAGCGTGCCCTCAGCAGGACTCCCCCCAAACAAGGGGATCAGGAGCCGGAAGACCTGGCCCCCTGCGTGCAGCCCGGGAGGCTGCCTCGGGTGTGGGCACGAGCCCCACCGTGCGGGGCGGGCGCAGGTGGGGAGGGCTCCCCAGCCTCGGGCTCTGCCAGGCCCGGGAGGGAAACATCGGCCGCTCTCCGGGGACTCCTCGGCCTTAGCTGTGGTCGAGTCCAGCGACAGAAAGGGTCCTCACAGGCGGCGGCCCCTAAACTCCTAACGGCAGGTCCTGGGGGTAGCCGCCGCCCGACCTATGACTTCTTCCTGCAAGTCTCTCTCTCCTCGGCGCCCGCCGTGGTCTCTGAGCCTCTGAGAGCCTTTCAGACCCGCCTGCTAAGGCGAGACCCCCCCAATCCAGGGCACACGCCCGTTACCCATGCTGCACTCCCGCCCCGGGACCCCCCTCCATTCCACAGGCACCCGAGAGGCTGCCTGCGAGCTCCTCTCCCAAGCAGTTCTCTGTCTGCCCAGAGCTCGCTTCCCAGTTTGGCTCAGATAAATGCTAAGGTGTCCCTGCAGGCCTGGGCGCTCTCAGGCCCGCCTCTCCCTCCGCGGCGGCCGCAGGGTTACTCACACCGTGGGCTCCGGCTCTGCGGGCGTCCGCCCTGTCCCGCTCGAGCTCGAGGTGGCCCACAGTGCGGCTGGGTGCACCCGGGGACTGAAGAAGCTCCTAGCGCCGCCCCCTCCCCACTGAGCTAATGATTAACCCACAGCAGGCCAGGTCGGCCTGCCCTGGAGTCCTGACTCGGAAACCCACTGAGGGGGCTCCCCCTCCCCTGGGGGGGCTGGCCCTTCCTGACGGCTAAGCCGGGAGGGGAGCCGGTTCTGCGCCTCCCTAGGCTCAGGGGAGCCCCTCGTGGGTCCCCTCTCTCAGGGTTTGTGCTCCCCCCCCTTTCTCCTCCTTTCCCTGCAGAATGAGGGGTGGGGGCTGAACGCAGCAGTGAGCCCGTGTCTTCGTGAAGGAAGCTGTTTCCCGGGGAACAGCCCGTGTCTTCGCGAAGGAAGCCGTTTCCGGGGGAACGTGGGGGGACGGGGGGCCTGTGCGCCTGGGAAGCCGGGCTCTGAGCCGGCCGGGCAGGACCCTGGGGCCTCCGGGGCCCTCGGCCGGCAGTCCCGGGCTCTGATGTCCCAGAGCCTTCCCGCTGCACGTTGCATGGCTCTGAGCGGGCCCCACGGGAGCCACGCGGTGGCCTCGGAGGACAGGCATCCCGGGATCCCGGGGCCAGAGACCCACGGCGGGAGCTCCACTCCCTGGGCCGATGCCGGGCAGCTGGCAGGCTCTCCAGCCCTGGGGGACGGATCGGGCAGGGAGGAGCCCGCAATGCCCCCGGGGTGTGAATGAGATGCCCCTGGCACTCACGCCCCCCCCCCCCCCCCCAGTACTTTTCTGAACGGCCTTCGGCCTTCGGGTACTCGGGGCCTGACCTTGAGTGAAACAGCACCTCTGAGCAGCAAGGCGGCCGGGAGCCGGACCGGGCAGAGGGCAGAGGGCAGAGGGCAGAGGGCAGGGAGGGGCCAGCACAGGCCTGCACCCAGCCGGCCTGGGGCCCGAATCGCAGACCTGCCATTGGGCTCAGAGAAGTTCAAGGTGTGGATGACAGCAGGGTTCTCCGGAAAGCAGCCTCAGGGCGACCGGACCAAGTTCCCACCTGGGTGGGGGGACAGTGCTGGGGGGGCAGTGCTGGGGGGGGGGGAGTGCGCAGCCACACATCCCTTCTTCGGGGAGAGGAGGGTCTTGCCTCGGCGAGGCCCGGTCCTCCCTGGGCGTCTGGGGGACAGGCCTCTGAATGCCTCTTTCCCGCGCTCCTTCTGCCCGCCTCAGAAGGGCGCATGAGCCTAATGGCGTGGCCGCCCCGCCTGGCTTCCCCCACTCCCTCCGTCTGCCACCACCTTGTTCCAGGCGTATCCTCTGTTTGACTCAAAAATTTTTTTTTAAATCTTTTTATTGATTTCAGAGAGGAGGGGAGAGGGAGAGACAGAAACATCAGTGATGAGAGAGAATCGTGGATCGGCTGCCTCCTGCCCGCCCCACACCAGGGATGGAGCCCACAACCCAGCACGTGTCCTGACCGGGAATCGAACCTCCTGGTTCACAGGTCGACGCTCAGTCACGGAGCCACGCCGGCCGGGCTGATTCTAATGTTGATAAAAATTCTCTACAGGTTTGGACATTCCTGTGTCAGCAAAGGGCAGGTCCAAGTTCCAGGGCCAGACTGGGACTTGATGTACCAGATACGAGGCCCCCCTCACATGCACACACACACACACACACACACACTCACTAGGGGTCTATCCTTATTCCATTTACAGATGAGAAAACTAATCCGTTGGCTTTAGCTCAGACTCTCAGTCGGGCTTGCACCCCAGACAAGTCTTTCTCTGCAGGACAAGCCCCCGCCCCCCGCACGTGGCTCCAGTCGGTTCCCGCGGGACCCCCGCGCTAGAAGGGGCGTGGTGGGCAGCCGGTGCCCCGCTGTGTCCCGGGTGAAGGAAGGACGGAAAGACGGCTGTTGGCTGCTGGTCTCAGTGCAAAGGCAACGCCTTCCCTTCACCATCACCTGGCGCTCAGGCTGACGCAACACACCCCGGGTCGGCGTGTGCTCGGCGGCCGCTGGCGGGACAGGGACCGGCGCCCGACCCGCCGGCCCGAGTTCACAGCACCGCCCTTTGGCCCCTGGCGCCTGCCCTGCGGCGCTCTGGACGGAGGCTGAGCTTTGGCGCCAGACAGGACCTGCCACCGCGGAGCTGTGTGAGCTCGGGAAAGGCGCTGCACCTCTCTGAACCTCATGTCCCCATCAGACAGATTAGGGGTGACTTCTAACTGGAAGGGCTGGTCTGAGGGGTGGGGGCATCCTCGGAGTGCTTGGTTGTACGTCAGGCTCCATGGGGGCTTCCTTCTCCCCCCCTCCCCGCCCCGTCTGCCTGCCCTTCCCCCCGACCCCCACGCTTGCTGCTGTGCTGGAGGCGAGACTCGGGATTCACGCTGCCGGGTTGGATCCGGCCCCACCGCTGCGTAAGCTACTGACTGGCTCCAGCGTCCTCACTGTAAACGGTGGCTAATCACTGTCCCCCAGTCTCACGGATGTCACGAGGGGTCAGTGAATTCGCGTCCGCAAAGTGCTTGGAATGAGGGCTGCCCCCCGGAAGCGCGGGATGAGTGGGGGTTATTGGACTGTCGGGTCCGGACGGCTGCCCACTATTGCTTCACCCAACAGGTGCAACGATGGCTCAACCCGTGTCTCCAGCTGCTCCGCACGGCGGCCCCGTAGAGTCTCACGGGAGCTTGGCGCTCTCCCCGCTGCGTGCGCACACCGTCCGATGGCAGAGATCTGAGTCCCACCAGGCCCACGGGATCCCCGGGCCATGTCCTCCCACACCAAGCAGTCCGCGTGATGAGAAGATGGCAATGACCTTCAGCCTGCCGAGGGAGGCACGGCCCGAGGGTGTGGAGGGAGGGGGCTGATGGCCGTCAGCGGGGGCAGACGGGGCTCAGCCCCGCGCTCGGCGCTCACTCCCGCTCAGCACCAGGCCGCGGGGAGGGCTCACGGAGGATGATGAAAACCGTGCCGGTTCCATCTTGGACGCCACGCGTTTCTCATTCATCATCTGTGAGGCCCAAGCGGGCACAGAACCAAGAAAGCAGGGACAGCATTGCATTCATGTTCCTCCCTGTGCCCCCCTTCCCCCACTCCCTAGGCCCATGGTTGGCAAACTGCGGCTCTTTGGCCCCTTGAGTGTGGCTCTTCCACAAAATACCACGGCCTGGGCGAGTCTATTTTGAAGAAGTGGCGTTAGAAGAAGTTTAAAAAATTTGGCTCTCAACAGAAATTTCAATCGTTGTACTGTTGATATTTGGCTCTGTTGACTAGTGAGTTTGCCGACCACTGCCCTAGAGCAAGCCGGTGTGGGATCTGTTGAAAAATAGTAACTACAGCAGTCCCAGCTCCTGTTTGCTGAGTGTGGCCACGTGTGGGTCTTGTATTTGGTGATTTAATCACATTATCTCGCCCCGGGAGCCGGAGAGGCCTGCTTTACTCCGGTGAGGAGACAGGAACGCTCTTGCTCGAGGTCACACGGCCCGGGAAGCGGGAGAGGCTGGGATTTCAGCCTGGGAGTCGCTGGTTCCAAAGTCTAAGGTCAGAGCCGCCGTTCTGACTGTTATTGTTAGAAAAGGGGCGATCTGACCTCAGCCTATTGGGAGTCGCTGGTTCCAAAGTCTAAGGTCAGAGCCTCCGTTCCGTTATTGTTAGAAAAGGGGCGATCTGCCCTCAGCCTATTGGTCAGACGCCGCCACAGCCCACCTTGCCCCCCCCTCCCTCCCAAAGGGGGTGGGCTGTGCCCTTTTGCCCAAGAGCAACATTCCTCACAATGTGGTCCTGGGGTCCTTCATAAGCAGGTCCCTACTAACAGCGCAGACCACAGACTTCCCCCCAGGCTTCTTGGACCAGAATCACGGAGGTGACGTAGGGTGGGTCCGGGAATCTGAGCTTTAATGAGACCCCCAAATGCGCCTTGAGAAGTCACCCCTATTCCAAGAGCAAGCGCTGTGTGGGGCTTGGTCCCTGCAGTTTTCCATCTCACCAGCAGAGGGCGCGCCACCGCTTCTTATCCGCACAGGCATCTCCCACCCTGACCCGTGCTCCCAAAACCTTTGCCGGAGGCTTGGGGTGAACACGGTGGTTTGTGCTTGGGAAAGCACACCTGGCTCTCCACTGCTCTGAGAGGGCGTTAGGTGCCCCCACAGGGAGGGGAGCTGAGGAATTACGTGCCGGTGTTTCTCATGACCTTTCTGGGCGGGGGGCAATTCCCCAGAGCAGCAGACGGCTGGGCAGAGGACTGGAGCTGAGTTAGCATCGCAGGCACTTCCCTCCCTGGTTCCTGCCATGAGCAGGCGGAGCCGGTGCGCTTTCCCTTGGGGGACCCGCCCTGTGGCGGCCGGAGGGGTTCTTCCAGCTCGGTACCCCCAGCCTTGCGAGCCTAACACAGGGCCAGGCACAGAGACCGTCAAGAAGGAGTCAATGGCCCTGGACGGTTGGCTCAGTGGATAGAGCGTTGGCCTGTGGACTGAAGGGTCCCGTGTTCAATTCTGGTCAAGGGCACATGCCCAGGTTGTAGGCTTCATCCCAGCAAGGTGCGGGGGTGGGGGGGGGGCGTGCAGGAGACAACCAATCCATGATTCTCTCTCATCGTGGATGTTTCTCGCTCTCTCCCTCTCCCTTCCTCTCCGAAATCAATAAAAATTTAAAAATAAGAAAAATGAATGAATGAATGGGAGTGGAGGGCCGGTCAGGGGAGGGAATTCCATTTCCTATCCCTGTCCCACTCGGAGCCCTCTCCTAGTCTCCCACCTGTCTGTCAAAGGCTACCTGGTACCTCGGAACTTTTATTCCCACTCGGGGATGGATGAGCAAGAGCAGGTCAAAGATGACGGCTCTGAAGATTAAGATGCACTTTAATGTTAAGAGAAGAAAGGGAATATAACAGAACTGTTTCTGTCGGCCGCATCACAATTATAATGAAATACTTGTTAAGATAAGGATTTGGATCACTTCTGCACTGACACCACCACCATCACTATCAACACCATTACCACAATCACCACTACTACCATCACCACCACCATCACCACCATCACTATCAACACCATTACCACAATCACCACTACTACCATCACCACCACCGTTACCATCACCGGCGCTCAGAGGCAACGGCAGTGCCATCGCTCGCCTGTGCCCCTGCTCCCCGAGATCGCCCGGCGCTCCCGGAGTTTGCTGAGCACACCTGCCTGTCACTGTCCCCGCCAGCGGCCACGAGGCTCAGACCCACCTGGGGGTTCATTCCCACCCGCCCCCCTGAACCATCTAGGGGGCCTCGGGGGTCACACGCTGTGAGGCCCCTGGAGACTTGGGGCGGCCCAGGTCCTCACCGCCCGGCTGAGGTCCCGCGGCATCTGAAGGCCGGCTCCCAGCATCTGCACCTGCTCTCCTTCACCCGAAACTGGCAGGCGCCGCGCCAGACTCAGCCAGACTCAGCGCTGGGCTTTCTTCTCAGGTCTGGGGACCCACTCAACCCAGGGAGAAAGGCAAAGCTCCCGAGACCGGGGGTGGGGGGGCGGGGGCAGGGGGCAGAATCAATCCGTGTGTGCCAAAGGCAACAACCAACTTACACACAGGAAGTGGGCAGCTAGGCAAGTGGAAGCACAGGGCAGTGATGGGCAGGGACCCCCAGGGTCAGCCGCACGAGGAGGGGGGACAGTGATGGGCAGGGCTCCCCAGGGTCAGCCGCACGAGGAGGGGGACAGTGATGGGCAGGGCTCCCCAGGGTCAGCCGCACGAGGAGGGGGACAGTGATGGGCAGGGACCCCGAGGGTCAGCCGCACGAGGAGGGGGGACAGTGATGGGCAGTGGCTCCGCCCCAGGGTCAGCCGCACGAGGAGGGGGACAGTGATGGGCAGGGACCCCGAGGGTCAGCCGCACGAGGAGGGGGGACAGTGATGGGCAGTGGCTCCGCCCCAGGGTCAGCCGCACGAGGAGGGGGACAGTGATGGGCAGGGCTCCCCAGGGTCAGCCGCACGAGGAGGGGGACAGTGATGGGCAGGGACCCCGAGGGTCAGCCGCACGAGGAGGGGGACAGTGATGGGCAGGGACCCCGAGGGTCAGCCGCACGAGGAGGGGGACAGTGATGGGCAGGGCTCCCCAGGGTCAGCCGCACGAGGAGGGGGACAGTGATGGGCAGGGACCCCGAGGGTCAGCCGCACGAGGAGGGGGACAGTGATGGGCAGGGACCCCGAGGGTCAGCCGCACGAGGAGGGGGACAGTGATGGGCAGGGACCCCCAGGGTCAGCCGCACGAGGAGGGGGGACAGTGATGGGCAGTGGCTCCGCCCCAGGGTCAGCCGCACGAGGAGGGGGACAGTGATGGGCAGGGCTCCCTGCCCCAGGGCCAGCCGCACGAGGCTGTGGCTCGTGTCCTCCATGCCCTGACGGGTCCCATGCCCAGGACACAGTCTGTGCCTGCGGGTGAGTGGGTGAGGCTAACGCAGGCTGACCAGAGAGCTGGGGTCCCTGCAGGAGAGGGGCGGGGGGAGCTGCGCCCTGGCTCTGAGGAGACAGCAGGTGAGCGAGGAGGCAGGGTCTCCGTGCTTCCTGCCACGACAGGTGCCGCCGGGGTGCCGACGTGTTAGCATCGCCCCTGCTCTGATGCCCGCGCCCGGGGAGGGAGGGACACACACACACACACACACACACACACACACAGACATACACACACACACACACACACACAGACACACACACACAGACACACACACACAGACACAGACACACACACACACACACACACACACACACACACGCTGGGCGCTGTGGGCCCTCATCTGGTCACCTCTCCTTCCCCGTCAGGCCCGTGGCCGTCTCCAGCCACCAGCTGCCGCCGCCTCAAAGCCCCTTGGCCCTCCACGTCCCTCGGGCCCCTGGACGCCTGCATCGGCCCAGGTCCGGTGTCTGGGATCAGACCCACTCGCCCCGAGAACGTCCGGGCGCCCTGCCGGCCCCTCGCTGGACACCCACGTGGACACACACCTCCTGCAGCCCAGCCCAGCCCCAGCCCTGCCCAGATCAAGCTGCAGAGCCGCCGCCCAGGCCCGCCCGGGCCCCCACCCTGCACTGAGTGCTGAACATTGTTCTCCCACCGCCACAGCATCGCTGACAGGTGAGTCACAGAGGCAGCGGCCAGAGGGCCTGCCTGGTGGCTCTGGGGCCCGCTCTGCCCACATGCCGAGATGGCTCCTGCCCAGCCTGGCACGTCCAGGGCCACCAGAGTGTGCCAGGCAGGAGGCAGCTGTGACTGGGAGGCGGGGCGGAGGGGACAGAGCCTCCCGTGGCTCCCTCCCCATTGCCGGTGTCACCACAAAATAATAACTGAAGCGATGTGCAACGATGACAACGACGATAAAACAATTAGAGCAGCTCCCTGCGGTGCCATGTGCCGGGCCAGCGCCAGGGCCTGGCACGCACACTCTCCCAGCCTCTCAACAGCGCAGAGGTAGGCACGATCGCGCCCATTTCACAGGTGGACAAGTGGAGGCGCGGGGACGTGATGAGAACTGAGGCGGCACCGGGCAGGAGCCTTCTCGGCGGGAGCCTCCCGAGGGGCCGCCAGGACAATGCGCTGGTCCCTGAGGAGGGGCCGCGGAGTCCCCCGCCACGCTGCTCTGGGGTTCCCGAGCCTGAGGGAGCACGCTGGCGGGTGCGTAGGTTTTAATCCTTATACCACACAGATTTCCAGCCGATCGCGTTGTAACTTTTTAAAAATGCACCCCTAAAAGGAAGGGCCTGAAAGCTGCTGGCCTGGCCGCAGGCACCGGGGAAATCACATCCTCACGCACCAGCCTGCCCAGCGACCCCCGGGTCTCCCGCTCCAGCGCCCCTCCCGGCGGATTCCTGAGCGGGTCCCCATTGGGTGGAAGAGGAAACAAGGTCCTGGGGGGGAGGCAAGGTGGGCGGGTGTGCAGCTGGGGGGTGGCCCCGATGTGCCCACTCCAGCGCGGCCCCCGCCCCCGCCTTGTCGCCTTTCCGGCCCCAAGGTCAGTCCTCCATCAGATCCCGGTCCCCACTGCTTCCCCCGGGCCCGTGAAAGGCGTCTGACGCCCGTCACGTGCGTCTGGGGGTGAGACTCAGCGATGCACCCTCTCTCCACGGTGCCCGCCCTCCGTGCTGCCTGGGCGGGAGAGACCGTCCTGAACGGCCCGTCTGGTGCGAGAGGACAGGTGGCGGCCGCTGGGGATGCCCTGCGGGAGGGAGGCCGCGCACGGCGCACACGGGGTCCCGCAGGAGTGCTGGGTCCCAGGCTGGCTGGAGGGAGCTCCGGCCCACATTCCTGGGGGGCCTGCAGGCAGCCGGGTCCCCCCTTCCCGCTGTAGCGGCCTGCAGCTGGGCCGGGCCTTTGGGGAAGGCCGCTGGGTCTCGGGCACTTTCTCAGCACTTCCTCCCACACGGCTCGGCCCCCGGCCCTGGACTCGGCCCTGTCCCGGGCCTGAGGCAGGCGGGCAGCCGCGCTGCTCCCCTGGTCCCTGCGAACGTGCCCAGGCCCCGCCCGGTTCCTCAGGGGCACCCCCTGCGCAGCGGGTCAGCTACCGGCCACCAGCCCCGCGGGCTTCCGTTGTCCGGTCGCGGCTTATAGCGCCCATCCCCTTGATGGAAGGACTCGCCCAGCCGGCCCACAGGCTCGCGAGATGCCGGGGGTGGAAGGATGGACGTGAGCGACCGGGAGCAGGACCAGCGTCTCCTCATGTCCGCTGGCACAGCATCGTCGTCACCGATGGTGCCTCACCTGCCACCTTCGCGTTGCCCGTGGTGCTGACAGCCCTGCTAAGGACTTGGTGACGCGGGCCAAGCAGGTCCCTCTGAACCACGCACTGAACAGAGGGAAACGGAAGCACAGAGAGGGCGTGTGGCCTGGGGGAGGCGGCCCAGCGGGCCCGGGACTGGGGCAGGACCAGCGCTCAGGCCCTGCCGCGGGAGGAAGGGGGGGTGGACAGGATGCGGGAGAGGCTGGGGTCGGCCGGGTGGGACCCTCTGCTTCTCTGTCTTCCTCACCTGCCCGCCCACCGCGGGTCCGACACCTGGGAGGGTCCTTCTTGCTCCTGCGGGTCCAGGCGGGTGGGAGATGGAGGTTACATTGTGCGGAGGAGCCCACGGAGGCTCAGCGAGGAGGCGGGACAGGAAGCAGCCGTGAGCCTGCGGGGCGAGGCCTGCGGTCCCTCCTGGCTGGCTGTGCGCACCCGGGAGGAGATTCCTGGGCCCCCTGTCACCTGGGCCCGCCCCCCAGCTTCCTGTGGCCTCGGGAGGGCCACCCTTTCGCCAGCTGCCTCTGTGCTGGGGCCACGGGAATGAAGCAGGGAAGCCGCAAACTTCACTTGGACAGACACCACCCACTCCAGGAAGCCTTCCTGGCTTTCCTGGGAGCTAAGAAGCACCTCCCCCTGGGAAGCCCAAGGCTCTGGCCAGGCCTCTGTCCCAGCACTGGCTACGGCGTCCGTCCCTCCCCGGGCCTGTGCGCGCAGGAGGGAGGGCTGGGGGACTTCTCCCGCTCGGCACCTGGCTGCTGCCGGCCACCTTGGCAGGGCCGAGGACAGGAGAAGGCAGGCGAGCGGCACAGCAACGGCTCAGCCTCCTGCTCCCGTGGCTGCGTGGAGCCCGCCGGACCGGAGGAACCGGGCGGCCCGTCTGAGGCACGCGCAGGCGCAGCCGTGGCTCTCCGCGGGCTCTGGACACGAGCCAGCTGTCCGTTTCTCCATCCAGTCCTCGCCAGCCTCTGCGATCCGTCCCTTCTTCTAGAGTAAGGCCCCTCCGGAGGAGGCACAGCCGCTTCACAGCCAGGCAACACTCAGCGCACTGCCCGCTGCGGACCTCGGCCTCCGCACCTGTCCGGGGGCGCTGCGCTAGCTCCCCCCGCAGACCTGGAAGAGCAACTTGACACAGTCCTCGTGTGCGTGTGCGTGTCCGTGTGCGCACACGGCTGAAGTCAGAGTGTGGCCTTATCCCAGACCAACACACACTACATTGGGGACTTTGTTACAGCTTGCAGCTGTCCTCCCGTTGCTGGACCCCCGGCTCCTGTCCCCTCCGCTCTCCCGCGGCCACACCGGCCCGAGTCCTGGCCCGAGCGGCATTCAGCACAGACGTGGGTCTGGATCGCTCCAGGTGGAGTTGATTCACAGCGTGACTTCCCAGCGATTGGCCCTCTGGGGCCACCTTAGGTCCAACGCATCCCCGTCCCGTGAGCCAGTGGGTGACCCGAGACTCAGGGCGAGGGATGGCTTCCCTGGTCACCTGGTGCATTGTGGGTCACCTACGTCGGGACCCCAGAACACAGGCCCAGGCCGTGTTCCAGACCAGAGCTCAGGGAGGGCAGGGGTGCCGGCTCCCAGCCTGCACCTGGGCAGTGGGCATGGGCCCCACGGACATCGGTGTGTGAGGCTGGTACCCTACAGCGGGGCCAGGGCCCCAACACCCTCCTCTCTTGCCCCAGGGAAGGAGTCTGGGGGATGATTCTACCCAAAGACATCGCAGACATCGGGCTGCGGGAGCAGGGGCTGCGGGAGCGGGGACGGAAGGCAGCGGGTCACCCCGATTCTGGGCAGTGTGCCCCCTTTCTCTCTGAGCTTGACTTGGAGCCAAGTGGAGGGATGGGCAGAGCCCGGGTGAGCCTGGCGCAGTGCGGCAGGGGCGGGGGAGGGAAGGCAGGCCCGAGCTTGTCCGGCTGAGGAGGGAACTCCCAGACACCCTGCGCTCTGGGTGTGGGGCCAGGCCGACCCGGGAAAGGTGGAGGCGGAGCGGCCGGCCCAGCAGATTCTGGGCAGAAGCCCGCCAAGTTTGCAGATGAGGCTGGTGGGGCGGGGAGACTAGGGGACCCCACTTGAAAACTGGGGCTGCAGGAGGACCAGGACAGAGAAGGGCCAGGAAGCTGGGAGCAGCAAGGCCTGGGAAGGCCGAAGAAGGTTCCCCAACTGAGGGGCGGGCGGGGCAGGGAGGCCCATCCACAGAGAGTGTGCGTGTGCGTGTGTATGTTTGTGCGTGTGTCCATGTGTTTTAGGGGAGATGACCACGGCCCAGGTGCCCCCTCACATACACATCCTGCCCCCTCCCCAGGCCTGGTTGTGGGGCTGCCCCAGGCTGGGCAGGGCTCCGAGGTCACGGTCCAAAGACGGTGCCACTGATTCCGTGATGGCTTCCAGGGCTGTCTGCAGCACCGGGACTGGGAGCCAGAGGCCGGGTTCCTGATTCCTGGGTCTGGCTGGCTATAGGAGCCTCGGTTTTCTCACATGTAGGATGGGTCGAACAGCACCTAACTCACAACGTTGGTGTGAAAAATGCATAGTATCTACCGACGTAAGTCCCTAGTAATAACGTGTCTAGCAGGGCTTGGTTCGGCAGAGGCGAGGGCGGAGAAGGAAACAGATAAGGAGTGAGATGAGAGGCCACGCAGAGTCTGGCCGCCGGCTTCCCACGTCTCCACCTCCCGCCAGGAGCGCCTGCGGGCATCGCCGAGGAGCAGGAGCTCAGTGGAAGGACGGAGCCGCCGTCACGCACACTCGTTTCCGCTAGTCATGGGTCCTCGCTGTGTCTACGCTGAGTGCAACACGTTAGATCACAACAACCCATCTGCTTAGTCACCGTTATTCTCCTGGCTTTGGCGTGTCTCATGCGTATGAAGCTCTTGCTTACGCTAATATTGTAAAAAGGCACTCCTCCAATATTTGTTTTAATTTTTTAAAATGTAAAGATTTAACCTTTTATTTTCAAAATTACTTATTTCCCGATAACATTTATAGAATGGTTTGCCTTTCCTCCGTGGCTCTGAAATGCCATCTTGGCTGCAGTGACGTTCTGTTACTTGAAGAATGCGTTCTAAACTGTGCGTGCCTTACATTTCTCTCATTTTCTCTCAATTGCTTAGATTTTTGTATGGGAAGACTTTCAACACCCTTTACTGAAACCTCTTTGGGGGACCTCGGGTCTTGGTGGCGGCTGCTTTAGAAATGTTAGTTGTCTTTGAAAGTCATTCTGGTGCTCTAACTGGAGCTAATTTAGTGAGTAAAGTTGTGTTTTCATCAGCTCCGCCTCTGCCTTATGCCTGGAAGGCCGGTTTAATTTGCTCTAACGGGACTTGGCCCCATAGAGCTTCACCTCTGGTCACTGGCCCCAGGGTGCCTGTCAGGAGCGCTAACCGGGGATCCTCTGAAAGAGAATTGTGGGGTCACCTCGGAAGTGGAAATTACCACCCGGGAGGTGCTGAAACCTTTCTTTTCTTCATTTCCTGTCAATGGGCACTTGAGTAGTTTCCACTTTGGGGTGATCCCATAAAGCTGCTGTGGACACCCCAGTGCCTGTCTTTTGTGAACCCCCCGGCACTCATTTCTGGGCCTACATTCCGGGGTACGATGCAGAGGTCAAAGGGTAAGCAGAGGTTTAGCTTTCACAGATCCTGCCAAGAACTCCCGGGTGTGCGTGCCAGCTTGCACACCCACCAGCCGCGTACGAGAGTTCCACTTGCCCCACACCGGGCACCTGCAGCCCTTTTTAATGACAGCTGTCCTGTCATCAGGGAAATGAAAAGCCACAGCGAGATACCACCTCACACCTGTGAGAATGGCTGTCCCAAAGACAACAAACAACAGGTGTTGGCGAGGATGAGGAGAAAAGGAGCCTTATGCACGGCAGGGGGAATGCAGATTGGCACAGCCACTGCGGACAACAGGGCGGAGGGGCCTCAGAAAACTAAAAATAGAACTGCCATTCAACCCCGCAATTCCGCTTCTGGATATCTACCCAAAGAAAGCAAAACCTACAATTCGCCCTTATGTTCAATGCAGCCTCGTGTACAATAGCCAAAATACTAGGTGCCCACCAGGGGATGAGTGGATAAAGAGGATGTGGTACAGAGGTACAACGGAATATTGCTCAGCCACAAAAAGGAGGAAATCTTGCCATTTGTGACAACACAGATGGACTGAGAGGGTATTGTGCTCAGTGAAAGAAGTCAGACAGAGAGACAAATGCCATAGGATTTCACTTAAATCTGGTCTAAAGACCAAAATAAATGAACACACAGAAACGAACTCATAGATACAGAGAACAAACTGACGGTTGCCAAGGGGAGGGGGCGGGGACATGGACTGAAAAGGGGGAGGGGATTAAGGAGCACAAACTTCCCGTTAAAAAATAACCCTGAGGCCGTGAGGAGCAGTGTGAGGAATGGAGTCAGTCGCCCGCTGCCGCTGTGATGCGCTAGTTATTACTGACAGGAAAGGAGCAGAGGGGGAAGCAGCCATTATGGGCGTGTCATTTGGGCAGCTTCACCAGGGCTCCGGCCAAGGGGAGAAGACGCATGCCCATAAGGTGGGGCGACAAAGGCAAGGTGCCTGCTGCCAGTCACCCCTGAGAACTCGGGCCACGGCCAGCGTGGGTGTGGCCACTGCAGGGCCAGGAACTTGGGAAACGTATTTAATCCCCGAACACAGAACTTCGCTCTCGTGTGCCCTGGCTGCTCTGGGGACTTTGGGGCGTGTGTGACTCTGGGCTGGGGCTCCCTGGAGTCCGCCCACGAGGCCCACAGCCATGCCGACCCCACGTGCACTAGGCCGGTGGGCTGCAGCTAGCCCGATGCTGAACTGGGCCCAGCCACTGTCAACTGTAACGAAAAGCAGATTTTAAAAATGAATCGTGCCCCACAGGGTGGCACCCACTGCTTCGTAAAGGGACCTCCTTCAGACACGCGGCGGCTTTCCGGCCTCGCCTGCCTGGTGGCCTGGGCAGTTCCACGGGTGTTCTTAAAGTGAACACGGAGACGTGAACCTCTCGACTTGCAGGACGCTGTGGGGGGTTCCGGGACAAGTGAGAAGCGCACCACTCTGAGGCCCCGCTGGCTGCTCCCGGGAGGAGAGCCTTGGCAGCAGTGTTGACCACCAGGTACCGTCCCGTCTCCCACGCCTGCCGAGCACGCTCTGCGACTGGCCTTGGCGTGCTAGGGGCTGTGGGTGAACAGAAGTTCTTACCGAAGCTCAGTTACCATGTTTTTGTGGTTAGGACTTAAGAAGTCTTCGCCTATCTCAAGGCCCTGGAGACATTCTACTATATTTTCTTCTAGAAGCTGTATGGATTTGATCATGTGAATTTTGAGGCCAAAAAATACCCCACCATTGCATATCAGCAGTTTCATATGTTCATTCTCATACCTTTCACATGTGGGGCTGTGATGTCTTCACTTTTGTGTGTGGAGCGAGCTGGGGTTAAGGGTCACTTCCCCCCAATGGACACCGTGTTTCCCCGCTGGACCGCAGGTGGCTCTCCTTGGGTGGGGCTGTCCCGGGGCCTCTAGTCTGTTCCCGCGATCGATGGATCTATTTCTATGCCGATGCTGGGGTCTCCGATGCCACAGCCTTGGGAAATTCCCCGCATCCGGCAGTGCAAGGGGGCCAGGGCTTCTGGGGACTGCCTACTCGAGAGCAGATATTCTCAACCCTGGACGCTCATCTGCCCGCAGGAGTGGTTCCCACAAGCACCCGACCCAGCCTTCGCCCCGGCCAGCTGCGGCAGACGCTCTGCAGGGCGTGCAGGAAATGGGGGTGTCTGAAGCTCCCAGATGGTGCTAATGTGCTCCCCAGGCTGAGATGCTGCGTGAGGCAGGGGGTTCCTTTTCAGAAGGGGCTGCAGCTCACAGGCACCCTCTAGAGGCGTCCGATGGGCCTTGCTCTCCAGCTGCAGGTGCTGGGCTCCTCGCGCCCTCACTTTTTACCTAGAGAACTCCTACTCGCCCTTCAGAACCCAGACCAAGAGTGCCCGCCCGGGAGGCTGTCCCAACGCTTCAGTGGGATGAGGTGCCTCTTGCATGCCCTTCTCTCACAGAGACAGCTCTTCCTCCGCCTTTAGCAAACGCAGCCGTGTCTGCGAACTCCCTGCGCGCCCAGCCCACCCTGGCTCCGGAGTCAGGACACGGCACGGTCATTCCCATGTTCCTAGGTCTCTCACAGCCCAGCACCTGGGAGAACCAAGGCCAGGGTGAAACTGGAAGCTCCCGTCGCACTCCTACACGCGGCCTCTCCCCTGGCGGCCCCGGCCCTGGCCGTCAGCTGTCCGCAATGTTCCCAGACCGGAAAATCTCCCTCACTCCCCAGCCCCCAGGACACCAGGCCCCATCCATGGGCCTCGGGCCCTCCCGCTACAGGTGGTCAGGCAGCCTCGGGTCGAGGCTGTGCCCCTGCTGGGCGCTGGGAGGGACCAGTCCTCCCATCACCCGCTCCCGCTGCTCCCCACTGCTCCCCACTGCGGCTCCCCTGGCTGAGGCGAGACTCGAGGGCTCTTGGCCGACAGGGGTGGCGGCTCCAGCCCACCTGTGGCACCTTCTACATGGCCCCCTGGGCTCTGGGCACTGTCTGCACCCAGGCCTCCTCAGGGCAGCCCCCCCTCACCCCCTGTCCCGGCCCCAGGGGCAGCCCCTCCCCTGGATGCGCCCCTCCCCTGGATGCGCCCCTCCCGCACAGCTCCCCTGGGAGTGTGCCTGCCACTGAGTGTGCCAGGGCCGGGCCGCGGGTGTGACCTGCAGACTCGCAGACCTCACCCAGTCATTAGCAGGCAGGGTTTTCCCCTCCAAACCAGGGCGCAGACCCGGATTCTGGGTCAGCGTCTGCTGGCTGGCTCTCAGCTGCCACCACCTCGGCTTGTCCTCTGTCAGGGGCGCCTGGCCACATGCACCCCCAGTGACAGGGGCCCGGCTGCGAGGTTTCCCACTGCATCTGGCCACTCGGTGCACCTGCCGAGGTGCGTTCCGGCGACAGGCCTGCCTCCCGGGGGGAGGGAAGGTGGCGGCTCGGCCTCCTGCGGTGGCTCTCCCCGATGCTGGCAGCCCTGGGCCCTGGGCCCCACGGCAGGTTGGTGGGTCTGTGAGCGCAGGTGGGTGCGGCTGAGCCTCTCCTCTCTCCCCCGGCGGCTTCCCCTGTGCCACCGGCTCCATGCCGGGAAGGGATGCCCGTGCTGGGATGACAGCAGCTTTGGAGGGAAGGAGCAGCTGCACCAGCTCCGTGCTGTGGTCACTGCCACGCGCCATGACTCATGGGCAGGGGAGCTAGCACTTTGCTCCTTACAGTCCGTCAGAGACAGCGGGACTCCAGGAGGGCAGGGGCTCGTCGTGTCCATCCCAGGATCAGGGGTTGGAAAGCTTCTCTCGGACACGCCCGAGGCCAAGAGCTCCATTTTATTTCCAACTAGAGGCCCGGTGCACGAAATTCGTGCATGGGGGTGTGTGTCCCTCAGTCCAGCCTGCACCATCTCCAATCTGGGACCCCTTGAGGGATGTCTGATCCTGGTAGGATCGGGCCTAAATGGGCAGTCGGACATCCCTCTCACAATCCAAGACTGCTGGCTCCCAACTGCTCGCCTGCCTGCCTTCCTGATTGCCCCTAACCGCTTCTGCCTGCCAGCCTGATCACACCCTAACCATTCCCCTGCCAGCCTGATTGATGCCTAACTGCTCCCCTGCCAGCCTGATTGCCCCTAACTGCCCTCCCCTGCAGGCCTGGTCACCCCTAACTGCCCTCCCCTGAAGGCTTGATCACCCCCAACTGCCCTCCCTTGCAGGCCTGGTCCCTCCCAACTGCCCTCCCCTGCTGGCCTGATCACCCACAACTGCCCTCCCCTGCTGGCCTGATCCATTCCAACTGCCCTCCCCTGCTGGCCATCTTGTGGCGGCTATCTTGTGTCCACATGGGGGCAGGATCTTTGACCACATGGGGGCAGCCAGCTTATGTGTTGGAGTGATGGTCAATTTGCATATTATTCTCTTATTAGATAGGATCTTTTAAAAATGGATTCTGAAGTAATACCTGTTTCTTTAAGACATCTCGGAAAACAGAAAAGTGGGGGTGGGGTGGGGGGGTAGGCTGTGTGTGGCAACCATAGCCCCACTACTCCAGAACAACAAATATGCAATCATAAACCAACCTGACATTTTTTTTGAACTTCGATGTGAATTTTTTGTTACTCCTCACCAGAGAATATTTTTCCACTGATTTTAGAGAGAGCATAAGAGAGAGGGAGAGACAGAGAGAAACATCGATGTGAGAGAAACACATCAACTGGTTGCCTCCCACACTTGCCCTGACCAGGGTCCGGGCTGGGGAGGAGCCTGCCACAGAGGTATGTGCCCTTGCCCGGAATCGAACCCAGGACCCTACGGTCTGCAGCCTGATGCCGAGCCACACCAGCCAGGGCTGATGTGAATTTCTGATTGCTGTTACTCCTCACGAGACTTGGTATTTAATTGTCTATTCACCTCTTGCGTTCTCTTCCCCAGAAGAGCCCAGGTGAGCTAAGGTAATTATTGGGAAATAACAGTCATTGCAAAAAAAAAAAAAAAAAAAAAAGAATGGACTTCATTAGGGAAGCCACCACCCAGCGGGTGTGGTCTAAATGCCACCCTGCCTGGGGAGGGAGAAGTCCCAGGAGGTGAGTGGCCATTGCTCCCAGCTCCATCCCTGCCCACCCGGCTCGGGCACTGGCCTCGCTCTGCGCCTCCAGAGGCCATGGGCGTGTAGGCAGGGAAGCCAGCGACGCGGACCCATCGGCTGGCTCCGTGGACGTCTCCCGAACGCACGCACGGTGAGTCTGCCTTCCCTGTGAAGAGGTCGCGGGCTTCTCATCGTGTCCGGCGGGGCCTCGGACCGCAGGAAGGCCCAGAGCGGGTGGGTTCCTGCGGAGTTCTGGGAGCCCCAATCCTGGGAAGCAAGCCCCCTCATCTTCACGGGCGCCTGGTTTCCCGGTGCCGCCCTCCAGTGCTTCTCTAGGGGACGGTCCTTGGTGGCTGTGGGGAACGGCCCGTCTCAGGAGACAAGGGGGCCTCCTATCAGGTCCCCCGCCCCCCGCCCCTGGTTGTGGCCACACCAGCCTTGTCTGGGAGCTTCCCGTGTCTGTGGGCTCCCTGAGGTGGAGGCTGGGTTACTCCTCCTGGGAAGGGGGCTCGTCGCAGGCCCTTGCACAGAATCGCTGGAAGCTCAGTTCCCACTTCGATCTAGCAACGTGCTGGGTGTGAGCTCAGGTCGCTCCTTTGTCCTCCCTGGGACTCGGTTTCCCCTTTAGAGCACAGGTGGCCCTGAAGTTGATGCTCACCAGCCCTTCCAAACCCACGTATGCCCTCGCCCTAGGATGTCGTGAGGGCAGGAGGCCCGGGCCAGGCACAGAGCTGACCTCGCGGGAGCGTTTGGAGAGGCCGGTGGGCTGGTGGGGATGCTGCCTCTCAGGCGAGCGCCGTGTTGGGGCTCCGAAGGCCGCAGGTCGGTCGGCAGCATCGGCACAGACCAGTCCTCGGGCCTGGCCCACGGCCCGGTGCCTGGCCCAAAATAGCAAGCGCTCAGAACATTTCTTAAAAGAACGAAGGCAGAGGCCTCCAGGGCCAGACTCGAGGTGAGGTGATGTGTCCTGTGCTGGTTCGCAGGAGGGAGGACCAAGTGTACCGCGGTGGTCAGGAGGTTGGTTCCGGGTCTTCCCTCACCTCCCACAGTTAGGAAGGCAGGGCTCACCATCACTTAGCTGGCTCTCGCTTTACAAAATAGTAACCGCCCGGCCGGCGTGGCTCAGGGGTTGAGCGTCACCTATGAACCAGGAGGTTGCCTTTTGATTCCCGGTCAGGGCACAGGCCCGGGTTGCGGGCTGGGTCCCCAGTTGTGGGTACACGGGAGGCAGCCGTCGATGACGCTCTCTCATCATTGATGTTTCTGTCTCTCTCCCTTCCTCTCTGAAATCAGTGAAAGTATTTTAAAGATCAACAATAACCACTTAACGTGTCTAGAGTGATCATCTCTTAAAACGATGTCGATGCCTTAGAATAGCGGACCAGACATGCCGGAGGCCTCGAGCCCAGGGCTTCACGCGGGTCTCCGCGAGGCCAGTGCAGTCGCTAGGAAGGACCGGGCGTCGCTAGGGCAAAGGCAGTTAGTCCGTCCACGTGCTGTACCCTCCGGGAACTCCGGGAAGGACGGAGGCCTACGTCCAGCCGGGGCAGGAAAGGGCCGGCAGTGAGCGGCACTCCAGCTGGCAGACGGCTCACGAGGCTCACGGGATGGGAACTGGTCTGAAGGATCCTGGAACTCGTAGTCTCACTGGCTTGTGAGGTCGGACACACGTAAACTGTCCCCCGTCCGTCTCCCGGCGGGGAGAGAGGCTGCAGAGCGCACTGTCCCATTGCCGTGTCCATGGCTGTGCATGTCCGTGGATGAGTTCTTTGGCTTATCGCTCCTCACCCCGACCCCACCTCGAGGTACCTCAGTCTGCTCCATGCTCAAAGTGCTTCCTAACATCGCAGATGTCACTGTCCCCACCCTTCGGTGCTGACTGGCGGGTCCCAATCGCTAAGCCCATCAGGATGGTGTGGGAAGGGACGTGGGAGCCCCCGGTGGGCCAGCCCCTCCTGTGCAGACGGGGGCCGCGAGCTCGCCCGGCTCCGGTTTGCTGCGGCCACGGTGCTGAGCTGTCGGCAGGAGGCGTGCCTCCGAGTCCCTGCTCTTTTCTTTCCGGATGAGAAGGAAGCCGTTCCCGCGGGTTCCGGGGAGGAGCACGGGCCGGAGGGAGAGGGAGAACTGCAGTCCTGCCCATGCGTGCCCACGGGCTCGGTTCCGTGTTTTCTTCTTCATTTTGTTTACTTATTTTATCTAGAGACAGCCCCCCCCCCTCCCCTCCCACCCACCCACACACTCCAAAATAAAAACCAAGAGAGAGTTGCTCAACTCGGGAGGCTATCCATGTATTGGGAAATAACCAGCCGCCCAGCTATTTTAATTGATGGAATAAACAAAACGAGCCTCAGGCATCTGGGACTGGTACCCATCTGACAAGTCTGGGTCAGTGTAGGGCCTGTGATGACGGATGGGAAGGCCAGGCTGTGGGCACTCGGGGGCCTGGGCAGGCCTGTGCTCAGATCCAATGCTCAGAGGTGGGGGCAGCTGAGACCTGGCAGGTGCACTGTGTCCCAGGGCTGGGAGCTGTGGAGCAGCAGCAAGTGGGGAGGAGGCCAAAGTCACCGCTCCCCGCCCCCGGGCCCCCCCCATCCCCCGCCATCTAGGAGATGACAGTTCTGAAGCTCTGGAAGGCAAGGAGGCTGGCTGCCGCCCTCCAGACCCTAAGCCGGAGAAGACCAACGGGCAGGCTCCTACTTCCATAATCAGCTCCTGTTCCTGAAACTCGGTGGGGGGGGGGGGTAGGGGGGGCAGGAAAATGTCTGGGGGTCCTGCCTGGGCACCGCTGTAACTGTCTGTGCCAGAAAGTGCTCCTGGATGGAGCTCCTGGCAGTTTCCTCCCGGCTCCGGGCCGGGCCTGGCAGGGTCTCCGCGGCTTCGCCCCACCTGGCTGATGAGCCCCCCGAGGGCGTCCCCTGAGCTCCTCACAGATGTCTGATCCCCGCTACCCCTGGGCTGTGGGAAGTGGTGCCCACGGAGGGCCATCACCCCGCGAACGTGAAGCTCCTGTTACCAACCCAGCCGACTCCTCCCCAGCCCGGCCCACTCACCTGAGACTGACCATCCCATTTCCCACGTTCTGTTCCGATCTGGAACACCCTGGGGCTACTAATCGTCTCTTCTCTCATCTACTTCCAGACCATCTCTGGGCCTTTGTTTATCTCCAGCTATTTTTAATTTTACTGGGAAATATGTGTCATCAGGAGAGGAGGGTGCTTCGGCAGCACCAGGCGCGGGGGCGGGGGCGGGAAGGAGTTCTCCCCGCAGTGTCACACAGCAACAGGCGTACGGGCAGGGCCGGGACTCCTGGCTTCTTGGCACATATACCAAGTGGCTCAATGGGTTGGGCATCGTCCAATGCACTGAAAGGTCGCTGGTTTGATTCCTGGTCAGGGCACATGCCCGGGTTGTGGGTTTGATCCCTGGTCGGGGTGCATGTGGGAGGCAATTGATTGATGTTTCTCTCTCTCTCTCTCTCTCTCTCTCTCTCTCCCCACCCCCTACCCTTTTCTCTCTCTCTAAAAGTCAATAAAGACATATTTATACTTGTATTTGTCAGGATGCTTTTGGCTTCACGTAACTGACCACGTAACTCTCACCAGCGTCACTGGAAGCTAGAGGCAGGGGCTCCGGGGGGTCCTGGTGTGCACCCTCTTTACATTCTGGCTCTGTCCCAGGGTCACTTCTCTCGTCGGGCACCTGGCTATGGAAGCCCCTGGGGTCCACACCTCCCTTCCCAGGACACCAGGGGATGGAACATGTCAGCCAGGAGCCTGGAATTCACCCTCCCTGGTCACTTCCATCGCCGCCCTCCCCGACCCGCTGTCAGGGTGGAACTCACTGGGGCTGACTGCATCCGGGCCAGCTCCTGACCAGTCCCTAGAGGGGAGCTGCAGTTACCCAACCAGTGCCCCTTCGGTGCTGGGGCGGCCCTCTGTCCCGGGGCGCTGGGCTGCCTGCGGGAGGGGGGTGGGACACGAGGGGTATATGCACTAGCATGCTCTTCCTCCCCCACGAGCCTCTTGCAGACCCATTTTGCTCTGATGATGGCTCCATCCACAGTACCCGGCGCAGAGGGTTTGGGGCACAACCCGCTTGGGGAAATGGTGCTTTCCCATTCAGTCAATAGAAAGGCCCCTCCACTTAGCTCTGGGGGACCTGCCGGTGCTGGGCCCACTCCCCTAGGCTGTGGTGCTGTGAGGTGGGCCGCTGACAGCTCACTGCTGCCCTCCCCACTCCAGAAAACTGCCCTTGTCTGACAGCAAGTGACACCCCAGCCCTTGCACCCCGGGGCAGACCACAGCCACTGACGGACGGATCCCCTCTGAAAAGCCAGAACCCTTGCCTCATGGGCGCAATGCCACCATGTGCTTTGGCTCCAGGGCCTGCCCCTGTGGATCAGGTCAAGGCAAGATGTTACCTGTAGCCAGCCACATCCTCCTGGCTCCTTCCCTTGCCTGACCTGCTTCCCTCGCTTCCCAAGGAGCTCCTCCTAAGAGCACACGCTCAATAAGCAACTCACGCTTGACTCCTCATCTCAGTTCTGCTTCTTGGGAGCCCACGCCAACACAACACAGATGGCCTTTGCTCTTTCCACCAGCTCAGATCCAGGAAGATGTAAATTTCAGGAAAGAAAACATAGTGAGAACAGAGGACCATGCAAAGAAATCCGCCGTTGGCTGACGTACACGTTGGTATAAAGATCACTGATAGCAGCATGGCCAACTAGAGAAATCAGCAAGCTTTGGGGATGGCCGTACTTTTAGCAGCTCTATGCAGCATGAGAGATTGAGATGAAGGGAAAATAAAACATGAAAAGCATGTCCTCCAAAAGCTCACAGCCCTGTGGGGAGATGTCCATGCTGAGGGGTGGTGAAAGGAGCAGCAGTCCTGCAGCCACCAGGACTTGTCCTCTTCATCACATTGCCCCTTCTCTTCCCAGGAATAATACAGGGAAGGAGGTCTGATAGAGACCTAAGTTCTGTAGTGCATAATCCCCACTTACAGACCAGGGGATCCCAGACCAAGGGCTGGATTTCTACAAATTAGTCAATACTCTTTTGGTTGTAAGGGAAAAAATCCAACTCATAGCAGCCAACCCTCAAAAGGAAATTTATTGGCTCATAACTTGGAAAATTAGAGGTTTTTGGTCTTTAGGTAAAGCTTGATCCAGGGACTCCAAAGATGTCACCAAGTATTTCTCCCCATTTCTCTCTCTCTCTTCTCTCCTTCTACACATGGAAGCCAGGGCCACATTAGGCTCCAGGGCTGTGTCATTAAGCCAGACCCTCAGAGTTAAGGTGCCTGTACATTCCCAGGAGAAGACATTGATTGATCTGATTTGGGAAGCACTCACATTTCTTTACCAATCAGTGTGGCAGGGGGTGAAGTACTATGATGGCCTCACCTGGTCATGTGGCCACATTGTGGTGTTTTCTTCTTGTCACCCAGTGGAGTAGAGGGGGCAGATGGGGACACAAACAAGAGCTATTTCCTCTGGTCAGGCCTCTCAGTTATGAAGGAGGACAATCCTTTCTTGTCCAGGGTGACGGTCTGGGTTAAATGCTAGAATGGACACCAACGCACTTATAAACCGCTGCGCACAGCACGCACGATGCACTGCATTGCTTCTCTCACTGTCTTCCTCGGGGGTAAGATTGGGGCAGTGGGCTCTTTTGTTCTTTTTCCCACTAACCTCAGGTCTACTCCTCCACAGGACAATCTCCAAGGAAAATGAACTTCACGCTGGGCCTGGGCCTGCTGCTGGCTGGCTTCCTCGCTGTAGAAGGTCTTCTGAAGCCCAACTTTTCCCCAAAGAATCATGGCGCCGTGAGCCGAGCCCAAGAGCAGCAGGGCAGGAGGGCAGCCCAGGAGCTCGCCAGGCGGAACGTGGGCTTCGGCTTCAAGCTGTACAAGAAGCTGGCCTCCAATGGCCCCAGCAAGAACATCTTCTTCTCCCCCATGAGCATCTCCACCGCCTTCGCCATGCTGTGTCTGGGTGCCCAGAACTCCACACTGGATGAGATAAAGGTGGGCCTCAACTTCAGGAAAATGCCAGAGAAAGACCTTCATGGGGGTTTCCATTACCTTATCCAGAGGCTGAACCAGAAGACCAAGGGCCTCCAGCTGAGCCTTGAGAACACCTTGTTCCTGGACCAGAGGCTGCGGCCAGAGAAGAGGTTTATGGCAGAGGCCAAGGACCTGTACAATGCAGACAGCGTCCCCACCAACTTCGAGAACGTTGAAAATGCTCAGAAGCAGATCAATGACTATGTCAGTAAGCAAACCCAGGGGAAAATCAATAACCTGATCAAGAATATAGATCCTGGCACTGTGATGCTTCTTGCCAACTGTATTTTCTTTCGAGGTAAGCCTTGGGACAGTGTGGCATGGAAAAGAGAGCATGACCAGTAGACTTAGATTAAAAACCAGGGTTGGCCACTTGCTTGTTCTGTGACCTTGAGTTCATAAGTAATTAATCTCTCAAAGGCTCACTTTTCCTATCTGCAACATAAGTACCCTGCTAACTCATAGGGCAGCCATTGGTATTCGAAGCAAAAATGGATGCACAATGAACTCTGTGAAGTCTAAATTACTCTCACGTGTGCATTTCCTCATTTCTGATCATCCTAACACAACACGCTTACAGAGGTTGCAGTGATATTCTTTTCCTCATTTCTTAGAAAAGGTAAGTGGAGTTTAGAGAGACATTAATCAACTTACTCAGTTACAAAGCCAGTCAATGGAGGTGAGAACTCAAACCCACTTTTCTTGGCCCAAGAGATGTGCACTTTCCATCATTCTAAGTAGACGCCCGGGATGGGGATGGTGTTGTTGATGATGGTGATGATGACCACTTTGGTTGTTGCTTTGATCTCCTATCAAATCCTGTAGATTCTCAAGTCTTATGGTGAAAGACTGAAAAGGAAGGTGGAAGAATATTCCTAAATCCAAGCATCATTCCTCCCACCATACACACCTACACGTTCACACAAAGGTTGGCCAACATAGTTAAGAATCAGAAGCCAACAGCCCTCAGGCCACACAAGATTACTGCTGGGTTGTCAGCAGCATGGTTCTGAATATGGAAGTTTAATTCTCCCGAAATCCACAGGGAGATGAGTGGCAGCATCAGGGGAGGGGATAGGAGGAAGGGGAGTGATAATGGCAGACTGAAATCTCAGTCTTCCCAAAGCAGAGGAAGAAAGGGAAATCTGGAAATTCCCTTAGTCCCTACATCCCCTAGATTACAAGACCCTTGGTGGTGATGATGCAGATGATGACTAGCATTCACTCAACACTTACTATACATAGTCACTACGCTGTGCTGCCTTTTGCCAGGCTCACAGCAGCCCTAGGAGGTCCCCATCAATATTCCCTTTCCATATAAGGACACTGAAGCCCAGGGAGGGTAAGACACCTGCCCAAGGTTATCCATCTAGAACAGTAGAGTGAGAATTTGAACGGTGGGTCTTTGAAGGTAGTGAAAAGACCCAGGTCTGGGTTTATGCCCAACAGCATCAAAGACTCCTCAGGGTAGAAAAGGAGGGTCCAAACACCCAGCTCTGGGAGTCCCATGTGAGAGCAGCAACTCCAGGGCTGACTTAGCATAAAGCTGGGCATTTTCACTCACTTCAGACCCAGATCACCCCACTCAGTATACTCTAGTCCCCTTTGTTAGACACAGTCCACAGCCTTTCTCACCCTCAGGAGTACCTGGGCTTAGGGCTGCCAGAAGCTCTCCTCTTGGCTCAGCAGCCCCAGGCCTGGCTTCTGTGGGAACGGGTAATCAACTCCCAGCCCACCTCACCAGAAGTCTTGAGGGCATGTCATGAGGACAGGGATTCCTGGAGCTATGTCCTGATATCCCAGAGCCTCCAAACCCGTTCCTTGAACTTCAGCATGAGGACAGAGACCAGTGCTTAGCTGGGTCCAGTCACTTCTCCTTCAGGACACTCACACCGCTTTGTCCTCCTTCAATCTGAAGCCAGGTGGCTACACGAGTTTGACCCAAAAGCAACTAAAGAGGAAGATTTCTTTTTGGAAGAAAACAGGCCCGTGAAGGTGCCCATGATGTTCCACGGGGGCATGTATGCAGTTGGCTACGACGAGCAGCTCGGCTGCACCGTCCTGGAGATGCCCTACTTTAACAACATCACGGCCATCTTCGTTCTTCCCGACAAGGGCAACATGCGGCGGGTGGAGGAGGCCTTGGAGCTGGACACTTTTGACAGATGGAAGAAGTTAATCACGCGGAGGTAAAGGGGCTCTGGTGTGTGCGGCTTCTTCCGTCCTCCTCCCTTTCCTCCTCCTCTCCCTCCTTTTTGTTTTTCCGCCTGCTCTCTTTACTTCTTCTCTCCCAGGTTGGCTGGGCTCTCACCCTATCCCTGTCTCCAGGGTCACACATCCGTCTGCTCACCCAGGACCTCCCTGGATGCCTGAGACGTCTCAGTCCCAACGTGTCCAGAAGGAACATCCCCATCTCCCCTAGGGAACCTCCTCCAGCTTCCGTCTCCTCCAGTGGCGACTCCATCCTCTTAGTTGCTCACGTTTAAAACCGTGGGGTCCTCCCTGACCACTTTCTCCCCCTAGCCCCTCATTCAGTCTGCCAGGGACCCCGTCAGCCCCATCTGAAATATATCTGAAGTCTGATCCTTCCCACCACTTCTATGACCTAAACATCTTCCACTGGTCTCCCAGCATCACCTCTGGGCCCTGCCCTTCACCATCAAGAGGATATTCCTAACAGAGCAGACAAAATGATCCTTTAAACCCTCAGCAAGACCGCGTTACTTCTCTGTTCAGAACCCTCTGGCCGCTCTTCTTTTCACCAGAAAAGCAACAAAACCAACTTGCCTCCTCTGCCTCCATGCAGGTGCCCCCACCTGCCCTTTACTCCAGCATCCTGGCTCCCGTGAGTCGATCTGTGTTTTCCCTATCGCACACTGCCTTCTTATACGCAGACTGCTGTCTACGCATCTATGCTACGTTGGCTCTTTTTAAAAAATATTATTTCATTGTTTAAAGTATTACAAATAGTAGAACATATGTCTCCTTTTTCCTCTGCTGACTTTATCGCCTGTCTTCCTGTCAGAGCACAAGCTCGGGCATGGGTTGTGGCCCGTGCCTCTGATGGGAACAGCAGCTGGTACACGCAGGCGCTTAATAAATACTTGAATGACTGGATGGGTGGGAAGGTAAGTTTGGGAGTCACTGAGCCTGTCTCTGGCATTTAAAGCGATGGCAATGCATGAGATCCCCAGGGAAGGAGAAAAGAGAGAAAAGAGAAGACGACCAAGGCTGAGACTTGAGCATCACAGCAATGCGACAGGTGACAAGTGGAGGCAGCCAAGGGCGAGAGGGGAGCGGCTGCTGAAGGGAGGAGAGAGCTGGAGGGCGTGGGCTTGGGTTGGAATGCTTCGAGATGGAAAGATGGCCCGGCCAGCATGGCCCAGTGGTTGAGCGTTGACCTATGAACCAGGAAGTCAGGGTTATGTTCCCCGTCAGGGCACATGCCCAGGTTAAGCTTGATCCCCAGTGTGGGGCCTGTAGGAGGCAGACGATCAGTGGTTCTCTCTCATCATTGACGTTCCTATCCCTCCCTTCCCCTCTCTGAATCAATAAAAACGTATTTTTTAAGAAGATGGAAAGCTGGATCAACTGTCTAGTGCTGGCCCCGAGAGCTCGCTGTTGGATCCGGCAAGCAGAGGTCGGCAACTCTGGAAAGAGCTGCTTGGGGAGCATGTGGAGGTCACGCCCGATTAGAGGGGGTTGGGGCAACGATGGGAGGAAGTGGAGGAAGTGGTAAGTACAACTGCTGCTGTGAATGAAAGAAAAGATGTGGCCCTGGAGCTGGAGACGTGACTTAGCCAACGGAGATGTTTTCTTTTTCAATATGTTTTGGTTTTTGAGAGAGAGAGAGAGAGAGAGAGAGAGAGAGAGAGAGAGAGAGAGAGAGAAACATTGATGCAAGAGAGAAACATCAATTGGCTGCCTCCTGCTGCACCCCTGCCTGGGGACTGAACCTGCAACCTGGGCATGTGCCCCAACTGGGAATCAAACCAGCAACCCCTTGGTATATGAGATGATGCTCAACCAGCTGAGCCACACCAGCCAGGCCCCAACAGAGAGGTTTTTGTTTTTTAGGACGGGGGTTATTCAGCAGGGGCTCTGCTCCTGAGAATGGTCTATGGAGGGTGCGGGAGAGGAAGGAGACAAAGGCGGGCCTGGGTGCTGGGAGAGGCAAGCAGAAACGGGGTCAGGGCCAGAGGACAGGAATCCAAGGCCCACAGGCAGAGAGGCCACGCAGGTCCCACCTCGGAGGATGTGCCGCTGCTAACTCCAGGGCTAGGGATGAGCATGCGCTGGCCACTGACTGCCGGGCGCCTCCGAGCACCCGCATGAGCGCTCTCCCTGCCCGTGGGTACCATGGGCATCACCATGTTCACACGGTGGCTTAGAGAGTGAGCGCAGGAGCTCCAAGTGGCTGTGACCGGTTCCACCTGCTGGGAGCTCAGGCCTCGCTGCCGCTGGTGTCAGGCCTGCTGGGTCGGACCAGCTCGGGGCTGGGGCATGTGAAGGGCTGAGAAACCCTCCTCATTCTGTGGATAAAGAAACAGCCTGAACTTCCACGTCTGGGAGGGATGTCTCGCTCCCCACCGACCCTGGGGCCTGCGCTCACGCTGTCACTTCGCACCCCTAGGGTGGTGGACGTGTACTTGCCCAGGTTCTCCATCACGGGCACCTACGACCTGAAGAAGATTCTCTCCTACCTGGGCATCACCAAAATCTTCCAGGAGCATGGCGATCTCACCAGGATAGTCCCTAATCGAAGCCTGAAAGTGGGTGAGGTAAGCCTGCCTGGCCTGGCCATCGCCCCCGGGCACCGGGAGCCTTCACGGAGCCCCCATCCCAGCTGCCGAACAAGCCAGAACGCCACCCACAGTCAGGCCGAGTTCGACTCCACCCCTGCCCCTCCAGCCATGTGCTCCGGGGGAATCAGGACCCTCCCTGGCCTCATGCTTCAGGCTGTGAAATGAGATCCCATTCCCCGTGCTGTTTGGGAAGTCAATTCAGTGCAGCGAACACTTGATCAAGGTCCAGAACACTGATGAGGCCTTAGAACGGGTCTAGGTCTGAGCCAGACCCCCACTCACCGACCTGTTGGGAGTAGGCATCACCGGCCTGTTGGGAGTAGGTCGTGCACATGGTCTGCATGATAAGAGATGAGCAAAGGGCCTGTGGCCTCCAGCAGGCGGAGCACCTGCCTGTCAGGGGCAAGCAGAGAGGCACTCTTGGGGTAGGTCCCCAGATTTAGCAGATGAAATAGAGGGCGCCCAGGTAAGTTCAAATTTCAGATATGTGACGATTTTTTTTTAGTGTAAGTATGTCCCAGATAGTGCATGGATGTACTTACACAAAAACTCCATCATTTATCTAAAAATAAAACGTAACTGGATGGCCTATATTTTATCTAGCAATCCTCCTATTAGGTTAAAAGGGAATTGAGGGGGGAAAGATTTCAACACGCAGAAGAGGGGTGGGGAGGAGCTTCCGGGAGGGGGAGCCCATGGCCAAAGGCTGGGGGGGGCGGGGACTGCTGGTGCTGAGTGTGAAGGTCAGGTCCATCGGGGAGGCATCCGAGTCGCCACGCTGAGCTGGCGACCAGCTCCACCTCAGAGTTACTTTCCAGTTTGCAAGAGGAAGAAAAGGAGTGAATAGAATCTTCTCACCTTCAACTTCCCTGCGCAGACGTCTCAGAAAGGGTCGCAGCCAGCCGCCCGGCCTGCAGGCCTCCCGGAGCCGAGCGCGGTGCCCTTCCGCAGCTGGGAGCCCTCGGCTGAGCCTGTGTGGGCAGGGCCCTGGCCTGCCGAGAGCTGTCCGGCTTCTGTGAAATGGAATGACATGTGTCAGCGTTTCACAGAAGCCCGTCCCTTTCCCAGTGTGGTTCGCCTGGTGCAGATGCTGACGGTACTGGGATGGATCTGCAACAGCCGGCCCAGCATCTGGCTCCCTCGTCACCACCCAGCAGCCAGCCACCGGGCGGGCGGGAGGAGAGTGAGGGGCCAGAGGCCTCGGGAGCACACCACCTCCCTCCATGGAGCTGCGGCTCAAAGACACTGTCGGCCATCACAGCATTGGCTTCCCCGTAACCCCCAGGAAGGACAGCACCCCCCCACCGGCCCCACAGGGATGCTCCCCCAGCTTCGTGGCCCTCACGCTGCACCTCCTTGTCGAGTGCCCTTTAGTGCTGGCAGGTGACAGCGGGAGTCCGGGAGGCAGCACCAGCGGTGACTGCTGAGCTGAGGGACTCCGGTTGCGGCCTCTCCCTCTCTGAGCCTCCCGCTGTCCTTGGCTCACCTGGGTCTCCGAGTCAGCACTGACCTTGCTTCCGGTCCCCACAGGCGACGCACAAGGCCAAGCTGAAGATTGACGAGAAGGGCGCGGAGGGGGCCGCGGCCTCCGGCATGCAGACGCTGCCCATGGAGAGGCCGCAGACCTTCAAGCTGAACAGAGCCTTCCTGCTGATGATTGCGGAGAACCTCACCCCTACCATGCTCTTCATGGGGAAGATCGCGAACCCCACCGGCACGTAAGGAGGGGTGCCGTCTGCGCAGACCCCGGGGCCAGGGCTGACAACGCTTCCTCCGCGGGGCTGCGACCACAGGGACACCGGCACCGCTCCGCCTCCTCCTGAGCTCCAAGCACGCCCACCAGGCGGCCCTGCTGGGCCCAGGCTCCCGTCCTGCCCTCCCTGCCTTCAAACCGGGGAGTAGACACCCCGCCCCCGGCTGGCAGTGACCCCTCCCCCTGGCAGCAGAGGAGTGCTGTGATTTAATAAATATCTAACGTACTGGTTGTCTTTCAAATAGAAATTGAGTCCAAGCTCTAGACATTTATCCATCTTCCTTTTAAACTAACTTTATTCAAAAGGCGACTACTGCACATCTTAAATATTTTTCTGCTGAATTCCTACTCCACAGCCATACCTTCATTCTGAGAAACAAAAAAAGAGGGGGGGAAAGTTGGGGTGGGGCAGAGGGAGACTACCAAGAAGAGACAACGGCACGTGCAAAGGCCCGGGGGTGGCAGGTGGCATGGACAGTGAGCTGCAATGAGGTTCATGTTGCCAGAGCAGAGGCGGAGGCAGGAGGGGCGGGAGCTGGGAGGTGCCCGGCCTGTGGCCACAGGAGGCTGCAGGCCTCACTGGAGACCCGTGACAGCTGCCGCAGGTGTTAGCTGGAGGGCGACCCAGGCAAGCTCATCTGCGGTAGGTGTCCCTCGGACTGCAGGCTGGGCTCCGTGTCCCCAGTGCCCAGTGCCTGTCATGGTGAGGGCTCGGTGTCTGTGCTGACAGGGAGACTGAGCAGTAAGCCCCGTGTCCCAGCCCGCCAGCCCCTCCAGAGCGCCGCTCTGCTCTGGGCGGGAAGCTAGGCCTGCTCTTCACCCGAGTCCACAAGGGGCACCCTCTGCGTAGCCGCCTCCGCTTCTGCTCAGGCCACCCGCCACCCCACCGGATGCTCTGCTTGCTCCCCCTTCTCTCCCACGCCCACCCGTTCCGCTCAGGTGGTACTCACCCTTCTCCTCCTGTGAGGCCTCCGGGCCGCGTGCCGGTGGACTGGCTACCAGAAGGAATGGATGCACCCTGCCTTCTCGTAACCGGCTCACGGGATGCCTCTCGCAGCCGAGCCTGTGGGGGTGCTTTCTCCAACCGGCCCCGCCGGTCCCTCCAGTTAGCCTGACCATCCCATTCGGCGGACAGAAAAGTGAGGCTCGGGGAGACACGTGTTGCGCCTGCGGTCCCACAGCGAGGAAGCCCAGAGCTGGGACTCTTCGGGACATTTGTCCATTCATCCAGCAAATATTTGCTGAGCGTCGCGCTGTGCCGTGAACAGCATGTACAGAGCTCCTGTTCTTGCGGACGCTGTGGGCAGATGGTAGGCAACTGGGCCCATAAATAAAGCGGAACATTAGGTGGAGCAGGTCAGGGCGCCTAGAGGGCTGGCGGTGGTCAGGTCGGCCTCCCTGGGAGTGGCACTCCCGCTGAGACCACGAGTTCTGTGATCCTCCTGCCGTGGGCTCTGCTGCACGCCCGGGCTCGGGAGCCTCTGGCCCAGGGGATGCCCCTCAGGGGTGCTCTGATGACAGGAGGGGCTCAGCCCCAGCCAGAGTGGAAGTGCCCAACGCCGGAAAGCCAGGGCTCCAGGGCCCATCGGACAGGAGGCAGCTGGCGCCCAAGTGTCACCTCCGTGTTCATCTTGCCACGCGTCCACTGAGTCACCGGGTACTTACTGAGCATCCACTATGTGCCAGGTGGTGCGCCAGGCAGGGCAAAGCCCAGGGACAGCTCGGGGTCACATGGCTGGCTTCGCCCCATCCGGGCCCGGGCTGTCACCACGTCAGTGCTCGGGGTGACAACGGGGGCGCACGGCCAAGGCACCTTTCTCTGGGAAACGCTCTCTGCTGCTGCTGCTCGCTTTCCCAGGATTCACTCATTCCTGGACCGTTTCCACGACCGCGGCAGAAGCCTCGTCGATTTTGTACTATTATTTGCTCAAGGTTGATCTTTAAGTCAGCTTTAGAAAAGCAAAAGAAATGTGTTTAAACAGAAAAATTAACATCAAAACCCAGGAAACATGCCACAAAGAGAAGTTAACTCTAAAAACACACAAAAAACAACCCTGATTAAATTCCACCAAGACTGTCACCCTCTGCAGCCCGGGCCGGAGGCCTGCTCTGCTTTGTTAAACTGAATGTCAACTGTAATGGAGAAATAAATAACAATTTTAAAAATAAACTTTAGCCCTAACCGGTTTGGCTCAGTGGATAGAGCATCGGCCTGGGGACTCAAGGGTCCCAGGTTCGATTCCGGTCAAGGGCATGTACATTGGTTGCTGGCACATGCCCAGTAGGAGGTGTGCAGGAGGCAGCTGATCGATGTTTCTCTCTCATCGATGTTTCTAGCGCTCTATCCCTCTCCCTTCCTGTCTGTAAAAAATCAATAAAATATGCTTAAAAAATAAACTTTACTTGGATTTCAGCAGTTGTTCTCACTAACACTGTCTGTCTGTCCCAGGCTCAAGCCACGACGCTGCATTTCGTGGCCTTTCCTCGTGCGGACTGTGGCCGGGCCTTGGAGCTGTCTGTCTGTCCCAGGCTCAAGCCACGACGCTGCATTTCGTGGCCTTTCCTCGTGCGGACTGTGGCCGGGCCTTGGAGCTGGAGTCGCTGGGAGGCCCTGGGGCCAGGCCGGCGGAAGACCCCAGCCCCGCTCTGGCCAGTGTTCGGTTTGTGAGATTAGTTAAGACATTTAATCGCACCGAATCTGCTCCGCAGTCAACAGCAAATATAGGTGAAAATTTTAAATAATTTAAAAGAGAAAAATGTGAAGAGGTAGCCAGATTTTAAAAGTGATGAGAAGATCTCCATAATCCAGCAATGGGACAGAAGCATGCAAGTGTGCGAGGCAGGCAGGGGACTCCGGAGTCAGGCTGCCCTGGCGGAGAGGTTCTGAGCAACAGGCGTGAGATGAGGCTCGGGGTCTGCGCCTGCTCCCCCTGCGCCCATCAATTGAGCTGGGTGGGTCCAATCAATTGGAGAGGCAGCCTGCGCTTTCCGGGAGGCCCCGGGGTCCCAGGAACAGGAGCTCCGAGCTGGGGGAGTCCTGGGAAACTGCTCTCGGGGGCAAGGGCAGAGCTTGGGGGGCGGGAAGACCCAGGTCCCCTGGATCCCAAGTCTTCTGGCCTTTCCCTGGAAAGTGACTCAGTAGCTCTTGGTGGGGCCTGGGACTCTGCACTTTAATGAGTTTCTCTGGACCTTTAGCCACGCTTGGGAAACCCTATACTCACTCAGACTGTCAACTGCTTCAAGTACCGGGGGCGGGTGAGTCAACAGAGCCTGGCCCTCGGGGCTCCAGCATCCTCCCACACCCTCCCGGCATTCTGCTCCCTCGTCCCGTCACTCGCTAATCACAGTCCCTGCTCTAGAGGAAGTCACACGAGGTCCAGGCTGTCTGACCGGGGACAGACACACAGGAAGGTAAACTGCAGTGGGCGCTCAGGTGTGGTCTGCTCCGGGGAGGGGCGGGCTTTCTGTGGGACTCGGGAAGTTTCTGGAATGGGTGATGTGGAAGGACCCCGCAGGATGGAAAGGCCTGTCAGGTGGGTGAGTGGGGAGGGCCGTCTAGAGATGGAATCATGTGAGATCCAACAGGGGCAGGGGGCAGGGCTGCATTCATTCCCTTTTATTGTGTTTGGCCTTCTTTATTTAGATGTAGTTTACACAGAGGGAGTTCCAAATGCTTCTGGCCATTATTTCTTCAAGTTTTTCTGGCCCCTTTAGCCTAGAACGCCAACTGCCCACGGTAGACTTCCTGCGTTTGTCCCGCAGGTTGCTGGGACTCTGCTATTTTTCCCCCCAGTTCACTCTCTCCAGTTTAGATAGTTCCTATGGCTATGTCTTCAAGCTCGCTGATCTTTTCTTCTATACCTTTTCTCTTAAACCTAGCCAGTGAGTTTTTCATTTTGGATATTGAATTTTTCATCTCTGAGAGTTTGATTTGATACTTTTTCATAGTTTTGATTTTTCTCACATGATATTGAAGTGTTCTTTACTTAAGCATATTTTAAGTAGATGTTTTACAGTTCTTGCCTGTTAGTTTCATAATCCTAGCTATGTCTGGATCTGTTTCTATTGACTGATTTTTCCTTCTGGTCTGGGATCACATTTTTCTATTTCTTAAAACATCCATCAATTTTGTATTGGATGCTGGTCATTGTGACATTCCCCTTTTTTGGTCTGGACTTTTTACTTTTTTTTTTTTTTTTTTTTTTACATTAGCCAAAGCCAATATTTTATTATTCAGTTTTTTCTAAATCTTTTGTCTGAAGATCCTGGAACAAAACTGGTCTTCCTTGGAAACCAGAAGCTATAAATGCAGTGCTAACTAGAGCTGCTTATTTTCACCTTCCTCACGTGTAAGACGAAACCTCCGCACAGAGCTGAGGACAGCAAGAAAGCACCCCTTCTGTATAGTGTGTTCACACCTGTTTTGACAGTCAACTAAATTACTTGCGTGTTTTCAAGCCTTGTTAGCGGATCTAGAGTAGCTTTTTAAATTAAACATGTTTTTATTGATTTCAGAGAGGAAGGGAGAAGAGAGAGATAGAAACATCAATGATGAGCATCATTGATCCGCTGCCTCCTGCACACCCCCTACTGGGGATCAAGCCCTCAACCCAGGCCATGTGCCCTGACTGCAAACTGAACTGTGACCTCCTGGTTCATAGGTTGACGCCCAACCACTCAACCCCTGAGCCACACCGGCGGCCAGAGTAGTTTTAAACCAAAGTCAGTTCACCCCTAATGTCAAGATGCAGCGAGTAGGCTCTCTACTGAATGCCCTAGGGCCGTGGTCGGCAAACTCATTAGTCAACAGAGCCAAATATCAACAGTACAACGATTGAAATTTCTTTTGAGAGCTACATTTTTTAAACTTAAACTATATAGGTAGGTACATTGTTATTAACTTAATTAGGGTACTCCTAAGCTGGCCTTTGCTAATAACTCAAGGGGCCAAAGAGCCACATGTGGCTCTCGAGCCGCAGTTTGCCGACCACGGCCCTAGGGCGTTCAACGAGGTCTCCTCACCCCCGCCGACCATAACCTAAGTATCTCCCCACGTTATGTGAACTCTGGGAATTGTTCCGCTTACATCCAGCAGTCCCTTGTCTTGGTTTTGGGGCTTCGGGGATTTATTACTTATTTGGGGGCTAACCTCGGAGGATTTCGCTTTATGGCGCAGAGCTCAGCTCGGGTTTGGACTTAAGCTCGTGCACACTCGCTGCACAGCGGCGCTTCCTGGGCTTCCTCAGACCACGCGCCGTCTCCTGGGCCCAGGGAGCCTGCCTCGCCTCGGTCAGAGAGCGCCCTCCGGCAGCAACTGGGCATTCACAGGGCCCACGCGCCCCCCTCTCCGCCCCTGCTGCACAATGTCTGATCGTTTCTTTTGGTTTTTTTCAGTGTCTCAATTTTTTAGAAATTTTTCTAATGGTTTATAAGTCCACAGGCAGTTAGTTGGTCTTGGCCAGAAGTGTAAGTCAACTCAGATTTAAATGTGTACATACCTCTCACCTCAGTTAGCACTGAGACACCTTGAGAGAGTCTCTATTGTTCATTTCCAGTCAGATCCACCCTCTGAAGTAAGTTACTCATTTATATTTCCCTACTCATTCAGTCATTCATCAAACACTCCCTGAGCCCTTAGTATTGGCCATACAGCGATGTACAGGGAGAACAAGATAGGCAACCACTGCCCTAACGGGTTTGGCTCAGTGGATAGAGCGTAGGCCTGCGGACTGAAGGGTCCCAGGTTCGATTCCGGTCAAGAGCATGTAGCTTGGTTGCGGGCACATCCTCAGTAGGGGGCGTGCAGGAGGCAGCTGATCAATGTTTCTAACTCTCTATTCCTCTCCCTTCCTCTCTGTAAAAATCAATAAAATATTTTTTTTTAAAAAAAAGATAGGCAACCACCTTGATTAAGTTTCCAGTCACACAAATGGGTGTGAGACGATGACAGTGGTGTTTCACTGAGGCTCCTGGTACTAAAAATCACTTACTAGGAGGAACTTTCCCTATCTGGCTGGTCAGAGAGAGCTTCCTTGAGGAAGTCACATGAGCTAGGACCTAAACAATAAATAAAAATCAATTAGGGGGAACGTTTGAGTAGGGAAGTACAAATATCACATGTGAGGGTCATAAAAATGGGCAGAATGGCTGGACGCAGCAGCCCAGCCCAGAGCAAGGGCCTTGGAGTTGGGTGATGAAGTCAGAGGGGCTAATGGAGGCCAGACTGCAGGTTGTGAGAGATCCCGCTGCCCCCGCTAGGGAAGGAGAGGCTGCCGGGACACTGTGACGGGTGTGCTGACAGGGCTGGGAAGGAGAGGCTGCCGGGACACTGTGACGGGTGTGCTGACAGGGCTGGGAAGGAGAGGCTGCCGGGACACTGTGACGGGTGTGCTGACAGGGCTGGGAAGGAGAGGCTGCCGGGACACTGTGACGGGTGTGTGCTGTCAGGGCTGGGAAGGAGAGGCTGCCGGGACACTGTGACGGTGTGTGCTGTCAGGGCTGGGAAGGAGAGGCTGCCGGGACACTGTGACGGGTGTGTGCTGACACGCTGGGAAGGAGGAGGGGTGCGGATGAGCCCTGAGTGGTGGAGCGATGGAAGGAGACCCTGGGAGAAGGACTGATGTGCCGGGTGCCTGGGCGCCCCTCCCAAGGCCAGTGGGAGCCACGGAGGAATCTGAGTGGGAGAGTGACGCATGAGGCTTGCATCTGGAAAGCTCACCTGTCTGCAGGGCGGATGGGTGACGAGACCAGTGAGGAACTGAGCGGTGAGAGACAATGACAGGTGGACCGAAGGAGTGGCAGCCGCAGGGAGGGGTGCAGATGGGGCGGGCACGGGGAGGACAAAGTGTCCCTGTCACCCTGATTGCAGAGCCTCAGGCCGCAGTCAAGGCCTGGGAGAGAGGATGCCGGGAGACAGAAGGGTGGCCCTGGAGGCCAGAGCTTGGTGGGAGAGGCTGAGTACGGAAGGGGGTTGAGAGCTGCCTGGAGTCTGGGCTGAGTGTGTCCTCGGGAGTGTAAGGACCTGCCTCTGAGTCCTCGGCCGTGGAACCCCAGCTGCCCAGGAAGTAAGGCCACCACCCTGAGGCCCAGAGAGCATCAGCCACTTCCGGAGATCACATGGAGGCCAGGCCACGACAGGAGGACGGGGCCAGGCCATTCACCAGCTGAGCCCAGAAGGGCGACTGGTCCAGGCAGGCCTCCCGCCCAGCCCAGGCGTCGCACGCAGCAGGACGGGGGCACGGAGCCAGATGTCCTCCAGCAAGGCCACGTCTGCTGATGGCGAGGGGGACGCTCTGGGAGGCAGAGCCAGTGTTAGCAGGTGCCCCTGGGAGCCCCCAACCCCCCACACCTCCCCGGAGAGACAGGAGCTCTGTGGTGCCCCACCCCAGGCCCGCGGTACTTCTCTGCCCCAGGGCGCCGCTGGTCATCTCTTCCTTCAACCCCGTCCCTGCTCACAGTTATGGACACCAGGGCATGCCTGTCCCTTCCCCGCCTCCCATGCCCACTGTGGGCATCATACAGACTGTCTCACCTTCTCCTCGGAGCCACCCTCCCCGCCGCTGGGGAAGTGGGGCCGGAGGGGGCCACGCAGCGCACAGGGGATTGCACAGGCTGCGCCTTAGACACAGCGCGTTGTGAGGTGGTGAGGAAGCGCGTGGTCTTGCTTAGGCTCTGCCTTTGGGTCGGCGCCTGGTCCACTCACTCATGGTCAAGTGCTGTGATCAGTCATTACGATCCACGTTGGCCAGCAGACCCCAGCCCATCAGGGGTCCTGCAGGCCCACAGTCCCATGTGGCTTCCCAAAGACCCCAGCCCATCAGGGGTCCTGCAGGCCCACAGTCCCATATGGCTTCCCGAAGACCCCAGCCCATCAGGGGGTCCTGCAGGCCCACAGTCCCATATGGCTTCCCGAAGACCCCAGCCCATCAGGGGGTCCTGCAGGCCCACATTCCCGTATGGCTTCCCGAAGACCCCAGCCCATCAGGGGTCCTGCAGGCCCACATTCCGATATGGCTTCCCAAAGACCCCAGCCCATCAGGGGGTCCTGCAGGGCCACAGTCCCGTGTGGCTTCCCGAAGACCCCAGCCCATCAGGGGGTCCTGCAGGGCCACAGTCCCATATGGCTTCCCGAAGACCCCAGCCCATCAGGGGGTCCTGCAGGCCCACAGTCCCGTGTGGCTTCCCGAAGACCCCAGCCCATCAGGGGTCCTGCAGGCCCACATTCCCGTATGGCTTCCCGAAGACCCCAGCCTGTCCCGGAGCCCATCAACAGGAGCCACTCGGGGCTTAGCGCCGTGGTCCTCCCTCCTCACTGCCCTCCCTGTGCGGACACTGGCCCAGGCTCTGCCAGCTCAGGTTCACGCACCGGCACCCAGTGGGCTCCAATACTGTGCTCTACTCACCTCCGGCCATTCCGGGTGAGGAGAGCCATAACGACGCGCGCAGCTGCCCGCACAGTCCTTGAAAATGCCATTGGGACTGAGGCAGGCTCCGCATCAACCCTCCGGCGGGCCCACAGCCCGGAATCCAGCGCACGCTGCACGGCTGATTCTGCAGCCTGTCCCGCCTCCCGCCCCCCTCCTCCAGCCTCTCTGGGGCTGAGATTCCGTGTCCTGGAACCTGCTAACTGTCCTGCTTGTCCCCATTCAATTGCTCATGGTGTGGAGGGTCGCATGGCCTCTGATTCAGGGGCCAGACGCTCGGCTTACCTCCCCTCCACGTTCTTCCCTCTCTTGCAGGCTTACTGCGTTCCAAAATGGCATCTTCCTTTTATCAAGTTTTCCTAGTTATTAGCCTCTGGGCTCCGATGTATTGTGTGTCCCCCCCCAGCCCCCCCAGCAAAGGAGCCCCCCGCCCACCCTCCGCGAGGAGCACCCCTGCCTCCCAGGTGGCCGCCAGCAACACCGACTTCGCCTTCCGCCTGTTCCGGAGGCTGGGGTTGAAGGCC